>NC_133000.1:24325000-25525000 GCF_048564905.1 Vicugna pacos
GACGCAGGAGATTGATCTTGGGGGTCAAGGAAGATGCGGCACTGACTTCTTCAACTGTGCACCTCAGGTATACGACTTTGATCTCATTGGGGTTGAACTTAGGTGGCATGCTGGAGGCAGCTGGTGTCAGATAAACCTCGATTCTGCACAACCGAGAGGGTTGCACCTTGGCCTCCTCCGAGCCAAAAGCCGAAAGCTATAGCTAATGTTTTCAAAACAAAAATCTTATCTAGGTTGTTCTGGATTGTTTCTTTACTAGGTGTAGCTTTCATTCTGAAGGCTATTTCTAATAAAATTATGGATTTTGCTGTTCCAGCCTTTGAATTTGCATTCCAGGCAATAAGCATGATAGAAGGTAGAAATAGCATGTGTCCTCTATTTAAAGGGTCTTCCTGAAATCACCCAGTGATACTTCTGTTAATAGTTCACTAGTCAAAAATTTATCACATGGCCAAAACTAGCTACAAATAAGACCTAAAATATGTCTTTAAATCAATGAAAATTTTCTATAATAAAATTATAGGTTTATGTACCTAATGGAGAAGAGGAAAAAAGATAGAGGAAAGTAGAAGTTTCTGGAATATTGGAATTAGAAAATTATTAATTTCTTGATAACCTTGCATCTAAGCACCTTTCACAAAACTGATTAATTCCAATGGTTTGTCAAGTTCCTCTTTGAGATTACAAATAACATTTCTGCAAATAATGAATATCTTATCTTTTCCTTATGATACATATACATTTATAATTTTTCTTTATCTTAATTGACTACCTACCTCTGCCAGTAAAATGTTAAAACAGTAACTTTAAATAATATAATTTGACTTTGGGCTTTAACGGTAATGCTTCAAATAGTTTGCTATTTAGCATATAGCTTAAAAGTAAGAAATACTTTCTCTTTGTTAATTGTTTTAAAATATTCATACTTTCTACTATTTCATATGTTAATGCAGACTTACATTAATGTAGCTTCTCATTGTTAAGCGACTCTAACATTGATGAAACAAAATATATTTAGTAATGATATGTCATACTTGATCTCCAAATTTAGTTTGCTAATGTTTTATTGTATTTTTGCATGCAGTTCACATTGTGCTTATGTTTAATGTTTATATTATAATTATATACAATACATTTTTTTGCTTTCTTGGTATGTTAATTTATGACTTTCAGTTGGGTAGATTCCTTCAAATATTTTTTCCTATGGTTTCAAACTGTATATATAAAATGGAAACAATCTGCTCTTTGAAGATTTGCTAAAATTCATCATGTAAGACGTATGAGATTTTACAAAGAGCTCCTCCACGGAAGAATGTTTGTGAAACTGTGTCAGTGGTTTCAATAGAAAATAGGAGGAAAGGAATTGGAAATAACAAGTTAAGACAATATCTTAAAAATATGTCACTGTAAAAGATTTTTTGGGGTAGTTGTTGCCAGAAAATTTTGGAAAACTTCTAATAAATATCTAAAATAATACTACCGAAGGCAGGGTGCCTGAGAATTTATCAGTGGGGGAGCTCATTGGCCTACATATTCTGACTTTTCAAGTGTTTATCTTGTTAAATATAAATAGACAGTCAAATCTCATGAGATATTAGGGTAAAGTCTCTAACAAGACAGAGAACAAAATTAATAAACAGATTTTTAAAAGTCCTGTCATTAACATAATACTTAGAGAAGAAGTTTTTTAAATATATTATTTTTGATGTAAGATAGGATACTCTATTCATGAAATAAATATATCATGATTTTTCAGATCATCTGAGTTCTTGTGTATTAAACCCATGGTGAGGTGGTGGTTGGTGTAGAGATCAGTGAAAGAATTTAAGACAAAAAAAGAAAACTGAAAGAAAAAAATTGTATAATTTGAGAAAACATAATCCTCTTACAAATTCAGTCTGATCTAGAACACTGAACATCATAAAAATTAGTACACTCAGAATGATAAAGAGAAGAAATTGAGATGAGAAAACTAAAAAAAATTGATACAAATTTATTTCATGTGAATGAAAAACATGTTTCCTTATTATAGAACCCTTTCAGTGAAAAAATGACTAAAGCAAAATAAAATAGCATTGTATTAATAAATTTGATGCTAGATAAATACACCTAAGTATTTTTTTTTTTAAATTTGGGTCATGACTTATAATTCATAGTCAGGCAATATATACTTTAATATACATAAATCAATTCTTATGTTAGAATTGTGGAAATTTTTTGAAAGATCTGAGCATAAATGTCAAAAGGTCTGTTTTTAAATACTGATGGTTAAGTTACTTTGACCTGGAAAACTAAGAATATCTATGAGTAAAATCTACATTAATCAAGCGAAGTAATGTTCTGTTATTTGTCAAATTGTTTTAATAAATTATCACGCCTTATGTTAAACACAGCCTTAAGTTACAAAATTTGGCTCAAGCAACTGTGAATAGTTGTCATGACATAATCATTGTCCATATGTTCTTTAGATATTTGCAGACTACATGTGAATAAATCAGCCTTTATCAAAAGCTTAGTTTATAAAATGGAAATTCTTTCCATTGAGAGATAATTATTTTTATTTCAAGTCAATAATTTTGTTGAATTAGTACATTGATCTCAAAAAATGAATTTTCAATATATTATCTCCTTTTAGACATTATCCATTTTTCATTTATTTCATCTTATTTCTATAGAATAGGCTTTCTTCTATTTGCTTCTAATGTGTGGTGATACTTACTTTTCATGTTTTTTAAAGACAATTTTTAGAGCAATTTTAGCCCCACAACTTACTTGAGTTTTTCATAGTTGAACATGTGCAAGAACTTAGTTGGGAGGAAAATACAGATATTTTCCATGTATTCCGTGCCCCAATACATGCATAGCCTCCTCCATTATCAACATCACTCAACAGCATCACTTTTAAATTTATTTTAGTATTATTTGTGCCTTCTCAACATTAAGTAGCGAGGCCAAAATGTTAACCTATTGTAAAGGAAACTCCATGAGTACCTTTTAAGTTTTAGTATTTGCCATGGTATAAAATGTATTATTGCCTTGCCACCAACCACCCCAAAACTTAGTATCTTGAAACAGTAACCGGTTGGGGTTGGACTGTGTGAGATGGCTCATCTGTTGGTCTCAGTTCACTTATTCAGGCATTTCTATGCAAGTCAGTTGACAGACAATGGCAGAAAATACAATTGTCTGGAAGTTAGGTGGCCCTCGGTTGGGTAAATTTGGACAGCTGGGCCACTGTCTTCATTCAGGATGGTCCCAGCTTTTTCACATGTTAGTAGTTACAGGATTCTTATGAACAGTATAGGAGAAGACAAACAACTTTTCACATCGCAATTGTTGGGTATTTTTTTTATTATTTTTTTTAATTTTGTTTTACTGTTGTGCAATTGTTAATATACTGGCCAAAGCAAGTCACATAAATGATCCCAGAAAGGAAGCTGGATGTCAGTCAAAGGTAAGCAGCAAATACTTGAGGAGAATTTGTAGCCATGTTTGCTGTCTATCACTTCTGCATTTGGATTTCTCTGAATCTAGGCTTCTTTATCTGCAAACTGAAAATACTACTAATAATAATGTCCATGTAAGGTTCTTTCTTGACTTCAATTAATCAATACTGTAAAGTACTTGGAACAAAGCCTAGTACATGTTAAGACTTATATATTTTTGTCATTATTATTGATATTTTTGCTAAACAAATATCTTCACTGGAGGAATATAAGTCCTGTGAGAATAAATACCATGTAATTGCACAAATGTAACTAAAATTTGTGTCACCTATCACCTACATGGAACACAACAAGTAATCTGTAAATATGGCTTCTATGAATAAATGAATTTATTAAAGTGACATCACTTCATTCTGCTATTTTCTCAAATGCTACCTGAAGCGTCTGGCTCCTGGTAAAAAACCTATGTGTGATTTATTTTAGGTTGGACCATAGACAATTATAAAAGCTTTACCCAGTAGGGTGCAGCAGGAAAGCTCCCTTCCTCACCCCAGATTCATTGCATAGCCAATATATTGCAGTCTCTGAAGCCAGGTGCAGTCACAGGTTCATGGCCTTCTGGCTAGCCATGTTCTTGTGTGCTATTTGCATTTCTAGCCCTGGTGCATTTCATTTGGGGGTCTCTTTATTAGGACCTTAGGCAGAGGACCTTCTCAACTGCCTTTGTTGACATCACCTTATTGAGGGAGGGGGCTAACTTGAAGACACTTCTTTCCACTCCAACTCAGTACTGAGCACTCTTTCCACTCCTAGATCTTCCTTCCTTACCCTCGACCCCATGGTTTGTAAAACTTCTGCTACAGAAGCCTTTTCTTCAGGGATCCCTGGCTGTGAGACATCTGGGCTCAACCACGTGACCCAGAGTGTGGGGATACAGGTAGGGGTGTGGGGAGTAGGAATTTTCTCCAGTTTATTCCTTGCTTAATCACTCAAAGGGATTAAAAACTTGACTGTTACTTTTACTTTTGGCCTGTTGCCTTTACGACTTATGAGAGAGAGTGAAGCTGCAAGGTGTCAGAGTAGCCAATTCAAGCAATAAATTGGTGTATTATATATAATTAGACCAAGCATAAATTAAAAAGCTTGGTAAAATAATTTTGGATTGTGGAGCCACATTTTTGGTGAGCTTGGTCAGTAAAGACCCCTCTAAAGAGATAGTGCTCAGACACTCATTATATATTACATATTGGTTGACTGATTAATTTTTGTCTCCCCAATTTGATCACAAGCACCATGTAGAAAGGGGTTTTCTCTTGTTCTCTGCTGTATTCCCAGTGCCTAGAACAGTGTTACATATTATATTTGCCCTCTACAAATATTTCTTTGCTACATTAATGAATAACCTTTGTATTATCAGTAATTGAAATTTTATTTCTATCAAAATTACTATGAAGAAGGAGAATTCATGCAGCTCAGCAGAACAGGAATATTTAGTATGCATCTATGGCATTATATAACATACATGTGGCAAAATATATTCATTATTATGTACTAATAAGTTTTAGATGTCTAACATGGGAAGTAAGGTAGACTAAACTAATGACAGAGCAATCTACAGTCAATGTGTGCCGCTCATATCCTGCAAAATAGTTGATACATCTTCCTGGTATTTAATGGTGATTTATTTCCAGTAAGACATTTTCTTTATTCCAAACTAATTACTACAATCTAACCTCAACCACATTTTGTACTCTTCTGATTTTCTTGCAGTGGTCTTTAGCTGTTTTTGGCAGGGTAAGTAAACTATGAAATATTCAATTTTCAGTATGTGAAGGTAGCCATTTAGGAACACTTTAAATAACAGAGTATGCCAGAAAGTATGGAATATTTAGGTATGGCTTAAATTTTAAAAATTTTACTAGTGGTGCTATTTTTCATTGGCATAATGGACAAAAACCCATCTCTCCTAAGCAAACAGATTTAAGCAATTGTTTTTCTGGCCGTGTGTGTGTGTGTGTAAATGAATGTGTGTTTGTGTTTACTTTGGAAAATGTTAGTTGGTGGGGAAGTCAGAGGATTTGGAACAGAGAAAGGACCAAAAGAAATCTTTCAATGTTAACATTCTATGACCTTTGTGAAAGTTTCCCTATTTTGATACATATTCCATGTTTCTAAGGAGTGTACTGGCCTCAGGGATTTAATAGGATCATTAAGCTTTATTACTTTTTTCTTTTTCTTACTTCTGACTCTAAGAGACTGTAAGTCCTGGAGAAAGAAACTTCCTCCAGGAAGTTCAAAATATAATTTTCAAATATTTACTATATATATATATATATATATATATATATATATATATATATATGTGTGTGTGTGTGTGTGTGTGTGTGTGTGTGTGTGTGTGTGTGTCAATATACACTATATTCTTCATTCACACACATCCCAAGTCCATTGTTTGTTCATCTATTTTTTCCTTTCCATTTACTCTCCATCTCCTGATACATCAACAGCAGGGAGCTTTCATTTGTTATTTGGTTAAATCTCAAATCTTCTGCAACATCCTATTTAATGGCATTAATTTCAGCTTCAGTTAGCATGTTTCCTTTCATGATGGCTTGTCTCCAACCTGTTATAATTTGTTCATTTATTTAATCTAGTTGTCAACTCAGGAAATTTGTTGATAAATTGCTAGAATTTTTTCTGTCTTTATATGATTGTAATATTTTCTGATTGAATACCTCCTCTAAAACAGTACTTTAACCTTATGCTTAAAAATTCCAATTACTAGGATTTTTTTAGGTATATAATTCTGATGATTACACTTCTTGCATCTGCCAAAACAATTTATCCATTTACATTAAAATGTCCTCAGTTCTTAAAATTTTGCAATATGTTGTTTGTGCACTTCTAAGTAATCGAGTGAACAATGACTTCCATGCTTAGATTGTTTGACTCTTCTGAAAATTACATCAACCTTCCCCATGGCTATCTTGATAATTTTATTTGAGTTATTGTTCTACAGATTTCCTTAATCATTTGCCTAATTAGGCATGGGAGAAAAAAAATAGGCAAAATGTAATGTAAATGTATAGTTTGGACGGTTTATTATCATGTAGAACATGAGTATATATGAATTTATATAGTACTTAAAATGTATTAATTCATTTTATTTAGTCACAAGCTTATAAGTAACTTTGATATATATAATCTGTTAAAAGTAACATGTATTAACTAACACAATCAATTCACTTTCCTGATATATTTTATACATATTTCATTGTATATGTGTAAAACCAACAAAGTACTGATCCATGCAACAGAGCAGGTGAGTCTCAAAAGGTTTATGTTTAAATGAAAAATGACAGACACAAAATAGTGCGTTCTATGTGATTCTCTTTCTGTAAAATACAAACTGAACCTTACTGACACAAGAAGATGAATGCATGCCTGAGATCAGAGATGCAAGGAGGAATGGATTGACAGTGGTCACAAAGAACTTCTAGAAGGAATGCAAATGATCTGTAACTAGATTATAGTAGTAAATTTCATGAATGTGTACTACCATTAAAACTCACCAAGTTGTACATTTCAAACTGTTGCTCTTTATTTTCATTGTAGGTAAGCTATTATTCAATATATGTCACAAGGTATAAACACCTTGATGAATACAGTTTGATGTATTTTGTTTTGTTTTGAGGAAATGTACATTCTAAATAACCTTAAATCTCCATTGTACTAATTCCACTAACTTACCCTTATACAAATCATTGTCATGTCTTTTGGATACTAGCATCCTCGCTGTTCTCACTACATCCACTCCTACTCAATACCAAATATTTTTGATACAGAGCTAGGATACTCTTCCAGATTGATATTATCTGTCTTATTTTTAAAATGTAAAATACATTTTCTGAGAATTCTGGGTAAATTCCAAAATTCTTACCATGGCTTGGAGGACTCTAAATTTTCTGGTAAACACAGACATTTTCAGCCTCAACTGTGTCCCTCTTCCCTTAATTAATCCGCTCCAATTTATGCAGTCATTATTTAATGTTATTCAAATATAGCAAAATCCTCTCCACTCAAGGACCATATCTAAACTCTCACACCTTGCACTGTGATTCCTCCAACTCTACTCAGAAATGAGATTACTGGTTATCACCCTGGATTGATTTGAACTTCTCTCATGACTCTGGGCACTGCTACAGTATTTGCCATGCTGGATACTCAGTGAACCTCTGTGGTGTCATTATCTGTTTTCATTTTATTACTTGCATTTTGATTTATTTTTCAACTCTATTGAGATATAATTGACATTTAACACTGTTTAAGTTTAAGATGTATAAGATGATGATATGATATATGTTATTTATTGCAAAGAGATTATCACAATGTTAGTTAATACCTCTATCACCCCATGTAATTACCATTTTTCATATGTGGTGAAAGTATTTAAAGTTTAATTAGCAACTTAGAAGTATATAGTATAGAGTTATTGACTAGAATCATTATGATCTGCATCTTAGATCCCCCAAACTTACTCATTTTACAACTGAAAGTGTGTACATTTTTACCAATATCCCCATGTTTGTCCCATGCCCAGCCTCTAGCAATCACCATTCTACTTTCTTTCTATGAGTCAAGTTTTTTAGACTCCCATATAAATGAGATCATACAGTATTGCTTTCTCTGTCTGACTTGTTTCACTTGGCATAATGCCCTCATGGTCCATCCATACTGTAGCAAAAAAAGAGGATTTCCTTCTTTTTATGGATGAATAATATTCTATCATACATATGTGCATATTTGTGAATCTGTATATGTATGTATATATGACATATTCTTTATCCAGTCATCCACCATTGGACATTGAATTTATGTTTATGTCTTTTTTGTCGTGAATACTGCTTCTATGAACATGGGAGTGCAGATATCACTTCAAAAGAGTGATTTAGTTTCCTTTCAGACATATACACAGAAGTGGGATAGCTGTACCATATAGTCGTTCTATTATGATTTCTTCTATGAGTTTCACAGTTTCAGGTCTATATTTAAGTTTTTAGTCCAGTTTTTAGTTAATTTTTGTGAGTGGTGTACTAAAAAGAAGGTCCAATTTCATTCTTTTGTAGGTGAATAATCATTTTTTCCAACATGATTTATTGCAGAGATTACCCTTTTGTCACTGAATAGTCTTGCCTCCATTGTTAAATATTTGTTGGCATCTATGCATAGGTTTACTTCCAGTCACTTGATTTCATTCCATTGTTCTATGTGTCTGTTTTATTCTAGCACCACACTGTTTTGATTACTATAGCTTTTTAATATAACTTGAGATAGGGGTGTGTGATGCCTTCCATCCTTGTTCTCCATTCTCAGGAATGTTTTGGATATTTGAGGCCTTTTGTGGTTTCATACAAATTTTAGAATAGTTTTTTTGATTTCTTTGAAAAATGTCATTGGAATTTTGATAGGGATTACTTTGAGTCCATAGATAGCATTTGGATGGTATGGACATTTTAACAACATTTTTTCCAATCCATGAATATAGCACATATTTTCATTTATTTGTGTCTTCTCCACAAATGATTTCTTTCATGAGTGTCTTATAGTTTTCAGTGTACAAATCTTCCACTTCCTCAGTTAAATTTATTCCTAGGTATTTTACTGGTTTTGATTCTAGAGTAAGTGGGATAATTTTTCATATTTCTTTTTCATATAATTTATTATTGGTGTATAGAAATGAAGCTGAATGCAAGTTGATTTTGTATCCTGCAACTTTTTTGAATTTGCAAGTTGTATGGAACATTTTTTGATGGAGTCTTTAGGAATTTTGATATATAAGACCATGTTATCTGCAAATAGATAATTTTATTTTTTATTTTATTATTAGGATATTTGTATTTCTTTTTATTGCTTATTTGCTTATGGTAGGACCTTCAGTACTATGTTAAATAAAACTAGCAAGTGTATGCATTCTTGTTTTGTTCTTGATCTTAGAGAAAAAGCATTCATATTTTCTGCATTAACTATGATGTTAGCTGTGGGCTTGTCATATATGATCCTTATTATCTTGAAACACTTTCCATTTAGTCACAATTTGTTGAGAGTTTTTAAACACAAAATAACATTGAATTTTTTGAAATAATTTTTCTGCATCTTTTGAGGTGATATTATTTTTGCCTTTATTCCATTAATGTGATATATATATGTATGTATGGTGTGTATATATATATATATATATATATATATATATATATATATATATTTGTGGATATTGAACCATTGCATCTTATGGATAAATTTCACTTGATCATGGTGTTTAATCATTTTAACATGCTATTGAATTCAGTTTGGTAGTATTTTGTTTAGAACATTTTCATCTCTATTTCATATCTATTTCATCTCTAGCTCTTCAGGAATATCGACCTACAGTTTTTTGGGGGTTGTTTTGTTTGTTTGTTTGTTTGTTTCTTCCTTTCTTATAGTGTCCTTACCTGCCTTTGGTATCAGAGTAAATCTAGCCAAAAAAAATGAGTATGGGAATGTTCCTTCCACCTCAATTTTTGGAAGACTTTAAGAAGTATTTGTGTTAATTCCTTACGTATTTGATAGAAATCATCAGGGAAGCCATCTGGTCCTGGGCTTCTCTTTGTTGGGAGGTTTTTGATTACTGATTCAATCCCTTTACTCATTCTCGGTCTGTTGAAACATTCTATTTCTTCATGATTCGATCTTTGCAGGTTATGTTTCCAGGAATTTATTTTTCTAGGTTATCCAGTTTATTAGCTTAAGATTGTTCATATTGTTTATTCTCATATATATGTGATTTTCTTATATATATATATATATTCTCATATATACTGATTTCTAATTTTATACCATTGTGTCAGAAATGACACTTGGAATTATTTTAATATTTTAAAATTTGCTAAGACTTATTTTTATGACCTAACATGGTCTATCCTGGAAAAAGTTCTGCCTTTGCTTGAGAAGAATGTGTATTCTGCTTTTCTTGAATAGAATGTTCTGTACGTTATGTATTTGGTTTATTCAGTCTTAATACAGTTGAAGTCCAATGTTTCCTTCTTGATTTTCTGTCTGGATAATCTATCCATTTTTGAAAGTGTGGTATTGAAATCTCCTACTATTATCATATTGCTGTCTATTTCTATTTTCAGAGCTGTAATGTTTACTTAGTATGTTAGGTGCTTCAAAATTTTGTTCATATATACTGATAATTGTGTTATCCTCCTGACGATTTGAGCCTTTTATCATTATATAGTGACCTTCTTTGTCTCTTGTTACAGCTTTTGACTTAAGGCCTGTTTTGTCTAATATAAGTATAGCTAGCTCTCTTCTCTTTCCATTTGCATGAAATGATTTTTCAGTCTTGATATTTTAAGCATTTGCATGTTGTTGGAGCTCAAGTGAGCCGCATATTATAGTTGCCTTTTTGAAAAATCTACACCACTCTTTGTGCTTTGATTAGGGAATTTAATCCACTTTTATTTGAAGTAACTATTGATAGGTATCGACTAATACGACCTTAACAGTTTTTTTAATCTCCTTGTTCCTTTCTTCCTCTCTTGACGTTTTCTTAAATCTTTTTAATGGATCTATCTCCTCCATACTTCTTGTTCCCAATTATGGCAGAATTCTTAACTTGTATGTCCTCTCTCAACTCTGCAAAGCCAGGCAAGACACTGACAGCCTTTCTTTTGCTTTCCCTAGTTTCATGGTGAAAGCTTAAGTTTGTGATTTCTCCCAGGACCACAGAGTCGGTTCAGCTTTCTGCACATACTCACTAACCATCTGCAAAGGCTGGTCTTGCTGCTTTGAAAGCACACATAGGGAGCTAGCCACAGAGTTTAAGGTGAGTGAGTGAGACACCAGGAGAACTGAGGGTGCCCATGGGCCATCTAGGAGATCTGTAGGTGAGGCATCCCCAGTGGCTCACAGGAGGGCTCTTTATAGAGTCTGTGGTGTGGTTAAAGAATCCTGCATTCCTTTAATGCCTTCAAGAGCCCTGTCGGTTCTCCTGACCACTCACTGTCACCCAGTTGCAAAGCACATCTCAGTATTCTGAATGGGTGAGAAAAAATTTGAATCTCTTTGGAAGTATCTTGTGCAGCCAGGGAAGCCAGGTGATCACTCATACACTCTCACTTTCCACTGTGAGAGAAATCACAGGTAAAAAGGTCTCCCTTGGCACTGGGCTGTACAGCCTTGGGAGAGGGTGACGCCGGTAAAGTAAAGTTTCTCCCCTTACTCTCTTCAGTGCATCTAATTTGGGTTTGTTTCTTTGTTTGTTTTTTTGCTCCAGTGGTGTACTGGAAATTCCCAGCTCTATTCCTCAATTTCCACAAAGTCTCATTTCTGAGTGATTATGTAAATTGGCATTCTTTGAGGGGAAACCTGCAGAAAATTGTTATTCTGCTATTATGATGTTGCCACTCTCCTCAGTATCTGTTTAATGCCTTGTGTGCTCCATAAACAACATCTCTGCCTCCTGATTACTCTAATTCTTCAGCATATGATATGATGGTTATTGTATAGAATGCACTTACTTAATCTGTGTGGAATTATTTATTAATACACTAAAGTATTAATTGAGCACCTCCAGTTTCTGGTGAACTGTTAGGAGACAAAATAATTAATACAAAAGGCGGAAATCCCTACTCATATGCTGTTTAAATTTTTATTCAGGTATTAGACAACAAATAAAAGGAGTACAAAACTGTTTCAAGTGGTAATTAAAAACTATGAAGAAAGTAAACCATTGAAGACATTAAGATTTTAAATAGGGTAATCAAAAAGTTTACAATAAATTGGAAAGTGAAAATAATGTGAAGGAACTGACAGATAAAGCCTTGCAGGATTCTAGGGAAATGTCATTCCAATTAGAAATTTTGGAATTTATGACAGCCCTGAGACAGGCACTTGCTTGCTATCCTGGAAGAAAAGGACGCCAGTGTGGGTGGAGTGAAGAGAGCAGGAAGAAAGTTGTAAAGGATAAGAGAAATAAGGAGAAAGCAAATGTTTTACAGGCATATAGGACATTGCAAAAAAAAATTCTGTTTTATTATAAGTGAAATGGAAGGCCAATGGAATTATTTAGAAAAGTGATGATTAGATTATGTTTTAAAGAGCATCACCTTTGCCCCTGTTTGGAGATTAGTCTGTAGTGAGGATACAAGAGTAAACGGTAGGAGACCAATTAGAAGAGCTACCAAAATCCAAGTCAGAGATAGAAGCATCCTGGAAAAGGGTAGAATGTGTGGAGTGTAGATATTGTCAAATCCTGAGTACATATTTTAGAGTAGAGTCAAAAACTTTTACTGACTCTTGGAGAGGGTGAAGGGTTAGAATTTCTATTGTTGAATACTGGATTAATACGTATTCCACTTTGTAGTTTTGATGCTATGTTATGGTGTATAGAATTATTTATGCAATGAAAGTATAGTGATTTGGACAAACAAACACATGTTTGAAGATTCTTGAGAGATCTTGCTCAAACTTACTCCTGCTGACTCTTTGAGAAAAGAAGTTGAAACAATATAGAGGAAACATCTTTGAATTTCTCTTTTTCTCCTTTCCTAAACTAGAATAAAAGGAGGACTGGAAGTGAAGTGAACAAGTATGGGACATCGTTATTTTTAACATCACAGGTTTACTCTCCTGCCCACTTTCACTCTTATGGAAAGAAATCTGACTGTAAGAAGTCTGTTCATAAGGTAGATGTCAGATCACATTCAGAGACTAGCACTCATTTCACTGTAATAAATCAAAAAATATGAGTTTGAAATCAAGACTACCTTGAAGGGTGATTACTTCATAAAATTTGTTTTACATGAGTCAATAATTTAGGTTATAAAAAAGTTCTGCCAGTCTGAATTTCAGCATATTAAATCACAACTTCCCATAAAATTTTATTACAAATATTTTTCTCAGTAACAAGTTTGGTAGTTTTTACAACCTCCAAGTTTTATAAAATGTTCATTGGTTGAAGGAAACTTGACTAATCACTATCAAAACCAATGACAATTTTTTTTAATATGTCATTTTACCTTGTAATCTTCTAGAATATTAAAACAAGGTTGATGCTTTCCAACACATATACATGTGTTTGTGTGAAGCATGAATTGTGTATGCTTTTAATAATTATTTAAATTATTGTAACATGGAAAATGTAACACTTAATATACTAATTGAATCTATTTTACGTTAGATAATATGATTTTTAGGTGTAACAATATTGCATACCAAATATACACTTTTTGAAAGAAAGAATTCACTTGTACTCTCCTTAATTAAGTTGTAATAGAATATGTCTGACTTTAATATTCTCTTTGGTGTGATATACCAGAGTTTATGGGAACATCTTATTAATAGTTTCATGGTACACATTTTAAGGATAAACAATAACTCAAATAAATATGATTAGAAGACATATTTTGAGGGTACAGAGAAAAAAATAACACAAAAGGAAATAAGATTTCTAAAAGAAAGTTACAGTTAAGCTGAGTTTTTAAATATTTAAATTTTGGCAAGTTTCAATGAGTAGAGGACATTTTAGGTAAAGTGGTATGAGAAAAATAAATTGAAAAATTTGGGGTGCAGAAATATTACCAACAGAGGATATAGTTTGAAGAATGATTTAATTATCAAACTGCATGTTTTAAATCTTAATAAATTAGACATATATATGTATATATATTTTGTGGTATGATATTATATATTTTGTTTTATATTATAATATATTTTACACATAAATATTTGACATATCTCTGGGTATATATATATTTAATACTTAGATCCATATTGACTATTTCTTCTTGTATTAATTTGCTTACAAACTAATATCTACAAATATAGGAATAGATATTTTGAGTAATATTATATGGATTTGAGACAGATTGGAATATAAATGACATGGACAGCACTTTCCCTGTCCTAATTAGGTTGAATCCAATGTAAAGTAGACTCAGGACCCACTGGCTTTTTGTTTCACTCCAATTTTGTTGCAAAATGTTAAAATACTAACTTTGATCTAAGTAATATGTACATAAGCCCTCATTTTCTTGTTTATTCCTCATCCCCAATGAAAGCAATTAGTGTCTCTGAAATACAATAATTTTTTTTTGTCTACAGCAAGAACATAATTATAACATAAAGCTCCTAATAAAAGAGATGATTGTCAGGATAACAAGAGAAAGTTTGATGTTCAGTAGATCCATCATTTCCATTGAGAAAAATTGGGGAGCGATCATTACTGGATAAATTGATAAGCTACTGTGTAGAAGATAGTAGCATTCTACCTTACTAGCAATGTGTACCTAAAATTTAATGCTAAAAGTCATGCAAAAATATATACTGGAAAAGAAAAATCTCCTTTCATAATACTTTCATAGCATTTCAAGATATGCTAAACATGAAATGACAAAAAATTTTATTGTACACAGGAGCATGGGATTGTATACACACTTGGTCTACCCTTAAACATTCTCTGATACTCATGTAACTCAAACTTTACTGCTTTAGTTAGATATTTTCTGGAGGCAAAGTTAACTTTTTCATGAGCTTCTTAAATTTAAATAGTTATCTGCAAGAGCTTAGATTTAATTTGCAATTAAAATAAAATTGAAATTTCAATTTTGGTCATTTCAGAAATAAGAATAGGATCTAATAACATCAACCAAAGAGTTGTTAACATGAAGCTGAAAAATGTTTTACCCTATGGGTTTTTTAAACACTGCTTATCTCAAATAGTTATTATAGAAAAAACTTAGAAATATGTAATGTGTTTTTTCTAATATCTTATTTTTTAAACATTTTTTAGAAGTCAAAATTTAAGTAATATATTTACATACCATAGTCTTTTCTTGCACATTTTCAATTATGAAAAAACTAAAATAACCCCTTACTTAATATGAGATCTAAACATGGTAATTTTGGGGAATATATTAGTTTCCTATTGCTGATGCAAAGAAACTTAGAGCCTAAAATAATGCAAATTCATCATCTCACAAGTCTGGAGGTCAGATGTCTGAAATGGCTCTCCTTGGGCTAAGACATTTTCCTTCTGGAGAATCTAGGGGAGAGTCTACTTCCTTGCCTTTGCCAGCTTCTAGAAGTGGCTCATGTTTTTTGATTCATGGCTATTTTCATCTTCAACAGCTCATTCTTCGGCACCTCATATAGCCCATCTAATCTTAGGTGCCATCACTCTGGCACTGAATATTGTTTGTTTTTTGTTTTTTGTTTTTTTTTTTTTTACTATTTCACTTATAAGGATCCTTGTGATTACATTGAGTTCATCTGGACAACCCAGGATAGTCTCCCCATTCTCAAATCCTTAACTTGATTATACCTGCAAAGTTGCTCTTTCCATGCATGTAACTTATTCTCAAGTTCCCCAGACTAAGCACAGCCTTTTATTTATTTAATTTTTTTGTGGGGCGGGAGTGGTATTAGTCTACCTACTACAGGAGCCTCTGAACAATTTTGCAAATTTAGAAGATTTAAATATAAAATCAAACCTAAACAAGTTTAAGAAATAAGTAACTTAGCAATGTTTTGTGGAGCAAGATAATATAATACAGGATCTTTACAATATATATTCTCCATCTCAAAGTTAAAAAAGAAACTGAAATTTCAAAGTGAGAATCAAGAAAATATGACCTGTTGTAAAGAAAAGGCCAAGTCAATAAAAGCATACTAAAAGAGAACTGAAATACTGAAATTAGAAGACAAAGTTGTGAAAGAAGCTACTATAAATATTTGTAAGAATTTAAAGGAAAACAAAGTCACAAAGATTTAATTATGTACAGAATTTCAACAAAGACATTGAGACTTTAAAAAGAATTAAATGCAAATTATAAAACTGATAACTATATTAGTAATGACAAAAACAAAAACAGAAAAGATCGATGAACCAAATAAGAGTATGAAGTGGCATAGAAAGTGTTGTTTTACTTGGATTCAAATAGAGATCTGATATAAAAAATCCACAGAAAAATTTAAACTAAAGTAGAAAAAAACAGAGACTCAAGGAATTGTGAGGCAAAATCAAGTTGTCTAATATGTGTAATTTAAGTTTCAGAAGAATAAAAGATCACTACAAGAAAAGAAAACATATGAATAAATGATAGCTAAAACATTTCCAAATTTGGTGAAAAATTTAAAAATCTTAGATAATTCCTAATAGGTTATATACACAGATATAAAAAAACCTCATGTAAGCATGTAAAAATCAAGATACTAAAATCAAAAGACATAGGGAAAATTAGAAATCTAATAGTGAAAAAAGGAAATATTACATAAACATCATGTAAAGCAGACAACAATACAGATTTGAACTGACATATGCCACAAATAACAAAGGCCAGGAAGCAATAGATTAATATTTTTAAAATGCTGAAAGAAAACGAGAAATTATCAACCCAAAATTCTATATTCAGCAAAAATATCCTTTAAGAACAATATCAGTATAAAATATCATCAAAATCAATAAAAAAATTCAATAAAAATAAGTGTGCATCTCAAAGTTCAGTACTCAGTTAATTTCTTTGTCGGCAATTACACCTAGGATGAAATCATACAGTCTCATGATTTTAAATATTATTTAAATATTCATAATGTTAAAATATACACACTCAACGCAGTCTACTTTCCTGGTCTCCTATCTTGTCTATCTAACTGCCACTTTGGCAACTATATTTAGATGTCTAATAACTCAAATTTATCATATCCAAACATACCTCTTGATCTTTCCTTCAAAACTAGGTATCGCAAATTCTTTCCCTTTTCGTATTATGGCAATGTTGTCCTTTTAGTTGCTCATGTAAAAGTAAAAAGTAAAATAAAGCAGAAAAAAATTAAGAAATTAAACTTTACTTACCTCTTTATATTTCGAATCTTAAACTTAAACAATCAGCAATTCTATTGACTCTCTCTTCAACATATGTTCAGAATCCAACCACTTCTCACTATTTCCATGATATATTATGATCTGAATCAGCTTTAACTTTTTGCCTATATTCTTACTATACCCTACTGGTTTACTTTCTTGCTTATAAAGTCGTTTCACCTATTCTATTGCCAAAACAAGAAACTAAGCCACTTTAAAAAAATAAATTAAGCTTAATCAGTTGATTCCTGTGTTCAAAACCCACCAATAAATGGAACTACTGAAGAGTTTGAGTAGAACATATCCTTACAGTAATCTCCATGACTCTATTTTACTTGTACATCCCTTAAACTTTGGACATTATTTTCCATTAACTTATATTTTCCACTACCCTATCCTTCATCCATTTTTCTTCTTGATATTTTTCTCTTGGTATTCTTAAAAGTCCTTAATCAAATTCCAGCTCATGGATTTTCAGAATGGTTGATCCCTATGCCCCAAACAATCTAATCAAGATATATATATGATTACCATATCATATCATTGATGTCTTTTCAATTGTCATGTTCTCAGTGAGAGTTATCCACTACTACCTTACTTACCATTGCAGCTTTATAATTTTCAAATTTTACTATTGTCATCCTTAAAAGTGAAGTACTGGCACTAGGATATAGGGATAGTTGTCTCCTTCATCACTGATATATCCACCGAAACTAGAATAGGGCTTGAGACAAATTTATGTAATAAAAATACACTGAGTTAATGAATATTAAATATCAGTTTACACTTATCAGTAGTGTTCTTCTCTACATACAAGATTGGAAAATTTAAAAGGAAATAAGATAATATTCACAAATACAAAAATAAATATAAAATAATGAAATCAGCCATTATAAAAAATGGTAAGGAGATTCCTCAAAAACTAAAAATAGACTTTCCATTTGATACAGCAATCCCACTCCCAGGCATATGCAGAGGGAACTCTAATTCAAAAAGATACACATACCCAATGTTCATAGCAGCACTATATACAATAGCCAAGACATGGAAGCAACCTAAATGTCCATCAACAGATGACTGGATAAAGAAGTTGTGGTATATTTATACAGTGGAATTCTACTCAGTCATAAAAAGAATAAAATAATGCCATTTCCAGCAACAAGGATGGACCTGGAGATCGTCATTCTAAGTGAAATAAAAAGAAAAGTAGCATATGACATTACTCATACATGAAATCTAAAAAAACAGGAAAAGAGGACACTAATAAACTCATCTACAAAACAAAAACAGACTCATAGATATAGTAAACAATCTCATCGTTACCCGGGGAAAGGGGGTGGGAAAGCATAAATTTGGGAGTTTGAGATTTGCAAATGTTGACCACTATATAAAAAATAGACAAGAAACAAGTTTCTTTTCTGTATAGCAATAACCTTTAATGAAGAAGAATATGAAAATGAATATATATATATATATATGCATGACGGGGACATGCTGTACAGCAGAAACTAACACGTTGTAATTGACCATACTTCAAATAAAAAAAAATGTGAATCAGCAAAAAGCCTAAGAATTCTGCAGAAATAAATAAATAAATCATTTTTATGACTTCGTATTCCGTGTGTGTGTGTGTGTGTGTGTGTGTGTGTGTGTGTGTGTGTATATACATCTTTATCCATTTTATCTGTTGATAAACACTTATGTTGCTTCCATATCCTGTCAATTGTAAATAATGCTGCTGTGAACATTGAGGTGCATGTATGTTTTTAATGTATTCTTTCTATTTGGAATATATACCCAGGATTGGAATTGCCTGGTCATACGGAAGTTCTATTTTTAGTTTCTTGAGAAACCTCCATACTGTCTTCCAAAGTGGCTGTACCAAGTAACATTCTTACCAATAGCAAACAAGCGTTCCCTTTTGTTCACATACTCCCCAAAATTTATGTGTGTTCTTTCTGATAATAGCCATTGTGACAGGTGTGAGATAATATCTCATTGTGGTTTTGATTTGCATTTCCCTGATGATTAGCAACGTTGAGCATCTTTTCAGGTGCCTGTTGGCCATCTGGATGTCATCTTTAGAAAAATGTTTATTCAGGTTTCTGTCCAATTTTTAATCAGATTGTTTTTTATTTTTTGATGTTGCATTGTATGGGCTATTTATATATTTTGGATATTAACCCCTTATCAGTCATATCATTTAAAAACATTTCCCCCTTTCAGTAGGTGTCTTTTTCTTCTGTCAATTGTTTCCTTTGCTGTGCAAAAGCTTTTAAGTTTAATTAGGCCATTTACAACAACATGGATGGACTTGGAGGATATTATGCTAAGTAAAGTAAGACAGAGAAAGACAAATACTGTATGATATCACTCATATGTAGAATCTGAAAAAAAATACAACCAAGTGGTGAATATAACCAAAAAGAAATGATCTCACAGATAAAGAGAACTAATGGCTACCAGTGAGGAGAGGGAAGCTGGAGGGACATTCTAGGGAGGGGGATTAAGAGGTATAAACAATCATGCATAAAGATAAACTATAAGGGTATATTGTACAACACAAGGAACAGAGCCAATATTTTATAATAACTACAGAGTATAACCTTTAAAAATTATGAATCACTATATTATGCACGTGTTTTCTAATATTGTACATCAACTATATTTCAATAAAATACAGAAAATTTTAAAAAGTAAATAAATCTTTAAATTATATAAAAACTATTAGACTGATAAAGAAAACATTTTTTGTGGGGATGAGACCTATTTATTAATATTTATCTATCTTCTTTCTACCTACCTTTATATACTATGACATATAGTATTTATACTATTGTATGATATATATATATTATGTCTATAATTTATACTATAATATATACACTATATGTGCTATAATACATAGCATCTATACTATTATATATGTTTCTATATTTTATTAAGTGTGTCAATCAACTGTCCCAATCAAAGTTCCAGCTGGAGCCATGCATACCACACAAAACTCTATAATTAATGTAAAAAATAAAATAGGTAAATCAACTTTGAAAAATAAAAAGGGATGAAGGCCTATTTTATTAGATATTAACAAGTATTTTGCTGATAGGTAGCAAGCTGTATGTACTGCTATATGGAATACAAACTGTACTAGTTACTCAAGAAAATCATATGCAGCATTTACCATATTTAATTATGCACATGGTTTTTGATGCATTAATTCATGGTTATGCATCATGGAAAAACACACACATTGACAATACATAAATGAATGAGGGGTGTTGATTTTAGCATTTATTATGGAATGGGCAGTTGAAAGCAACCTAGGAGACCATTAATGAGGAGCTTAAAAAACTTGGATGCAATCAGACACAAATTACGATATTAATTTACCAACAGGAAGAGTTTAAAAAAAAAGTATTGACTAAGAAAAGTGCTAAATGGTACTATGATTACAAATTCATGAAAAACATTTCATATAAAACCAATATGACAAATTTTACAAAAATACACATATATGGACATATGCATGAAAGCAATATATGTATATGTGAAAGACAATGCATGTAAAGTTATATGATTTTTAAGTGATGGAAAAGTAAAATCACCTGAATTCATTTATCATTCTTAGACTCTAATAAGGCAGATGATATAAGCAAAGTTTGTAATCTCTATGTTTGATAGAATTAGAAATATCAACTGCAAAAGAAGTAAAAGAGAAAAAAGTCATAGACGTTGGAAAATAGTCATAGACGTGGATATTTCAATTTATAAAAAGCCGCTAGGCATTTATAGGATCAAAGAGACATGTTTAAAGTGTTTAAGCTTGGAATTCTAAAGGTTGCTGATTTTCTTTCTTTTATGTTTCTGTTAAAATAGAAGACTAACCACTTCATAATAGTCAATGCTCTTTGCAACCTTATATATGATGCCATAAGAATTGTTTTATGATAGCATAAAATTGATAAGTACATCTTACATTGCATAGCATTATATTATGGGAAATAAGCATTTGGGAATCAGGAATATGGATTTAATTTCTCAACCACTAGCAGAATTACCATGGAAGATTTATATAACATTTCCCATTATCAGATTCTTCATTATTCACAATAGAAATTCATAGACATCATATACATGCAACAATGATAGTTATTTTCATTTGTTTATAATCAACATTGCATGCAGAAGTTTATCCTTCATCTTCATGTTTATGTTTAAGTTTTAAAATGTAATGTTAGTTTTTCTAATGGAATACTGAATATTTTCTAGACTCTTCCTTATATCTTTCTTTGGTCATTTCCTAATAAATTGTAGTAATTCTTCTTAAGTAATCTTCAGTGAAATTTAGAACTGTTTAAGAGGCTGTGTTATAATAGGCATAGAGCTTCAAATTATAATTTTTGTGAACATGTTTGATATGAATATTGAATTATGTTTTATATAATTATATATTTATTTTTCTATTCATTTCTATTGCAAATTAATAAGAGAGATTAATAAGTGATTCACCTTGCACATCTACCATTTTCTGTAAAACCGTAGTCTCGCCAATTAGAAAGCCAGAATTTAGCACAGGTTTCTGTGACTTGAATGAGATTTTTATGTTTAAGCACTTCCCAGAATGTGGGAACCATCACTTAAAAATCTGTTAGATAAGATTACTCCAAATTAAGAAAATGAAAGATTAGAAGCTGACCAGATTAAAACACACAAAATACTCTTAAAAGAGGTTGGGTTAAATGCCTAAATTTATTTATTAGTGTAGTGGTATCAATTCAAAAGGAATCAGAGCATTACACTTTTTGTTTGGGATATGTAGAAAACTGAAAAGACTGCCAGTTACAAAACTTTAGCTCAATGAACAGCAAGTAAGTGGCTTTTTTTTTTTTTTAACCCATCAAAGAACTGAGATCTAGGGTAACTAACTCCAAATCCTGAGAGAGACAGAAAATCACAGAGAGACATACCTACCTGGTACCCATGCTGCTAGATACCAAATAAGCAGGTAAACAATTAATCCAGAATGTTTTAACAATTACTATAGGCCAACTGTGAGTTAAAATGAGAGAATGAAGTCCTGAGGCATTGCAGACATAAGGAGTCTAGCACCCTATTGCAGGATTTTAGGCCAAAAATTTTGCCAGTTGAAAACAGAAAATACCAGGGAGAGTCTTGATTACACTCCTCCAGTGGTGCTGCCTGAAGAAAAAGGATTAGCAGCCGCTGCCACAGCCATACCCGATCCATGTTCCCTAGCTCCCCAGTGGAACAAAATCACTGGTTTTCCGGAGGAAGGTCATGAAAACCTGTAACCTGAGGGCACTGGTTGAAACCCTTGGTAACTTGGGGAGGGTTATTATTATCTTGCAGTAACTTTTAATGAAAAAGAATCTGAAAATCAGTATATGTATGTATATGCATGACTGGGACATTGTGCTGTACACCAAAAATTGACACATTGTAACTGACTGTACTTCAATTAAACAAACAGAAAATAAAGTATACTGAGACCAGTTTTCCTTATATTCCCTAAGATGTAAGAGCCTTATTCTTTAAGTAAGACATCAATACTTTAGTTCCAAGCAACTGGTGAAAATCCACTGCAGTCAGGTGAAGGGAGGGAAGCTTTATCCCTTGGGAAAGGGCAGGAGAACATGTTAGGTCCAGAATTAAACCTGGAGCAAGAGCAGAAAACCTAGTGAAGACGGTACCCACAAGACCCCAGTTACCCAGGCTCAGTGTTTGCTTAAGACTAAAGAGTAATCAGAACATTAAAGAATTCCACTTCCCACATGCTAATTACCATGTTAACAAGCATCCAACAAAAAGTGTTGTATCTCTGGAATACAGCAGGGGCAGTGGCCAGAAGTGGGCCCTCTCAGGTTGGCTTCTACCATGAGAACATGAGGAGCTCCACTGACCTGATCTATGATGAAACTAGTGAATATTATTTAACAACAGAAACAAAGGCAACATTCAAAATCTCTGGGAAGGTTATAAGGGCAAATAAAAATAAAGAAACAGCCATTCAAGAAAATATATGAAATTTTAGTTTAGAAGACAAATGTTTGTGGTAGAACAGAGACAACTCCCTCTCTCTCTTCACTCAGCTCAGTGTGATGGCCACTCCTCTCCAGTCTCCTGCAGCTCAGAACACAGAGCTTTCTCTTTTCCCAGCTCCCTGACAGGGGGTTATCCTCTCAGTAGGAGGATTCCTGCATTTCTCATCTTGTTCCCAGCTGTCTTTTGATGAGAGTAGATTCCTAGTGAATGAGGTAAAAAGGTGGGGCTCACTTCTTCCAGCCAGATCCCATGTGTGCAATGAGACTCTACTTTGGATGTTGCATGCTGAAAATACAGGGGACTTGTTAGCTTTTCCCAAACTTGTTGAGGGAGTAGTTCCATACCGGGAAAGGTTAGCCAAAAGCATGCTAAGCTGCTGCCAACCCCCAACCAAACACTCAGCTTTTAGAGGGAGATGTGATGAACAGAGAAGTTCACTATTGTCCACTCCCAGCTCCAGTGCCCTTGTTCAGTGATTTTGTCTAGGTAGAAAAGCAGGACACAAACAGATAGCTCCTAATCGTTCCCAAAAGAAAGGACTTTATTTAGAACAGACTGTGGAAAACTTTAAGGCATAAGTAGCTTCTTCTAAGAACAATAGAGATTATAGTGAAGCTTATTCTTGGGAAATTTGTAGATCTTATGAAAAAAGAGTTTTAGACGATAGGTTGAAAAAGATCTATCATGCAAACAGCAGCCACGAGAGCTGGAGGGACTGTATTAACACCAGACAAAATTAGACTCTTAAACAAACAAACAAAAAAATGTTACTGCAAATAAGTAGGGACTTTTATAATGATTTGGTGACATACTATTTGGTATGACACCAAAAACACAAGAAACAAAATCAAAATTCGACAAACAGGACTTCATCAAAATTAAGAACTTTTTGTTCAAAGATCACCATCAAGTGATTGAAAAGACAACTCAGAAATGGAAGAAAATATTTGCAAATTTTATATCTGATCAGGGACTTGCACCTAGAATATATAAAAACTCTTACTGCTCAATACTAGAAAGAATGAATAATACAATTTAAAAATGCACAAAACATCTGAACAGATATTTCTCCAAGGAGACTATACAAATGGCCATAAGCACATAAAAAGGTGCTTGACATTAGTCACCAGGAGAATGCTAATCAAAACTACAGTGAGATATCATTTTATACCCAGTAGGATTGTAACAGAGAAGAACAAACCTGACTCCATATTTAATCTATTCTTTAGCTCTAACTTTTCTGCTCTTTTGCCTATGCTTAGTCATGCTGGCTGTGTAACTTTTATAAAAAAAAATGTTGCCTATTGCTTTATGAATACAGGACAGCCCATTCCTTTAAAGCTATACACTTTCCATCTCATTCATATAGAGATAAAAAGCTGCAACATTTATCTCCTTGGAAATTTATAGGAACATTTGGACCAGACCTACATGAACAGCTGCAAGAAAAAAGGATTCCAGCACCAAGAATCTTCCAGCAACTGGCCACGCCCCCTCCCTTTAGTATAAAAGAAACCTGAATTCTAACTTGCCTAAGATAGTTCTTTAGAACACTACTTTACCATCTTCTCAGTGAGCTAGGTTTCTGAATAAAGTTTCTATTGCTTGTCCCAATAACTTATCTCTATATTTATTGGCCTGTTGAGTAGTGAGCAATAGGAGCTTGGTCTTCATAACAGGATGACTATAATCAAATAGATAATTACAATTTTTGACAAAGATATGGAGAAATTGGAGCCTTCATATATTACTGGTGGGGATATACAAGGTAAAAACCCCTTTGGACAACAGTCTGGTAGTTCCTCATATGATGAACATAGAGTTACCATATGACCCAACAATACCACTGCTTATTATATAAGAAATGAAAGCATATGTCTACCCAGAAACTTGAATCTGAATGTTCATTATTCACAATAGCCAGAAAGGAAAAACAATCCAAATGTCTATCAATGGATAAATGGAAAGCAAAAAGGGGTATACACAAATGATAATGGAATTTTACTGAGCCTTAATGAGGAATAAAGTATGCTATGTGCTACAGCATTGTAAACCTTGAAAATATCATGATAAGTAAAAGAAGACAGACACAGGAGACCTCATACTATATGATTCCACTCATAGGGAAGGACAGAATAGGCTCAGTCTATAGAGGTGGAAAACAGATTAATGGTTGCTTAGGGCTGGGGGTAGTAAGTCGGAGGCTAGAGAAGTGACAATTAGCATGAGGTTTATTTTGAAGTGATGAAAATGTTCTAAAATTGATGCTGATAATGGTTGTACATATTTGTGAATATACTAATATCATTGAATTATATACTTCAAATGAGTGAATTATATGATTTGCTAATTATGTGAAAATAAAATTATTTAAATAATAGACTCTCTCTGGGGACAACAACAGCAACAACAACAACAACAAAAAAGAAGTGAAGATAAAACAAGATAGTTTAAGACAAATTTGATGCCTCTTGTGCATTTAGGCTAACCATAGCAACAAGCTCAAAACCAGCCCAGCTATGATAAGTTAATGCAAATCCCCACTTTAAAGGCCTATAAGAAAGAAAAGTATGCTCATCATAAAATTGTTTAAAAAATGATTTACTTCTGTATCTACTGTCTTTTACAACATTCATCAAAAAAAATAGGCATACATTATTAAATGTAAATATAGTCTGGAAAAACAAAACATTCATCAGAATGAAATTCCATAAAACAGATGGTGGAAATATCATGATGGAAATTAAAATAATCATGATTAATATATTAAATTCCCTAAAGGAAAAAAAGCTAATCAACATCAATTGAGATTTGAAAACTATAAGAAATAATCATATGGAAGGGCTTAAAATTTTTAAAAAAATATTCAATGACATAGATAAAAATGCTTTGATGGTTCATCAAAGTTTTGCTGAAGGAATCAAAACTTGAAGATAGGTCAATAGAATTTATCCAAATTGAAACCCAAAGAGAGAGAGAAAAAAAAGTGAGACAAAAAGAAAGAGAATTCAAGACTTTTGAGAAGATACCAAGTAGTCTAACTTGCATGTAAGAATTATCTTGAAATAGAAGATAAGAACAGGATATAAGAAATATTTGAAGAAGTAATTGATGAAAGTATTCTAAAATTAGTGACATACATGTTACCATGAATCCATTAATTTAAGAAAAATTCAAGCAGGATAAAGAACAAAAAGTCAAGAATTATAAATATCTTATGATCTAGAAAATCTGTTTTGGAAAACAAGGTAACATTACCTTGCAAAGTTTATTATTCATATACATTTTTAACCAAAACATTCAGCATTAGATATACACTCAAAAGAAATATCTGTTATATGCAGTAGGAAACATTGTATGAATTTTTCCAGGAAATCAGACCTGAATTTTGCTAGGAGGTTTTTTTTTTTTTAAAGACAAAGAGAAAATACATGCCACTTTATAAATCACAGATAAATAAATTTTGGTATATCCAAACAATGGAATATTATTCACCAATCAAATAAATATAAATATGTCAGATATGAATATGTTTTTAACATAATATTGAATAAAATTTATTATGTATATAATGAAAATCTTGTTGAAGAGAAAAATAGAGCTAAATGCTATATTTTAATAGAAAATCATATACATATATAAGTACATATAAGAAATAATAAGCACATAATTCTGAACCTCATAGGCCATGTGTGGAGAGGACTATGAATGAGATAGAAAATAATAACTTAGGCAGATATAAGTTACTTTCAGTTCTAATTTTTTTCTGTTGTGTGATTTTTTCACAAATGTCTATTATAACAATATTATGAATGACTGAAAATGAATTATCTACTCAAAAAGAAAAGAAGATCATAGGTGGCCTGATTATTATTTTGATTCATAGCATTTTAATTTGTCCAATTATGTGTATATGGGACCAATGTAAAATCAGAGCTAAAGCACAACAAAAACCTACCAAATCTGAAATTATATTTTCCTTTTCATATGCTTTTTAGCACTGAGATATGATATTTCCTAGGCAATGCATATTCACATCATTCAATTATTCCTGAAATTTAAATGTCCTTAGTTTTATATAATTTAGTATAAGGCATACATAGAAAGATAAGCATATTAACTAAGTTTTACATGTTTATAGTATATTGAGGTTCATAGGGTGTTTTAATAAACATTTGTAACAAGTGGAAGATGTTACTGAAAAAGTAAGAAAATTATTTTATTGATTTGTTTTAGAGTATCATGCAGCATAAAATAGTTAAGGGGTCAGGGCTGTTTCTATGGATAACATAGGTAAAACAATAAAAAGTGAATGAAAATGTAGAGGAGTTTAATTGTAAATTCCTCCTTGATTATTTGGTTAATTCAATACTTAATATTTCAATAATGAATTCAATTGTGGGGAATAGGAATTCCAGGTATCAAAATTGCTGAATTGTGAACACCCAATTCCACAAAAATTCTTCCTTTTAAGGTTTTGTTAATTATTTTATGTCTAATGGGATTTTTAAAAAATCATGTGATAGCCTATCATTGATGAGTAAATTACAGTGAACATGTATTTCTTTAGTAAGTTCTGTTTCTTTCAGATAGCCTGTGTTCTATGCATAATAGTTACCATGGACACTTCTCTTCTACTGAGAATATTCAAATGAAGCTTAGAACTGGATGAAGTCTATCAGATAAGTAAATTAATGCTAAAGAACTCAAGAGTTCAATAATAGAAACTATAATATTAAAAAAGTAAAACATAAGATAGTGCCAGCTGCATTATCTATATTACATCTTATATTTAAGTGGAAAAAGTGAGGAAAACTACCTAAACATTTGACAACTAGTGCTTTCTATGTATTAAGTAAATATAATATTTATTAATTACATATTAAAATGTACTACTTAAAATTACTTTAAAATTAGTCTTAATTGGAAAATACTTTCCTTGTTATTACTAAATAAATATAATTAACTGAATTTCTTTATAATCCAATGATGTGACAACCTTTCTAAATTGCTTTAATAAGCAATATATATCTGAATTATCCTTTAGAAATGTTAAAAATTTGATAGAATTTGCAAAATTATTAGAATTCATGACAATTTTATGTATATTTTAATAAAGAAAATTTAATTAAATAAATTTGCTTTTGTTCCTGTACTTTCAGTAGTCAGTTGGATAACACAATTTTGATGAAGCAGCAAAGTACAGTTCCTAAAGATCTTGAGATCACTTCACTCAGCTTGCATTTTTTGGTTAGTATGTCACATATAGTTCATTACAATTCCTTAAGAAATCCATAATAAATCTTTGATTTTTCTTTTTTTTTCTCTTTGTAACATGCTGCTTAATATTCTCTGGATATCATGAGAACAAAGGAAGCTTCACTAAGACACAGAACTTGCCATTAAGTAGTCAATTAAAAATAAATCTCCCACTATATAGTTTTTCCAGCATAAATAGGCTAATTGCATCAATCTTAGACAGTAAAAGTTCCCATTAAAATGACTGATTAGTGGTTAATTAAGACATTTGTAATGACTTCATCTTCACATATATCTCAGTAGCATGCACTCTTGCTCATATCTTCACTGACAACAGTCAACTATCAAGTCAGCATGTGTAACAAGAAATTAAGTTACAGACTACAGACTCATTCTTTAGAAGCAAGAATAAAGATACCCAGTCCCAGTTCCTTTAAGATATTATATGTTTAACACAAGTAGGATCCACAGTTTTAACTCATGAAAAACTCATTGATCAGAATCATGGATTCCAGAGTGGGAATGGACACAGAATTAGAATATTCTTTTGACAATGGCCAAATGTAAAACATCTGTGTAAAACATCTTTTCTCTTACTTACAGTTTTTTTTAAAGGACTATTGATAAAGCAATCAAAGCTCAAATAACAGAAAATTACCAGGTATTTAGAGCTGTGCTAAACTGTACAAAGATTTTTCAACAATTTTAAAATTTGAGTCTCTTGCAAGCATTGCCAAACATAGAAAATAAGAAGTGCACTTGATTCTGTTGAAAGAGAATGAACTGGTGGAAAAAAAATTATACCCAGGCAGCCTGAATCTATGGATTAATAAAATCTAACTCATAATAGTTTAACAATACTATAACATTGTAAAAAATGAAGTCATCAGCAACAAAACTGTCAGAAATTATTGAACCATCTGTGATCCTATAATAGCCAAATCTCAGTTCCAAAATTAATCAGATATTTCTTCCTGAGCCACATAAGATTTCTTGTTTTCCACTTATTTTCTTTCCTGTTCTGGTTCTTTAGGAAGCCGGTTTCTTAACACAATTTTAGAAAGTAAATTCTTACCCAGTTGAAGAATGGCTCTTTTTACCTGTCAGATGAAAAGTATTAACACACTTTGGGGAGTAATAACAGAGAACAACAAGAAGAGATGTCAATGTGGAATAATATTATTAATGAATTTTTCTGATGTTTCAGACAACAAAGAGATCACTCTAAAAATTATGAAAACAGAATCTTTTTATTACAGAGCTATAAACCATCATATATTATTTAACGTGTCCAATTAAAAGCATTAGTTGAAAGTTATTTGTTATGCAATTTAATATTAGAACAAACTACTGGAGTAAACCTTAATATTTAAATATTTAAAAGCAAATAAATTTTAAAAGCCTTGTATTTTGTATTAATGACATTTTAAAAGCCATATATTTTGTATTAAGGACATCAGTGATGTAGTTGCAAAGGTAGTAGGACATTGCAAAGATTTACCTCTAGAATTATTCTGATAGTAAACTATCACAACCAGAAATGGAATCACTGGATCATCCTTCCCTCTAAAATTAGGAACAAGGAAAGGATGCCCACTGTCACCACTTCTATTTAACATAGTACTGGAAGTACTAGCCACAGCAATCAGACAAGAAAATGAAATAAAAGACATCCAAGTTGGAAGGAAGAAGTAAAACTCTATTTGAAGACTATACGATGCTATGTAAAACAAAATCCTAGAGTCTCCACCAAAAAACTATCAGAATTAAAAATGAATTCAGTGATGTTGTAGAAGACAAGAATAATACACAAAAATCTGTTGCTTTTTTATATACTAATAATGAACTATCAGAAAGAAAGAAGTAATCTTGTTTAAAATCACATCAAAAATAATAAAATATCTTAGAATAAACTTAACAAAGAGATGACTTATACTCTGAAAACAATAAAACATTAAGGAAGATATTTAAAAATGATACAAAGGATGGAAATATATCCAATACTCTTGGATTGGAAGAATGAATTAATACTGTTAAAATATTCATAATACCCAAAGCAATCTACAGATTCAATGCAATCCTTATTAAAACACCCATGATATTTTTTACAGAACTAAAAGAAGTAATCCTAAAATTTAAATGGAACTACATAAGACCTCATAAAATTCAATATAGAAAAACTCAATTTAAAAAAATGGGTAAGAAGACCTCAATAAACATTTTTCCAAAGAAGATATAAAACTAAAAATAGAACTACCATGTGATCCAGTAATTACACTCCGAGATATATGGGGGGAGGACAAAACACTAATTCAAAAAGATACATGCAACTCAATGTTCATAGCAGCATTATTTACAATAGCCAAGATGCTGAAGCAACCTATATGACCATCAACATATGAATAGATAAAGAAGATGTGGTATAAAATGGAATATTACTCAGCCACAAAAGAATAAAATTCTGCTATTTACTACAATGTATATGGACCTATACAATATTATCCTTCGTGAAAACTCAGACAAAGACAACTCTAGTTTAAAAAAAATCAAATGAAAAGAAATCCTGAGGTCCCTTTAATACCTTCAGCCACATGTGTTGGTCCATAAGGCAGTTTACAACATGATGGCTTCATCAGAGCAAGCAAGTAAGAAGAACCAGAGAGAGAGCTGGCAAAGTGAAACAATAGTTATGGTGAATATGTTAAATTATTTTATGCTTTGTTATGCAGGTTATTAAATATTATTTGAAATAGAATAATTTCACCAAAGTAGTATTTTTCTATAGTAAATATTTTTTATAATATGGGAATATTCAAACCCACACCTCACTGCTCTTTAACAAACGAATTATGTTGAGTATCTAGGCTGACTTTGTTAGGCATTTATCAAAATTAGTTTGTACAAACTGGTTGTAACAGAAAGGAAACTCTTCATATGGATTCTTCTAATCAGAATATAAATCACTTTATAATAAAATATTGAGAATTTGATCATCTTAAAATCTTTTCTAGAAATTTTTAAATAACTATCATTATTAAACAAAGCCTGCTTTCTATGGAAAATTTAGAATATTTCTTCATATTAATAGTAGATGGATTCAGAAATGGCATTGTTTCTTCTGTTGTCTAGTCTGTATTTCAAATTTTCAAGTGTATACCATTTTACAGAACTTTACAGAATGCATGGTTAATTTGAAATTACTCTCAAAAATTAGACAGCAATGGTTAAGTAGGTAACCTGAAATATTTCTTTCAAATTAATAATAATTATTAATTAATTACAGTACAAAAAAGAGTACAAAGGATACTCCATGCATTAACCTAATTAACTGCATTTAGAAATTACTTCTAAGTCAGGAAATTTTATTCTCTCATCAAAATTTCATGGTTGATTTTCCTGTGGGAATTTTCCTTTGGAGCCCTGTTATGTCAAAGAAAACTCTACCTCTAGTTCAGTGTTTTCCTGGGCCACTGTTTCATTTATTTTAGTTTATTTAACAAACACTTTCAAAATTGCTGTGTATTTTCTTATGTGAAAAGAAAAATATTTCCTTAGGTGCAGCACAGAATCTAAGCCATATTTTTATTCCAGATATAATTTTAAATTTGCTACTATGTATAGCATATAAGGAAAGGTTTTATTACAGTGGTAAAAAAATGGGTAAGGTTAAAGGAAGTAGTGAGGTGGAGTGAATATTACAAATAAGCTCTTTTAATAATAGGAAACGTCCTCTTTTAAATTCTTTAGTGAGATACTACTAATCTTAGTGGAAAATACATGTAATCTTGAGGACAGGAGATTAGGTCAAACTCATGGACCACATTTAATTCTAAACAAAGTGTCTTGGATGTGGTAACGTATCTGCCTGGAACCAATTTCAGGAGACCTGTTATACGAAGGGCAATTTGTAGATTTCTGACTATCAGGCATCCCATCCTAACCTCAAAACTAGAAGAAAATAATGCGTGCTTGGTTTATGTAATACAGGAGCCTAACAATTTGAAAAGCCTGTCAAAAAAATAATAATGAACTCCACAGCCATATTTGCTCAATCACCAGTACAATCCAGCAAACATGCAAGTGCAATTTTCAATAACTGACTGAATATAGTGGTTTATACATTTGTGTTACAATTTTTTGAGTGCATTTTCTTCCATGGGCACATTCAATTTTGATAAAAATAGACCCATTTTGTATTTTGTGAATTTCTATGAAGAAACTAAGGAATGTCAAAATTGTTTTCTTGTTCTCTGGTAAGAAAAATGAAGAAAAGAAGTTCTAATAAGCACATTTATTACTGAGCTTTTTGGGAAAAAATCCAAAGAGGAATTCTAAGATGAATTAAACTTTCCTTAAATTAGATATTTCCAGCTAAATTTTTACCGAATATATACATATATTTTAACATATATACATATGTTTTATATATATATGATATATATATATATTTTTAATTTTCAGTATTTTGAGATAAAACCATATGTCAAAATGCTCTCTTATATTATCAAGCTTTCTTAGGCTGTAAGAGCATATACTAGATATCAATACATCTGTGTCAGCATAAATAATAAGTCCATGCTGCTCTTACGCCCCTTTTGCATTCCATCTCTATGTTAACTCTCCCTTCACACTTCCACTACACATTAATACTTCCACATTCATTTATAGAGACCTCTTGTTTGCTCTCAACAAACTGTCCAAGAATAAGATTTAGATATTCCATCACTCTTTTGCTTACAAACCCCACACAAGCAAAAAGGCACAGCATTAAACATGTATTTTTAAAGTATTTAACAGTACAGCTTAAAGAAGTTGTCTCATTTATTTAAGCTTGCACAGTTAGTATATTATGGTGCTTCTCTATTTACTCTTGCACTTTTCATTCCTAAGGTGTGTCACTCCTAAATATTGACTATCTTTGATTATATCTTTAGGTTACAATAATAGGTAATTTCAGTAAAGAATATTTTAATGATTTTAATACAACTTTATATTTTTCAGAAAATTTGGACTCCCACAATATTTTGATCTTCAAAATTCAAAACTTCAAAAATCACTCAACAAAGAAATCAATCATCATATAGGTTAAGTTACATATAAGGAAACTGGCATAAATAAATTGCTCAGAATTAAGCTAGCTGCCTGTAACCCCTCACTATTGATCTCCAATCAGCATTTATTCCACTAGAGAATACTGGCCTCTCTGCAGTTGCTTAAACTATGTTAAATAAAGAAGTGGTTTTACTTTTTTGCTTTTTAGAGGGGGAGGTATTTAGGTTATTTATATATGTATGTATGTATGTATGTATGTATGTATGCATTTATTTAATGGAGGTACTGGGGCTTGAACCCTAGACCTTGTACATGCTAAGCAGGCCCTCTACCACTGGGAGAGGTTTTAACCCTTTCCTGTATACCCAGAAAGTACAACGGATTGTTAAATACTTTATTTGAATCTCAGAAACTACTTTACATATTATGTTGTTTTGTCCATTTTACAAATTAGGAACTGATTCTCTTAAAAAATAATTCCATGGTACACACGAAATCATGAATCTGGAATTTCAATCTAGAATATTTTAACAATGTAGTGCTATTTTCAGTACTGCACTAATTATAGATCAAGAATAACTAGATTACTTTGTATAAGGATAAAGATAAAACTCTCAAAATTCTGAGGAAAAACCAGCTAAAAGCCCATATACTGAATATTTAGGACATTTATATATATTGCAATTCTGTTTAGTAATTTTCATTGAGAATAGACTGTCCAGATCTGGTGGTAATTTTCCCCTCCCCAAAATTGCTATTTTAATCTCAGTGCTGTAGTTTTTTTTTTAATAAAAAATGACTTTTTTTCTAGTTTATTGAGATATAACAGGTAAATAACATTGTGTAAGTTTAAGGTGTACAGTGTGATAATCTGATACACATATATATAGTGTGAAATGTTTGCCACAATAAGGTTACTTAACATCTCACATAATTACTTTTCTGGTAGTGGTGGTGTGATTATGGTAAGAATGTTTAAGATCTACTTTCATAGCAACTTTCAATACAATATTATAGTCATCATGCTGTACATTAGACATCCAAAACTTCTTCCTCTTATAACTGAGTTTCTGCTCGTTGACCAGCATCTCCCCATTTCCCCTACTCCTGGCCCTAGTAACCAATGACCTACTCTCTGTTTCTCAGTTCAACCCTCATAAAAAGGACTTCAAATACTATAAATTGGCCTCAGTGTACAGTGACAAATCCTTTACATTGAAAAACTCATTCAATACAAGCCTTTATTATGAGTGGGGAACTGTGGATTTTCATTTTCTATTTTTAGAATGTATTTAGCACTATAGTACCTAACTTCTACTAGATGGGAATTGAGTGTACTGTGTGTCTTGTTATTCTTTCATTGCTTTACACATCAGAATTCTTTATAAAAGTACTATTAAGGAGAAGTAGCCAACTGACTTCGCTGTGAATTCAATCTGTGGCAGTCAATTTTCTTTAATCTTCCCAAAGCAAATGGACTCTGACCATGTAGAGGCAGAAAGTGAATGTGTTTTAGTATAGGTTTGTTAGTGGCAATTTAGTCATATGTTTCATGGAGCACATATGGTAACCAGTAAAATCATATGAGACCAAATGCAGATGTTATATTAAAGAAGTTGTAGTCGCTGTTTAATTTACCTTTCATTTACTTTCTTCTGCTGATTGATTTCCAAACATTTATCTTTTACAAACGCGACTGTAATAATCAATATCATATGTATATCATTGTGCACACGTGCAATACTTTATCTCATGAACATACCTAAAGGAAGTATCACTGGATAATAATACATATTTATATATAGAACTGTTGTATATTTTATAATTTTCTATAGGTAGTTGAACTAACATAATATAAGGCAAAGTGGCATATATCAGATCTGCAGCCATGAAGTCCAGTCAATTTTTCCTGAGATGCTACTCATGGTTTCAAGGAGCACAGTGTTAGTCATATTTCCTCTTCATTACCTATTGCTCATTTACAGTTGACAGCAGCTCATTCATTGCTGTTCACTGTTCAGTGACAGATATTGGCTGTCAGTCATATAAGAAACATTTGCTTGATCATCAATCTTCAGAGTCATACAGATATGGAAATGATAGGACAGGTCAATAAATAAATGGTGCAAGGTAACAAATGACAATACAGGACTTTGGCTTTCTTATTTGTAAAACAATTTGATTATAAAATTCTGGCATTAGATTAAATATGGCCACAAAATCTTTGATGCTAATCTTCCATTAAGAAGTGGAGCCCATTATCCCATTCTTCCCCTTGACCTTGCAACTTGCTCGGCAGCAACAACGATAATGTAATGAGGCTTCTGAGAATCATTCTCTGGTAACCTTGTAGCTTCTGCTGTCACACCCTTGGAAACTAAGACCCTCAGACTTTGCAGAAGACCGGGATGAAAGACCACTTGGGAGAACCATCCCACCAAATCTAGCCATCCCAGCTCAGCCACTAGACCATCTTAGGTGCATGAGAATCATTCAGGCAATCCACAGAATCAGAAGAGAAAATAAATGCTTTCAAGCCATTAAATTTCAGAGCAGTTTGCTACATGGCCACAGGTAATTAAATCCTTCCTTTTGACTTTATGGAAATCAAAGATAACGTTTATCTGGTAAATTCTCTACATATTTAGTCCAGCCTCTTCATTAAAAATTAACTCTATACCTAAGTTTATTTTTCTGTAACACATAGCCTTCATCCCATAATTACTGGCCAGTTTTCAAGTAATTTTATGACTTGCATTAGTAGTAAATATTAATGCTGTAGTTATATAAATAATATTTATGAAGAACAGAATTTCATTCACTTTACCTTTGAATCCATAAATTACAAGTCTTTCTTATCATGAAAGATCACTAATTTGTATTGCTTACATATATATTCAGATTAAATCATTCAAATATGGACTTACATGGTTTGGCTTTTTAATCAGAATTTAGTTCCATTCTGGAACAATTAGACCACATGCAAATGACACATTGGAACATTGTTGTCACCATACACAACTCCAGCTTTTATCCTGTTGGCCCGAGATACGATTCATCTTATGTGACGCTTTTTAAACTGACATCAATATCCCAATGGATAACTACATATTTAAGTCCCTTTGATGAGCCATTCTGTTCAACTTGGTATATTCAGCAAATGGCATCCGTAGAAACTGACATTTAATCACTCTGCAATGTGCATAACTGAGCAAAACCCTCCTGAGTTGATGATAACAGAAGTTCCCCCTTGTGGCTCAGTTTTGGAAATCAAAATTACAAAGTAATTATAACCCAGTTCAGGCATTTTCACGTCTCTTTGGACCAGATCTCAGTCTATTCAAGAGGCACTATGCCAAACATCTATCACTTCTATGCTAATGAAATAGTAGGAAAGTTCCTTTTTTGCATGCAGTGAGTAAAAATCCAATGTGCCCTGGGAAAATTGTTTGGTTATTAAAAGTTTCTTGTTTTTGTAATTCATCCAAGTGGTTTAAAATCTTGCAGCAGTGGAATAGCTCTGTGGCTTGAAACAAGAGCAATCTTGAATCCCACCTGAGAGTCTCAGGGTCAGAAAAAAGTCCCGATTTGGCTCAGCTATGTGACACTATGGGATTAAATATGTCATCATCTAAGCCTGTCGCTGGCCACTGCTTATGTGAGATCTCTGAAACTGGAGTGGATTATGATGATGACAGTTATAATCATAACAGCAGTTGAATGACTCTTTCCCATTTAATAGAGATATAAACTAAGATTTCAATACCTTATCCAATGTTACACTGCTTTAAAAAGATAGAATTATAAAATGTATCTCAAGTCCACTGACTCCAAAACTGTCCTTTTTCCCACTGTATTTTGATAAACTTTGACCAAACTTCCTTCAAGTCTGACATAAATCTTTCTCTGAGCTATTTTTCGGGAAAAGATATATTATAATTATATTTGTGAACTAAGTGTCCTGTAAATGCATATTTATGAGCATTCTTGCATTAGCCCTGAAATACTGGGAAATTAAAATCTTACAAATTCTTAAATGGTCAATTTTCTCATGCATACGCCCCATACACAAAGATACTGTTTGTGAGATGTGACTTCAATATCTGATAAACATTCATTTTGAATTTAGAGATTTGTGACAAATTTTTATTCTGCACATTTAGTTAATAGCTCTACAAAGTAAATCACTCTGGCAGACAGAACCCTGGGGCAAGGGGAATGGAAAAGTTTTTCCTTCCTTGTAAACCTCCCTTTAGTCCCCAGAGAAGAGTGAAAAATAGGACCTAGTATTTCAAGTACTTTTAATTCCTTGAATCAAAGCAGATACATAATTCTGATTGTTATAATTCAATGCTCATGGGCCGTTAATAAAACATTTAATTGAAAGTGTATTTTAAATTAGATGTGAAGTTTACAAACTTGTTAAAAGCGGTTTAACATTTAATATCCTCCAAAGTATTTTCAGTAAAACTTGCAAATTATTTGTTTCAAAATGCATCATTCATCCTGGTAATAATTCAAGTTGCACAAAGAAAACTGAAGTTCACTCTTCTTTGCTACACCCGACATCCTATGTAGGGCGCTATTTGCAAAGACCACCATGTTACCCCAGAAGAAAAAGACATTTAAAGCTATTCCATACATACTGGTACAGATTTTAAGTACATTTTGATACTTGGTGTCAGATTTAATTTAATGACACTAACGTTACATTTAATCTAGAAAAAACTATTGTGTGTGATTTTGTGGAGCAAATCTGAATTACGTTCCCAGACATCTTTTTTGATAAATTATGCATACATATATAAAGGGTGAATTATTTGCATTTATAGTTTTAAAAATCCTCATAGAAAGAAATTAATTTGAGGAACACTTACTTCCCAGAGACAATCTAGTTTAGTCAGTTTGCAGGATTACCTCCTCAATTTCTTGGCCAGAATGGGAAGAATGTTTGCCCCTAGAGGTAGAGACTGTTACTAAGAGTTTATTCCCTTATTCCCTGTGGAGATCCAACAGTCATTCCCAGCATTAGAAAGGCAGGTAAGGGGAGAAGGTATAGCTCAGCTGTAAAGAGCATGCTTAGCACACACAAAATCCTGGGTTCAATCCCCAGTACTGCCATCAACAACAACAACAAAAAGAAGAGAGCATATAGCTCAAGTGGTAGGGTGCATGCTTGGCATGCATGAGGTCCTGGTTCATTCCCTAGTACTTCCTACAAAACTAACCAAATAAACCTAATTATCTGCCCACACACACACACAAAAAGTAAATAAATAAAGAAAGAACAGCATGTAAAGAATGCACTCTTCCCTGATTTGCTGCTCCAAACTTAAGCTTGTAGCCTTTTGTTTTAAACCCAAACTGCCCTAGTAGACCTTCAAGTTAGTCCCCAGCAGGAATCTTTCCCTGTCCTGTTCTTTAGTGCATGACCTGGCCCCTGCCTAGTATTCCATTCACTCTTGGACTAAGCCTTGGCTTATCTTGCTTATTTTTGAGCAGAAATTGGAGTTCTAGTCTTGGACCACAGTCTCATAAAATTGTTCAACAAATTGATGGATATTCTTAAACCCAATCATTGAAACTAATCTGTTCATTATTTTCTTATCCTACATTTACCCGCTGCATTCTGGTTACATCTATAAACATAGATTTGCCCCATTTGGTTGTATTAAATTGTCTTACATTCTCATAAACTGACTGCTTATCTCATGTATTGCTCAATACTCTCATATATATTATATATATGTGATAGTACATATATCATGTTTTATTTCCATATGTATATTTTATTACTATATATATTTAACATGCATATACAGTTCATACGTTTATAGAAAAAAACTAATAATAATTGAATAGCTATTTTTACTATGCATCATGCACTATCCGAAGCAATTTTCATATGTTGATTCATAATGCAAGTATTGTTTCACACATTTCCCGCATGAAGAAATGAAAGCACAAAACACGTGGCATTTAAATCATCTTCTTAATTTCATGCAGTTATTAAATGATAAAATAGCTTCCAACCCACACAAATTGGACTTGCCAAAGGAAATATTTTATTATACATACATAGATTATAAGAAAAATTCAGAATCCCTAAAACCATACTTTAGAAGATGGTGTTCTAAGGGCTTGTCCTAGGAGATAAGATTGTGCTTTTGTTAACAGTGTTCTCAACAGTGCCTCCAGGGAATGCAGTGGGTCTCTTTCATCACATTGCATCTTTCCTTCAGACAGGTTGTAGCCAGCAAGCTGGAAGAGAAGATTGCTCTAGGCAGCACTGAGGATTGCCTCCAGCCAGCTTAAGGCTTCTAGGAGATCGGAAGAACACTAAAACACTTCACATATTCTCTGCCTTCCAGGGAAGGCTTGGGACTGGGTGGTAATGCATGAAAGTTCATTGCTTAACTCCCAGTGTCCACTGAGGTTGATCAATCTCTGTAGGTATACAATGATGTGAGATTAAGAACAGCAGAGGAACTATTGTGACTTCAGAAATATTATTTTTCCTAATACAATTCTGTTAGAGCAGGAAGATAGCTAGATAGGAGCAGAGAGAAGGGGACGCAGGCCAAATGGCAGGAATTGGGCAGAAAGGAGGGGCACAAGCCAAATGCAGGAAATCCTATATCATGTAAGCACCGGGGTCCCTGGGCAGAGAGAGAAAAGCAGGAACATCTGGGCTGGCAAGCAGTCACACATTTTGGGGTGACAAGTGACCTGCAGGCTGACAAAGAAACGTGGGAAAAGGCAAGATTCTCCATTGTCTGAAAGTAACATTTTGCTCATTGTGCCCTCATTTCAATAAAATTAGCCTTGCAGATTAGAAGTACCTACCATACACCGAAGCCATGACACTTCCAATCCAGACTAAATAAGAACAAAAATCCCTCCTACCTTTGGGAAGGTGGAGTTGGGATGAAAATCAGGGAATACAATCCCAAACCCTTCCCTCCCCAATGAATATTCTGCACGTTCATTTTTACAGTCTGTGTAACCAAATTGCCAAAGAAACTCAGTGCAGCTGCTCTCCTGAGCCTGCCCTCTCTCCCCTTGAGAGTGCACTATCCATCCTTTAATAAATCCTCACTTTACTTTCTTAACTCCTGTGTCTCTTCTTTGAATTCTTTCTGGGACAGGACAAGAACCTGGACATGTGTTACATCTACCAGCAACAATTCTATTCAGAAAATGGTCTAAGTAATTTTATATTCTATTATAGTTATATAAATATTAAATTATATATTACATATAATTATATAAATATAATTACAATAGTGTGTGATGATGATATTTCTATGTTATAATTTGTTTTCAATACAGGAATTTCTGATAATTTTAAAACTTCTTTATTTAAAATTCTGAACACAGTATACTTCCTTCAAACTCAAGATATATATGACAGAGTGACAAATATGAGTATCCAATATTAAGAAAATCATATGTATCATTGATATCTTAACAGATATCATATAGATATTCACTCTAAAAATTTGAAATTGGAGCTCTGGTTCTTAAATATTTCATTTGTTATGTGGCTGTAGCTATAGTTTTGGTACCAATTTAGCATGAGAAGGTTGTATCAGTTAATTGTGTAAGTGTGGTTAAAACTTCTGAAGCAGTTGCAACAACTCCTAGTTCATATATACTTATACACTTAAATACTATATATTTTGAGTAGCATAATCAAATTATATCTTATTTCTTAATTTTTCAAAAAATATTTTTATTAAATATTTAATGAAATATCGTATAGTGTTTAGGGCAGCAAATTCTATCTATGAAAAATGTTCAGTAATGGTTTGACAGAACTTTTTTCTCCAAGTAACTTCAAGATAATTTACTTTTTCATGATGGCAATACATAGTATTCAAACTTTTATCTCTTACATTGTAGATCTGAACTCCTAATGTTATGTAATAAAATGTAAGAAGCACAAGAAATAATAATTTGATTAGTTAGATAGATTCTAGCCTTCAGAGAGAATTTTTTTTCTTTTCTTTTTTTTTTAAGGGAACAGAGTAAGCCATAAGAGGTGCAAATACCATTAGGGCAAAAGAACTGTGATGTAAGAAGAGGTATACATTAAGGACAATGAAAAATGTTATAAAGTATATATAGGATTTCATTTCATAACCAATATAAAATTAGAAAAATGAGCTTACTAAGAGGTAGCAGAGCATAGAAAGGCTGTTTGTGCTGAGGAAACATAAAGAACATGTGTTGGTGAAGATGGAAGGAGGATGAATTCTTGAGGGGATGATCTAAGGGCAGTATCGAGGGCCAATGATTTTACTTTATTCCAGTGCCAACTAGATTTCTGTCAGATGGTTCTATCCAAGAGGTCAACATAATCCATCTGTCATATTTACCTTTATTTATTATTAATTAATTAATTAATTAATTTATTAGCTTTATTATTTAAGAGCAGTTTCAGGTTCACAACAGAATTTAGCAGAAAATACAGAGTTCCCACATAGCCCTCCCCACCCACACATATATACTCCCCTACTGTCAACATCCCTCATCAATATGGCATATTGGTACAATCAATGAACCAATATGGGAGCTTTGTTATCAACCAAAGTCCATAATTTACATTAGGTTTCAGTCTTGATGTTGTAAATTTTATGGGTTTTGACAAATGCACAATGACATGTAGCCATAGTATCATACAGAATAATTTCATATTTACCTTTGAAGAGAAGACAGTGACAAATATATGAAGGGTTGAGTAGAGTTAAGTGGGGGAGGAGGTAGAAGAAATTATAACAGGAAATCTCATTAAAATTATTTTAATACTCTTATAAGTAATGAGAATGGATATGCCATATTTAGTAGTTAATATCAATAGATATTAATGTTTTCTTTAATATGTATGTACACACCTGTGTATGAAGAAGAGGGTTTCAAAGAAGATGTAGGAGCCCTGAACCCAAGGAAGGCTAGAGGTATGTAAGCCTGATGTGTGTAGCTTGGTTATAGAAAACCTAGACTAAATCTTGTTCCCACCCCAACATACCTCTTAAAGCTGATGAAAAGAAGGTGTAATCAGCAATTTCAGTGAGACTCTTGCCATTTTCTGAGTCTGTTTCGCATTCTCGAGTTATGGATTTTAATTGACATTGTGAAAGAAACACTTACATCAACTTATTTTTTATACTTTTGGCAAAATATTGTTCAGGTATTCCCTAGGCTTTAGTTTCTAGTTTCAGAATCATAGATCAGTTTTTTAAATATATTTTAAGGTAATTAATACAAATAATTTAACTTTATAAAATACATGTTATAATTTAACTTGAAATAAATTACTATTGTCATCTTTTTCCATGTATTTTATTAGTAGACTTATGATAAGGTTTTAATCATCTTGCTAAATTTACCACTGAAATATATTAAATTATTTTGGAAATTTTACCTAAAATTTCAGAAAGTTAATGTGGGACTCTATGAATAATAAAGATTGGTTCTAATCTTTGATTTGATCACATATTAAAGAGACTGTCAGAATGACATGCCATTTATTACTTAGTTTTGGCTCTTATTGTTTGATACTCAAATTAATTCTTTTTATTATTCTCCACATGTGTTTCTTCAGTCTATGTATGAATTTTCTAATGACTTTATATCCTTACATTCTTGGACAACATGCTGTATCTTTGAGGAATTTTGTTATTTGTTGAAAATAACCATCTCTCTGATATTTCCAAGGCTGGTTCCCAATTTAGTCCCTCCGAATGTACATTTAAAATCACACTTCCTAAAGAATCTTTCAAGCACTACATGATCTATTGTATGTCTCTTGATATTTTCTATAATTGTATGTTCCTTTTATTTATAGAATATGTCTCAAATACAGTAATTTATTTTTTCAATTTGACTGGTTGTCTGATCTCTCTCTGAGACACTCCTTTGAGGCAAAGACCATGCCTCTGTTATTCCATGACATCTTTTCTGCATCTAACATGAAACATAATAGGTAGTCAATAAGCGTTTGCTGATAAATGCTAAGCAAGTTCCCATCCAAGTGACTGTCCTCAAATACTTGGAAACTATCTTATTTTCTGAATTTTCTTTCTTATTTCCTGAATTTTCTTTCCTCTCCAGGCTAATCACCTCCAGACTTCCTTATACAACTTAGTTTTGTGACCCTTCTCCACCCTAATTTCTTCCTGAATATGTTCTAGGATGTCTAAATGCCTTTAAGTTGTGATTCCCAGAAATAAATCCAATTGATTTCATCAGTTTATTTGTTTTTCCTGTCAAATGCATCAAAATGCTAACACTTCGACTATTAAACTAACACCTCAAGTTCATTTCAAATATTTTGAGGTTATAGTCTCATCTCCCTATGTTTCTTTCTCTCTTACTGGATTGCTATACAAACTGATACTCAAATATACTATTCTGTGACATTCATTCAATATTCAAAAGAGGGATAGTTTTTAATTGTTTTCTAAAGAACTCTAATGATGTGATTCAAGAACACATCACAGAGTGATGATTAAGACACATCCATGGATATTTTAGACACTGTATCTCCAATTTGACTGGAACAGGACTTCCTAAAACATCTATTTTATAGAAGGCTTCCTTTGAAGAAACAAAAATAAGTTCACTCCTAAGAAATAAAGAGAATTAGTGTGTTGCCAAATTATTCTTCTATTATTTTACTCTATTTTGCTTTATTTAGATGGTGATAGGCGTGGAGGGGGTTGGACATATAAGTTGATATACAGAGTTTCATCTGCCTGTCCATATATTTGAACTATGTAAGATATTTTTCCTCTCTTTCCTTTATAAACACACAACAATCATCAGCACAAAATAAAAAACACTTACAATGAACTGTTTACTTCTATTGTTGAGAGAGTGTCTAAGATATAATACATGAAGGTTCTGTTTGTTATTGTGGTGCTTCATTGTCTCCCCTCCTTGCTATTTACTGATATTTATCCAAACTCTTGAACAATAAGATGTGGGCATGGGGTTAGCACTAGTGATGCACTTTAAAGCTGACAGTGCTTTCAAACTGAATTTAGATCAGTTCCTCCAAAAGCAGAATCTTTATAATATTAAAGAGCCACTTCAACCCCTAGCCACTAAATACTTTCTTACTTTCAAGATGTTGTGCTATAAAATCATTCAAGGATAAATAACTGAAGACTATAGAACAATTAAGCATGTTAAACCAATGTAAGTGTTTTGAAGTGTCATTTTGCAATGCTTTTTCATTATAATGCAGTTCTTATATTTTTCCTTCTTTTTTGATTTCAACTGAAAAATAACAACAACAACAGCAACAACCAAACATCCATGGTTTGGCCAAAAAGATCCGAAGATTTGTAAATTGGTATTTAGTAACTCCTAACAATGTTACTGAATGAGCTAAAAAGTCCATGTTCCAGTTGCTGTATGGCCTCAGTGAAAGACCAGATAAATATGTTCCCTACTGATTATGTCAGAAGTGTGTTTCCAGAAGAAACTGGAACATCATAGATCCATGTCTCACAGAGAAAACTGAAGGAAAGGTAAAACCCACAGATCAATTTAAATGACTACTTATTTTAGTCATTCATCCACAAGAACTCACATTTGTTTACTGGTTACTTGTTGTGGGTTTCAAGTACAGATATTCTAGTTTGTGAAATTTTGTTTATATTTCTTCCTTTCAGGACAAGAAAATTTAGACCGAACAAATATTCAACTGTGAATAAACAGATTTACATTTGTGCTAATTAATCACATCAGTAAATGTCTAGCTCCACCATGAATCAGTGTACATCAATTTGATGTTCCTTGAATCTCTGCCAGTGATGTTCATGCTGTCCTGAGGATTTGTCTCATAGAGTTCCACAATGCCTGCTTTCAGTTTGACTTGACATTTACCATTTTCTTCTCCTGCTTTGGTTTTCTATGCTGAGATCTCTTGCTCATCTTACTCTTTTTCCAGTGCTTCTACATTATCAAAGCACCAAACAAGGACCAAGGAAAAGTCTATATTTCAGCTTTTTCTCTCTTCCAGAAGAAAGTTTGTCTAAGTCACCGCTCAATGCTTTTGTCAGTTTGATGAACCAGTGTGTTCTACAAGTCATTCTCAGCCAAGACATTGCCATTCACTCTTCCCTATCCTCTAGCAAATAAGAAACAAGAATTTTTTCTTAGTTTTCCATCAGTTTTCTAACAGATCATTGAAACGATTTTAATTTATACTTATTCTTTGTAATAGCTCCTCCTTTCTTATACTCTGAAATGGGGACAGTTTAGGTGACAAATTCCTATTTTTAGATTATTTCTCTACTCTGATTCTTCTAAGCTGTTTCTTGATCAAACACGATCATTTCAACTTCCTCTACACTGAAGATGAGTCACTTTTCCAAGAAGTTCCTAATCTCCTGTAAGATACCACCACACTGGATGCTCAGATATAAACAGAAATGTTTGTATACCAAAGGAGTTTATTTACATGATGCCTGCTTTGGCTCATCAGGCAATTAGAAAATTGACAACATGGGCATTGTGTACAAAAATCACCAATATTCTTAGAGTCAAAATATTTTTGATCTGTATAGAAAACTGTGCATTTTCTCTAATAACAAAAGCTTTTTCTGTACGTATTTATTTCATTCCCAGGTAAACATCCCAAAATGATCCAATACTTACTAAATTACACTATTTCTGGCACCATACTATAGATTTTTAAAAAACTTTCATTTAAATGCCTCTCCTCTCACTAGGTCGGTAGTCATGTCTATGTTACTTTATAACTAGATAGTGACTGGCACATAATAAAAGCTTAAACTTAAAAAATATATTTTTGAAATAACTTTAGAGTTTGAGGAACGCTGCAAAGGTAATACAGGAAGTTCTTATATACCCTGTACCAGGGTCACCTAATGCTGGCCTATCACATAACAGTGCTACATTTATCAAATTAAAAGCATAAATAACATTGGCAGAATACTATTAAACTAGACTTTATTCAAACCTCATCAATTTTCTTTCTTTTCTTTTTTCCCCAAGATCCAGGTCAGGATACCACATAGCTTTAGGAGTCATCCAATCTGTGAAAAGTTTAGAGTTTCTTTACCCTTAAGGACCTCAAAATTTGAAGAGTGCAGGCCAGGGCAGGTAGACTGGTTGGTCTTTTTTTTTTTTTTTTTTCTTTTTTTTTAATGAATCTTTGGTTTAATTGTGATATATTTTAGTGTAGTTTCTTCATGTTTCTTTTGGTTGAGATTTTTTTTTTTTTGGTTTAGATTCTTGAGTTTATGACTTCATCATTTTAATTGAGTTTGTAAAATTCACAGTCTTTATTTATTCAAATATTTCTCTGTCCTCTCCCTTTCCCTTTTGGGACTTCAGTGATATGTATATTAAGCCACTTCAGGTCATTTCACAGTTCATTTGGCTTCCTGTTGATTTTTGCTAATTCTTATGTCTGTCTAAGTTTTACTTTGTGTTAGTTATATTTCTGTGACTTCAGTTTACTAAGTAATTTTTAATAATGCCTACTTGACCTCTAATCCCATTCCAGGTACATTTCACCCTCATACATTATAGTTTTATGTCAAAAAGTTTTTGTCTTCCTCATATCTTCTATGTCGGCACTTAAATTTTGAACAGTTAGGTATTAAATAAAAGTAAACTATAATTCTAACATATATGTCAACTCTCCATCAGTTTCTATTTTGTGAGGTTTTTTTTTTTTCCCATTCTCATTTGGGTCTTATTTTCCTGCTTCTATGAATGCCTGGTAATTTTTTTTTTTTGGATGCCAGACATTGTAATTTAAATTTATTGAATAAAGTGGGTTTTTTTTTTTTTGGTATTTCTATAAAGATTTTTGAATTTTGTCTGTGATGTTGGCAATTTACTTGGAAACAGTTTGATATTGACCAGTCTTGTTTTAAAATTTATTAGGCAAGATTAGAGACTTGTTTACTATAGGACACATTATTTGCCATATCTGAGACATAGCTCTTTTTTGTACTCAGCCCAATACTTCATGAATGTTGTCTTTCATTTTGACTGGTGACAACAAAGATCAATCCTTTTCTGCCAGGCATTGCTAGCTTTAATCCTATGGGATTATTCTTCTCAGCACTGGGGAGATTCTTGTGTAGGAAGTTAAAACCATAACTATTTGCAAATGACATGATACTACATATAGAAAATCCTAAAGATTCCAGTGAAAAACTTCCAGAAGTCATCAATGAATTCAGCAAAGTTGTAAGGTACAAAATTAATATAGAGAAATCTGTTGCATTACTATACACTAAAAATAAACTGTAAGAAAAATAAATTAAGGAAATAATTACATTTACAACTGCATCAAAAATAATAAAATACCTAGAAATAAACTTACCTAAAGTAGTAAAAGACTTTTACTCAGAAAACTATAATATGCTGATGAAAGAAATTGAAGAAAATGCAAACAGATGGAAAGATATACTGTGTTCATGGAGTAAAAGAATTAATATTGTTAAAATAACTTTACTAAGGAAATCTGCAGATTCAATGTAATTCCTATCAAAATACCAGACAGTTTTCACAGAACTAAAAAAAAAAATTCTAAAATTTGTATGGAGACAAAAAAGACCCAGAATACTCAAAATCATAAGAAAGAAGAGCTGGAATACTACACTCCCTGTTTTTAGGCTATACTATAAAAGAACAGTAATCAAAACAGCATGGTACTGGCATAAAAACAGATTCATAAATTGATAGATAAGGACAGAGAGCCCAGAAATAAATGCTACACACTTAATCTATGAGAAAGGAGACAAAAATATACAGTGGAGAAAAGACAGTCTCTTTAATATGCAGTGCTGCAAAAACTGGACAGCTACATGTAAGAAAATGAAATTGAGACATTTTCTCATACCATTTACAAGAAAAAAAAATCCTCAAAATGGATTAAAGACCTAAATATAAGAAGAAACCATAAAACTCTTTAAAGATTGCATAGTAAGAACACTCTTTGACATAAATCATACCAATATTATTTGTTTCTACCTCCTAAGCAAAGGAAACAAAAGTAAAAATAAACAAATGGGGCCTAATTAAACTCAAAAGCTTTTTCACAGCAAAAGAAACCATTGATAAAACAATAAGATGATCTACAGAATGGGAGAAAATATTTGCAAATGATGCAACCACAGGAGATTAATTTCCAAAACATATAAAGAGCTCATACAGCTCAATATCAAAAGAACAAGCAACCCAATAAAAATGGGCAGAAGACCTAAATAGACACCTCTCCAAAGAAGACATACAGATGACCAACAGGCAAGTGAAAAGATGCTCAACATCACTAATTATTAAAGAAATTTAAGTCAAAACTACAGTGAACTACATGAGTTCACCATAATGATGAATGACTATCATCAAAAAAGTCTGCAAATAATCAATGCTGGAGAGGGTGTGGAGAAAGGGAACCCTCCTACACTATTGGTGGGAATGTAAATTGGTGCAGCCACTATAAAGAACAGTATGGAGGTTCCTTGAAAAACTAAAAATATAGTTACCATATGATCCAGTAATCCCACTCTTGGGCATTTATGTGGAAAAAACTCTAACTTGAAAAATACATGCATCCCAGTATTTATACCACTACTATTTATAGTAGCAACCTAAATGTTCAACAAATGAATGAATAAAGGGATACAATGGGATACTACTCAGCCATGAAAAAGAATGATGGACTTGGAGGGTATTATACTATGTAAAATTAGTCAGACAGAGAAAGACAAACACTGTATCACTTGTATGTGAAATCTAAAACAAAAAATACAATAAAATAGTGAATATAACAACAAAAAAGTAGACTCACAGATATACAGAACAAATCAGTGGTTACCAGTGGGAAAGGGGAGGGGCAATATAAGGTAGGAGATTAAGAGGTACATACTATTATGTATAAAATAAGCTACAAGGATGTATTGTACAACACAGGGACTATAACCAATATTTTATAATAACTACAAACAGTATAACCTTTAAAAGTTGATAACCACTATATTGTATATCTGTCACTTATATGATATTTTCCATCAACTGTAAGTCAACAGCAACAAAAAACCAAAACTAAATAAGGACTTAAAATATTTCATACAGAGTATTTCAGCTTTAAAAATTAGAATATCAATCAAGGTATCTAATTGGATATATGGTACAGTTCCAGAGAGTGAATTCACTTTGTAGAGTATATAATTGGGCGTCTGAGACTGCAAAGCATACAGTCCGAACAGCTATATCTGACTATCTAACTAAACCCTCAGTATTAGTAAATAAAGGAAGTCTTGCAGGATTATTTTTTTGCAAAATTGATACTTAAAAAATCTGTATATAATAAATGATGATATTGAAAGCATGATAAGGGAGCTGGAGAACAATAGTATGTATTTTCTTTCTCCAATTCAATGCTGCCAGTTTTAACGATGACAGTTCTGTATTTTACAAGTCCTGTGGGAAATAGAACAATGCATATTATATATAGACTATAGAATAATAGAGGCTGGCCAACTTTAGAATGAGAAATAATGTAAAATAAAGTTTTGTGAAATAATTTAAAATTGTTAAAATGAGAAAATTAGAAGTAAAATATATAAGAAAGTAAAATTCTCATCATCAGTGAAGACAAAAAGAAAGGGTAATGGATATTTGTAATAGAAAACTTTAAGTATTCTAAGAGGTTGCTGAAATAGTAAGCAAACCTAACAAAAATAAAGGAGAAAATGGAATACTGAAGATGTTCACATTGAGATTTTAAAATCAGAAACTTGTTTGCTCAAGAATTTATTTTGGGAAATGACTACAGAATTACAGGATCAATCACAAGTCAAAATAAATGTGCCATGCTCTAAATCCATCTTATCAAACCAAACCAAACCAAACAAAAAAAAGAAGTTAAATTGCTAAATGAGAAGTAGAGTATAAAATGCATATAAATGAAGAAAGCAAATCATTCAATGTTATGAAAACCACTTGAAGGTCTTGTACAGTTTTAACAATCAGAAAACAAGCTACCTTTATAAATATTTTTATAATACAAATATTTACCTTTACAAATGAGATAACAAATATTTTCTGTCCTTCAAAAATGTTAAATTAGGTAGATCTATAGGAAATTATTCCTAACAATGCTTTCTGATTTAAAAAGTTATCTGCTTTACAATTACTTGTGGAGGTATTTCTAACCTCCTTCAAAAATGTCTGTGAAGATAAATGAAAAGATAAAAGCAACTACTGCCAATAAAAATTATGACTAACTACCCACATCTTCTTCCAGCCAAATATTCACAGTATTACCTACTTTCATACATTTGTTTGAAAACCAGATATCCAGAAGAGAGCTGAATATGACACAGAGACAAAGAAAAAGTCCATCTAAATGAGCTGTAAGTAGCATCTTTGGCACTCACATAGGAATATTCACCTTGTATATTCCCATGAGCCAGAATGAAAAAAACAAAAAGCATAAAATAGCACTTGGATAGTCTCACTTCAACAGTATGGTTCAATGAAGTATAGAGAAGTGATACTTCATGACTTTCTAGGCTGGGTAGGAATAAAAGAGTTTATCCCTAAATTGATTTCTTAGATTATGTGGCTCCAAAGACTTAAGTTTATGTAGGGATTCTAGTTTATTTGAAGCTGCCATACTGAATGGAGACCATGTAGAAAGAACACAGAGCATTATATTCCCAAGCTATTGTAACCCCCAGCTTTTTGAACATTCCCAGCTCAGAAGCTCAGACATCTTAGGCATTCAAGATGACTCCAAGCCATCTGGCAGAATCCGCATGAGACCTTGAGAGAACCATTCAGTCAAGCGGCTTCCAAAGTTTTAACCCCCTCACCAAAAATAAAAAAAAAAAAAAGATGTTGTTAAATTTTTTGAATTTTATTGTTGTTTTAAGCCACAAACTTGTGTGGTGATTTGGTATTCAAAAATAGATAGCTGACATAAAATATTATTTACTTAATAATTTCAATTTTCTTTAGAAATTCCACTCTAAATCTTTTGATGTCTTCTTGAAAATACTTTTATTAGGTTTTCCTCATTAAATGTGAATTTTAAATGAACAGAACAAACATGTTCAGTTCACTAATGATGTCAGCACTCCAGAAGCTGAATAAAGATAACAGAAATCAGTTTCATTTTTCCAGTTCCTAGCCATTAGGACAGAAATTCTGAACTTTGGATTGTCATTAAATTAACTGTGTTTATTAAATTGCATATTTGGGGGATAAAACTCATTAAGTATTGGAAGTTGTTTAAAGAAACACCAGATGAATGATAGACAACTCTTTTACACACAAATCAATTTAGTTTTTGCACAGTCATTCCCTTACATTGAATATTTGTCAAATCATTTTGTAGAGGAGGTGTTCCCTAATTCCCAAAGTTATTTGACTCCCTTGTTCTTTCTTAGGCCCATGAATTTCACCATTTCAACTCCCTTGCAAATACTTGAGGATCTTATTGAATAAGTTATTTGAGGAGAAGGACTGTATCTTGTTCCCTTAACACCAAAAACTGGTAAATAATAGCCAACCACTTCTTTGCTGAATATCAAATGGATTATTTGAATTCATCAATTAAAATGTCCGTTTCTGTGAATAGGTGATATAAAGTAGGTAGTTATGTTTTTCCTTTTCTTTAAATTTTTATTACTCACATCATGGGATTAGAAAAAAGAGAAATGCACTGAAGTATTATTTTTTTTCCATTATCTTTGGAGTCCAGAATAAGATAGGGAGACATTTAATTGAATAATATTTTTGGTATATCACTAAGTTTTCTCAGCCAAGGGACTACAATGTGATAAGACTTGGTAAGAGATAATACAAGTAACTTAATTTGATGTTACCTTATAGATATTGGAAATGATTGCCCATAGCAAATGAAACCAGAGGTGAACAAAAGTTCGTACATTTTGAACATGTTTTCTTAATTGCTAGCAGTATAAGAGAAATATTCCCAAATCGATCTATACCTAGGAATAGAGATATACCACTTAAGTCTTACCTTGAAGCTGGAATCTGGGTATACACAAAAGGGAGGAAGGAGAGGAAATAAGGATAATTTTTTTATTAAAAATTATCAAAAATATACTCAAATTTCTTATAATGAATGTGCTATCTTTATTAAATTCTCCTATCTTTTAGTTTGAGTTAATGGTTTAGTCAGTCAAAGCTGAAAAGCAGAAAAATGAGCAAATGGGCAATTGCAACATTTATTTTGCTGAATTTTGGAAGGTTATATTCAACTCTAGTGTAGATGCATGTTAAAATATATATACAAGCATACCTCATTTTATTTTAGTTAGCAGATATTGTATTTTTACAAATTGAAATTTTATAGCAAGCTTGCATCAAGCAAGTCTATTGGAGCCATTTTTTTTCCAACAGCATTTTCTCAGTTCGTGTTTATGTGTCATGTTATGATAATTCTCACAATATTTCAATCTTTTTCATTATTATTATAGTTGTTATGGTGATATGTGATCTTTGATGTTACTATTATAATTCTTTTCGGGTGCCACAGCCTTGCCCACATAGGACATCAAACTTAATTGATATATATGTGTGTGTTCCAACTGCTCCACCAGGTGGCCTTTTCCCTGTCTCTGTCCCTCTCCTTGGGCTTCCATATTCCCTGAGACACAGCAATATTAAAATCAGGCCAATCATTTACAGCACAATGGCTCTAAGTGTTCAAGTGAAAGAACTCTCACGTCTCTTACTTTAAATCAAAAGCTAGAAATGATTAAACTTAGTGAAGAAAGGCATGCCAAAAGCTAAAACAATCCAAAAACCTGTACCAGTTAGCCACGTTGTAAATGCAAAGAAGATGCTCCTGAGGGAAATTAAAAGTGCTACTCCAACGAACACACAAATGATAGGAAAGTGAAACACCCTTCTTGCTGCCATGGAGAATATTTCAGTGGTCTGGATAGATCAAGTCAGCCACAACACTCCCTTAAGCCAAAGCTTAATCCAGAGGAAGGTCCTAACTTTCTTCAATTCTACAAAGGCTGAAAAAGTGAGGCAGCTGCAGAAGAAGAGTTTGAAGCTGGCAGATGCTGGTTCATAAGGCAGAAGGAAAGAACCCATCTCCCTAACATAAAGGTGGAAAGTGAAGCAGCAAGTGCTGAGGTAGAAGCTGCAGTAAGTTCTCCCGGTGTTCTAGTTAAGATAAATAATGAAGGTGGCTACACTAAACAATAGATTTTCAAGGTAGAAGAAGCATCCCTACTTTGGAAGGAGATCCTATCTAGGACTTTCATAGCTAGAGAGGACAAGTCAATGCGTGGCTTTAAACCAAAGCACAGACTGACTCACTTCTAAGGGGCTAATATATCTTGTGGCTTCAAGTGGAAGCCAATGCTCATTTACTGTTATGAAAACCTTAGAGCTCATAAGAATTATGCTAAATCTACTCTGACTGTGCTCTATATGTGGAACAACAAAATTGGATGATAGCACATCTGTTTATAACATGGCTTACTGAATATTTTAGCCCACTCTTGAGATCTGCCTTTTGGGGGAAAAATAAAAAGATTGCTTTCAAAAGATTACTGTATATTGACAATGCACCTAGTTACTCAAGAGCGATGGAGATGGACAATGAGATTAAAGCTGTTTTCATACCTGCGAACAAAATACCTATTCTGCAGCCCATGGGTCAAAGAGCAATTATGAATTTTAAGTCTTATTATTTAAGAAATACATTTTATAGGGCTATAGCTGCACTAAACACTAATTCTACTGATGGATCTTGCAAAATAAAGTGAACACCTTCTGGAAAGGGTTCACTACCCCACATTCCATTAAGGATATTTATGATTTGGAGGACAAAGTCAAAATATCAACATTAACAGAAGTTTGGAAGAAGTTGATTTCAGCCCTCATGGATGACTTTGAGAGGCTCAAGACTTTAGTGGAGGAAGTAACTGCAGATGTGATAAAAATAGCAAAAGAATTAGAATTAAAAATGGAGCCTAAAGGTGTGACTGAATTGCTGCAATTTCATGATAAAATTTTCACAGATGAGAAGTTGCTTCTTATGAATGAACAAAGAAAGTGGTTTCTTGAGATGAAATCTATTCCTAGTAAAGGTGCTGTGAAAATTTTTGAAATGGCAATGAAGAATTTAGAATATTACATCAATTTAGTTGATAAAGCACTGGCAGGTTTTGAGAGAATTGACTGTGTATAAAATGCTATAAAACAGTATTGTATGTTACAGAGAATTGCTCATGATAGAACGGTCAACTTTATAGCTGTCTTCTTTTAAGAAATGGCCACAGCCAGTCTTCAGCAGTGAACACCCTGATCAGTCAGAAGCCATAAACATCGAGGCAAGGCACTCCATCAGCAAAAAATTATGAAGGCTCAGTTTCTGGTTATCACTTTTAAGCAATAAAGCATTTTTAATTAAGGTATCTACATTTTTTAGGCAGAATGCTATTGTACATGTAATAAAATACTGCACAGTGTAAATATAACTTTTATATGCACTGGGAAACCCAAACTTTTATGTGGCTTGCTTTATTGCAATATTAGCTTTATTGAGGTGGTCTGGAACTGAATTCACAGTATCTCTAAGGTATCTCAGTTGCTGACAAATTTTCTTTTTTTAACAGTCATTTCTTGTTTTGAGTAACAGCCTTAAAGTAATTAACATGAGGAATCTCAAAAGGCACTGATATGACACATTTTAAAATTTTATTCAACATGTAAATTTTAGTTCACATCAAAACAGTTTTACTCATTTGCTACAGAAAGTTATTTGAAGTTGTATCTTGACTCTTTATTTTGCTTTGTTATATTTGGTTTCTATACTTTTTTCTTTCTTACATATTGACATATGTGGCTCTTATTAATATCCTCAATGATCTTGTTCTATATTAAATCTATAAATCACTAATTATTCTCATAGTTCATTATTTCTACCCACTTCCCATCAATTAACATACTTGACACTTTTGTGTATATATATGTTTTATTTTCTGGTTTCTATATGTATGTTCAGTATAAGCTTCTTTTCATAAGTTCTATTGTCCTTTCATCCTGGCCAGTGAATCTACAAGGTAGCCACTCTGTTTTATTTATTTTTTTGTTATTTCACCGAAGTATTTTTACATAGTATATTTAAATTATGCATTGTGGTTATTTGACATACATATACATTGTGCCAATATTCCTCAATCTAATTAATTAAACTATGCACTATCTCACATATTTATCTTCACCTGCGTATGTATGAGAGAACATTTAAGCTCTACTCTATTAGCAAATGTCAATTATACTATACAATATTATCAACTATAGTCACAATGTTTTACATTAGGTCCTCAAACCTTACTCATCTGATAGCCAAAAGTTTGTAACTAGTAACATTTACCAATGCCTATTTTCTGCACTCCACCCCCAACCAGCCCCTGGCAACCACATTTGTACTCTGCTCTTATGAGTTTGACTTTTTTTTTTTTTCCTTAAGATTTCGTATCTAAGTGATACCATGCAATATTTGTTTTTCTCTGTCTGGCTTATTTCACTTAGCATAATGCCCTCAGGTTTCATCAATATTGTTACAAATGGCAGGTTTTCCTTCTTTCTCATTTACGGATAATATTCCATTGCATATCACATCCTCTTTAGCCATTCATCTATTTGACAGAAATGAAGGCTGTTTCCATATCTTGGCTATTGTGAAAAATGATACAGTAAGTGTTGGAGTGCAGATATCTCTTGATATCCTGTTTTCATATCCTTTAGAGTTGGGATTGCAGGATCATACGGTAGTTCTATTTTTAACTTTTTGAGGAACCTCCATATATATTCCCACCAGCAGTGTAAGAGAGCTCCCTTTCCTCTGCATCTTTGCCAACACTTTTCTTTTTGATGGTAGCCATTCTAACCACTGTGAGATGATATACCAATGAGGTTTTGATTTGCATTTCCCTGATCATTAGTTGTGTTAGCACATTTTCATATACTGATTGTCCATTTGTGTATCTTCTTTGGAAATTTCTATTCACTTCCTCTGTCCATTTTAAAAATTTTAACTGGATTGCTTGTTTTTTGTTATTGATTTGTAGTTTTAAAAAATATATTTTGGATATTAACCCTTTTTAGATATGTGATTTGCAAATATGTCTCCAGTTCATAGGTTGCCTTTTTATTTTGTTGATAGTTTCCTTTGCTGTGAATAAACTTTTTCATTTGGTTTGTTCTCTTGTTTTTTATTGCCTTTGTTACTTTTGTTTTTGGTGAAAAAATACTGCAAAGACTGATGTCAGGGAGCCTCCCCCTTATGCTTTCTTCTAGAAGTTTTATGGTTTCAGGTCTTACATTCAAATCTTTAATCCATTTTGGGTGGATAACTATGTGCAATGTAAGATAAGACTCCAGTTTCATTCTTCTGCATGTGGCAGTCTGGTTTTTTCAGCTCCATTTTCTAAAGAGACTATCGTTTCTGCATTGTGTAATATTCTTACCTTCTTTGTCATAAATTAATTGGTCATATACACATGTTTATTCCTGGGTTCTCTGTTCTGTTCCATCAGTCAATATTTCTGTTTTTATGCCCATACGCTATCATTCTTGTATGTAGTTGTTCTGGGAGCTGTAATTATGATGAGAATGTGTCTCAACATTCCCTACGCATTTCAATGTTGGTATTTTCTTGTTCATCTGATGTCTAAGAGTCATTCAGCTTGGTCCTGGATTTTTTTCAGAGGTAATTTCTCCATGTTGAGCTGTAGATTTGGTGTGTCTAAAGGAGGTTGAGTTTAAGAGGTGACAACATATACAATCGGAACCACATAGTCTTCATTTGTGAATGCCAGTTACACTTTTTAAGGGTTGCTGGTAGTATAGTTAGTAAATGAAGCAATTTGACTCCTTTTTTTTCTTTGTTCTGTTATCTCAAGTTAATACCTATATTTCATAATTTGATGTTGATTAATTCCCACAGAAAAGAAAACATTAAAAAGAGCCACATATTCTGTTCTTAATGTTTCTAGAGTCCCCTGGTATTAGATATTTTATCATAAAACTACTTCTATTCACCTACTAGGATATTCTTAAGAGTATTTTAAGACAATGCACAAAGAACAACTTGGAAAACATAAAGTCAAATATTATTTTATTTTTTCATATCCAGCTTTATACAAAGATTTCAGTGATTAAAAAGTACTTATTTGCAGTTACTATCCATGATTATTATTACATTTATATAATTTTAACAATTTTTGGTTATGTTTTTAGTAAAACTATTTTCCATTTGTATATAATCAAGTGCCTCTAAAATTGTCCTAGGTAGTAATACTAAATTAAAAAAAATATTTTAGATATCAACATTAAATTTTTTTTTTTTGTGACTTGGCTCACCAATTGAAAATGTTTTTTTCATTATTACTTAAATGTTCCAAGCTATAGTAAATTTTCTTATATTAATAACAAACAAAATAAACAAAGTAATAAATAAGCATGTTTGCTTTCAGGGAACTGATAGCGAACATGCTTTTTTTTTGACTAAGTTGTTAAGTAAAGATATTTAAAATAGTGCAGTGAAATTTAAAAACAAAAACAAAACTTCAATGGAATCAATGTAGTGCCCAATACTAAGATGCTGAGTGGTCTCAAATTTTACACATACCAATATGTACACACAAATACCTATAATATTCAATGCAGTCAGACATTAGTCAGTTTATTTCTCTCAATAAAATGCTGGACAATGCATGCCCCTTCTTTGCTAAGTTCTCCTATATAAGGTAAAAGTAGTAGGCAAAAATTGGTTCAACCTACGTGATTTATTTTGTGGTCATATAATACAGACCATTAGGTATTTTTTGTTTTTTAGTGCATAAAATTGTATAATTTTATTTGAATATTGTTATTTTACCACTAATTTCAGCTCAAGCAAGCAAACAAACAATCAAAACAAACCCAAACAAACAAACAAAATATTTTCAGTAAATTTGGAAAATTTTAACATAGGTCCAATATTCATGTTGCATTTGAGCATTGCACAGTTTTTATTCTATTCGGATTAGCTGTTTTTAAGAAATCTGAATTGCCGTTGGTGTGCTTGCTGTCACTTTCATGTTCTGTCACCTGCCCTCCTAAACAGCACTCAGGGAAAGAAACAATCCAGTATACATCACACTGAGATAGGAGATTGCAACTAGGGGGCTCATAAGTCTTGATTTCACTCGTTCTTATTGAATATTACTTGTGTCAAAGGAAAAAAAAAGTTAAAAAATATATTATGAAACAAATTTTTACCCGAAACTATAGAAAGCAGGTATTAAGGCATTACTGTCATAATAAGCCAGACAGGCTTCCCTTTATTTATAGCAAAAAAAACTATGCCTATGATTAGTAAGATGACAACTAGTAATTCAAATCCACTTGTGTCGCCAAGTAATATGATGAGAACCGAAAGGAAAATTCAGTATATGTTTATTGTGCCTGAAAATGTAAGACTGTAGACTTTCTGAAAAACATTGTAAGTTTCTAGTTACATGTGGCAAATAGGATGCACAGATTTGCCAGCACTTTCTTTAGAATTAGTAATGTGATATCTCAAATACATTTAAAATGATGCTAACTTTCAAGTATAAAGTGGAGTGGAGGCCACTACTGATGAGAGAGGGCCAAAAATAAAATTAAAAAGGGTGGGGATTTGGTTATTGTTTTAGCAGCACAGGTACAAGTGATGGTGGGGGAAAAAAAAGATTTTTACTACAGACTTCCAAAAATTCTAGGAACTGTCATCACTACTTATATCAAAATATAGGAAAAAGTGATAGGACTGCTAAGAGGAAGATTTTCTGAGTTTGTACAGGTACCAAATTTCATCCTCAACATCTGCTCCCAAGGCTTTGAGCACAATGAATTCAAGTTCTCACCCTGACAAGAGACAAGTTATTCTTCACAGAATATGAACAAATCATAATCTAGTCTTGAGGATTTTAGGCACAGCAGAAGATACCACCTCATACCTCTCAGATTGGCTATTATCAAAAAGACAACAAATAACAAATGTTGGTGAGGATGTGGAAAAAAGGAAATTCTTGTGCACTGTTGTTGGTAGGGGTGCAAAGTGGTTCAGCAGCTTTGGAAAATAGTATGGAGATTCCTCAAAAATATAAAAATAGAACTACCATATGATCCAGCAAGTCCAATCCTAAGTATTTGTTCAAAGGCAAAAAAACACCAATTCAAAAAGATATATGCACCCATATGTTCATTGCAGTATTATTCACAATAGACAAGATATGAAAGGAACCTAAGTGTCCATCAATACATGAATGAATAAAGAAGATGTGGTAAATATATAAAGTGGTATATTATGCAGCTATAAAAAAAGAATGAAATCTTGCCATTTGCAATAACATGGATGGACTCATAGGGTATAACGCTAAGTGAAATAAGTCAGAAAAAGACAAACATCATATGATTTCACTTATATGTGGACTCTAAAAAACAAAACAATTGAACAAACATAACAAGATAGAAACAGTCATAGACACAGGGAACGAATGTGGTTATCAGAGAGGGGAGGGTTCAAGGCATGAGTGAAATAGGTGAGGAAAATTAAGAGGTACAAACTTCCAATTACAAAACAGTGAGTCACGAGGATGAAATATATCGCATGGGGAACACAGTCAATAATAATGTGATATCTTTGTTTTATGACAGATGGTAACTAGACTTATCATGGTGATCATTTTATAATGTATGGAAATATAAAATCACTATGTTGTGCACCAGTAACTAACATAATATTATAGATAAATTATAATTCTAAAAACAAACAAACCAACAAGCTCATAAAAAAGGAGATCAAATTTGTAGTTACTAGAGGCAGGGGCTGGAAGGGGAGGAGGAATTGAATGAAGGTGGTCAAAAAGTACAAACTTCCATGAGAAGATAAATAAGCACTAGGGATGTAATGTACAACATGATTAATAGAATTAATACTGCTGTGTTATATCTGAAGGTATTTAAGAGAATAAATCCTAAGTGTTCTCATCACAAGGAAGAAATTTGTCTTTTTCTCCTTTTATTTTGTGCCTTTGTGAGACGATGGACGTTCACTAAACTTTTTGTGATAGTCATCTCATGATGTAAGTCAAATCATTAAGCTGTACACTTTAAATATATACAGTGCTGTATGATAATTATATCTCAATAAAACTGGAAGAAAAAACTAAATTAAATTAATCTTTGGTTCTAGGAAAAAAGTTAATAGAATGATCATAAGTATATCCATAAATAAGATATAAAACGTAAGGAAAAAAGACAAGACATGGAGAAAACTTAAATGAATATTACTAAGTGAAAGAAGTCAATTAGGTAATAATACAGAATATATGATTCCAACTATGAGACATCTGGAAAAGGCAAAATAATAGAAATAGTAAAAATATCAGTGTTTGCTAGGAGTTGGGGAGTAGGGATGGATGAAGAGACAAAGCATATATGATTTTAGGGCAGTGAGGATACTCTGTACGATACTGTAATGACGGATACATGTTAGCATAAGTTTGTCCAAACTCATAGAATGTACAACACCAACTGTAAACAGTAATGAAAATTGTGGCCTTTGGGTGATTATAATGTGTCAATGTAGTTAACCAATTGTAGCAAGTGTACCACTCTGGTGGGGGAAATTGGTAAAAGGGGAGTCTATAAATGTGTAGGGGCAGGAGGTCCATGAAAATTCTCTGACCTCCCCTCTCAGTTTTACTTGAACTCTATACTGCTCAAAACAAGTCTCGATTAGAAAGATAATTATATTGACAAGTTTACCATATAGGAGTTTTTCTTTATGTATTATGATTCTCAAAACATGGGTTAACAAACTTTGTTTTGTTTTTGTTTTTCTGTAAAGTACAGATGGCAAATAGGCTTTTCAGACCAGGAGGCAAAATAGAAGCTATTGTGTAGTTATTATATAATGAGGGAGAAAAAAATCACAAATAATGTCATTAAAAAATTAATAATAGTAATTATATATACATATATATATTTTAAATAGAAGTCAATTTTAGTTTCATTCTCCTACAGAGGTTTTCTTTGCTTCTCTAAAATTCAGTGACCTTGATTCCTGGAAATTCACCAGACATGTCCCTTGAATTTTTTTTTGAACTTAAATACTGTCCACATATCATGGGGTGAATTGTCATATGGCGAATCATGTTAGGACTACAGATTCTAGAGTAGATTTCCAGGTTAACCTCTCTAGATCTTGTTTCCCCAATTATAAAATAAGCAGTAGTACGTAATTCAGAGGTTAGTTGTGAAGATTAAACCAGCTTTGCATTCTTGCTGTTGACTTGCAAGAGTTCTTTGTATAGTCTGGATACTTACTGGATATGTAATTTTCAAATATGTCAATCACCCTGAATCTGTCATTAACTCTGCAAAGCATAAATCGTGGTACAGCCGTGACCTGTAGAAACAATCCATGCCTCTATAAAGAAGGATAATTTTATTGCATTGTCATATACATTGTGAACATAAAGCATTGATTGTGTCCAGGAGTGGAGTATCTATTTGATTATCCTAAAATATAGCTTAAATAAAATTGTACATTATGGCTGTAAAGGTTTTTATATTCGTACATCTAAAGTCACTAAGTAGTAGGAAATACACAGTATCTAATGTATATCAGCAGGTCAGTACATACTTTTTTTTTGTTTATTTCCTAACTCATTCTGTTGCTGAAGAAGGTGTCATGCTGTTACTACGCAACTGGAGACTGATTGGGAATCTCATAAGCATCCTAGAAATTTTGATTACATTAATTACATGCCTCTGATCAGTAGACTTCTTTATTTTTGCATTCATGAATTTTTCTTTAAATCAAGATATATGTGCATTTGTGTGTGTGTCTATGTGTCTTTTCAAATATCGTGACTTTATACCGAATGTTATCCTTAATTTTGAGGAAATAAAGGTGAACTGTTCAATCTATCAGGTCATAGGAAATTGTCCCATGTGAACTGTTCAATCTATCAGGTCATAGGAAATTGTCCCATATACCTACTTAGCTATATCTATATCTATATCTATCTATCTATCTATCTATCTATCTATCTATCTATCTATCTACTATCAAAATGTAGTCTTAATTCTAGTTAGAGAACTTGAGTATGAAACTGCAGATTTTGTGGGAGAGAATGACAAAAGGCAGTCATTCACATTTATTTTTGATTTTATTTTCTTCCTGAAGCAGAACAAGAGAACAGAAGATGGCAAATAATATGTTTGGTTGTTTGATACTTCAAGCTCTGCCTTAAAAAAATTGTTTGGATGCACCCACAGATATGCAATGTATTTGTAATTAATATCTCATTTCTATTTCCTTTCAAAGGTGAGTATTACGCTCTTGTCTTAGATTCTGACAGTTTCCAGCACTCCTTACATTCCTACTCATTCTGGAAGCAATATGGTTTATTATTTCTTTTATTTTAGAGGCTTTCCTCAAATATGTGTCTGACCTGGGTGATTTCTTTACACTTAGGTTATGTCACTAAAGAGATTAATTAAAGCTCTGCCTTTGGTGACTGGAGTGGCGACTGGCCATCATCATCACTGATTATTCAAAGTATCACCACATATATTTACATAAGGAAAACGAACTGCCATCAATACTTGACATGTTCTTTTGGGCTAATATGTTTCTCAAAAAATAAAATTGTCCAACCTTTGTATACTGGGGCCAATATCTCCCCTCACTATCAGACATGTGGCATGTGCGGGAAATAGTCACTGTTCAATAAGTGTACTCTCTCATTTAACCCCCTTATTATAGTATATTCCTTTGCCTTCTTTTATGTTTCATGTTCCCAGATTCTCCGAATCTTCCCAGAAAGACTAAACTTCCATACTTTTATCAGGGGCGAGGGGGAGTTGATGTTTTAGTTTTCTGTGGCTGCTATAACAAATTACCCAAACTCAGTGACTTAAAACAACAAAAACGTATTCTCTCACAGTTCAGGAGGCCAGAATTCTGAGATCAAGGTGAAGGCAGAGTTGTGCTCCCTGGAGAGGCTCTAGAAGAGAATCTGTTCCTTGCCACTTCTGTCTGTCTTCTCTTTTTCTCTATCTTATCTTCCTCAGCCTTTCTCTTTTAAGGATACTCCTCAGTGGACTTAAAGCCCATTCTGCTAACTACTATATGTAAAATAGGTAAACAACATGTTTCTTCTCTATAGCACAGGGAACTATATTCAGTATCTTATAGTAATCTATAATGAAAAAGAATACAAAAATGAATACATGTATTTATATGTAAGACTGAAACATTATGCTGTACACCAGAAACTGACACACTGTAACTGACTATATTTCAATTAAAAAAAAAAAAGCCCACTCTGGTAATCCAAAATGATCTCCTCACCTCAAAGTCCTTAACTTACACTCATAAAAATCCCTTTTCTAAACAAGGACACATTCAGTTTTTAACAGTCAGGATGTGGACATAGTGGACATATCTTTAGAAGGGCACTATTCAACCCATTACAGGTGGACAATTTTATGACAGTTTGGTGGATAGGATCTAGGATTATTTTTTCCTGTATAGATTTTATACCAGTCTTTCCATTTGCAATGTTACACCAAATTCATGCTTTTAATTTGTTCCTTTCACTTCTGAGCATATTCTGGGTTCTAAGCCATACATTGTTTAATATTCTTTTTTTTTTTAACTACAGGCATGGATCTCACTTACTCCTGCTGTCATTAGTTATCCTCATCCACCTGCTTTGCAGTTTACAGAATTTATTCAACCTCTCTCAGCTACTGTCACGTTTTCTGACCCCCTGTCATTTTATTCAATGACCCTAATACAAGTCCATGTATAAGCATTTTAAGAAAGTTTTAGCAAGGAGGTAGAGAGATAGGGACTCACGTAAACACGTTGTCTATGTTTACCAGAAGTGTTACAACGTATTTTACAAAATTGTAAGCATTATAGACATGTCTTTCTTGAAAATATTGTTTTGGCTTTTATGAGTTTCAAAGAAGACACAGGAAGAATATTTCTAATTTCAGGCTACATTTGAAGCATTGGTGTAATGGTATACAGCATTTTAATCTCCTGTTTATTAGTGAAGTGTAGCAAGGTAGATTTTATTTTGCTAATTACTACCAACAAACACTAAATCCTCTATAGCATTAAAATGTCTTGTAAAGATCATCAGTGCCCTTCCATTAAAGCAAGTTTTCATTCTCTGAATAATTTGGTAAATTTACTGTTTCATGAGTCAGCAAGCTTTGACCCTGCAAATAAAATAATTAAAAGAGGGATTGTGCAAATCACCATTCATAATTAATGTTTTCAGAAAACTGAGTAGATCTGAAAATATGTCTCAGTCCAAATCCACCTAATGCATTTATATGAGTATCTTAGGTTATACCTACTGCCTCCTAATTTACCATGCTGATGCCAACTTGTTTTCTGAAAAACTTTAATGACTGAAAAATGATTCATCAATCCACCATTTAACAGTTGCTCTTGTGTGGTGCACTTACTGACCAAAATGAACAGTCTGCAGTGCCATTAAACTAACTAAATAAGAGCTAAAAATAAACAAATTGCAATAAAATAAAAATTAATAAGATAGATGTTAAAAGACTACAATAATTTGTAGAACTCATAGTAGACTGGTGCTGAGAATAAATACATATTGATCCTTGCTCATGTGATACTGACCAAGCCAATATGCCTTCTGGATTTCGGTCTCTTTACCTAAAAGAAGAACATTTACTCATGATTTTTTCTCAGAGTTGAGCAGATGGTAAATATTCAAAATTTTTGAATAAACACATTACTGGTTGGAAGGATGACATTATGAAAGATGACATGAATGAAAGGATAAAGTATACATGTAAAAAGTTTAACTGAAAAGCCAAAAGCCATGAGGAGAATTTTTGTAGTCATGGGAACTTCTAAAATGGTAATAATTTTGTGGGATCTGGCAGAACATTTGTTAAACATAAACCAGACGCACAAAATTCATTTATTCTTGAAAAGGAGGAAATGGTAGGGGACAAATACCTCTTCTCTTCTGTAAGCTGTTGATTTTTTTTTTTTTTTGCCTATGAATTAACAACAATCAAAAAGTTCTCAGGAAAGAACTTAGGATTCAAACTTCTACTTGGCTTTAAAACCCAGTAGTCTTTTCATCACGTCTCTTGGTTCAGGTATTTCAAACATTAAACTTTTATGAAGTTACAACTCATTGAATTTTATAAAGCAAATACAATATTAGTATATAAACATGATAAAGATAATATGGAAATATTAGAGATAAATAATAGTAATGAATGTTATGTAACATTTTTCAATAAAGCATTAACAAGCAGAATTCATTGCCACACTAAGAAAATAATACATCGGGACCAAATATGGTTCATATGAAGAACAAAGGATGGTTTAACAATTTAAACCTATTGATATGTAATCATATAGTGGTCTAAGGAGAAAATCTGTATGATCATCTCCATAGATACACAAACAGCCTTTTATTAATAAAAGAGTCGACTTGTCAAATTTCAAAAATTATCTGCTTGGATTTTGTATGGAACTGAATTTAAGCTGTATATTAATTTGTGCCGAATTGACATTCCCATGGTATTCTGTTTTTAAAAGTTTATAACACATTCCATAATATTTCAATATGCCAGAAGATTAATTGAAATAATTGTAAAATAATTAAGGAAACAAGTGTGCAAAGTGCCAACATCCAAATAATTACTGTTTTTATTTTAACATTTTTTATTGATTTATAATCACTCTACAATGTTGTGTCAAATTCCAGTGTTCAGCACAATTTTTCTGTCATTCATGGACATATACACACTCATTGTCACATTTTTTTCTCTGTGAGTTATCATAATATTTTGTGTATATTCCCCTGTGCTATACAGTGTAATCTTGTTTATCTATTCTAAAATTTTGAAATCCCAGTCTATCCCTTCCCACCCTCTGCCCCCCTGGCAACCACAAGTCTGTATTTTCTGTCTATGAGTCTATTTCTGTCCTGTATTTATACTTTGTTTTTGTTTGTTTGTTTGCTTTTGTTTTTGATTTTTAGATTCCACATATGAGCGATCTCATATGGTATTTTTCTTTCTCTTTCTGGCTTACTTCACTTAGAATGACATTCTCTAGGAGCATCCATGTTGCAGCAAATGGCCTTATGTTGTCAGCTTTTATGGCTGAGCAGTATTCCATTGTATAAATATACCACCTCTTCTTTATCCAGTCACCTGTTGATGGGCATTTAGGCTGTTTGCATGTTTTGGCTATTGTAAATAGTGCTGCTATGAACATTGGGGTGCAGGTGTCATTCTGAAGTAGGGTTCCTTCTGGATACAAGCTCAGGAGTGGCATTCCTGGGTCGTATGGTAAGTCTATTCCTAGTCTTTTGAGGAATCTCTGTTCCTGTTTTCCATAGTGGCTGCACCAAACTGCATTCCCACCAGCAGTGTAGGAGGGTTCCCCTTTCTCCACAGCCTCTCCAGCATTTGTCATTTGTGGATTTTTGAATGACGGCCATTCTGACTGGTGTGAGGTGATACCTCCTTGTAGTTTTGGTTTGCATTTCTCTGATAATTAGTGATATTGAGCATTTTTTCCTGTGCTTTTTGATCATTTGTATGTCTTCCTTGGAGAATTGCTTGTTTAGGTCTTCTGCCCATTTTTGGATTGGGTTGTTTATTTTTTTCTTATTGAGTCATATGAGCTGCTTATATATTTTGGAGATCAAGCCTTTGTCGGTTTCACTTGCAAAAATTTTCTCCCATTACGTAGGTTGTCTTCTTGTTTTACTTCTGGTTTCCTTTGCTCTGCAGAAGCTTGTAAGTTTCATTAGGTCCCATTTGTTTATTCTTGCTTTTATTTCTACTAGGAGAAAATTTTTGAAATGTATGTCAGATAATGTTTTGCCTATAATTTCCTCTAGGAGGTTTAATGTATCTTGTCTTATGTTTAAGTCTTTGATCCATTTTGAGTTGATTTTTGTGTATGGTGTAAGGGTGTGTTCTAGCTTCATTGTTTTACATGCTGCTGTCCAGTGTTTCCAACACCATTTGCTGAAGAGACTGTCTTTATTCCATTGTATATTCTTGCCTCCTTTGTTGAAGATGAGTTTACCCGAAGTTTGTGGGTTCATTTCTGGGCTCTCAATTGTGTTCCATTGGTCTATATGTCTGTTTTGGTACCAGTACCATGCTGTTTTGATGACTGCAGCTCTGCAGTATTGTCTGAAGTCTGGGAGAGTTATTCCTCCAGCCTCTTTCTTTCTCTTCAGTAATGCTTTGGCAATTCTAGGTCTTTGATGGTTCCATATAAATTTTATTATGATTTGTTCAAGTTCTATGAAGTATGTCCTGGGTAATTTGATAGGGATTGCATTAAATCTGTAGATTGCCTTGGGCAGTGTGACCATTTTAACAATATTGATTCTTCGAATCCAAGAGTATGGGATATCTTTCCATTTTTTAAAGTCTTCTTTAATTTCCTTCATCAATGGTTTATAGTTTTCTGTGTATAATTCTTTCACCTCCTTGGTTAGGTTTATTCCTAGGTATTTTATTACTTTAGGTGCTATTTTAAAGGTGATTGTTTCTTTATTTTCTCCTTCTGTTGATTCGTCACTAATGTAAAGAAATGCAACTGATTTTTGAATATTAATCTTGTAACCTGCTACCTTGCTGAATTCTTTGATCAGCTGTAGTAGTTTCTGTGTGGACCTTTTAGGGCTTTCTATATATAGCAACATGTCATATAGTGACACTTCTACCTCTTCTTTTCCAATTTGGATCCCTTTTATTTCTCTCTCTTGCCTGATTTCTGTGGCTAGGACTCCAAGACTATGTTGAATAGGAATGGTGATAGTGGGCATCCTTGTCTTGTCCCAGATTTTATTGGGAAGCTTTTGAGTTTTTCACTGTTGAGTACTATGCTGGCCGTAGGTTTGTCATATATAGCTTTTATTATGTTGAGATATGTTCCCTCTATACCCACTTTGGTGAGAGTTTTTATCATAAATGGGTGTTGAATTTTATCAGATGCTTTTTCTGCATAGATTGAGATGATCATGTGGTTTTTGTCCTTTCTCTTGTTGATGTGATGTATTACATTGATTTGCATATGTTGAACCAGCCTTGTGTCCCTGGGATGAACCCCACTTGGTCATGATGTATAATGTTTTTTATGTGTTGTTGGATTCTATTTGCTAATATTTTGGTGAGATTTTGGCATTCTATGTTCATCAGTGATATTGGCATATGGTTCTCTTTTTTTGTAGTGTGTTTGCCTGGTTTTGGTATCAGGGTGATGGTGGCTTCATAGAATGGGTTTGGGAGTATTACCTCCTTTTCAATATTCTGGAAGATTTTGATAAGGACTGGTATGAGTTCTTTGTATGTTTGATAGAATTGCCTGGTGAAGCCGTCCGGTCCTGGACTTTTATTTGTGGGGAGGTTTATTATTGCTAATTCTATTTCATTTCAAGTGATCGGATTGTTCAAGTGGTCAGTTTCTTCTTGATTCAGTCTTGGTGGTCTGTATTTTTCCAGAAACTTGTCCATCTCCTCTAGGTTATCCAGCTTGGTTCCATATAGTGTTTCATAATATTTTCGTATGATATTACGTGTTTCTATTTTATTTGTTGCAATTTTTTCCATTTTCCCTTCTTATTTTGCTAATTTGTGCTCTCTCTTTTTTCTTCTTTGTGAGTTTGGCCAGAGGTTTGTCTATTTTATTTACTTTTTCAAAAAACCAGCTTTTGGTTTGATTGATATTTTCTATGGTTTTCTTTAATCTCTATTTTATTTATTTCCTCCCAGATCTATATTTCCTTCCTTCTGCTGACTTTTGGGTGTTTTTGCTCTTCTTTCTCTAGTCCTTTTAGCTGGTGGGTTATATTGTTTATTTGAGATTGGTCTTGTTTTTTGAGGAAGACATGTATCACTATAAACTTCCCTCTTAGCACTGTCTTTGTTTCATCCCATAAGTTTTGTGTTGTGGTTTTCATTTTCATTTGTCTCAAGGTATTTTTTAATTTCAGCTTTGATTTCCTCATTGACCCACTGGTTTTCTAATAGTGTGTAGTTTGATCTCCATGTTTTCCTTTGTTTTCTCCTTTGTTTCTCTGTAGTTGATTTCTAGTTTCATGGCATTGTGGTCAGTAAAGATGCTTGAGATTATTTCTATCTTCTTAACATTTTTGAGACTTCTTTTGTGCCCAAGTACATGATCAATCCTAGAAAATGTTCCATGTGCACTTGAAAATAATGTATTTCCTATTTTGGGGGGAGGGTATAATGACCTGTAAATATCCACCAAATCTAATATTTCTATTGTATCTTTTAATTTTTCTTTTGTCTTATTTATTTTCTGTCTGGAAGATCTGTCTAATGACATTAATGCAGTGTTAAAATCTCTGACAAAGATTGTATTCCCATCAATATCCCCCTTTATCTCTGTTAGTAATTCTTGTATGTACTTAGGTGCTCCTATGTTGGGTGCATATATAATAACGAGTGTGATATCCTCATCTTGTATCACTCCTTTAATCATTATAAAATGTCCTTCTTTATGTTTCTTTATGGCCTTTGTTTAAAATCTATGTTGTCTGAAATCAGTACTGTTACACCTGCATTTTTGGCTTTTCCATTTGTATGGAATATTCTTTTCCATCCTTTCACTCTCAATTTATATGTGTCCTTCTCCCTAAAGTGGATCTCTTGTATGCAGCATATTGAAGGTTTTTGCTTTATTATCCAGTCTGCCACTCTACATCTTTTGAGTGCAGCAATTAGTCCATTAACATTTACAGTAATTAATGATAGATGAGTGTGTATTGCCATTTTGGGCTTATTTTTACAGTTGACTTGGTATTTTCTCTTGGTTCCTTTCTTCTTCCTTTTGTGGTTTGATAGTTTTCCTTTGTATTATCTTGAATTTTATTTAGTTTTTGTTACTCACTTGTAAGTTTTTGGCTTCTGATTATCCTTTTTTGGATGTCTGTTAACCTATTACTCTAACTGTTTGTACTAAACAGATAGTAATGTAATCTCAAACCCATCCTACCAAGAATAAAAAAATTTAAAATAAAAATTAAGAAAAAAAATACTGTACATATTTTCTTGCTTCTCTCTCCCACTCTTAATGATTTAGATGTCTTCTTTTACAATTTTGTGTTTATTCTTTTTGTAATTCGTGGTTGTTGTCACCTTTCCAGTTATGAGTTTCTTATTTCTGTAGCATCCTGCTGCTTTTCTATTTAGAGTAGATCTGTCTATATTTCTTTTAGCTTGGGTTTAGTGTTGCTAAACTCTTTTAGTTTTTGCTTGTCTGTGAAGTTCTTTATCTCTCCTTCTATCCTAAAAGATAGCCTTGCTGGATAGAGTATCCTAGGCTGCATCTTTTTTTCATTCAGGATTTTAAGTATATCTTGTCACTCCCATCTGGCCTATAGTGTTTGTGTAGAAAAATCAACTGAGAGCCTTATGGGGGTTCCCTTGTAACTCACTCTTTGTTTTTCTCTTGCTGCCTTTAGGATCATTTCTTTATCCTTGACTCTGGCCATCTTGATTATAATATGTCTTGGTGTAGGTCTGTTTGGGTTCATCCTGTTTGGGACCATCTGTGCCTCCTCTACTTGGATATCTGATTCCTTCTTTAGGTTTGGGAAGTTTTCAGTCATGATTTCTTTAAATACTTTTTCAATCCCCTTTGTTCTTTCTTTCCCTTCTGGAACCCCTATTATGCATAGATTGGCACACTTTATATTATCTCATAGGTCCCTCATATTGTTTTCATTGTTTTTTATTTGTTTTTCTCTCAGCTGTTCTGATTGGGTGCTTTCTGTTGTCCTGTCATCTAGGTTACTTATTTTTTCCTCTGCATTATCTAGCCTGCTTTGTACATTCTCATTTCAGGTAATGAGTTTACCAATTCTACTTGGCTCTTCTTTTTAGCTTCCATTTCACTTTTGACATATTTCATATCTCTAGACACTATCTGTTTTAGTTCCTTCAGTTCTTTGATCACTCCCTTTTTGAAATCTTGATATAGTAGGCCATCAGTGTTTATTTCATTGATTGTGCTTTCAGGGGATTTCTCTTGATATTTTAATTGGGAGTGGTTCCTCTGCTTCTTCATATTGCTCATATCTCTCTGGCACTGTGGCTTATGGAGTATCAGTTATGTATTGTCGTCCTTAAGGTGTTTATTTATTTATCTATCTAAAGTCTATGCAGGAATAAAACTTAAAAAAAAAAGAGAGAAAGAGAAAATTTTAATTAAAGGAGAAAAGATGTTTGAAACAGTGTATAATCAATAATAGAAAAGCAAGTTGAAGCAGAATAGCATTGAGTTGAGATGTCTTTTAAAACACCTTTAAGAAATGAGAAAAGATCAGTAAACAATATTTGAGACCTGTGTATAATCAATAACAGGAGATCAAAACCAAGAGAAATTAAAATGAAGTGGATTTTTAAAAGTATTAAAAATAAAAATAAAAATATTTTAAAAGAAAAAAATTAAGGGGATTAAAACTGGAGACATACACAATTGTTTAAAAAGTAAATTTTTAAAAGGTAATAGAAAATAGGGCAGATTTTAACAAAAGATAAAAGAATTTTAAAAGAAGGGAAAATGAAATGAGGTGGATTTTTTAAAATAATAGTAATAAAAAGATTTTAAAAGAAAAATTTAAAAGGGATTAAAACTTTAAACATATACAAGTGTTTAAAAAAGTAGATTAAAAAGGTAATAGAAAATAAAACACATATAAAAAAGATTTAAAAAAGAAAAAAAGAAAAACAACAAAAAAGAATGTGTTCTCCTGGAGACTCTGTGCTCTTAATGGTTTTATCGAAAAGTCTTTCTGTCTTGGCCCTATTTCGCAAACTCAGCTTGCTGTTTCCAGAGGCCCTCTGTTGGCACCCTTGTTTGTGCTGCTCCCAGTGCCTATCAGCAAGAAGACCGCGCTTCCTCCCAATACTCGTCTGGTGCTGCTCTCATTTGTGGTGGGCAGGCGGGTCACTCCCCCTCCCCATGCCACAGTGAGATGCTGAGCTCCAGGGGAGGCAGGCGGGTGGATTGCACCCCCACCCAGCACTGTGGTCAGGTGCTGCATTCCTGCCAGGAAGAGGGGATGGCTACCTGCTCTCTCCAGGTGCCAGTCACTCCGCTCCTCTGTGCAGCTGCCCGATCTGCCTCAGGTTGGTGCTCCATAGGCAGACTTGGGGAAGACCACAGAACCGCCCCATCCCTGCTCTGTTCCAAAACTCAGCTCCTTGTTTGTCTTGGTGGTGTGAGTTCTCTGAGGTACCAGGGCAGAAAGATCATGCTTGGGGCTGTTAACAAGTCTCAATCCTGCCTAGGAGGTTCCAGAGCTCCCAGGTGCGGATTCAGGTCTCCTCCCCACCCCTGCCTGGGTGCTGTGCACAGGAGGATATGGAGGCTGTGGCTATGCTCCACCTCTCTTCTCGCGAGAAGCGCCAGTAATGGCGCCGTGGGTCTGAGGAGACAAAGGCTGTGGCACCCCTCCCCCCAGGGCACACCAGCAATGTTGCTTTGCTTTCTTTTTTCTTCCATAATTTATCGGGGGCCCAGGTTGTTCTGCTTCAGCCTCCCAGCCATGGCACGCAGCCGCCTTCAGTCCCCCGGTGGGCTGCCTTAGTGCAGCCTCCCCAGTTCTCTGCCCAGCTCGCGCAGTCTGTCTGGGCCCCAGCTGCCAGCTTTTGTCTCAGGCTGTGTGTCGCAAGGACGCTTTGTGCTGGTTTAACTTAGTTCTATCAGTCAGGGGTACTCGGGGCAGATCTGAGCCTTGGAGGCTCCCCCTCCATCCTGCTGGCCTCTCCGTTGGAGGGGGAAGACCCAGTGAACAAGTGCTAGTCCTCCTTTGCTGCTCCCTCCCCACGGGACTGGTCCCGCACTGTTTTGTTTTTAGTTCTTTCTTTTTTCCTTTTCTCCTACTAGATTTTTGGCATCTTTGTCTTTCAAAGAGGGTGATGTTCTGTCAGAGTTTGGCAGGTGCTCTGGTTGGCTAAGTGGATCCGTTGATATGAGTTTTGGTGTATTTGTGGGAGAGGGTGCACTACCAGCATCCTTCTACTCCTCCATCTTGCTTCTCTTCTTATTTCTTTTTAATTCTCTTCATTACATTTCCCACTGTTTTCTTGGTTTAATTTGTTTTCACTTTTTTCTTTCATTTTTTTAATTCCATTTTCTTCTTTCCCCTTTTAAAGACTTTTATTGTAAAAGATATTGATTCTACATTTCCATCAATTATCTCCTTCGTTGTATGCTGTTAGTTTTAATAGATTCTTTTTTCATTAGTTGAATTATAAATACCATATATCTATATCAACTTTCTTGTTATCTTCTTTTCTTTAATTATATATTTCGATTTGTTTTCGATTGCTGTGTCTATTGGGATTCTTTTAGTAACAGTTTGTTTTAAATATTAATTTAATTAATTTTGTCCAAAGAATAGATTTTTTAGACTTTGTCAAAACCTATTTTATGACCTAAAGTATTGTCAGTTTTCAAAGATGTTATCAGAGTGGTTTATAATTATCTATGCATAAAGATCAAGACTATTAATTTTGCTGTTTAAATCCTTTGAATCCTTATTAATTCTTTTATCATTGATATAACAATTCCTGAGAGATTGGAATTTGATATTAGACTTCTTTCTATTTTTCATATCTCTTAATCTTTCTTTATATTTTAGTCACTGTGCAGAATTATATTGATTTCTCAGTTCTGTGTTCTGGTTTACAAATTTAATTATGTCTAATATGAATCTTAATCTATTCAACAAGGTTTTTAAAAAACATTTCAGTTATTATATTTTTAAAATTTCTAAGTTATTTAGAAATATTTTTAGTGTGTGTACTTGTATTTAGTATTTTTCTGCCAGTCAATCCATTTTCTCGCAACAAAGCCTGCTGCTTATTAGTTCAACTACTTTACTCATGATAGTCTTTTTTCTCTTTTTCTTTCTTTCTCTTTTTACTATTTTGTAGTTTGTTTTATGTCTTTTATTTGTTTTTTGTCTATTTACTATAAATTTGAATTGTAAGAGCAATTTTGAAGGACTTTATTTCAGAATTCTGGAAGGCCAAGTTTAGGTTTCTGATTGATACATAATTTGTATTAATTTCCTCCTACCTTCTTAGATATTTTCAACACAAGACCATTTTATGTTTATTTTTAAGCATAGGGTTCACGGGTCATACAGATTGTACAAGTTCCACCCCAAAACACATGCGAGGTTAGGCTTGTAGTATTCTTTAGAATATACAGAATGTTGATGTTTCTTCTTGCCATTCTAATATGATTGTCGTTATATTTTAATTCTGTCTTAGTTTGGTTTTGAGACCTTGACTAGAGATCAGTCAGTTCCTATTTTTCAGCAAATGATTAAATCCTTACACCAACCACTCACTTTAGTAGACTCTTCCACTCCAGAGTCAGATACCAGACAAGCAGGGACAGGCCCTTCGCCCAGAAACCTGTGAAATTATTCGTAATAGCCAATACACAGGGAGTCCCATAGAGACCTACTAACACCAACCTACCTGCCATACATACACCCCCCACCCCCGGTTCCAGCTTGCTCTTTTCTGCCCCCATGTGCAAACCCCTTTGTGGCCTTGCAGGGAGTCCTTTCTCACTTGGAACAGTGAGTAACAACAACAACAACAAATCTCTGCTTTTCATCTAGCTAAGTGCCTGTGTGTTGGGTGCCCCCTCAAAGGAATTTGTAACTTTTATAAAGGCAGGACAGCACAGCTATGACCACTGACTGTTGGATCGGCTTTTGGGGAGAGTGTGGTTTTGTATTACCAATTGGTTCCAGAGCTCCTGGAGAGTGATTTGTGTCTGAACTGCTGCTTGTGGAAAAGTTGTTCTCCAGCCTTATTGCTTGCTAGTGTGTCTGCAAGTAGTTGTAAGTTTTGCTTAAATTCCCTTTGGGGGTCTAGCATACTAGCCCAGGTAGAGGCACACCTAGGGCAATCACACCATGTGAACTGTGATTTCCTTGCGTCAGATGTTCAAGTGTGTTTCCAGTCTCAGCTTATGTCTGGTAGATGGCAATTCCAGGGATCAGTTTTTCGGAGTTGGTGTTTCTTTATAATTATTGTACAGTGAAGAACACTGGTTCATCCCTGTATTTTGGGCAACACCTGTGGAGAAAATGTTAGTTGAATTCCCCACACTCTAAAGAAATAATACCCTCTTCTCATTGTCCAGCTTACTCAGTGTGGACAGTGACCAATGTGTCTTCTTGACACTACATAACTAGCAAATTCAAGTGAATGTCATTCTTAAATCCCTTCCCTTCCCTTCCCTTCCCTTCCCTGCCAACACCCCCTACCACACAAAGAGCAACTGCCCAGGTCACCCAATTGTTTAAATAATGCAAGACTCCTAGTTAATGTGCTTGGGGCTCAGGAAGTGCCTCCACATATCATTCAAAGGGACTGACACTTCCAATAAGGACACTAACTTTGCTGTCCCAAGGAGGCTCTTATTGATGTTTTCAGTGCAAACTGATCCCTCGAGGGTGGACTGGGAAACCTTGGAACTAGTTGGCTGCATATGAAGCTGGTTACTCTGCCACGTCCTCCTTCTCCTTTTCGCCCTGTCAAAAGTTCATTAAAAAAAAATAGTAAAACCAACAAATCACTTAAGTAGTAATTAGTAATCATTCATTGTGCAAACACTAGAAAGACAGTTTGCAAACTGGGAGCACTCAAACCAAAACACGAGACTCAGAAGTATACTGTCATAAAGCAACTGATGGTGTGAAGGCAGTAAGTGTTTACTCTTTGCTGATTGGTTACAATATTAGGATTTCCTTAAATGAAAGGGAATTGATTGGTGGTTGCCTCAAATCACTTTTCGGGGACTATTTGAGTTTTGGTTGTGATTTTCAGAGGCATAAGCAAGAAGTGACCCAGGTCAACTTAACCTAGCTGGTCTGCAAAATAAGCTAAATTAAGCTTTGTTTGTATGACTAACTGGTTTTGTCTGCTCAGGGAATTCCTATGTCTGGTCTCTGTGTTTGATTGTAATATCTGTAACCACCTAAAGGTTTGCACTAGGAGACAGAGGTAGAAACTGAAAACCGAGGCAAGGCTTTAGGTGTCTAAAATCACATGATGAGGGAAAAGGCAGAGATGTAGAGGGTGCTTTGATCAGTGCTCTTTCCCGCCCCAATCTGCAGCTTGGGCTCTGTTGCATTAGCGGTCTCATCCTGCGGGTGTGAGGGCAGGACACCGACAGCACCCCTGTGGCACAGGGAAGAAGTTAGGTCAAATCCATTTCAAAGCTGGAATTCTCATAGCATAGAAGCATTGCTTCTGAGGGGAAGATGGTCCTAACCCTGACTGATTTGAAGCTGTGGAAAGGGAAAAAAAAAAGGATACATGTATATAATTAGGGCAAAGAGAACCCACTTAAAGTAAATCTAGTGAAGACCAAAAAAAGAAGTATGGGAAGATGGAAAGAAGGAATTTGGATATAGAGGGAGGAAGTAAAAAAGAAAAAATATATATATATGTATATTATTATTATTATTATTAAATTCAAACAAAATTCCCAATTGGAAATTCAAAATTTACTAAAAGAATTTGTATAACAGAAACATTAAAAAGAACCTTTATTGGCTTTTGTACCTCAATAACAGGCTCTAAATTCACTTTAACATTTGCTAAAATGCACCAATTGGCAGATTTTCATGGATTTATTAAATAATGGTGCTCAAATTACAGTTACACCTGGGAGTCTCACTAAATTAGAGCATGAAATTCTTACAATCTTCAGGGTGTAACTAAATATAAAATAGAGGAAAAGTTTGTTACATCCCCTTTTATAACATTGCCTAATTTTCAGTCAGTACCCACTGCCCTAAAATAGCCCATATTGGGTGCAGGCATTCTGATACAGTGAGGAATAAATTACAATTAATTTTTTTGGTACTTACAGAGTGGCTTGATAAAATGGGCCCCCACTAATCCCACCAATTAAAGTAGTTGCTATGGCCCAGTGTCAGTTAAAACAGGGCCTTTAAGGATTAAAATTTCTTATATAAGAAATAAATAATAAACAGGTGATTATCCCCAATGCTTTTCCATGTGACGACTCAATTTTGCCTGTTCTTGAGTCTGGAAAAAAATTACACCCCACAGTGAACCACTACAACTTTAATGCTATTGTCTTTCCATTAATTCCCCCAACCTTGATATCTGATATTACTAAAAATTATTAATTCCATCCATTCAGCATCAGGTAAATTATATTGCTATTATAGATGTGACTACTATGTTCTATTCAGTGCCTATTTCAACAGCTTTTCAACTAGTTTGCCTTAACCTCCGATGGGACACAGTACACTTTCTTTAGACTACGTGGCATACATCAACAGCTTGTCAATCACACAGTATCCATGCACACAAGACCTTAACTACATCTACTTCCCTCCAGGAACACAGGTATGACATTATTTCGTGATGTCCTTCTATGAGAAATTTCATTTAATATATTCATTAAGGACACACTGGTCCAACATCTTTAGTCCTTTTTGGATTCTGAAGGTAACATATTCCTCATTAACAGAGTTTACTTAATTTTACTAATACTACTACTTTAAAATCTGCCCACTTTAAACAGGGCCCACTAGGCAAAAGACTCTAGACTATATTCAAGAACTCCCATTAGTGCCTTTAGACTCCTTCAATAGAGGCTTTTGTAACATCCTCTTCTGTCCCAGGAATCTCTTGGACGATCTGTAATAGTCATAAGTTGCCCATGTATTTCTGATGCAAATAACTGCCCTTCTTGGCTCTGTGCTATTCACCACTGGAAGAAAATTTGCTGGCCACATACTGGATTTTCATAGAAATGGAGGCTCTCACTAACTCTGGAATTGTGACTTTTAGTATCCATATTCTCATGAAGACTTGGGTCATGATAGCAGTGCCCCACAAGCTCAGCATGACTACCAAAACAGCCTTTATTTACAGAGTGGAGACAAACCTGGGCCTTCTGGCATGTTCCACAAGCAGAAGGCAGTGGCCTCCCCTATCCTCAGTTGTTTGCCAGACACTGTGGCCTTGGGGAAGACACTCTTTTCCCAGACACCTTGGCTACCTGGTGAGCTCTTTGGGATTAATTGAGTGAATAGTAATGAGAGTTCCTGGACTATTGGAATGCCAGTGCCATCAATATAAATGATGGACTCACTATAACATAGCTATGACATCCCTGATAAGGGATGCGATCCAAGACTCAGCACAACTGCCCAAACTTCAGGCTGTCATTTTAGCACCAGATACATGCTATTATACATTTATCCAAACCTGTAGAACATACAGCAGCAAGAGTGAACCCTAATGTAAACTATAGACTTTGCTTTAGGTAATAATGACGTGTCAGTGTGGATTCACTGACTAACAAATGCACCCTCTGGTGCAGGATGCTGAGAGGGAGGTTAATCATGTGTGGAGACCGAGGATTTATGGGAAGTACTCAGTTTTGTTGTGAACCTCAAATTGCTCTAAAAATGAAAGTTTATTTGTTTAAAAAATCAATAGTAGCTGTGAATTCTTTGCTTGATTTCAGCATTCTATTTTTTATGTCTTGGAAGAGGATGTCCTGTGTGTGTGTGTGTAAGTTTGGAGATCAATTTTTAATTAAAACATATACACACAGTCTATTTGTATAATTGTATGCAGTTTGTGTGTACTGGGACTTTTTAATGTATATTTCCTCTGCTATTTTTTCACGCAAGAAATGTCCAAGGAAATATCATTTTTTCAAACTTTCTCAACTCTTTTTTTGGTCAATGTAACTTGATGCTCCAATGATCTGTCCTCATTTTCAATCTCACTTTGTTTATGTCATTTTACTATTAGAAAATTTCACGCATATGTGTCTTGATCTTTTGGTGTCAGTATTCACAGGCTTTGTGAATTCCCTTTGTATAAATTTCTCATTATCTACTTTTAAGAAAATAGAAGGCCTATTATTTCTAGAATTAAAATAATTCAGAAAACTAAGACTAGAGTAAAGCATTCATTATAGAAAGAATGTATATGAATATTTACTCCATTATTATTTTTACAGTCAATATTTCAATTTTTAAAAAGAATTTTTGTAAGTTTTTCACTCACTGTTGCCTCTTACATTCCACCCTTCCCTTCTGATTTCATTTTTTGGGGCTGGGGTTTATCTTTTAATAGTTCTTTCAATGAATTCTGTGGGTTATAAACATTCTGAAAATGTCCATGTCTGAAATTATATTTACATCACCTTAAATCTCAAGTCATAATATAGCTGTGAGATAGATTCTATATGTTACCTTCCTTTAGTATTTTAATGATAGGTCCCCATAATTTTTTTAAGTTTAGCATTATTGCTGCTGAAACAAGGCACCATAACACTAGTTAGAATGTTATTCACGCTGGAGATGCTTAATGGGCATAGCTCCTTTAAATCATATCTGCATTTTCCATTAGGGAGTTTTTCAAAACTTTGCATCCAAGAAACACTTTGTTTCTCTGCTTTGTTGTTTTAAATTTTTGAGTATGGGAATAGTTTATGTTATCTCTCTGTTATATTTCCTTGGAGGTTTTTAGGGAACATAGATTGAATATGTGCTCACCTAGGATCTAAAAACATGAAAGGTCCGGGTTTTTTTTCACGTACTTCATATTTGGTTAACAACACATGCAACTCTCTTTTTCACTGAAGTTTAAAATTCACATAGATTTGTATAAAATGCATGCCTTATTCATTTATATTTCATTAAGATCTTCTGTAATTGATAGTTTTTGCAGAAACGATAATTTCCTGGCTATTATCGAATGTCTCTTATTTTCCTCCTCATTCCACACCACTGATTTCTAGGCCTGATGCAAAGCTGTCATACTGGAATCTTTCTAATTGCATATATATAGTGGCTCTAGCTGTTTCTTCCTTGGATTAACTTAGCTCTTTTTATAAAGTCTATCATTGAGACTTTTTAAAAATAAAGAGTCCTTTCTATACCCACATCTAAAAATATCTTACATGATATCTAATTGCATTTCTCCTTTATATTTTGATGTTTTACTGCATTCTGATATTTTGCTTTATAATTAAAAGTAATAAATAAAGGTAAATTCAACTTGTGTAGCTCATATCCTTTAAAGGCACATATACCTCATCTTAAAAAACTGTATATAGCAAACCACAACTCCATAAATTAAGGATAAATATGATGGTAATAATGAGGCTAACACCTCCCACTTTGTGCTCCATATTTTGTCACTGTACTAGCTTTATCACACATGTCACCACTTAAAACTCTGACTTAGGTTTACAGATACATAAAGACTTATCAATATAATATTAGTTATTAAAAGGCAGAGCTTCAAACTCATATCTGGTTTGGATCAAAGCTCATCTGCTTTACTTACTCACTGTCTTACTAACTTCTCTATGCTGTGTTATGTGACATAATACAATCAGTTTTACACTATGTTCACCAAACAAAATAAATCTAGAAGAAATTATAGTATAAATGCAGGAAATCCAATTGCAGAGAAGATCTATTGTTTCATAGTTTTATGTTTTTGTCTAAGTAGTTGTTATAGTAAGAACAAATTCACCTACCATATATCACTACTTTTGGGTTAACATAGAATTCATAGATCAACTACAGTGTGTTGTTTTCTTACTCTTGGCATGAAATTACACTAGCACTTGAAGAAATGAAAGTATTAAGATGCAGGTCCTTTTCTTGGGTCTCTAAATTCCAATAGAAAATTTTCCATTATAGGGTGGTATAAACTGGTCATAGACACCTAAAAAAATTTGTTACCATTAATCAATAAAAATATTTAACATTACTTTACCATTATGCACTAACAGAAGTACTACAAAAATCGTAACTTATTTCTCTGCCTAAGACTTGTTACTCTTTCGGTTTAACAAACCAAAATCCCCAAAGCCTGCGTTTGACTGACTCCAGATGAAATTTGACATGCAGAGGCTACTGCATTCCACAGTGGGGAAAGTCCACTTATCTATACTTTTTCTGAGTTTAGGCCATTGTCCCTTGTTCCCAGTAAGAGGTACATACTATTGCTTTTTTCTAGGCCCTAGGAACTCTGATTCTGGTTGACTTTCAGTCCACATGTGAATTCTTCATGGGGGCAACATCTCTAAACAATTTGAATCTGGGCACCATAACGTACACTCAAATTGACACATAAAATAAACCATCACACAGTTGCATTCATCCAGGTTAAAAAACAATGAAAATGAATGATGTCACTCTGTTGATAACCTGAGATAAGAAGAACACTGATTACCTGAAATTAGGAAACTTTCACCTTTGGAGGATATGAGAACAAAGAAATCAAGAAGGAAAAGGATTAAAAAAAATCAAAATTAAACTCCTTTGAACACTTTTTCAAAGTTCTACAGACATTTGTAATTTAATTTTCTTTAATGTGTCTTTGTTGATTTTGTACAAAATCATGAGAATTACCACCACCATTTGCATTCAGATGAGCATTTGAATTCAGATGAGGATTTCTTGGAAATGTTCAGATTTCAGCATGTGTTCTTATGTACTCACTAGCAAGGGGCTGAGAATATTCTCATGCAAATCTGTGCCTACCTTCTCTTTGATTCATGCAACTTATCATGTTATCCCAACCAACAGGCAACTATCCAGTGCAATGAATATTAAACTACTGATGTAGGAAAAAGGATGCTTTTGCCTATGTATTCTCCTTGCTGCAAAGAAACTTCTGGTGTCCTTTTTTATCTTGTCTTATTTCATTCAGCCATGCTAGGTCACCCTGGGCCCTGATCCTGTCTGATTACTAAGCAGATACAGTGTTCGGTACTGGCTGTCAGATGTCACCGCTGTTTTCCCAGTGGGTACATCCTGCAACCCTGACAGAGATGCATCATACCACAGATCCCTTTAATTGCTGTGCTGATTTCTATGATTGTTACCATCTGCGATACATATAAACAACATCAACAACAGAAACAGAAAACTGGAGGGGGGGAAAAACATGCAACTAATGAAATCACTCTAAATGGAAGTAGCCCAAATTATGTATTTACTGCAACTCACAGACTGGAAATGAACTGAACATCTTAAACATCTAAGAGTTTATAAAAGTTAAGATACAGTTTAAACGTGTTAGACTTTAATGTATCACAACATACAACATTAATGTACTTAGCTTTAAAGTGCATAAGATAGATGGTTATCTTTATTTCTAAACAAGTCACAAAAGCAACATGAAAGAAATTGAAAATCTAAAGAATAGTATCTCTAGGAAAAATTATAATACAGTGCTGTCTGAGTTCCCCGCCATGGTGAGTTAGAAAAAATGGTTTTACAAATAATACATTTATATACACAAATAATACATACATATATATATGTGTGTGTGTGTGTGTATAAAGTTTCATTTAAACTCAAAATAAAAACTTGAGGCACTATTGAATTTCATCTGTAGATTGAGAGCCTATGATTCTGGTTTTCCAAATGATCTCAATGCCACATGTATAAAATGTCAAAGTTGGTATATTATTCTGTTTTCTACTCGTGACTCAGTGAATTTTTTCATTATAAGATAATAATGCACATCTTAATGCATTTTGTTTTCTATTCCATGAAATTTAGGGGTTTTCTAGGTCATAGTTTGAGACTGAAAGTGCAAAGAGTAAAGCAGAGTTCTTTCATTGACCCGCCAATGTTATGTGATGATACGAAACTAAAATGAAAAATCAGAATTTGTTTGCAAGGTGAAGGGAATGACAATGAATATTTTTTAAAACTCAGGAGGTGTCTTTGACATAAGTGTCCCCTAGGTTTTATGTGTATTGAGGTATCTACTTATAAACATCACTAAGATTTTAGAGGATTAAGTTTGTAGAAATGTGAGGAATATTGAGCCCTTGATGTTCTTTCACTTTCTGGATAGGATAAATTAAAGATCATTAGTTCTCTGCTATCGCTAAAAGTGAATTAAATTAAAGTCGTAATTTCATCAGAAAGTATTTGAGAGATTTTTTTAAAATGCTGTAATTTGGCCAATAATATTCATGATTTTGTGATTTCACTTAAATGTGTAATTTCTTTACATCCATGGGTATATTTCTGTAGTCATTCTTCTTTTAATGCATCCTGTGTGTGTGTGTATGTGTGTGTCTGTGCTCATTACGTTCATTATTTGCAGATAGTAAGCTTGTTTGTCTAGTGAATTAACTTGAAAATTGTTATTAGAAACAATAACAGAATTCAGTAAGTTAGTCAATCACAAAAGTAACATATCAATACAAGTGTTATCCTATATACAAATTAATCTCATTTACACATGCAAAAAAAATTAATAGATTTCTTAAAAACTAGGAATAAACATAATAAAATTTCTAGTGAGAGTCTTACAAACAATGTTAAAATACAAAATAAAAAAGCACAATTTTGAAAGTTCTCAGTTCTCCCTCGTTATCTAAAATATTTGGAATTGGAGTTAAGATAACAGAATATTTTACAGATTGATAAAATCATTATTTGAAAAAAATGATGATTTGAATATTTAACTATATAAAAATAAAATATTTGAAAAATACAAGCAATCAGTGCGAGAGCCCAACAAGATATAAACCATATTATGTCTCACTTAATCAATTATGATTAAACTGATTAATTTGGGAGACAATTTAAGTTAATACTTCCACTTACTAGAAATAGTGTGTTTTTACAATACAATATTTAGCAGCACCATGGTTTAATTAAGTCGGAAACACGGGATTTAGTTTCTGTCATCATTTTTTTTCAAAGTCCTCCCTCCTCCCAGTTGATTCTAATGTGCGCCATTCATTATTGTTGTCGGTATTTACCCGTGAAATCATCTAAGCAGGAGACTATTTGCAAATAACTCTGATAGTTTCTCCAGTTTCCTTCTTGATGATTCATCTGCTTGAATCTGGGTACAATTCGGATCATTCATCGTCCCCCCCAACCTCATTCATCTTATTGCATTGATTTTGGCAGAATACGTTCAAGATAATTCTAATACTCCCTGGTAATTTCCTAGTTTGAATTCTTAAAGTCTTTTCTTTGCACTTTGTTGTTTTCCATCATTTTGTCTTTATTGAGATGCCCTGTGTTTATTTATTTTTCTTAGATTTTTACAAAGAACCAGCCCTTGGATTTCACTTGTAATTCTACATTTATCTGTTTTCAGATTATTTATTTACATAATTATCTTAATCATCAATCTTCTTCTGTTTCTGTGAATTTATTTTATTTTCTGCATTCTCAATTAAGCTACTTAATCCATTTGTATTTATTTTGTTTGCCTCTCCCACCTGCACCTGCATCTGTGGCAGAGAACAGAGTGCTGGCCTGGGAGGTAAGATGGCACCTCCCTCAGGTGAGAAAGCTCAGGGATCTTCATAAATGAGGTCTCTAAGCAGGTCCCTCCTGATTGATACACTACATGCTCTGAAATATTGGTTGTTTTCTTGTATTCTCATATCATCTTGCAAATATCTAGACACTACATCATGTTCATTGAGTCTCATCCTCCTTTCAAAGAGACTCACCTGGCTAATTGCACCTCATCTTATATGCTTGCTTATCCTACCTGTCACCTGAGGAGCAAGCCTCTCAGACAACCCATTCTTATGAGCACTCAAAACGATACTATTCTGTACTTTTTTTTTAACAAACACTTTTCTAACCCTAGTTTATGCTCAAGTTCTGCTTTCATGCCTTTATGAGCAATTTTTGCTGGATCTACCTCCAAAATATGTTACTGACATTTTTAAAATGCTTTGCATCATCTTCACCTGTTTATTCCAATCTGCATGTCTCTGTAGTGGCTCTACCTCAATGCCCTTGTACTTGATCTTTTGACATATCGTTCTCCACATAATCCATTTTCCACAGTGCTGAGGGATCTTTTAAAATCAGAAAATCAGATTATGTCATTCCCTTTCTAGAATCTTCCAGAATGCTCTATGTAACTATCTTGGAATCAAACTCTGCATTCTTTCCACAATATGTATCCCACTTTGTTATTTTCCTGTTTGTTATCATAGTCTCTTGACTTCTTCAACTTCTTCTTTTGTAAGAAAATATAGTCTCATAAAGGGAAATTGCAAGACTGGTAAGATGAATTCTCATACATCATTCACCTAAATTCAGAAAATTATTAAAATTTGCCACTTTTCCTTCTCTCTCCCCCAGCGTCTCCACACACATATACTTTTTTGGATCCTTTAGAAAATTATTTACGGACAATATGACATTTTATCCCAAAACATTTCATATTTTCTCTAAGAACAAAAACATACTTTCACATAAATCCAATATAATAATCATATTTATAAAATAAAATGTTGATTTAAAATTGGTAAAATCTAAAATCTAATGCAGTGTCAAAATATATGCCTTTCCTCAGTTGTCCTGATAATGTCCATTAGTGATCTCTATGCAAAGCTGGAGGTAATAATCTCTATGCGATTGCAGTTATTCTTGCTTCATTTTCCTCTGTACCTCTGGCTTGGAGAAAACAAAATGTTAGTTACTAACTCATGTCTGATTTTTTCCAGTTTTCCATTCAATTGTCAACATAATTTCTTCCAGGTCCAATATCTTCCATCTGGAATTCATGAATAAGAAGTCTTGAGATTCTGTAGCTCATTTTATCTCCACGTACATTTTTTTGGTGGTGTAAGGGATGAGGACGAGATTTAGCTTCATGGGCATCTTCTGTTATCTTCTGTTACTTTCCCTGGATGTCATTTTTTTTTTCGTAAAATTATTCATAATAACAGTTATATTTGATGCTTTCTTAAGCTGGTTCTGGTGATTATGTTTTTTGAGTTTTATGCACTTATTTACATGATTCTACATGTTAAAATCTTGAGATTTTGTGAGTGGGCTTCTTTTTTTCCAAAATTGAATTACTCATTGTTTTAAACTTAAAGATTTTATCATCTATTATAACAGGAAATGCAATTTAGGTGCATGCATATTTAAGGAGGTAGGAAATATGTCTGAGATTTATAATAAGGAATAAGAAAAATGTCATGGCTTTTTGAAAACTTATTTTTAATAATATCTAATTATAAAGTGGTCTTAAGAAAAAATTGATTGGCTACATTTTCTTTACTCAGAATTTTTGATTGTAAAAAAAGTATTATTTTTATTCTCCTTTACAAAGTTTAGATATTCAATGCAGAAAGAAAAAAAAAGTACTCACTTTAAACAAAATGGGAAATTGCTTTCAGCATCTACATCAGATTGTGTAATATTTCACAAATCCTGATAAGGCCAGGTCTGTAGAAATGCCAGATAAATCCAGAAGTTCCTGGGTGACACAATCTTATAGCCAAACTCTAGAAAACTTACAAAATTTCAGGAGAGAAAAAGGGGATGCACTGCTGTTACAAGGTACTCAAAACCTATTATGCCTTATTTCATATCACAGTACATGGGCTATCTCTTCTGTCACCTACCTCCAGGCAAAACTGCATCTAATCTATCAGAGAAATGAGTCTCTTCAATTCTTAAAATCCTTCTGGGAAGTAGATATCACAGTTCCTTTAATGTCAAAAGAAAAATATACCTTTAATCAGGTAATTTCTCTCTGCACCTAACTCTTCTTCCTATATAGTTAGTCCATTTTCTTCTGTATAACTCAAGTAGAAATATTTGCAATTAATAAAACACTTGTTGGCAAATAGAGTGTTTTCCATCCACTTGGGCTTTCTAAAGTGAAATTAATTTGGAGCAAACTTATAAGAAAGGGATGAATGGCATGGAATTTGTGAACAAAAAATACTGCAAACCATATCAGTAAACAAAGAATGTGAAGCCATCAAGTCATCTTTGGCTACCACCACCCCTCAGTGGGGACAGGCCTGCAGCCCAGCCTCTGTAGCCATTCACAATGGTGCACTCTGAGGGGACTCAGAATCAGAAAGGACAGGATACTGGCTCTAGATGGCTAGGTGCTTGTCAAAGGAATGGATTCAGTGAGCCCAAATGTTTGCTTCCTCCCATACATAGAAAAGCACTAAATTCTTTAACTTGAGATGCCTGGTTTTCTTTAGTTAACAAGTAGTCTTTTAATGTTCCTCCTACGTGTTCTTTGCTGTAAAGCTCCTATGTATCCTAGCTCCTCCCCTACCTCTTCGCAGCAGTCCCTCAGAGCCATCTGAGAGGCTGTTATCCTGTGCTCGAAGGGGTTTGAGTCCTCAGAAATGTCTGCCAAATAAAACATAACTCTCAGACTGTGCCTTTATATCAGTTGACAAATTTATAGTTTAGAAAATTGTGGTAACCATAGAAAACAGCAGAGGACACAGCTAGGGGAAGTTTAGCCAGAAAAGACTGAAAAAATTGGATTCTTTATTATGGAGAAAGTGAGAGGGAAAGTGAGAATGTGAAAAGTGATAAAAAGGTGAAGACTAATAGAATAGTCTTGAGTCAAGAATATGTAATTTAGGTTAAATAGAAAAATGAGGTAGAAAATGAGAAGAATATTTTCAGATGATTTAAACGTTATCCTAGAAAAGAAAATTTAACAAAAGCATATATGTATATGTGTGTGTATGCACACCTGTGTGTGTCAGTTATGAATATATAGAATTTGCCATTATGAAAATAGTACACATTTTTATGTTGTTTAAAAATGTTTCCACCTCTTTAAAGTTAATATTGCTATCTAAATATCTGACTGTAGATTGAGTTGGCTTAACATTACTCTAATTTTAATTACTTGATTAGAAAGTTTCAGAAGGCACACATGAATTCATTCATCACTAATTAAATTTTTTCCTGAGTTTACACTTTTGAAAATCTGGAATTTCAGAGTGCATCGTGATTTACTGTGTGTTATCTACAATGTCATAGATATCAATATGACTGCATGTCATAAATCTGGATTAAAACACTTCTCAAAAGCAAAATTGGTAATTTTGCGAATTTTTTTCTTGCTGATGTAAAAAAAAAAATCAACTAAAGTTATTTCCTATCACTCTTTCAGACACCAAGCTGTCTCAAGTACTAACTTAATTATGCATTGTTAAATTGCAAAGAGCTTCTAATTAACAAGTCTCTCCTTCAGTCTCCTCCCATACAATGAGCAATCAATAATTCTAATGATAATATTCATGGGTGAAACAGATGAAAGGAGACACTCAAGTTGTATAATAGATGAATGTAACAGAAATCATAAATTATAATTGAAACAGGTGTTTTTAAAAACCACATTCTCATGGAAACTTCTTTTGGTTTATTCCAAAATACCAGTGATCCTATGCAAATTATCATGGATCAGTATAAGATTATATTTATCTTGATCAAAACAAATTAGAATTTTTTTAATGAAAGCTGTTTATGCTATATATTATTGGATCTTTATATTATACAATGCATTTTAATTTAGAATTAAAGAGAAAAACATATTTATGCCTAACTACTGTATCTATATTTAATATAGTATTTGAAATTCAAAGGCTCTCTAGAAGTCAAAGTATTCATTTTAATCATCCATTCATTTTATTATATTTCATTAAGTTAAAGTATGCATACTATATACCCAGCACTATACTAACCCTCTATGAATATAAAAATTGAAATAAATCTTTTATAATAATTTCATCTTTAGGGACTTGATTGTTTCTAGAGATGTAGATAGAGAGGAAATTTACTTGTTTCCAGATGTCCATGAAAACTGAAGCCATGTTTGAAACATTGTAGGTTTTAACCACTATATAGATGCTTTTGTTTTTTAAATTACTATTTAGTTATAAAAAAATTCCAGTAAAGATGTGCTAGATACACTTTTTCCAAAAAAGACGATGCATTTAAGAAAAAATTTAAAGGTTTTTATTAGTAAGAATAATGCCAACAATAATCAATTTTTTCTAAGCATGTATATATATATGTATACATGTATATATATTTGTACACATGTCAACCAATAAAAAATATAGATTCTTATTCTGCAAATAAGAAAGTAGCTTATTTGGGGTCTTAAGAATTGTTTAATTCTGGAGACACAGATTCTGGTAAAACAGAAAGAATATTCTGAGGGAAAGAGTCATGGTCTTAAAAAAGCAAAAACCTATAAGGTTGTCAAAGTTGCCTGGCAGCAATTGTGATTGATTTTAATATGAGTCAGGAAATATTTGTCCTTAAGGAGTCACAAGTTGTTTAGGGGAGGGGCCAATAAACAGATAGGATGTCATGAGTTATTTTAGAGTATGGTTCTGGTAAATATCTTGAGTTTCTGGCAGATGGGATGGATGTCTGTGTTAGAACAATAAGTGGTCAAAAGCTTAGATCCCATCCAGGCTAAGACGTGCATGAGTCACATTTGCTCAGTGGCCTTCCAGCTCTATGTTAGTGAGCTCCCTTAGCAATACCAACTTCATTCTGATTTTCCTTTCACCCACAAAGAATGGAGAAAGTCTCAACTATTTATTTCAGGGCATTAATACATATGGAAAATCATTCATCAAATGCTTATTGAATCTACAATGTTCTACAATCTGTGAATAAAATGAATACAACTTATTCTTGCCATAAACATGCTCAAAATTGGGGGCTGGATGGGAAATGAAAATTAATAATTTAGTACAAGAAATACCAACTTAGATGTAGGTACAGGGTGATGAGAAAGACCCAAGTCTCCATCTCATAATGATTATATAAGAATCCATAGAAGGAATGTCCTTAGTTTGATTCCTAGAAGACAAAAAGAATATAGCCAACTTATAAAATTAAGGACAATACTTTTGGAAAGTGAGACTAGGTCAAAAAATAAAAGATAAGATAAAAAGGAGGAAGAAAAAAAACATAAACTAAAGAAAAGAATGAGAGGAAAAAGGAAGGGAAGAAGGAAGGAAGGCAGGAAGATAGGAAGAAAGGATAGAAGGAAACAAAACAAATTGTTATAAAACTAAGGACTTCAAAATATTTTCATTTTGGAACAAGAACTGTTTTCTGCTCTTCAACTGTAAGAGTCACAAACACTATCACAAATGCCCTTGATTTGCAAACGTAGTTATAAACACTACTGAACTGTTCAAAAGATTGTAATGACAAGTTATAGCTAAAATTAACCAAAAACACAGAAATGAAAACTTCCATATCATTTGCCAAATCATGGCTTATCCAAATGCCTAACTTGTCATATTTTGGGAGTTAATGATCATAGCACAAAATGTTCTGTCAAATCAAATATGAAATTGACAAAAATTGTTTAACTTTCCTATTCTGAGCAAGTTGATGCCAAAGAGCACAGTTAATTTAAATAATGATTTGTTCTTTTACACAATAAACTGTCTTTACTTTCCAAATATCTTGTACTAAGAAACACTAAAATGAACGAATATTTTACCCTTAAGGTCTTTTAAAAATATTTTATTCATAATGAAATTCTATTCCAAAGAATGTATAAAAAAATAATTGTTAATGATGCTTGAAACTTAAAACCCAGTTCTGAGGACGTCGCCCTCCAGCTAAACTGTATGCTTCTCAAAAGCTCACATTATAGTGGCATGGGTACAATGAAGAAATAACCCCAAATCAACTGCATTATATAGGCTTGATTGAAAAGACAAAAATGGTAGTTTGGGAAAATCCACAGGTTATCATCCAAAAAATAGATAAAGCTCTGTAGTCTAGAGTCTATGCCTTTTGGTCAAACAAGTTTTTAGTCAGAAAGTCAAATGCATATTGCATCATCTTTTGACACTATTCAAGAAAATTTTGGCATTTCAAAGTATACTCTATCAAAATACTAAGTTTACCCTTTTCAAAAAAATAGGACCATGAGGAAAGTGCTACATTTGAAGTAGAATTTTTTTTAATTACCCACATTCTTCCTAGGTTAACATGAGCTATATATGATTTACTATTTCTTATGTAAATTCTAGGCATAAAAACCCATGATAATTTTACTAGGGAAATATATGATCCTAATTAAGGATTATAGAAACATAGTAGAACCAGATTTAAATCAGAAATAAGAGTTTACTAACCGTCTAACTTTGGAAATGTCTTAATTTTCTAAACCTTAAAATATCTTCGTGCAATATGCATTTCTAAAAGCAACTTACCTAAGAATAGAGCCACTATGTGCTTCACTACATTCAGATATCACTCTTTGGCTCAAAACAAACATGGATATGAATGAAAACAGTATTCTGGGTTTTTCACAATTGCTGTATCTTCCCACTCAATGTACTTCTGTTACCTGGAGTATTCACACAAGATTATTTTAAGAATATATTTTTAAACAAAGTGCACACTCCAATACTTTAACAAGACAGATATTACTATATTGACCTGAAGTCAGTTCAAGACATAATTATAGAAATCTTCTTGCATTATCTAGGATAACATTTATTCCTAAACTGATAAACTCTTAAATCACAGTCAACAGGGATCTTCCATATAAATAATCCACACTATCTCTCAGAAACATAGGATAACTAAAATTCTACCATCCCTGGAAACCTGTGGTTTCCATAACTGACATTGATCTTGGTATACGACTTTCAGAAAGATGGAGGAGGAAGATAAATAGTGACCCCTAAAGAAATCTCTTTAGGGGAGCACATTTAGAAGTAAACACTGTCTCCCCTTCTATGTGATTGTCAAGAACTCACTTACATGGTTATATCAAACTGCAGAAAGAGTAAGAAAATCTATTGGTATTCCCTGTAGATGAAAAGAATGGGATTATAGCTATCCAGGCAATCTTCAGCAAATTTTGTTCTTCTGATCATTCTCCACATTCAAACAAAAAATGCACTCCACCCTCATCATCCAATAGCGACACTGAAAGTGCCATCACTCACTGCTTGTCCAGGTTTCCCACATAAAATACAGTCCTTTCCATCAGTTTTATATGTGGCTTTCATACTCCGCTGTTCTAAGGCAAAGACCTTCAAAATATGGCCTGTGGTCCAGCTGCCTTTTTTTTTAATCATGTTATATTGGAACACAGCTACATTAACTTGTTTACATATTGACTATGATTACTTTCATGCTACAGAGACAGGTCTGAACAGAACTGAACAGTTTTGACAGGGGTTAATGGCCCAGAACCCTAAAATATTTAGTATTTAAACTCTATAAGAAAAAGTTTGTCAATGTCTACTTTAAAGAATAAGTTATTTTTGTACCCAAACTGCAGTGGTAGAAAAGAGGTAGAATGACCATTTTACCATATTTCCCACCAAATTACTAAAAACAACAAATGGGATATTTGTCACTGCAAGAAGTTTGACAACCATTTGCTGTGGCAATAAAGAGAAAACTTGGATTTGATTTTCAGCTTGTTCTTTAGAAGAATGGTCTTATCCATTGTTCACTAACTTCACCTGCATTCTAGCAAGTCCTTTGTTTATCAGGGTACTTGGTTCTGATGGGTTAATTTTATGTTTCAACTTTATTGGGGCAAGAGATGCTAAGACAGCTGATAAAACATTATTTCTATATGTCTGTGTGAGTTTTCCAGGAGAGATTAGCATTTGGATGGGGAGACTGAGTGAAAAGATTGCCCTCATCAACATGGCTGGCATCATCCAATCCTTCTAGGGTCTGAATAAAACAAAAAGACAGAGGGTGAATTTGCTCTTTGTTTCAACATTCATCTTCTGCTCTCTGATATCAACTCTCCTGGTTCTCAGACTATCAGACTCTGACCAAGACTTACACTATTGGCCCCCCAAACCTATAGACTTTGGACTTGAACTGATACTTGACTCACATCAACAGTTTCCCTGGCTCTCAGGTCTTTGGACTAGGACTGAATTACACTGTTGACTTTTCTGGTTCTCTAACTGCTGGTGGCAGATCACGACTTCACAGCCTCCATGATCACATAAGCTGGTTCTTATAGTAAATCTCCATTGGTTGTGTTTCTTTGGAATATTCTGAAGAATGCATTGGTTATAACTGATGAAGGTGATTGAGACTTGCTGCCACTGGGGCTATACACTTTTCCCATCTCACTTATTGCATGCTATTTGAAGGGTCATGTTTTGTTTTAGATTTCAGAAAGAAAACAAAATTATTTGTTAGGCAAAAATTTTTACTAAAATTTAGAAGTTATATTAGTCACTTTTTCATGATTTTGCTGTGTTTAAAAAGCCTCTAAAATATCAGCAATTCTTAAAAATCAACAAAGATTTATTTTTGATCGCATTACATTTTGGATGTGAGTCAGTAGCATCACTGATTTTGCTCCAGGCTACAAACAGGCTTTGGGTCAGTTTCACTTTTCTTCATTCTTAGTCCACTTTTCTTCCTTCTGGGTCAAGACATCTGGAGCAGTCTCAGTTTTGGATATGCCATGCTCATGGCAGACAGCAAGAAGGTTCACTGAAATGTAGAATGGCTTTTAAAGCTTTTGCTCCAGTATGGCACGTGCCATGTCCATTTATGTTCCACTGGGCAAGCAAACTCAATGTTATTGGATTAAGGAAACATGTATATACATAGAGGGCATTGAAAGTCACAGGGCAACTGGTTGGAATGCATAAATGCTTTAGCGACACTGAAAGTGCCATCATGAATGCTTATGTGAATGAGGGATACATAGCATAAACAATAATACAATTTGACTACTTAAGCCTCAGATCTTGTTGACTTCCTATTGCTTCTTTGCACCAGTAGTTACAGTCAAAGTTTTTACCAAAATGTAAGTTTCAAGCCTAACTTTTTTTGTTGTGTATGTATTCAATGTCCCATTGTCTCAAATTAAATAAACTACCCTGAAGCCATTAGGGTTGGGTTTTAAGAATTCCTCTTTAATTCTTCCTGCAAAGCTGAGTCTTCCCATATGTATTTTGTGCTTTTGCAATGGGCTTTTCTAAACCTTTTTATTTTTCCTTGAAAAGCAGCCATTTCTTGCCTGAAATTATCTCTTTAATAACTTCCTAAACAACCTGATAACAAGTCACACCCACCACTAGCAATCTGTTTTCTAGCCTCTTCCCAGAAAGTTATAGGATCAATAGACATGTTGTCTGCCTTTCAAATGATCCCAGGAGGCTATTTTCTCAAATGTCTTGGTAATTCTTAATCTCCTATCTGGTATCAATATTCTTGCCATGTAATTTCTTACTTAATACCACCTGTTTCAAGTTACTATTTGGAACTGCTCCATTTAAAAAAAAAACAGAATTTCTGTAGATATGAAAGTAATTCCAGCTAGAACAACGGATTAACCATGAAATCTTAACCACCTGAATGTAGATTTAATTGTCAGTTACATATATTGTTAATGATGTGGTGCAGATGCTCAACACATAGATCCAAGGTCAGTTCTGCAATCAGTAGCCAGGGGACCAATACTGGAAGACAGAGGATTAGCAATGGGAAATTTTTATGTTCTGGGAAGGTGTATGTACGTCTTTGTTTCACCTTCCGCTGGCCAAAACCCAGAAAGATGCGCATAATCTCACTGAAATGGAGGCTGGAAAGTATTGTCTTGGTCTGTGTTGCAGACAAAACACAAAGCTCTTTGCTCCCTCAGAACCAGCTTGCTGAGAAGTTCCTGACTTTCTTTGTCTCTAAGTGGGAAGATTCTCTTAATTGTAAATTTTCAGTTTGTTTTGATTTGTTCCACTCTGTACTTTTGGCAGCATTAACGCAATAGTGAACTCTAGGGAGCTAATTTAACTTCTGCTCTTTTCACTAGCAGATTGCTTAGTGGGGAAAGATTAAGGCTTTGTTTTGTTTTGTTTTCCTAATACCGTTAGATGAGATAATATGTAATAATTTCAGAAAATGACCCAAACTTCACATATGCTAATTATCTCGCTATCATAACTTTCTACATACAATATCACAAAATATTTAGTAAATTGTCTTATGGTCACACATTCTAAAAACTAAGATTTAATTATAGTTTCATAAGTTTATCTGTTAATCAAATGAGTGAATACCAATAATTAAAACTTAAGGATCTTTCTATGAAAACTACTGGCATTTTGTCCATTTTACTTGACATTTCACAGGTAAACAAGTAACGATGGACTAGGACATTAGATGATTTAAAAATTCTTGAAACTTTCAGTGTATTTTTCTTACATTATTAAAATGAGTTTGTGTTTTTAATAGTAAATATATGATGAAAATAGAAAACTTGTAATAGTATTATCCTTACACATAAAGGACCCTCTCAGTTATTCACACACCTCTTTAGAAATATTTATATATTCCTGATCTTTTTATAGTACATGTTTTTGATGCATTATTTTCAAAAGAGTTATACAAATCTATGGCTTAAATTTTTGGCTTTTACACTGGCATTTACTATTAAATTCTATAAAATTGAATTTTTAAAAGAAAAACTGAAGTTGCTTTATTTATTCCAAGATTTCCTCTATTATTTTTTTTTTTATTGAAGTAGAGTCAGTTTATAATGTTGTGTCAATGTTTGGTGTACAGTCATACATATACTTACATATATTTGTTTTCATATCCCAAGATCCCTTTTATATCTTATGTTGTAATATCAATAACACTTAGTTGTATTTCTCCTGCTGTTCATCCTTCTGTGTAGATTTATATGTCTTTCTGGTATCATTTCCCTTCTGCCTGAAGGACTTCCTTTAACATTTCATGTAGTGTGCCTGCTGGTGGTATAGTATTTCAGTTTTTGTATGACTGAAAAAAACCTACATTTCATCTCAGTTTTTGTTGTTGTTGTTGCTGCTGTAGTTTTGTTTCATTTTTAATAGAGAACATCTCATTTTTGAAAGATATTTTTGCCTGGGATAGAGGTCTGGGTTGCAGTGTTTCTTGTTTTATTTTGTTTTGGACTGTTTCCCTTCATTACTTAAATACATTGCTCCACTGTCTTCTTGTATGCATTGTTTCTGACCCAGACTTGCTGTCATCCTTTTCTTGTTCCTCTGTAAATAATGTACCACCCACCCATCCACCCAGCTCTGAAGGCTTTAAAGATTTTTTATTTATCATTGACCTTGAGCAGTTTGATTATTCTGTGACTTGGTGTAGTTTTCTTCACAGTTCTTGTCCTAAGTTTTTATTGAATTTTTTTCATCTGTGAGTTTATAAACACAGGATTCACAGAATTTGTGCATGAATCTGGTATCCAGGTTTCTTTCATGGCAAGTCACCTGTTCTAAAAACATCTTTTGACATCACCTTTACTGTGTGAAGTCTGCACTTGCTTCTGAGGTTACAAAAGCATGAACATATAGTTGCCATGATTATCTAGGAGGGGATGAAACATGCGAACATTTTATTTAACATTTACAACATAATGTGGTACGTTTTCTAAGTTCTATGAGCCAGCTGTTTTGAATGTGGAAAAACTGGATCATGATCTCATTGCATGAATGAGATGGTCAAGAAAGATTTCAGAGAAGAAGTTATCATTGTGTTAAGTTTCAAAATCTATAGCAGAATCTTCCATGAAAAGAAGGTTGGCCCCTGACTAGCTATTGTTTTCATGCTGTCACTTGAATTCTGATAAACTAGACTTTTAGCTGTGGGTTGGGTAAAGAAGACCACAGAAAAAGTGACTGAAAATTACTTATAGTAGCTAACATATAACTATGTCCTCAAGCAGGCTAAGCAATAGCATTACACTCATAAACTAATTCATATTTATTTCTGCCAAAAAGCCTAAAGAAGTAATACAATATACATATTTCATTAAAAATCAATAATTCTATTATGAATTGTGAATTCATTTATTTCATTACCATCCATATTGCTGTATTACAATGTATACATTATCCATGAAAATGAAAAAGTAATATATATGTAAAGTATATTTTTGCAATGTTAAATACCTACCATAGAAACCACTTGAGTGCTCTAATAAAAACATTTACACTTATTTAAACCCAGCCCTAATAGTTTATATAAATGTGCACAATGTAACTTATGTTTCTTTGACTTTGTCTTTAATATTTAATCCATTATATTTCATTTTTATTGGAAAATAAAATTAAAGTACAGTTTTTTTTATTTTAATCTACAATCTATTTTGTAAAATAATAAACTTGTGCATAATATATAAATATATGACATTCAAAGGCTTTACAGACTAGATCTCAATATCTGGCAAACCTGTGTTTGAATCCTGATAGTAAGTGAATCAAGTCTCAAATAATGCAATGATATACTGTTTATTATATACATCATAGAGTTACTATATATTTTAAAAACATTTTATTAAAGATAAATATATGTTAAAGTACTTAAAAATTGCATATTACAGTTGTATTAAATACTTTTTCCTAAACTATTCTTAGTGATTTTTTTTAATAGCTATATGGATTTTTTTATAATCTTATCTTATTTTTTATTTTTAATTAACTGCTTGATTTTTTTATTTAAGGGTAATTAGGTTTATTTATTTATTTCTTAATGGAGGTACTGGAGACTGAACCTAGGACATAGTGCACACTAAACAGGCACTCTCCGGTTAAGCTATACCCTCCACCTAATATTAACTTTTTGTTTGTACATTTATTTTTTTTTAATTAAAGTATAGTCAGTTTACAATGTTGTGTCATTTTCTGGTGTACAGCATAATGTTTCAGTCATGCATATACATACATATATTCCTTATCATATTCTGTTTCATTATAGGTTACTACAATATATTCAATAGAGTTCCCTGTGCTATACAGGATGAAATTGTTGTTTATCTATTTTATGTATAGTAGTTAGTATCTGCAAACCTCAAACTCCCAAGTTATCCCTTCCCACCCCCTACTCCCCTGGTAACCATAAGTTTGTCTACTATTTCTGTGAGTGTGTTCCTGCTTTGCAAATAAGCTCATTTGTGTCTGTTTTTAAGATTCCATATATGGTATTTTTCTTTCTCTTTCTGGCTTACTTCACTTAGAATGACGATCTCCAGGTCCATTCATGTTGCTGCAAATGGCATTATTTCATTTTGTAAGGCTGCGTAGTATTCCATTGTATAAATATATCACAGCTTCTTTATCCAGTCATCTGTCAATGGACATTTGGTTGTTTCCATGTCTTGGCTATTGTAACTAGTGCTGCTATAAACATTGGGGTGCAGGTGTCTTTTTGAATTACAGTTCCCTCTGGATATATGCCCAGGAGTGGAATTGCTGGAACATATGGTAAGCCTATTTTTATTTTTTTTGAGGAATCTCCATACTGTTTTCCACAATGGCTGCACTATCTGTACATTTAGAAGAGAATTTGGGTAGAATCAATAATATATTTAAACACCAATTTTTCATTTGTTTCTAAACAATGTATATTGAACCTGAAGCACAAATCACATAAAATTACTGATCGATGGCTACCTATTATATTAAAATGTAATTACTATCTATCACATTAAAATGTTATATTGAAATATATTTAAGTAAGTAATATTTATTGTAAAATAGCTATAGGCCAGTAATTTATGCATTTGTTCACTCAGTCAATTTAATTATTATGTTTTGAATATCTATTATGTGCCAGACACTAATATTCACATCTGAAATACATCTGGAATCAAAAAGGACAATGAGCTTTGCCCTCTTGGTACTTATACTCCAGTATACAACAAAATTAAACAAAATTCATAATAAAGTTTTCATTATATTACAGGATAGTAAGTGCAATGAAGAACATTAGAATACTGTAAGAGTCAATGGAGTATATTGGAGAGTGGGAGCTAATACAGTAAACTGGGAGAGAGCACATGAAAGCTAAGAGCAGGATGGTAATTGGAGATATGGTGGTAAGTGTTGAGTCTACAGATCCACTTTTATAAGTAGAGACAAATAGATTTCCTGAAGGACTCTATATGGATTGAGGCTAGGGGAAGATGGATAGTCAAGGCTGAGTAAAATACTTCAAACTGATTGCCAGCAAGAATACAGTTGCAAGTAACTGAGACAGCTGTGGACAGAGAAAGAGGTAGGTATATGAGTTCAATTTTCAACTCACTGAATTTGAGATGTCTATTAGATACTCAAGTGCTGTTGGGAGATGGGTAATTAAATTTATAATTCTGGATTTAGGAAGCTAGTTTGGGGCTGAGAATATACAATTGTTATTTTAAGCCATGAGTTTGGAGAAGATTCCAAAACAGTAAATTTAACAAGGTAAATAATTTGTGTTTTAATCCATTCAATGGAATATAACTCATTAATACTGACTACTTACACATGCAAGAATATAGAATAATATATATAATATACACATATATATGTATATGCTGAGCAAACGAACAATGGCACAAAGGACTAGAAAATTCAAAATTAATTTATAGTGACTGAAAGGAAAATAATGGTTGCCTAGGGCCAGGAATTGGGATTAAATGGCAAAGAATATAAAATAATTTTTGGTATGATGGAAATATTCCACATCTTTGTTATGTTGGTGATTGTGTGAATAGTTTTCAAAACAAATCAAACTAAATGTAACATGAATACACTTTATGGTAGTATAGCAGTAAACTTCAATGCAATTAATTTTTAAAAATCTAAAACAAAATCTTAGAGAAGAAAACTATCCAAATAAATAAATCCCAATTTATGAGCTATTTTAAGTAATATAAGTATATTTTAATGTAATATTATTATATTTCTTTTATTATGTCTTTATATCATATTTCAAACCAAGCTATCACCATAAATTCTTACTTAACCCTAGGAAATTATTCTCAGTAATCAATGACTTTTGGCATTATTATTTGATTCCTTGGCACATTTTACATGAATAAATAAACATTTTATCACCATATTTACCAAGCAAATAATAACTATTCTCATAAACATGGAAACTCCATTAGGTACAATTTTTATTTTCTGAATTAAAAGTGTTCATCTATTCAAATTCCAAGTTTATGTTGTAAAAAGAAAAACTGGAAAGCAAATATTATTTTTCAGTAATAACAAGGCACACAATTTTTTCTAAAGATATTATTTCATTTGCTTAAATTAGCAAATTTCTAAATTAATGAAAGAAAATAGTATTTCTTTTTATAAATGATGTAACTAAAAGTCAGATGGTTAAAAATAATTGCTCAAGATAACAAAGATACTTAATGAGTGAAGTCCTAGTCTCCTTTAGAGAAGATACTTTTATTGTAAAACTGGCACAAACATAGGCACAGCTACAATTATATATATATATTCTTTTAATGTCCTTTGCTCTACATGAAGCCCTAGGAACTGATTTAACAATTTTAACAAATTTTTAATTATTCTATTGTGCAAACTCTAAAAACGTATAGTTATCTATATTCATATTAATAAGGGTATTAAAATATCTAATAAATACATATAGAATTTATCATATATATTTCAATATTTTAAACTAAACTGCTGTAGTAGAAATTATGTGAAGACAATATAGAAGGTAATATAATCTTGGTTCCACTTCTGCCATGTTAATAAAAGTTATCAGACTTATCCTCCACCATAAAAACCATATATTGTGTTGTTTTTAGGCCTTAAATAACCATGATCTTTGAGAAGATTAAATCCATGAATTTCCCTTTCAGTCCATCCAGCTTTAATCCTGGAGTACTTTTCAGTGGCGGTGCAGGGTCAGGGAATAAGGTGTTCTCACTGAGTGTGAAGACCAAGGTTACAGTCAGGGCTGCTGACTAGCTAGAATTTGATGGGCAGGACAATAGAAGGGTTGTTGGTAGAAGGAGGGAGGTTCAGAAACGTGAGTGGACTTTCCCATTCATCAGTGGCAGAGATGTGCATCAAGACTCCCAAGGAGAGAAGCTGAGAAGGGAAGGAAGACACCAGAATCACACAATCCTGGGGGACACTGAGGTTCAGGCCAGTCGGGTTTGAGACCTTGCTGAGCATTTCAAATTTAAGGGACACGCTCTAAGGTAAGGGACATGCTATAAGACTAGGGTTAAAATGAGATAGACTCACTCAAACGAAGAATAAAACTAAGCCTCTGATCAAGACAATTCACCAATAATTCACCTGAGTATAATAATTAGATTCCCTACCAAATAGCCATATCCTTGCTGTTAATTCAAGTCTAATTCTGAATGTCTGCCATAATATCCTTGAAATAATCTTTCAGCTTAAAAGTAAAATTGTGAGAATTAACAGGTTAGATATTAATATCATGTATATTATTTAAATGTGTGTTTTTTGTTTTCATTTTTTTTGCTAAATCAAAAAAAAAAAGTTAAAATAACCAGGAGATTTAATTCCATAAAAAATAGGAAGAAGTCTTAATGATGTAAATGCTGAGGAGATAATTCAAAAGGAAATGCTTTCAGGAATGTGACAAAAATGTAAAATATTTTATGAAGCAAGTACTTGGCTTATATACACATTGATACTAATATTAATATTTTGGATGACAAACAGTATTTCCTGTTTTTATTATTAAGATAGTGAATAGGATGAATTCTTCATGATAATTATGTTTTTTAAATGAATCCATTATATAGTTTTTAATATGTGCTTGCTTTCTGTCAAAAGAATCTCTTTGGGGAGTAAAAGGTGAATTATAAGTATGAATATGACTTATGATTCTGAAAATTTAAGACAACCTTTAGTTGTAAATAAGACTCTAGCTAGAGAAGTTATTTTTTTTTGTTAGTTCAAGAGTATTCAATAACCTACTAAGGTTACTGAATGGTAATGAAGATTTTACAAAAGGCTAAATTAAAACTAAATAGAATATGGCTTGGGCACTACACAAATTTGGCTCTCATATCTGCATGCTTAAAATTAAAGCAATCCACCTTTAATATCAATAATATCAATATTTTATCAGAAATTTCAAGTAAATCCATTTTATACAAAGAGAGATGTTTCAAAATGTTCATGATTTAAATAAAATTACTCAAAACTTCTCTTCATTTATTGAAAGTTAATTTGATAAACTTACTATTTTTAAATGAACATTTAAGTGTCAACCATATTAAAAAAGGTAGTTTTACTGAAGGTGGTGGAGGAAAAAATATCTGTACTAAAGCTTTGACCTAATTATTTAATTTCCCTCATTATCCAGTCCTGATGAGTATTTCTTGTTTTAACGTCTGCACTGCTTTAAAAACCTGAGTTGTGGGGGTCATTTTCCGCGACAGGATCTCTGAACATCCATTATCAGCAGACACTGAAAAGATTAAAACTGTCACATTTGGAAGTGTACATTGGCAGAAGACTGCCACTTTGGTGTCTAATTTTGTTTTGAGAAAGTATTTAATATTATACTGTCCATCATGTTGGTATAGAAGATCTAAATATGATAGATAATTTGAAAGCACTCAGTGTCAATGTTATGTCACCTACCAATTACTGCATATTGAAAGAAAAATGAATGGCATACACTCTTCTGAAAGATACTCAATACCGAGATTATTTTTGATGGTAACTTTACTCTGCATGCATTTTTCTTTTTTTATAGTTGATAATATAGTGGAAAATAATTGTTATTTATGAAATGGGCTATACAAATTACATCCTAAAGTTCTCATCAAATAACTGAACCACTTCTAAATGGTTCAAAATTTTTTTCATAACTAAAAACACAATAACATCTTGCTAAATGTGACTTTCTTGTGAATTTTTTTAGATTCCATTAACATTATAAATATTGAAAAATAATTTGTTAGAAGAATGAGTGCAAATATTGCTCTAGTAATTTGCATTCATCTTTTGTCTAGTAGATAATTGAAAGATAATGGTATAATTTTAACATACATGCTTATTTTATCTTTCTTGGTCAATAAATACATTCTGAAATATTCAGAATAACTAACTCATGTGAACTCAAAATCAAATGAGAAACTTAGTTAATAGTTTCAAAATTAATTTGGATTAGGATGTCCCTGAATGTGTTTTACTACACTTGGGAATCTCAGAGTTCTTGAATATATCTTTTTTGTCTTTCAATAATTTTAGAACATTCATATCTATTTTCTAACTAAATAAACTTTTGCCCCATCTTGTCCCTCATCCTTCTCAATTTATGTGTGGTTCATTTGGTATCATCCAGGGGCACTTGTATACTGTATATCAATCTTTTTTTCACTCTTTCTTCCATGTTTGGATAATTTTTATGGGCTTTTCAGCTCAATTATCATTTTTCTCAGCTGTGTCCAATGTTTATTACCTCAGAAGAAATAATTTAAAATGTTCAATGTCATTTTTAAACATTCCAACATTTGATCTTTTAAAGAATGTCCTTCTTTTTGCTAATTCTCCAGGTGTTTTTTCATATTAGCCACCTTGTCTACAAGTTCCTTAAATATACTAATCATAGTTAATGTTTCTATATAATAATTCTAACTTCTGTGTCATTTTTGAATAAGATTCTGTTAACTAATTTTGTCTTTTTTATAGTTTGGGATTTTTCTTAATTTTTTTGTATTTCTGACATATTTAAAATGAATTCTAAAGAATTGAGGCATACTCAACATAAAGCAAGCAAGGGACACATTGGCAAGACTATGCCTGGTGCATTCAGGAGTCAAGAAGAACAGTATGCATAGAAGTGAGTGAGTGAGGAGAGAGGAAAGCAATGCCAACAGACAGGTTTGTGGGAACAGGTCATTTGGATTTTTACCGGTCATTGTCAGGACTTTCACTACCCAGGAAAGGACGGGAGACTTTGGAGAGTTTTGAGTTTGAGCTGAGTATTGGACATGCAGACAGAAATGCAAAGCAGTCAGTTGAATATATAAGCCACAAGTATGAGAGAGAGGTCTGACATGAAGATGTCAATTTGAGGCAATATTGTCCTTAGGTACTACACAGGGGACTTTTGTCCTGGGCCTCAAGACTTAGGGGGCCATCATTTTCCTTACCTGACTATTCAACTTCCATTCGTGTAGTTAGTGCAGTCAATGGCATGCCCATACGGAATCCTCACAACCCATTCTAAACCCTATTTCGAGTATTTTAGGATGTCAGAATATTTCATCAAAATGTCCCTCGAATATGCTCCATGCCTGTGTAGGACTTTCCCAGAGTCCATTCTCTAGAGCATAAGCAAATGATGGCTCTTTGTAGGGGGTATAGACAGAGTTTGTACTTCCATTCAGGGATGCCCAAATACATGTCTGTGAGGCCTTTTTCAGCCTGGGAAGGAACTTATAGTGGGAACTCAGAGGGGTGTCCATAGGCTAGGGGCCATGCTCTAAGTCTCTGTATTGTAGCAATAAATCATTCCAAGAATTTTAAACTTAATTTTAGCCATCCTTTTTTTTTTTGGTATATATGTCAAAGTATGCCATTATAACAAATTTTATTTAAGATTTTATTACCTTAATATATTTTCTAACTTTATAACTTAATATAGGCAAGTGTTACATGCACTTTCTCATGTACTGTACTTTTTTGTACCACATCAGACAACTGGTAGTGGAGAGCCTGTTTGGGAGAAATGGATATATAAATGGCTATTTAAAGCCATAGTCTAGAAGACATTACGGAGGTATTGAGTACAGATAGAGAATTAAAAATAACAGGCTTGACGCCCTAAAGATGCTTTTGTATTAAGCACTCTATGAGAAGAAAAAGAACCTGAAACAGACAGGTTCTAAAAGGAAGGTAGTAGGTAGGTAGAAATAAAACTAGGAGATGAAGCCAAGTACTGATAACATGAAAAGGAGAGCGTTCTCAACTAGGTCAAATGCTGCTGAAAGATCAAGGAAGATAAAGACAGCAAAGGGCCCATGACATTTAGGAACTTGCGGGGCCACTGGCGAATTAGATGAGAGCTGTCTTCCTGGTGTGATGGTAGTAAAAACTTGATTGGAAATTCAGAATTTATTTCCTTAACTAGAGTGAAACATGAGCAATGATAACAAAATAGAAAAGTTTAATGAGTCTTTCTGTATCTAACAGTATGTTTAATAGTGTGCATTAAAATATATTAATCAGAAGTAACTACCCATGCACAGAAATCTAACATGTACCACTTGCAGAAAAAAAGTTTTAAGAAAATACTCTTACTCTTCTCTAGATAAAGTAGAAAAATTATGTGTCATATAGAATATCAGAGAACGATCTCAATCAATTCTCCACATTATAAATGCTAGGTTTATAGTATAATGTAATTAAAAACTTATAACTTATAAGCCATTAGACCTTACATTTTGTGGGTTTTCAAAATTTATACACATATACACACTCACAAACACTCAAACTCAAACTTCAGCCACCCTAATTTCTAGAAATGCCATTTGACATCACAGTGAAAATCTGAACTACTTTGAAGTTAAAAATATAGGACTCTGGGAGGTAAGATTAATTTGGTGAACTATATTTCCAAGACAACAAGTAATGGTTCCTGAGGGAAATTGCTCACTGTAAAGTACTAAAGTTCTCTTTATTGGCTTATTCCCCAAGTGGCAACCATTTGCCACTGGTCAAGAACAAAGTCAAAGCGACATATGAATGTGACTGGAAGAGAGTGTAGCAGAATGACACAGTTCTCAAGTTTCAACTGAAGGAGAAGAAAGAGGGATCTTAGACACAAGACAGTGATTCTAAGAAAACTTACTGCATTTGAATCACAAAACATGTTAATAAAGTGTATCTCAGAACTGTCTAGAAATATAAGATATCTTGTAACTTATACTCTATTTGAAATTAACATTTAAGACCACTAGTCTTCTAATATTTATCTATTATTTACTATTTGTTATATATTATTTACTAGGTTGGCTATTTTTACCTCACTCACCAAACAAAATTTGCATTATTTCTTGTTTTGAGTACTCTTACTTGCTGTTGCTTTAATGTTTCTTTGATGTTTGTCTTTCCTCTTGCTTCTCCCTTTTCACTCATTCAATTAACATTTAATGTGCTTTGGTTTATTTTTTCATCCACAATCTATTTTCAACTGATTCAATGATTCATCATCATTGTGGCAAATAAATTAAATCTCTTTAAAGATGTAAAGTGAGTTAAATCGAGGTCTTCTTAAAAAGAAAACCCTTAAAGCAACATGCCAAATATATTGGACAGCTGATCAGAGATTGAAAAAGGACCTACAGGATTGCAATAGTTCTTTTTGAAATAAAATAATCAGTTTAGTTAATACTTAGAGGTGATCAAAAAGCAGAAAGATGTTTCCAGTAAATGTTCACTATCTGAACCCTGCAATTGATTTCAAATTCAATGATCACAAGCAATAAATAGAAGACTGAGTGTGAGACAGAGCTTCTCAGTAATCCATGGAAAATCCATTACAGTTGAAGTTAATTGTTTTTGGTATAATGTTTGTCGATGTTTCTGTTTTATTTTAAACTTATTTTTGTCTACACTATTTGGAACTCTACAATAACCTTCTACTTTTTAAATAATAAGCTCACATAAAAAGGAAGCTTAGTTCTGAAGATAAAATTTAAATACATGCCATTAGTTTCTAAAACAAAAACGCATAAATAAATGGCATCAAGGAAATGATACATGCCTATATTTTCATTTTACATTATGAAAACTATATCAAAATATAATCTTCTTTTACTTGTGATTTCTAAGATAAACAGGGTTACTACAGTATTTTTACTTATTTAGCCTATGCTCAGGTATTTCAAGACTTTGTTAATTTTTGCTAAGATGAAACCCAAATTAAAAGGAGTGAGACTCCAAAAATCTTTTTCAAATTGTTACAGAGAAAAGAAATGAGCTGCCCTGACTCTCCTTCAAGCAAAGGCTTGCTGTTCTCTTCCAGGGGTCTGATGGGCATACATCCTCCATCTGTCTGTTGCTTCAGGATTTGCCTCAGCTGCCCAGGGTCACACCCTTCCAGAAAGAACCCATGTTCCATGGCTGAACAAGGTGAAAATATAAAAGCCCAGCCATTTCTGCTCAATGTGGGATAACCGTGATGGACAATATTTTCTCCAAAATTTCTTACTTGGATAACTGAAGTTTTGTTGAGTGAAATCTCAGTTTAGTTTCTTCATTTGCCTAATTTTACTTCTCCCTCCTTCTTTTCATAGACCTCATTCCCTAACAAACACCTATAGTTCAAACTCTATCCCAGTGAGTAGTTTTGGAAAACCTCCAATTAGAATAATATAGATTTTTAAAAATTGAGATACTGTGATTCACAATATTATGTTAGTTTTAGGTATATAACACAGTGATTCAATATTTTTGTAAATTGTACTCTATTTAAAGTTATTGTATAATAATGAGCAAATCTCTAGCAAGGGGAGCTATATTCAATAACTTGTAACATCCTATAATGAAAAAATATGAAAAGGGATACATATGTATGTATAACTGAATCACTATGCTGTACACCAGAAATTAACACAACATTGTAAATCGATTACACTTTGATTAAAAAAAATAAAGGTCGCAGGTGAAATAGCTGATTAGATCAAACAAAGACTATAGGTACTTTGTTAGGAACCGTATTCAGGATTACAGTCATATAATTATCTGGATTTTAAGATCCATTGCAACTCTGGGATTTTGATGTTTTATGGGAAACTGTTTATTGACTGAATACTATATGGAATATAACAGAGATCTTCTTTAAAATACTTTATTTTTAAGCACTGTGTCAGTTAGGGAATAACCAAGAAATTGGAAATACACTTAAGCATTTAAGTCTAAGGAATTTCCTGCAGGGAATTAATTACATAATTGATCAAGGGGCTTAAAATTCAAACTGGATGTGGTGAGAAAGCTTAGAAAATAGGAAAGGAAAGAAAAATAAAATCCTTCTAGGCTGGAGGAAGCAATACTATTTGAGGCCAGAGATAAGGGTCACTGGCAGAAGATTCAGTTTACTGCTGGAGATTCTGTCCAAGAAGAAGAGAGAAAGAGGAGAGAGGCAAGGAGGAAGGGAGGAAGGGAAGGAAGGAGGGAAGTGGACAGAGAGTGAGAGAGAGAATGAAAACTCTAAGCTGCTCCCTTCTCCCTGCCACCCTCCAGATTCTGTGGTGCCTTTGCTTGGCCAAACACTTAACTGACCTGGAAGCTTTGATAATTTGCCTACAGTGATCAGCACTCCAGCCTTCCAGAGCATGCAGAGAAAGGTGAGGAACAAACCTCAGGAGAATCAGATCTCTCCCTGAGCTGTTACATGGTTGTGCTGCTTTTGGAAACCAGCAAAGAACAATGTTGAATGAGTCCCTTACCATCTGTGACCCTATGTCTTTATTTTTGAAACAGGAAGCATCACTATCAGAGAAGTAAAAACCGTCCAGGTACACGTTCTCATGTGTATTTCTTTGTGTTTGGATGGGGAAAAAAAAGTAAAGAGAAGACCTCAGTAGCCTAATTTTTCAAATGCTGTTCACTACATAGTGATTTCATTATGATGAGAAATGATTTTGATATATCATCACTTTAAAATGGAATTGGTTCAGGGAAGCAAGCAAAGGTTGCATTTATCCAGGTTACTAGGAGAATGTTGGTTTTCTTAAAGATATTTTATTAAGAGGTAATGAGTACATAGCTGGAGTGCTACATCGATGCTTTCTTTTCCTGTTTATCATTCACCTATCTTCCTCACTTGACTTGATGTGAGTTCTCTGTCTCTAATGTGTGAAACCTTGCAGCAGAGCAAGAGTGAGCCTGTTGCAGATAGTATGAAGGCAAAAGAGAAATGCAACATGGAAAGGAATGATTTCTCAAAAATGACACTGCGATCTTTATTTCTTTTCTTTTATAAATAGGGTTTTCAAATGAGAAAGAATAGAATTTTAGTTTAGGAAACTGTGAATGTAAAAGCATTATAAGTCATGTTATTCATCTATCAGAATTTTATAGTGTCCCAACCTGAGGTAAAAGAAAATTCTCTTTGACAAGAATTGTAAATGTAGCTTTCAAAAAGTAGCATATGCCTTAGGAGGTAGAGCTTTAGAAGAAAACTATATAATAATAAAGAAAGGGGGACTATAGAATATTATACTGGTTAGAAATGGAAGGATTGACACTAAATATAATATATGATGTGAACAATGTTACAATGCCTCTTAAAGATATTGAGAGGCAAAGTGTTACACATTGAAATATGTGAGATCTCAGAAAATCTAAGGAAATAGATTTATACCTTTATAAGTGAGGAGTAAGAATAAAAAGTGAAATACATGTTTTGAAATATTTTTCATGAATGATCACTTTTATTCAAATGAGGATTTTTTTTTCCTGCTGAATAAGGTTTCAGTAGTGCTAGCTGGGAAACATCATTAATTCTATAATCTATATATGACCAGGTACGGAATATGTCAAACTGTGAATCAATGTTTTCTTGAACATTGGGTCCATTCCAAGACTCTTAAATGCTGGCTGGAGGAACTGATTGTAGACAGACTCATGCAAATTCTATAAAGTACAAGTTCCTGACCTAAGTCTCATCCTAAGGGCTCTATCCAAAACTGTCTTCCTGTGATCTCTTATGAAATAGTTCCATCTTGTTGCAATAATTCTTAAATAGAAATGCTTAGAACTCAGATAATTCTGTATATATAACCAGAATGGCACAAACTAAATTGTAGTTATCGAGGTAATCATTTATAAAATGGAAAGAAAAATATAAAGGAGTATCAAAGCCTGCAGATAATGTTCTAATATATAAAACAAAAGATGTATTTAATAGGATACTAATAGAAGGTATATCCTGAACCGATCACTGAAAATGTGCTATGGTAAATGTTTTCAACCTAACATAGTTGCATAATTGGAATACGCTGTTGAATCAATACAAAAAGTTTCAGTTTACACCTAACGGATCTTTCCTGTTATGGGAACGCCCTCACTGATCCTTGTGTTATTATGATAATCATAGCATAGAGCACAGGTTCCTTTGGCATGAGCCATAGCAGGAACAAAAAAAAATGTGCACATTTCATTTAATCAAACAGTTATGTAGCTAGGGAAGAATGTACCAACTTATTTGAAATGATTTATTAGTGACGATATTTATAGTATGAAAAGTGCTCTAAGAATGAATTCCTCAGTGCATCAAAGCCAAAATCGCCTATTATTGATGTCTGATTTACTCAATAAGCAAAGATTTCCTCACTAGCAATATATCCATCTTATAAACATTTTTAGACACCTGAATGCAGGTATTATTCATTATAGAATCCCCTGATTTCTTGAAGACATTTTAAAGTACTAGTGGGCAAGAACAATGTAAAATTTATTGAGATGTAGTATTAACAGAATATATATATATATATTTGGCATTTGTTGGTTGATAAGTGTATGGGCAGTTTACTTAAGGTAACTTACATGCATCTTACAAACAAAGCAAGGCTTGTTATACAAGCAAATAAAAATATTATTATATAATCCTGATCAAGCCAAAGGAAGCTATTTTGAAACGTTTTTCATTAACTCATATTTTCTAACATGGACAGCCAACTTATTTTTAAGCAAAAGCACTGTAAAGCTAGCAAAGAAAGGACAAGTAAAATGAAAATACAGGTACCAGAAGAATGGATGCATGACAATGAGAAAAATGTGTAATGGTATTTGTTTCTAATTTATTTCAACTGATTATAAATAGACAGATTTTAAAGAAAAAAAATTACCTGAGGGAGGAAATAATCTTTAAACCTTTAGGCTTTAAACCTATTCGTCTTCTCAAACGCAAATATCCTGAGCCATTAAGAAGTGGAGCACATCTTAAAACAGCCCCAGTTTTACAAGCCCACAAAATGTGTGAAAAACACAGGGAATGCCTGTTCAGGGTAGAATTCAAACTTTCTCATAATTCTCTTAAAATAGTAATCCTAGCATATTAGATATTGACTTGAGTTGTTCACAACGCTTACAGTACAGTCCCATCTATAAATTCTGTTAAGAGAAAATTGAGTGGAAGATTCTATAGAAGATCCTTTTCATAAAGTAAGATCAAAGGAGGAGCACCAGAAGAATGTTGCAGAATGAGTATGGTGTCAGGATAAAGAGAGAGACAAAAGTGATGTTTGAGTTACCAGAGAACTTAAAATGATCACTTAACATCTCCTCCCATTGAAAGGACAAAAGGCATATTTTAAAGCCAGGTAAGTTTTACCATTAGTAATAGGTAATATATAATAAGGATATTATCTATAGTTCAGAAAACTTTAAGAAAATCTGAACAATTCAGTGAGAATGGGGTTAAATTAAGTATTGATCTTCACATATAACAAGACAGGAATAAGAGGTTCCTCCTTGGAAAGTTAAAATGCCTAAGCACAGAATCCAACACTCATTTTTTCTTCCTTATGGCTTCACTTTATTTCTTTCTTTATTTTTTATTGAAGTAGTTGGTTTACAATGCTGTGTTGGTTTCTGATGTACAACAAAGTGACTCAATTGCATATATATATACACACACACATTTATATACATATGTATGTAAGTATATATATTCTTTTTGAGATTCTTTTCCATTATCCTTTATTATAGGATATTGAATATATCTCCCTGTGTCAGACAGTAGAACCTTGTTGTTGCAAATAGCATTAATTTATTCTTTTTTATGGTTGAGTTGTATTCCACTGTGTATATATATATACCATAACTTCTTTATCCAATCATCTGTCAATGGACATTTAGGTTGTTTCCATGTCTTGGCTATTGTAAATTGTGCTACTATGAACATTAGGGTGCATGCATCTTTCAATTAGAGTTTCCTTCAGATATTCCCACTTACTTTTATTACTCTGATCTCAGATAGACCTTTTCCAGTTTTCAACAGCAGGAAGGAAATATGATTTAAAGAGCTTAAGTCACTGATGCACACTTAAAGCATCAGATAAATAGAAACAAGAAAATCAATAAAGTTTCTCACCACAAAATTTCTTTCCTACTCTCCATGAGGAAGTCAGACAACCAAACTTTATGAAAATAAAATTATATGGAATGGAAACTTACCTTGCCCATTTGTCTAAATATTTGAATATTGAAATAAAATAATCCTCTTGATTATTTTATTAAATAATTATTTTATTAAATAATCCTTTACTATATAAAATCCTCCTCTATTTTTCATCTTTAAAAATTAGCAATAAAAAAACAGTAACTTTATATGTGTAAAACTATTCAGCAGTCAAAATTAAGCCTGCCTGTATGTTTCTTCTTCCCTACTTTTGCCATGAAGGGACATATCACCATAAGGTTAAATCTTACAAAAAAAGTGTGTCCCAAACTCTTCTCTTAGAAAGGGATATGCCTCTATTATTTTACCTATCCTTCCTAGCTCCAACATCCTTACTGACCTAGTTTCATTACATTAAACACACTCATATCTTTCTTATCCAAAATGGAATATCCCCTACATATGTAACACACACACACACACACTTTTCATGACTTCAAATACTTCCTGAGCTATTTCCTTCTATGCTTGCTTTGGCTTCTCATTTATCCCCAGCCCATTTCAATGAGGCTCTACCCCTAACACTAGACCAAGGCTTCTCTGCTCAATGTCATCAACAGTACAGCTATTTTTGAGCATGAATTATGGATCTTTTGGTTCTGAACATGCTCAACTGTATAGAAGTATTTTGAAGTGTTAAACTTTTTCTTGAAAAGATGTCTACTCTAAGATTTAAACTCTTCAGCTTCATAAAGTACATGAATATATTTCAGTTACAATTTCAATAAAAGGGCATATGCTAAATAGGATGACGTATTTATTTATTCCCTCTTTTATTTCATAAATATTTATTTAACATGTACAATAACACAAAAACTGTGTTAGTTTTTCAGACTGCAACAATATTTATGACAGATGCAAAAATTATTAAATTGTAGTTACAGTACAGGTATGATACAAGGCTATGTATCTGGACTAACTTTGTCTACTCTGAGGAACAATGAAGGGCTTCTCAGAGCCCTGAATAAATTTCCAGAGCTAATTCAGTAAAGAAAAAGCATAAGCAGAAGCTCTGAAAGGAAACAGACTACAGGAATTGAAGGAACTGAATGCAGGCCCATGAGGTTGGGTTACATAAAGAAGAAGAAGATTGTCTTGAGACAAGGCAGGAGACTTAGGTACTGTCTCATTTATTCAGAGGCTTACAGATTAAGTGATTTGGCATTTTATAGTATGAACTTGCAATAAAACTGTATGAATTAAGAATAATGAAAGCATTTTTTGGTGAGAAGGTTTAGAGTTTCACTGTCTCTGTGACATTGATGGTTGTCTTTAACAGGCTTTTTCTGGCAGAGAAGGGTGATAGTTGATGGTATTCTGGATACAGAACTGCCAGAAGCAAACAAGTCAGGACAAAAGTTGTGATAAAGTGCTTAGTGGAGGGATGATCTCATACTTTCTAAAGTTGGTGTTTTGCTAGTGGGACATCGTGACTACTTTCTGTGTCCTGTTCTGGAAAACATAATTAGTCTTCAGATTACACTTTTCGCTTTCAGGGAGAGATCTCGTTAGTGAGCATTTTAGTCACCAGATAAAAAGCAAATAGCTATACAATATTTCAGATTATATGTTAAATGTCATTTTATAATTTGAATTGGATGCGTTCATATAGATCTAGAGATTTTTATCTTTGAAATCTGGAATTATCTTATATTAAAATATATATTATAAAATATATACTACAGATTATATATAATAAAGTATATAATTTAACTATTAAATATTTTAATTACTATTAAAATATTTTAAGTAATATATATTCATTCATTTTTATATATATATATATATATTTGGCTGATGGCAAACATAAATATATTTGGCAGATGTAGATTTGTACATCCATATGTATTTGTTCACCAGAGAGCAAGGGCCCAACCAAAGAAAAGACTAATGTTCTTACTTGCCCCTCTCTTCACTGACCACTTTTAAGAAAGAAAGGAATTAGCGGAGGAAAGGATTTCCTCATTGTGGGGATAACTTGAGCTGTGGCCTGTACTAAAGAATTGGAAATAACTGAAGATAACTCTTTTATGAAGGTTAATTGTCAGTTAATTGCTGTATTGTAATGGTTAGTTGAATGTTTTGTGGAATTAGTGAGTGATTTCTAAATTCTGAAACAAGGTTGAGTTTTTTCACAATCTTCTCAGTAAAAAGAAGACCTATGCCCAGTCAACAGTTAATCCAGGGGTCCTGAGTTTCAAGAATTATAATATTGAAGAGAATGAGAAACCTTGAGCAGATGCACCAGAAAACCTATTCTCAAACTCATGTGAGATGGTTCTATGGATTAACTCTCAGAAATGAGTAAGAATGATATTATTATGATTGCTAATCTGGATGAAAAAGGAAGCATAATTCATTTTAATATGCAACTAAAAGACAAATGGTAAATCAAGGGACATATTTTTATATCTTACATGATTAACGAACCCTAAGTTGTCACTTTTTTAAAGTCATAAAAGTATAGCAAAACGTCCAGCTACTCTGTTGTGTCTCATGACTGAAGACTCCTTAATGATCAATAGTTCAGGAAAAATACAATAAGAAAGGACTGAGAGTAACAAAAATCAGTTTAATATTTATTAGCACGATGATGTATAACTAAAATGGTAAGTGCAGAGTGAAAAATTCCCCCACAGCCACTTTGGACTGAGGGCAGAAGGAAGTGAGCACATGGGCAGAATGGGTCATATAATATTCATTGTCAGGCACCTAAGAGGACTCACCCTCCCTCCTTTATACCTGAAGAAGGATGACAAATGGAGAAGTTTTTTACAAACAGGAAGAAAGAAGTAGGAATAGAGATTATGTCAGGTAAAGTTAAGCTGTAAAATTTCTTATAGATAAAATTTTACTTTTTCATTTTTGATAAAAAATATGTATTCAGGGAATATATTTTGAATTTCATTTTTTTCAACTAAGCATATAATTATATTATAATATATAATCTACACTATATTTCGCAGTCTATATTAATTGATATTATCATATTAGGAGTATCTTTCAGAAATTAATTTACAATGAGAAAATTATATAATATACTCTATGAACCCTTAGTGTTTTACAAAATAAGGAAAATAATCCATCCATTTAAAATATTTTGGAAAGTTTGCATAGCAGACTGAATTGATTTAAAAATCACATTTATTTGAATTAAAAATTCAGTTTTTTTAATTTTTTTATTGAGTTATAGACATTTTACAATGTTGTGTCAAATTCTAGTGTACAGCACAACTTTTCAGTTATATATGAACATACATATATTCATTGTCAAATTCTTTTTCACCATGAGCTACCGCAAGATCTTGTATATATTTCCCTGTGCTATACAGTATAATCTTGTTTCTCTATTCTGCATATGTCTGTCAGTATCGACAAATTTTGAATTCCCAGTCTGTCACTTTCCATCCCCCACCCCCTTGGAAGCCATAAGTTTATATTCTATGTCTATGAGTCTTTTTCTGTTTTGTATTTATGTTCTTTTTTTTTTCTAATTATTACATTCCACATATGAGTGATCTCATATGCTATTTTTCTTTCTCTTTCTGGCTTACTTCACTTAAAATGACATTCTCCAGGAACATCTATGTTGCTGCAAATGGTTATGTTGTCAGTTTTTATGGCTGAATAGTATTCCATTGTATAAATATACCATCTCTTCTCTAGCCAGTCATCTGTTGATAGACATTTAGACTGTTTCCATGTCTTGGCTATTGTAAATAGTGCTGCTATGAACATTGGGGTGCAGGTGTCATTTTGAAGTAGGGTCCCTTCTGGATATATGCCCAGGGGCAGGATTACTGATTCATATGGTAAGTCTGTTCGTAGTCTTTTGAGGAATCTCCATACTGTTTTCCACAGTGGCTGTACCAAGCATTCCCACCAACAGTGTAGAAGTATTCCCTATCTTCCACGGACTCTCCAGCATTTGTCACTTGTGGACTTTTGAATGATGGCCATTCTGACTGGTGTGAGGTGATACCTCATTGTAGTTTTGATATGCATTTCTCTGATAATTAGTGATACTGAGCATTTTTTCATGTGCCTATTGATCATTTGTATGTCTTCCTTGGAAAACTGCTTGTTTAAGTCTTTTGCTCTTTTTTTGGTTTGGGTTGTTTTTTTTTTTTTTTTTTTTATTCAGTCTTATGAGCTGCTTATATAGTCTGGAGATCAAACCTTGTTGGTTTCATCATTTGCAAAAATTTTCTCCCATTCTGTAAGTTGTCATTTTGTTTTACTTATGGTTTCCTCTGCTGTGCTGAAGCTTGTAAGTTTAATTAGGTCCCATTTGTTTATTCTTGCTTTTTTTTCTGTTGCTTGGGTAGACTGTCCTAGGAGAACATTTTTGAGATGTATGTCAGATAATGTTTTGCCTATGTTTTCTTCTAGGAGGTTTATTGTATCTTGTCTTATGTTTAAGTCTTTGATCCATTTTGAGTTGATTTTTGTGTATGGGAGTGTTCTAACTTCATTGATTTACATGATGCCATCCAGTTTTCCCAACACCATTTGCTGAAGAGACTGTCTTTATTCCATTGTATATTCTTGTGTGCTTTGTCAAAGATTAGTTGACCAAAAGTTTCTTGGCTATCTATTCAGTTCCATTGGTCTATATGTCTGTTTTTGTACCACTACCATGCTGTCTTGATGACTGTAGCTCTGTAGTAATGTCTGAAGTCTGGGAGAGTTATTCCTCTAGCCTCTTTCTTTCTCTTCAGTAATGCTTTGGCAATTCTAGGTCTTTGATGATTCCATAAAAATTTTATTATGATTTGTTCTACTTCTGTGACATATGTCCTGGGTAATTTGATAGGGATTGCACTAAATCTGTAGATTGCCTTGGGCAGTGTGACCATTTTAACAATATTTATTATTCCAACCCAAGAGCATGGGGTATCATTCCATTTTTTAAAGTCTTCTTTGATTTCCTTCATCAATGGTTTGTAGTTTTCTGTGTATAATTCTTTCACCTCCTTGGTTAGATTTATTCCTAAGTATTTTATGACTTTCAGTGCTATTTTAAAGAGGATTGTTTCTTTATTTTCTCTTTCTGTTGATTCATTGTTAGTGTAAAGAAATGCAACTGATTTTTGAATGTTAATCTTGTAACCTGTTACCTTGCTGAATTCTTCGATCAGCTCTAGTAGTTTTTGTGTGGATCTTTTAGGGTTTTCTATATACAGTAACATGTCGTCAGCATATAGTGTCACTTTTACCTCTTCTTTCCCAATTTGGATCCCTTTTATTTCTCTCTCTTGCCTGATTGCTGTGGCTAGGACTTCCAAGACTATGTTTAATAGGAGTGGTGACAGTGGGCATCCTTGTCTTGTTCCAGATTTTATTGGGAAGCTTTTGAGTTTTTCACCGTTGAGTACTATGCTGGCTGTAGGTTTGTCATATATAGCTTTTATTATGTTGAGATATGTTCCCTCTATACCCATTTTGGTGAGAGTTTTTATCATAAATGGGTGTTGAATTTTATCAAAAGCTTTTTCTGCATCTATTGAGGTGATCATGTGGTTTTTGTCCTTTCTCTTGTTGATGTGATGTATTACATTGATTGATTTGCATATGTTGAACCAGCCTTGTGTCCCTGGGATGAACCCCACTTGGTCATGATGTATAATCTTTTTTATGTGCTGTTGGAGTCTATTTGCTAATATTTTGGTGAGGATTTTGGCACCTATGTTCATCAGTGTTATTGGCCTATAATTCTCTTTTTTGGTAGTGTGTTTGCCTGGTTCTGGTATCAGGGTGATGTTGGCTTCACAGAATGAGTTTGGGAGTATTCCCTCCTTTTCAGTCTTCTGGAAGATTTTGAGAAGGACTGGTATGAGTTCTTCTTTGTATGTTTGGTAGAATTGCCTGGTGAAGCCATCCGGTCCTGGACTTTTATTTGTAGGGATTTTTTTTATTGCTAATTCTATTTCATTTCAAGTGATCAGTTTGTTCAAGGGGTCAGTTTCTTCTTGGTTCAGTGTTGGTGGATTCTATGTTTCCAGAAATTTGTCCATCTCCTCTAGGTTATCCAGTTTGGTTCCATATAGTTTTTCATAATATCATCATATGATATTCTGTATTTCTATATTATTTGTTGTTAATTTCTCCATTATCCTTTCTTATTTTGCTAATTTGTGCTTCTCTTTTTTCTTCTTTGTGAGTTTGGCCAGAGGTTTGTCGATTTTATTTACTTTTTCAAAAAACCAGCTTTTGGTTTGATTGATTTTTTTTAGTTATTTTTAATCTTTATTTTATTTATTTCCTCCCTGATCTTTATTATTTTCTTCCTTCTGCTATCTTTTGGGGTTTTTTGTTCTTCTTTTACCAATTCTTTTAGCTGATGGGTTATGTTGTTTATTTGAGATTGGTCTTCTTTTTAGAGGAAGCCCTGTATCACTGTAAACTTCCCTCTTAGCACTGCCCTTGCTGTGTCCCATAAATATTATGTGGTTGTGTTTTCATTTTCATATGTCTCAAGGTATTTTTTAATTTCAGCTTTGATTTCCTCGTTGACCCATTGGTTTTTTAATAGCATGTTGTTTAATCTCCATATTTTCTTTTTTTTCTCCTTTGTTTCTCTGTAGTTGATTTCTAGTTTCATGGCATTGTGGTCAGTAAAGATGCTTGAGATTATTTCTATCTTCTTAACATTTCTGAGACTTCCTTGTGCCCAAGTACATGATCAATCCTAGAAAATGTTCCATGTGCACTTGAAAAGAATGTATATCCTATTTTGGGGGGTGTAATGCTCTGAAAATATCCACCAAATCTAATTTTTCTACTGCATTATTTAATTTCTCTTTTGCCTTATTTATTTTCTGTCTGGAAGATCTGTCTAATGATGTTAATGTGGTGCTAAAATCTCTGACAGTGATTGTATTCCCATCAATATCCCCCTTTATCTCTGTTAGTAGTTGTTTTATGTACATAAATGCTCCTATGTTGGGTGCATATATATCAATGAGTGTAATATCCTCATCTTGTATCACTCCTTTAATCATTATAATATGTCCTTCTTTATCTTTCTTTATGGCCTTTGTTTTAAAGTCTATTTTGTCTGAAATCAGTACTGCTACACCTGCTTTTCTGAGTTTTCCATTTGCATGGAATATCCTTTTCCATCCTTTCACTCTCAATCTATATGTGTCCTTCTCCCTAAAGTGGGTCTCTTGTAGGCAGCATATTGAAGGTTCTTGCTTTATTATCCAGTCTGCCACTCTGTCTTTTGACTGGAGCATTTACTCCATCAACATTTAGAGTAATTAATGATAGATGAGTGTTTATTGCCATTTTGAACTTATCTTTGCAGTTGATTTGGTATTTCCTCTTTGTTCCTTTCTTCTTCCTTTTGTGGTTTGGTAATTTTCCTTCATATTATCATGGATTTTATTTAGTTTTTGTTACTCACTTGTAAGTTTTTGGCTTCTGATTATCCTTTTTTGTATGTCTATTAACCCATTACTGTAACTGTTTATATTAAACAGATAGTAATATAATCTCAAACGCATCCTACCGAGAACAAAAAATTTTTAAAAGAAAGAAAAAAAATACTCTATATTTTCTTGCTTCTCTCTCCCACTCTTAATGATTTAGGTGCCTTCTTTTACAATTTTGTGTTTATTCTTTTTGTATTTCATGGGAGTTATCACCTTTCCAGTTATGAGTTTCTCATTTCTGTAGCATCCTGCTTCTTTTCTAATTATAGTAGAGCTGTCATTATTCCTTTTAGCATGGGTTTAGTTGCTAAACTCTTTTAGTTTTTGCTTATCTGTGAAATTCTTTTTATCTCCTTCTATACTAAAGAATAGCCTTCCTGGATAAATTATCGTAGGCTGCATCTTTTTTTCACTTAAGACTTTGAATATATCTTGCCACTCCCTTCTGGCCTGTAGTGTTTGTGTAGAGAAATCAGCTGAGAGCTTTGTGGGAGTTCCCTGTAACTCACTCTTTGTTTTTCTCTTGCTGCCTTTAGGATCTTTTCTTTATCCTTGAATCTGGCTATCTCGATTATGATATGTCTTGGTATGGGTCTGTTTGGGTTCTTCCTGTTTGGGACCCTCTCAACTTCCTGTACTCAAATATCTGATTCCTTTTTTAAATTTGGGGAGTTTTCAGTCATGATTTCTTCCAATACCTTTTCAATCCCCTTTGTTCTTTCTTCCACTTCTGGAGTCCCTATTATGCATAGATTGGCACACTTTATATTATCCCATAAGTCCCTTACATTGTTTTCATTGGTTTTGTTTTTCTCTCAGCTGTTCTGATTGGGTGCTTTCTGTTGTCCTGTCTTCTAGGTCACTTATCTGCTTCTCTGCATCATCTAGTCTGCTCTGCACAGCCTTTACATTAGCTCTCATCACAGCAAATGAGTTTACCAATTTTACTTGGCTCTTCTTTATAGCTTCCATTTCATTTTTGACATATTTTATATCTCTAAACACTATCTCTTTTAGTTCCTTCAGTACTTTGATCCTTCTTTTTTTGAAATCTTGACCTAGTAGGCCATCAATGTCTATTTCCTTGATCGTGCTTTCAGGGGATTTCTCTTGCTCTTTTATTTGGGAATGGTCCTCTGTTTCTTCATCTTGCTCATATCTCTCTGGCATTGTGGCTTATGGAGTACCAGTTATCCATTGTGGTCCTTAAGGAGTTTATTTATTTATCTATCTAATGCATATGTAGGAATAAACTTAAAAAAAAAAAGAGAAAGAGAATTTTAAAATAAGGGAGAAAAAAATGTTTGAAAACAATGTATAATCAATAGTAGAATAGCAAGTTGAAGCAGAAAAGCAATTGTGTTGAAATGTCTTTTAAAAACCTTTAAAAAAGGAGAAAAGAGCCAAAAAATTTTTTGAAACCTGTGTATAATCAATAACAGGATATCAAAACCGAGGGAAATAAAAATAAAATTAGGTGGATTTAAATAATAATAATAATAATAATAATAATAATAATAATAATAATATATTAAAAGAAAAAATTTAAATGAATTAAAACTGGAAGCATATACAATTGTTTAAAAGTTAAACTTTTAAAGGTAATAGAAAATAGAACAGAAAAAAAAGATTAAAAAAAAGGGGCGGTGTGTTCTTATGGGGACTGTGCACTCTTAATGATTTTATCGAGAAGTCTTTCTGTCTTCATACTGTTTCATGAACTCAGCTTGTTGCTTCCAGATGCCCTCTGTTGGCGCCCTTGTCTGTGCTGTTCCCAGCGCCTGTCAGCAAATCACGCCCCCTCCCAACACTGGGTCAGAAGGTCAGCACTTACTCGGTGGACAGGCGGGTCACTCCCCCTCCCAATACCACAGTAAGATGCTGCGCTCTGGCAAGGTAGGTGGGCAGATCGCTCCCCTTCCCAGCACTGCCTCATGTGCTGGGCTCCTGCCAGGAAGGCGGGTGGCCACCCACCCTCTCCTGGCGTCAGTCAGCTCCCCTGCCCTGTGCAGCTGCCTGCTCTGCCTTGGGTCTGTGCTCCGTAGGCAGCTTGGGGAGACCGCAGAACAGCCCCGCCCCTGCTCCGTGCCCAAACTCAGCTGTTTGTTTGTATTTGCAGCATTAGTTCTCTGACGTACCAGGGCAGAAAGATCCTATTTGCCTCAGGCTGTAAGCAAGTCTCTGTCTGGACTTTGAGGCTGCTAAGCCCTTAAGTGCGGATTCAGGTTTCAATCCTGCCCCCCCCCCGCCCCCTGGGTGCTACCAGAGGATATGGCAGCTGTGGTTGAGCCCTGCCTCTCTTCTGAAAACCTTTGGTGGGTTTTCAGAGATGTGGGTATGGCACCCTTCCCCTCAGGGCACATCAGCCGTGTTGTTTTATGGAGGGCCCAGGTTGTTCTGCCCTGTGCACCCACTCATCCATGGCATGCAGCAACCTGCAGTCCCCTGGGGCTGCCTCAGTGCAGCCACCCCAGTCCTCTGCCCAGCTCTGGCAGCCTATCCCATCTCCCAGCTGCCAGTTTGCTTCTCAGGCTGGGTGTCGCAAAGACCCTTAGTGCCTGTTTAACTTAGTTCTGTCGGTCAAAGGCTACTCCATACAAATCTGAACCTTTGAGGCTCCCTCTAGTCCTGCTGGCCTCTCCGTGGGAGAGGGGGAGACCCAGCAAATGAGCACTAGTCCTCCTTTGCTACTCCATCCCCGCGGGACTAGTCTCACAGTGTTTTACCTGTTTTTCTTTCCTTTTTCCTTTTCTCCTACCAGATTCTTGGTGTCTTCGTCTTTTCAAGAGGGTGACGTCTATCAGAGTTCAGCAGGTGCTCTGGTTGGCTGAGTGGATCTGTGGATGTGAATTTTGGTGTATTTGTTGGGGAGGGTGAGCTACGAGTGTCCTTCTACTCTACCATCTTCACTCCTCCCTCCAAAAGGTCAGTTTTTTGACTGAGAAATAAAAGAACAATACATTCATCTCCTCTCCCAAGGAAGATGTGGCAACCTCAACTTCAGGACACCAAGTAAATTAGTAATACATTGTTCTGCACACAATATTTTTCTTATAAGACAAATTTGAAAAGATATTTTTGGACATGATGGATCATCTCAAGATAGAATATTAGATTATGTTTATCTTAAGGAACATTAGGATTCTTATTTTCATATAAATACTTAAATATCTGAGTCCCATTTGACTTCAAGAGGGAAGGGTGACATCAACCTCTGTATGGCTTAAAAACCATCATATCCCTGCACTCTTCATCTTTTCTCCCAAATGTGCACTCTTTCACAGTGTTTTTGGCATCTCCATTTCACTTAACCTGCTTTTTCCTGCCTCCAAAATACATCACCCAGAACATCAGGCTTGGGGCCGGGGGTTCTTGCCAGGATACAAAATCCTAAGAAATGGGAGAGCACCTCCAAATCAAAAACATCTCCCATATCCAGTTTTATTTATATTTTCACCTCCTTTTCCCAAAATCTGTCTTCAGAACCCATTCCCAGAAGGTTCAGGGAAATCTATTACAAAGTGTAGTATGCGACCTCCACGTGGAGTATATGTGCATCTGACTAGCCTCAGGATCTTCATGAGAGGCCTGCAAATTCACTCTTTCTGAAGTCTATCAGATTCGGCTTGATCTGCCTTCAAGCTCTCAATCATTGGGATATTTCTACGTGATGACTTGGGTGCACTCTGGTTTAGCATTTTGCCTTGAGTTAGTAATTGATCCAACATAGCAATTTTTTTTCTGTCTTCAATGCATCAATGGCATTCAGCAATAAATACCCAGTTCCAAAGTTCTTATAATTACTCTTTCCACCACACCTGTCACATGCCATATATATATATCCATTATATATGTATCATACAAAAGTGCATCCTTTCTATCATTATCCTGTCCTAGTTTAACATGAGTAAAAGTCTCAGCAATTGCAATTCTCTAGCACACCAGGATTTTCACCACTTCACTTACTACCAGAAATGGGTTCTCACTGGCATCTGGATGAGAATGAGATGATCCAACCTCATTTTAGAACTTGTTTCCCGGAACCACTTCCAGTACCAAATGTTTCAAGCTTGGTTTTCTTAAGACCTTGAGCCAAAGATTCAGGTGCAAATGATATGTTAAGGAATAGCTCCCAGGAGAAGCCAGTTGGGGACTGCAGGGAAACAGAACAGGGAAGTTCAGAAAGCTGAACAAGCTTGTGATTTCAGGTTAGGTCCTGACTCAGCCCAATCCTGTGGGGAGCCTTGGAGAACAAACTTTACTCCATGCATCAAGATGAAGAGCTGGGCTTTGTACTCTCTTGTCTGGTGGAGGGGATTTAATTTTCTAGCACTAAACCTCCTAACACTTTTGTTTCTCATTATAAGAGAGTAAATGACAATTTAGGTTAAAATACAGCACTAGATACAATTTGACAGACCAGGTGTTATTTCCAAATAATGTAACTCCATATAATAAAAAATACTTCAAAGCTTCATTCAGCTTCCTCATCCAGGCAGCAGCAGACTAACCATATGCAGCTATATTTTTCTTCTTAAATTTCTATTGTTCTGACAGTAAAAGAGTACATGTGACATAAAATTTTAATTACATGAAGGTTAAGAGAAAGGTCTATCAATTAAGCAGATTTTAAAAAATAATTTTCTGGAATACAGCAAACTGATATATCTGACATGACATATACACACCTGAGTTGTACTTCAAATACATACTGAAGAGGACAACAGGAATGCGTGATTTATTCTGCTAGGAAGAAGAGTGGCAATTCTTTAAGCTTAGGGTTGTAGGTAAGATTTGAGAGAATCATTAATCAAAGACACTTCATGGGACACCTAATTCAGTTAACCCGTCTCCTCTGGGCTCCCCTGCCCTCAGGCAAAAGGCATTTGCAAGGCTATTTGAATTTAGTCAAAAAAAGAAAAGGAGAAGAATAGAAAAGAAAAGAAAAAAAAGAGAGAGAAGAAAGGAAAAGAAAAAGAAAAGGTGTGAACAAAAAATACTGCAGACCATATCAGTAAACAAAGAATGCTGAAGCCATCAAGTCATCAGGGGCTACCACCTCCCCCCATAGTGAGCTCTGGGTGCAGACAAACCTGGAGCCCAGCCTCTGCTACCACCCTGGGGGGACTCAGAATAAGAAAGGACAGGATACTGGTCCTAGATAGCTAGATGCTTGTCAAATAAATGAAGTCAATGAGCCCAAATGTTTGCTTCCTCCCACACATAGAAAAGCCCTAAATTCTCTAACTTGAGATACGTGGTTTTCTTCAGTTAACAAATAATCTTTTAAAGTTCTGACTGCCTGGACTTTGTTGTAAAGCTCCTATATATCCTAGTTCCTCCCCTACCTCTTCAGAGCAGCCCCTCAGAGCGATCTGAGAAGCTGTCATCCTGGCGTGAGTCCTCAGAATTGTCCACCAAATAAAACATAACTCTCAATTTTAGGTTATGCATTTATCTCAGCTGACAAAAGGAAAGGGAAGGAAGATTCTTTCTGAATAATTGCATAATGTGTCTTTGAAAGGTGGGATCTAAAAGGGTGGTAGAAATGTCTAAGAAAATTAAGTGAATTGAATTTCAAATTTCTAAATTCCTTCTCTAGAGAATTTATGTATTTTGTCATATACCACTGGGAACTATATTCAATATCTTGTAGTAACCTGTAATGAAGAAGAATATGGAAATGAATATATGTATGTATATATATGACTGAAATATTATGCTGTACATCAGAAATTGACACAGTGTAACTGACTATACTTCAATAAAAAAATCAGAAGTGGAATCATCACAGAAATGCATGTAACTTAATGGAATTTAGCTGTAAGTAATTAGAAGAAAGAGAGGAAGAAGGACAAAAAAAGAAAAAGAGGGGGAAGGAGAGAATTTACTCTAAATCCATAAATAGTGTATAAATGCTACAGTATTTCCCAAAGTGAGGATTTGAAGGAAGAAAGAAAATTGCTTCTCTTTCAATCAATGAAAAACAGGCACCTGACCTTGGGGTGAGATAATTAGCCCCTCTTACAGGCATCCTTCTTGATTAGAAATGGGGATGGAAGTGCAGAAATTGGAAGGTTGAGACGAGAAGACTAAAAAATTTTAAAGTCTCAAATAATGCCTAAGACACAGGGAAGGAACAATGGATTGCAATCAATATTACATTATAGACATTACATAGAAATAATATAGAATATATAAATGATGTAATATGAAATAGATAATACATAATATGCATAAATACTAGATTATAATAAAAACATTTTTACTTTCTTTAATTCAGGATTTGGAACACAATAACACGGTTACGTAGAACATGGACATTTCCTGGTTAGGGATAATTGCATCAGGGAAAACAAGTGCCTGTATCTCTCAATACATGATCTTGGATTTTTACACTGATATTGTGCTGACCTTTTAACCTTTCATTACTAAACTATAACTTTAAATCTGATTTGTAGCACTCTGGTATTTCAGTATATTTTTCAGTTTTGTTTTGAAGATTCCCCCTTATATTAAATATATCCGTCATAGATACTCTGTCACTGGGTATAATAGCCTCTTTATTTTAAAATGAATCACACTGTATTATTTGCTCATATCTCTAACACATCTCATTTCCTTTCTGTTTCTCTCTGTTTTTAGTGATTTCCAAAGCTGACAATTTAGGATAATAAGTTATTTTAGTTAAAAGCCTGTTTACTATCTTTCTTGGATCAATGTGATTGAGGATGTCATGAATGACTTTTTCAATATGAAGCAAATTCAATACTGGTGATGCAGAGTTGTGCGTTGGTGTCATGCTGGAACTCCGCTGTGGCGATGCTCTGTGCGGCTCTGTCTGATCACTGATCCCTTTGTTCTGTTTCCTGGATATTGCTAATGTTTATAGAGCTGCACGAGATGACAGCAAATTGATCTGGATTAGAATTATCTTTCACTCTTTTCTCTGCTTGGGAAAATGAGGCTTATTCTCCAAGGCATGGCTATGTTACAACTACTTGTTATTCTCTGAGTATTCTTCTGTTAATATTATCATTCTTCATTTCAAAGTTATCATTGAGAATAACAACAGTTCCTGAACATAATGACTACTACATATCAACCATTTAATGCATGCTAGAATTGAGGTCAAGTACTTTAATGTGTGTGTGTTTGTGTGTGTATGTGTGTGTGTCTGTATGTGTACACATATGTAACTAATTTATATGTATGTACAAATATATGTATAAAATAAAACTTCTTACTGCCCTTTTATAGACCTGCCTATACCCCTATCCCAAACCACTGGCAACCACTAATCTGTTCTTCATTTCTATAATTTTGACATTTCTGTAATGTTTTATATATATATTTATTTCTATATTTGTATATTTCTCTATTTGTAATTTCTTTTATTTTTTATTAGGGGAAAGCACGAATGCAGTCCCCCACTACCACAAATTATGCAGCTGAGTTTCCCACATTTGGGGAAATTACAGGGGTCAGCACATCCAGAGTGCAATGGATAAGCCTTGCCCTGGGAAAACCACCTTAGTGACCATGTTGTCTCCCCTGCCAGGTAAGTATTTTTGTAACTTCAATGTAATTCTCTGAGATATTCTGTATGGTCTCTATCTCAGGTGATTAAACTCAAGTTTAGAAAAAGTAAGTCACATGACCCACCTACATAGTGCACCATTGCAATGAATTACTTCTATAAATGGTAATGATGAAAATCTTTTTAAAACCTTTATGAATTGTGAAATGAGAAAATTATTAACATTAATACAAATATTACTATAAAATATTAATATATTATTAAATAAGTAAATAGCAGTCTAACTTTGGCAAAGTTGTCCAGTCACCAGTGAGGTTGTCCAGTCATAAAGACACTGGAAACCACCCTGCTACGCTCTGCTTCTTCCCGTGCCTTGCTTTGCTTTACTGCATGATGTCGCAGGTAAGGTTTACAGGCCAGCAGTCTGGAACTCTACACTACCCCGTAGCCACTAAGATCTTGAAAATCTCCATGGATACGTGGGGCAGCGCCAATATGACTGTGATATGTTTAGACTGAAGGCCATTTTTGAATAATTGAGAAAATATCTTCCCAAAATCATATAGGGGGGCCCTATATAGACAAGTTTTTAAAAATTTGCTGGTAAGAGTTTTCTCTCATATTATCTGTATTACCATTTAATGTGGATTTACCATTAATCTTTTTATTTTCAGAATAATTGTACTTTTACATGCAGTTGTAAGAAATGATAATGAAAACCCTTTACACTTTACCTACTTTCTCCAATGGTAACATCTTGCAAAAATATAGTTCAGTATCAAAACCAAGGTATTAAATGATACATCAAGATACAGACCATGCCTGTTATCCCAAGAATGCCTTAAACTGCCCTTCTACAGACACATCCATCTCCCCCATCCTTCAGTTCCAAAAGCCATTAATTTGTTCATCATTTTTATAATTTTACCTTTTCAGAAATGTTATCTAAATGGAGCCATGCTACATGGAATCTTTTGGAACTGGCTTTTATTCAAGCAGCATAATTCTTTGGAGATTTATCTAGGCTGTCTATGTATCAGGAGGATAAGGAAAATGTATTTATCCATATTTTTACTTTTTCCCTTGTTTTGTCTTCTTCCCTGATGTTCCAAAATTCCTTTCTGTACTGCATACCTTGTGTTTAGGGAAATTCTTTTAGCCATTCTTTTAGATACGCCTGCTCCTGCCAAATTCTCTTTGTTTCCCTTCATCTGAGAATTTCTTGACCTTCACCCCCAACTCCGGCACATTGCTGAAAAGTATTTTTGTGATATAAAGTTCTGGTCGACAGCTCTTTTCTTTCAATCCTTGAAAAATATGTCACTTTCTTTGGCCACCATGGTTTCTGATGAGAAATTCACTGTCATTCAAATTGTTTTTCCTTATAGGTGAGGTGTGATTCCTTTCTTGCTGATTTCAAGATGTTTTATTATTTTTAGTTTTCAGAAATATGACAATAATGTGGTTATTGTCCTTGGTGTTCAGTTAGCTTCTTGAATCTATATAATTCTATATATTTTACAATTTGGGAGATTTTATTGATTATTTCTTTCACTAATATTTTAGCTTCACCCAAATCATCTTCACCTTCCAGGACTCAAATTACACAAATATTACATGTTTGGTTGTAGCCTCACAGGTCTCCAATGATTTATTACTTTTTTTAAACTATAAATTTTTTTCTCTGTTGTTCAGATTGTGAAATTTTTATTGCTGTCTTCAAGTTCACTCATTTTTCCCCTGTCCTCTCAATTTTGTTGCTAAATCCAATTATCAAGTTTTGTGTTTCATTTAACTTTTCTGTTCTAATATTTACATCTGGTTCTTATTTATACCTTATTTATTTTCTGAGACTTTCTAAATTCCCACTTGCTTCAAGGATTTTCGTGATTGCATGTTGAAGATGTTTTTATGATAGCTGCTTAAAACTCTAGAGAGATGAGTCTCACATCTCGTTCATCTTGATACTGTCATCTATGGATGTCTTTGTTTCATGTGAATTGTGTTTTTCTAGTTCTTTGTGTAAGGAATGATTTTCAGTTGAAGTGTGCATGTTTTGACTATGATGTGATGTGACTCTGAATATCATGAAACCTTCTGTTTTAGCTGGCTTCCACTGATAGTCCAGCAGCAGTCCGTCTAGTTACTGCTAGATGGAGGTAGATGTTCACTTTCCCCATTTGCACTCCGTTAACATCCAGGAGCATGGGCTCCTCTTTGCTAGTGGATGGGTATGGAAGTTCTGCCTTTCCTCTAGAATTCTGTCTCTCTCCCAAACTGTGTCTTTCATTCTGCATCTTAGCCTGAGTTCTAGGGTCACATTTCCAACTGACTTCCTTTTAAAGGCCATAGAGATATCTTAAGTATGTCTAAAGAAATCTCATCCAACTTCAGATGTGATCTTCATCTTATGGTACTTATTGAAGGTAATATTATTAACATTCTTCTTGCTCCAAAATTTAATACTATAGTAGCTTCTGTATTTAACTGTCAGGAGGAGATGAACTGTGTCTTAACAGGTGCCCGCTGTCATAGGGAAGATTTCTACTTATATTTTTCTAGTTTGTTTTCCATAAGTATCTTACATTTAAAGATTTATCTATAATTAAGTAAAGATTACCTTTACTGGAGATGAAGGTAGTTTTAGATTTACCTTTTCAAGTTTGTTTCTTTTACTGCATAGTAAGCTGATATGGAATCTGGTATTTTTAGTTTGTTTTCCCATATTTGTAATGTTTCACGGGCTTTACAAAAATTCATTTCAAATTGTATTTATGAACACTTCTGCATTAAAGCTATTTGACAATAAGAAGCATTTAGAGCTTTGGGAAAACAAATATAAAATAGTTTCCTCCATTTTCCAATTGCACTTTTATAAATTCTGATTTTAGACATGTCAAACCCAAGTGATAATAAAAGAACTGTTTCATTCCTCATGATCAGATGGGGAGTGGGTGATTCTGTCCAGTAAAAAAACAAAAAGACATGGAAAAGGTTGTGGGTGTCATGAGTTGTCACATGAGCCGCTGAGCTGAGCGCTGTGCTCTGCCTCTGGCTGGGATGGAGGAGTACGTGTCTGTGTCGCTCAAGTTTCTGACAGAGATTCTGGTATTCACAAGTTCTATAACTCAGCCAATACAACGTTCACATCTCTCAACTGTCATCACCCTGAAATTATCAGACATATGGTTCCATTTTAGCAACTCTCCAAGACATCTGTCAATCTAAATCATTTGCTAGGACACTTGAGTGTAAGCAATTTGTGACTATTGTCGGCTAATTTTCATTCATCATTTTATCTGTACCTTTTTGTTAATTCCTCCACCTGTGGCCATTGTTCTAAAAATTAAAGTGGGATGTTTTGTGAAAGGATCCCTAACGTGTTTCAGATCACCTAGCTTTCATAAATTGCATCCTATCATTTACTGATGGGAGCCACTTTTACTGCTATAGGCCTCATTTGGGCTGAAAATGGTATATTTCACAAAAGACAATAGAATACTCAAACAGCTGCTGTGCAGCTCTGTTAAATAATCTAACTGCAAACAAGCAACCTCCCAAAAACCTGTAATCATGGATGAAAACTCAATTTCAAAAGGTATTTTCCTGATGTACATTGATTTAAAAAAAAGGGAAATGAAGAGACGCCCTGAAACACCAAGGAACCCCTCTCTCCCCCCACAGTCACCCATACACACAAGAACATATACACACCACTCACACACAAGCATTCAACTCTAATATTTTTCTAGTCTCATGTCCTATCATTTGTATGTCTTGTTATTGAAGAAGCTTTACCTGTCAATAGTTTTAAAAATATATTGCCATGAATGTTACTCTGGATAACTGATTTCACATCTGTAAAATCAGAATAAAAATTCTTCAGCAGCTTAAACATGGCTAAATTTTTTTCTGGACCTCTTCTCATTCAGAGTGGGACTCTTCCTATCACTTGAATCTGAGCTGCTCTTGTGCTTTGACCAAAATAATTTGATGGATGTGATGGGCGAGTTATAGTACTTGGCCACGAGAGGTTTTTATTCTTCTATCTTCAACTGCTTAGAAGGCTGCTTTGAAACTCTAATATGAAGAGGGTGATACTGCTCCTGGCTAGAGGAAGAAAGCAACATGAAAGGAGAAGTGAAGCAACCCAGTTAACAACCAGCACTATGTACCAGACAAGAGTGAGACGGCCTTGGACAACTGATCATCCAGATAAATGCAACCTCCCGACTTCAAACATGAGAAAACAGTTCAGGAAACATACAGCCAACCCATACAATTAAGAAGAAAAAAACTGGTCATTGCTGTATTAAGCAGTTAGCTTTTGAGGTTGTTAACCGTGTAGGGATAGTTTGATGATGCAAACGCAGACTTTAAAACAATTTATGGCTTACTATCCAATACTGAGTGGGATCAAGGAGAAAAAAGTTCTTGCTTATAGTCTTTATTCCTGGATACATTTGAAATTATCAATGATTTGGTTCAGTGTTATGAGCAGATATATGAAATAACATTTCTGACTTTGCAAAAGTTATATTCTAAACTCTTGCTATGCAAGAAAGAATAGAGGATTTAAAACCTGAAAACTTGGATTATGATACTAATGCTGCCATTTACAATTGTATGAAGATAATGCCAGACATATATTTTTCAGTTATTTTTTAGTCAGTGAAATAATATGTGAAAATATATTTTGGAAATGTTCTTAAATTATCCTACAGAGAAGATAAAGTAAATGAATATAGATGTATAAAGATGTAAATATACTGAAATAAATGAAAGTGTATATATGTGTATACACACACACACACACATACACACTTGGGGCTGGGGCAATAATATAAAGTTCTTCCCTCTTTTCTGAAAATAAGGGAAAGTCTCCCTTCACTGCCCCTTTAGAATAAGGAATGACCATGTCATTTGTCCTAGTCAATAAAATAGGAGTATATGCTGCTTTCAGTTGGAAACATTAAACAGATTATATGATTTTCCATCTTCCTTTCTTTTGTGTCATTCAGAGACTTTCCTGCTTCCTTATGTCTGAGTCCTGAGCATATGAATCTAAATTCCCTTCTGGCCAGCATTGGACACGCAAGCTGAGCAAAAAACAAACCTAGTTACTTTAGGCCACTGGAGTTTGGATTTATGTCAGATGACTAGGTTATCTACTATCTGAGTGTCACCAATACACTATGGGAATGCATGTAAATTTGCATCCTTAGCTATAACTTAATGACGTTCAGAGCAACACTTAAATGTGATTTGGTGTAACTTTCATTTTACTATAAAACAATGCCATTTATTTCAATTTAAAAGCATAATCACACAGCTGAATAAACTGTAATACTTCAATCATGCAAACTTATTTTTGTTTTACATTTTATAGCAAAGAAAAATATTTTGATTATTTTAGTATACTTTATAGTAATTTATATCTAACGTGATATTCTACTAGGATTATAAATCCTTTTTTCACTTTATTAGATAAATAAGACACAGATTCCTTTTTATAACTATCTATTTCAATGTGATAATGGCCCATAAGTTTCACTAAATTTAGAAACATTCCAGCATTTGGACTTAAATTGTTCTGATCTTCTAAGATGTAAATTACTTTTTGTATGAAATATAGCAACATCTAAAGTCACTTAGATATTCTACTATTTTTATGTCTCTCATGTTACCAACCTTTGGAAGGCATCATCTATTAAAATATGTTTGAATATTTTTAAGAATTACTCCTCCTTTTTAGAAAATCATCATAATGAAAATTGAAATTTTTGTGGTCACAATTTCTGTTTAATTCCTTCCACTCTTTGAAAACTTATTTTGAATTGAAAATATTTGATATTGTTGTATTATTGCTAAAAAGGATACCTGAAAACAAAGTAAAAGCAAAGATTCTTTCAAATAAATGAATCAATCTTGATGAATCTTGATGAATTTAAAAGAATGCTTTTAAAAATCACTTTTTGAAAATTTTTGGCCATGTGAAATAGAATCTCTAAAATCTCCATCTTCTCTTTCATTGATTCCATGCACTATTGATATCATTTCTATTTTGTTGGTAAATAATGTTCATGGAGAAGGATTATTAAAATTTATTTCACTTACACTCGTGTTCACCTGTGTCTGAAATTTCTAACTTTATACTTTCTTTATTTTTCCTCCCTCACAATTTGAAGAAGATTCACTAGTTAACTCATCAATATTAGAAACTCAAGACTCAATAATTTTCAGTGGTTGGCATACTGCATTTTTATAGGCAAACTTTTAATATCCTCAATAATTTTAATCCATTTTTGCACATATTTTCCTAAACATTGCATCATTTGACTTTTTAGGTGTCTTTCTTTTCTAAGAAAAAGTTAGTGTGCATTTAAAATATATTTATTTTAAGTTAATATAATATTTAATTAGAATAAATACAATAGGTGACAAATAATAAATAAAACAATAGTTAATAAATAACTAAATAAAATTAATATAATTAGAATAAATACAATAGGTAGTATTAAATAGTTTAAATTAAATAGTTTAATATTAAATAGCTTAAATTAAACTAATTAATAACTGTTAATAGTAGTTATTCAATATAAATAAATATATATAAATCAGTAATTATACACAGCATAAAATTATGCTTGGATTCTCAAATAAATTTGATGATAGAAGTAAAAGCAGTGAACTATAATTTAAATTGTTATTGTTTGAATGCTTTTTTAAAAAAATGCTTTTTTAATTTTAATAGAATGCTTTGTTAAAAAAATTTCTGTTTGATAATTACAGATATAAAAGAGAACTACTGAATTGTGTAAAATAGCTTTATATTTGGCATCTATATTGAACTCTCTGTGAGTTTTAATATTATTGATCATTTCACAGAATCATCTAAGAAAAAAAATTGTCTTCTAACAATTACACTTCTTATATCTTTTAATTGTTTTATGGTCCTTGCCAGAATTTCCAAAATCATGTTAAATTATATTGCTTATATTTATATAGTTGTCTTCAAATGAAATAGAAAACTCACTGTTTATACAAGCTTATACACAATATGATATAAGGAAATAATCTGATGTATTAGTGAAGTATTTATAGTTAATTAGGCCATGTAATTATGCTTCTAAATGTAATGCATATTAGGTTTCTCCAATAGATGTTAACATGTAGTTTTTCCTAATATGAAGAGCCAGTCAGCTACAAAAGTAATCAGAAAATATTTGAAAACCTTCAAATTCTTGTTTCCTAGCATTCTTTGATTCTATAGTCACCCAAAACTCTATAAACGGGTTTCTTTCTGACTATTGCATTAGCTTTGATAGTGGCAGATTTCCATCAACATTTTCTCTTTAATTTGGTCTCATTTACATTGGTCTCATTACATCACTATATGATGTAGCTGGTTTGGGCTTCCCTCCTGGAGCAATTCATTGTTAAAATAAGGAAATGCTTAGCTGTTTCTGAGATAATTCAGTGCCTCCACAATTATTAGGTATGTCTGTTCTTATTCTGGGGTCTCCTTGAAGAGTTGATTTATTTTGCATGTATATAATTTATCCTTGAAAAAATGACTGCTACAAATCTTTTAAATAAACATCATTTACCCCTTTGTTATCTCTTTAAAATTATAGGAATGCTCCATTTATCTAATACTTCTTAACAAGCCACATAAATAGTGCCTTAGACAACAAAAATACATTATTTTAAATGAATATGCAATTTGAACAAAGCTCTGTGATGACATATTGTCTCTGCTCCATTTGGCATCAGCTGAGTCAGCCCAAAGACTAAGGGTTAGAATCATCTAAATTCTAGCTCACTCACATGTGTAGTAGTTGTTTTGAAGGAGAAGTACCAAATAATCTGTGTATATTTATTTAAAACCACCAGAGTGAATATCTACAGGGGATTTGATTGACTTACTATCTATAAATCTTCAACATTTTCTCAGAAAGATTTTTGGTTTTGTTTTGTCTTATTTTGACCTCCCACATACTTATAGCAGGTCCTTGTATGTATTTTTTTTCCAATCTGGTCAAATTAAAACTGTCATAAATTCCTTTCTTTGGTAGGATTTCTATGATATATTTATCTTCTCTCCATCTATATTGCTAGTTTTTATATTTTATTTTCACATCTGTTGATAAATGTTGTGTCAGTTTAGTGGTGCATAAATGATGGTAGGAGATGGCAGTGCGTTGGAGAAACTGTCCTCATTACACTTGATTATACATTTTAGAAATGCCTGATACCTTTGGATATTTTCTTTTGGTTAATTTATCACTCATACCCAATGTTGTTCTGAATATTATTTTAGAGAAGATTATGTTACTCATGAAGAATATGACTGTTTCATATCTGAGAGTACCATTCTGTTACCATCACCCATTCACAATGGAGTAAGTTGGTATAGAATTTATTGGCTGTACTACCTTTTCTAAAAAAATTGACATTGTCTTCTAACACTTAAAAATATGAGGCAGAACCTGAATCATGACCTTCTTCTAAGTAATACATTTAATTTATTCTTTTTTATATTAATTTTATTTTGCTTCCCCTACATATTTATATAATTATTTAAAAAAAATACTTTCCCTGAAATTCAATGAAGACTTTTGATTTTTATACTCTAGTTTATATGTTACTTTGGGAGTCTTTTTATCATTCATTTGAATATTTTTCATATCCCTTATTCTATTCTTCTGGACTTGTCACAATGATATCTTCTGGATATGTCAATATTTATATTTAACATAGATTTTTATATGTTTATATTCTCTTGTAAAAATTAATATTCTCAATTACAGATCTTCAAAAACATGTTTCTTATTTCTCACAAGAAAAACAGTATTGCATAGAGGTTTGTGGCAAGTATTTTCTGTTTGCTTTTTCAGATCTACTGTTGATTTAAGTGTTTGTACCCCAGACAGCTGAAATTTTGGGGTTGTATCAGTTGCATTTGTGTTCCACTTGCATTTAGAGAAGATAATCATAGTCAATTCTTCTTAAATGTGATATGTGTCTTCCTAATTTCTGACATTCTATGTAAAATTATGCAATTAAAACCACAGGGAAAATGAAAAAAATAGATTTGGAGGTTTAACACTCAAAAGATGATCAGTGATACATTAAGAAAATAAGATAAAAACTTAATGACAATGGTAGTCTAGTCTTTTACATGTTAAATGGTTAACAAATGTATAAATTGTACAATAATTTATGGCCATTTTTCTCGAAAGAGGCCAAAGTTGGCTTGTGAATGATAACATGAAAGAGTTGGAGACTGGGAATTATTGTAAAGTTAGAGAAATAGCTACATGACAAGGGAGAGAAAGTTATAACACCAGGTTTAGATAGCATGAACATTATCACACATGATGAATGAAGAACAGTCAGCCCTCTGTATCTGTGGGCTCTACACCCATGGACTCATCCAACTGCCAATTGAAAACTTTTGTTTTTAATTTCAAAAAGTGTTCAAAAACAAAACTTGCATTTGCCCTTACGCTAGGAACTATTCACACATCATTTATGATTTATTAGTATTATAAGCAATCTAGAGATGACAAAGTATATGGGAGGATTTGCATAGGTCAGATGTAAATACTATGCCATTTTATACAAAGAACTTGAGCAAGCATGGATTTTGGTGTCCATGGGGGATCCTGGAACCAATTCCCCATGGATTCTGAGGGGTGACTGCAGCTAGAACACTTGAAATATATTTATATGTTTGTTTGTGTATCCCTATACTGCTCTGCTCACTAGTTATTATCATGAATAACAAGAAATTATAAACACAAAAGGAAAAACATGAAATGTTTCTTGCAAATCATCAAACAAATATTTTTCTGTACAAATCTCTTCTACTGTGTCAATTGGAACAAATTCTCATTTTTGAAACATTTATGATATTTGCCTGGCTTTTTCCTTGTCTAATTACAGGCCACATATTCTGTGTTCCTCTGCTGAGGGCCACAGATATTTCAAGGAAACCTTCTCTTAACCATTATAGTGAGTGCTAAAGCTGCTTCTCAGTTCTAGGCATCCCTGGCCAGCAGCCCCTTCTGGCCTGGAGAGATAATGTTTCACAATAATATCTTGTTAATTCTCTCTTGTCTTTCTATCTTGTCCTTAATCAACCCCTTCACAAACCTCTACAATGAACACATTCAATTGCACCATCATTTCCAAAAGGAATCCTTACTATTAACAGACAAAATACAAACCTCAGGCAGCTCTGATTTTAGTACTGTTTTGTTCAATAACCAGCTGTACAGATGGGAAATTTATTTAATCATTTTGGAATTTAATTTCCTCATCTATGCAATGGAAATTATGGTAGAACCTACCTCACAGGATTGCTTAAAGTTTTCAGAGAGATGATACATACAAAGTGTTTCATTTAACACCTGGCATTTCACATGTCTCTAGAATTTTCCATGTTACCTAGTGTACATTCATTATAATATCTCATTCAGACTAAATGCACATACATACTGCATTACCGTTTACAAGAACTTTTCATTTTAGTTTTGAAAGTGGTGTTCATGACATTAGTCATGGACAGTAATTCTTTTTCTTTCATTATTGCTTAAGGATGCCTTCACTTGTATTTTGATCTTGTATTCTTTTTCTCAGTGGAATGTGTCATCATTCACTAGGCCCAGAAGCCCTAAATTTGAGAATGATTCCTGATGACATACACAAATGACAAACTCTGTCAATTCTTACTTCCTTGATTTTACTTGAACTCCTCTTCCCTATATGCCCATTTGTTAGCATTTAGCTTTGGCCCTCATCAAATTTCACATATACTACTAAACAGTACCTTAATGCTTCCTTTTCCTTCCAGTTGTACCAAATAAATTATTCAGCACTATGTGAGAAAAGAAAATTTGATAGTGTGAAACCATGTATTAATCAATTATTTACTTGTTCAATACATTACTCTTTTTTTTCCAGCTTTGTTGAGACCCAACAATGTGTAAGTTTAGGGAGTACAATATGATGACTTGATACACATTGCAAAATGATTACTAAGATAAGATTTGTTTAAAAAAAGGTGCTTATATGAGGTGAAAACCTTTATGATAAAGAAACTTGTGATGACTTCCAATTGCATTCAGGATTAAATTCAAACTTTTAATCTGCATGGCCTTCAGAGAGAGCTTTTTTCATAATATAAGCATTCAGTTCTCTGTGCATAGGATATTCTGAGCCCCACAACCAACCCTCCCTCCCTGGTAACTGTATGTATTAATTTAGTAAATATCTATCAGAAAATCTTCTCATTTTCTAAAACTCAGTTCAATTATTATACCAAAAATTGAGTATATTAAACTAAATACCTTTAAGGAATTCTCCCCTGCTCCCACGTTAATGGGATGGCATAAAAGTCATGCTTTTTTAAACTTTTTCTTCTATCAGGTATTCCCCAATAAAGTTTCATTAACTAGATTTTGCTCTGCATGTACCTTCCTATCTCATTTGTAGTGAAACATTGAAAGTGAAAGTTTGTGCAGCAGAATCTTCTTGGTAACTGGTACTTTTTGACTAGGAACAAAATGGAATAAAACTATCAGTCTTCATGTCAGATCTGTCTTCACCAAGGTGGACTGAGTGTGTGATGGGGATAAAGACAAGTGTAAAAATTAGGGATAGAGTTAGCAGTACATGATGGATTAGATTTAGGATGTGAAGAAAAGAGAGTGATTAACAGCAAGTCCTGGATCTGTGGTCTGATTATCTGAGAAGATGGTATTTATATTTCCTCAGAGGGAGAAAAAGAGGCATGGACATATTATAAATCATATCAATCCAGCATTATTTTTGGCTTATTTTTCATATGGTTTGTGCTTGTGATACCCCTCCTTTTTCTTCTTCAAAACTCCAAAATATTTCTAGCCCTTTATTTATTCTTCTCATAAACCTAAGTTTTATGTAGAGATCCTGCAATTTGTCATTTACCTTTAAGATCTCTGCTTCTCAAACTTTACTGTGCATACAAATCAGCTCAAAAGCTTGTTATAATGCAGATTCTGAATCAATAGCATGAGGCAGTATGAGGCACAGCCTGAAATTTTGCATTTCCTACAAACTTCCAAAAGACTGCTGCAATTGATTCAGGTGAGACATGTGTTGGAGTAATAAGGCATCAGATCAAAATGTAGCAATCCATTTTTTTTTATACTAGGGAAATAAATCTGTAGTATTGTGGCATTGTGTCTACTTATAGGATTCTTTTTCACTGATCAAAATAATTTCAGGCAACAGATAGGAGATGAAGGGCTCTATAGAAACTTCTGAAACGCTCCAAAATTACTCCATAAAGAAATTTTATTTGTCCACGTCATTGTCTGTTCCCGTTAGAATAGCCTGTGTGAAGTGCACTAAAAGTCACTTACCAAGCTGCATGAATTTGACCATAAATATATATTTGGAAAAGTGTGAGGTACCTAGGTGTATTTGCTAATAATTTTTACTCTTTAAGCAATTTATCAAAAGCTCACTTCAAAAGGCCATGTTCAGCCATATGAGTAAACTGTGATCACACCAGGCTGCAGTCACTATGTGGCCACAAAGAAAAAAAAAAAAGACTCCAGCTAAAGCATTTTAGCACAAAGTAAAATAATGCCTACTCAACTGAATTAAAATCAATTATTTAATTAATTGCACATTATATTTTAAAAAGTATAGCACCTGTGAGCTAATATTATTTTCCCTTATGAATGCATTGTGTGTTTTACATGGAATATCTTATTTAATGCCCTTGATTATCTAAAGTAGGTATTATTATTCTCACCATTTTGTAAGTAACTGAACTGCCTAAGGTGACATCGCTAGTAAGTGGCAGAGGCCAGAATGTAACCTATGTATAATTGACTCCAAACACATGCTTTGTACTCCTACTCCGTATCCCCTTGTTTCTTTGAAATTCATGTTTGTCTCCTATAGATATGCTACATAACAAGAGCTTATTAAGTAGAAACTGATCTAGAAAGTTAAAATCATGGAGTCTTGGTCAGCATTAGTGCCTGTGCATTTAATTATTCTTAAAAAATACTTTAAATACTATTGTTAGTATTGTGTGTGTTTAGGTTCTGTCTCTTACAGGACAGTTTCACAGAAATTAAGGCTATGATTATTCTGTGACTCAAATTTTTATATGCTCACAAATATATATGTTGATGTATTTATATCTATGAATAATTCTATATCATGCTAAATTGAGTTGGTTGAACTAAAAACTTGGAGTCTTCATTGTAGAAATGGAAAAAATAAGAAGTTTACATCTGTATTTTAAAATAACTCAGTAATCAGATAATTTTGTTGATTACTTTATACTTTCTCCCATTTGCTATAGGTCATATTAAAGATCAGTTAACTGAGGTTAAATCTGTATCATTTTGATAAATTTTGTCACATTTTAATTCTGTGACTCAAAACTGCTAGTTAAAAAACAGACAAACCTATATATAATAATTACCTAACTACTATTGGCTCAGAAAATCTAAACTATTCCATATTCCACTGATAAAAATACAGTTTATGAGAGTGGATGATTTTGGTGATCTCTTTCTATGAAACGAGTACATTTCTACATCTGTCCAAAATCATGAAATTCAAGATATGAATGAATATTGCCACAAATAAGCATTTTGATAAATAAAATTACTGATACACTTTAATTTTCTACACACAAATACACATATATATGTATTGTGTGTTTGCATGAACCACTGAAGAAAAAGTAGAACCAGTCATGTGTTCTACCTTCTGAAATATTAAACTGCTTTTTTGTGTTTGTGTCTTTTGCAAGCTATTTTTCTGCTCTGTCCATTGAAAAGATAAGCTAATTAGTCTTCTCCCTTTGCATCTTATTGGAACATGTCACCCTATGATTATATACACTAAGATGCTAATTGTATCAACTGGACTTATTGATTATGCTTTCCTGCTCCCCTCCCCCAAGATACTTAACTGTATTTGTTTATGATTTATTTTGAAACTATTTCCTAAGATACTCATAATTAGTAGCAGGACTACCCCCACCAAATAATCACAAAGTTCTCCAACCACCTGGGAAATGGTAAAATAATAACATATCTCTGTAACCTCAGTGAAAGATTGAATGGATTAAAAAGTATTAAAAAAGAAAAAAAATATTATGTAGAAAGAAAGTTAAACCATGCTGGAAGTTCATCTTCCTATTCACACTCTCCTCTTTTTTTAACATAAAAGAGAAGTTAGAGCCATATATTTGCATGGCAGTATTTTCCTTTGTAGTAGAATGGATGTCTTAGTGTCCACCATTTCTTCACTCTACAGAGTATTTGAGTTCCTACTTTATGCTAAGTATTGTGTGGAGAACTGACGATATATGTGTGTCCATCAGTTCAGTCTACTCTAACAAGAATACCATACTCTGGGTGCCTTAACCAACAAACATTCATTTCTCACAGTTTTGGAGGCTAGATGCCAGCATGGTTGGGTTCTGAGTGAGGCCTTCTTCCGGTTTTACAGATAACCATCTTCTTGCTGTATTCTCACATGATGGAGAAATCTAACATCTCTTTCTACTTAAAAGGACACTAACTCCATTATGGGGGGCTCCACCCCCATCCTCTTCTCCAAATCCAATTACCTCCCAAATGTCTCACCTCTGAAGACCATCATCTGGGGAATTGCAGCTTTAACATATGAATTGATGTAGGAGCATGAAAACATTCAGTCTAAAGCAATGGGTCAGGAAAAGCCAAGCATCTATCCTTCTGAGACTTATAGATTAAAGAGTGAAGCAGGTGTACATCAAATAACCTCATGTGTGTATGCATACACACATGAAACTACAATTGTGGTCATTAAACAAGGGAGAATTTTTGATGCTCTGGAAGCATAGTGAGAAAGACTTGAGATTTTCAGGGAATCACAGAACATATGCCTTAAATTTTCATGTGCCTTGAAATTTTAAATCTGAAGCAAAGGTAGAAAGATATCAAGGAAAAAGTTGTGTGTAACATGAAGGAAAAGGTCTTTCCAAGCACGGAATTCACTGTGACAGAAAACAAATGTGGAAAAAGCATAGGGAACATTATTACAAGGGCTGAAGGAAGATTACCGAAAGAAGTTACTATGGGACATGACAAATTACTTAAACTCTTGGTCTTGATTTCTTCACAATGGACCAATGCGGATGATAATGAGTACTTTACAAAATTGAGGTGAATTATATGGTTTTGAGCGACGCAAACTTTACCAGTCTTACTGTCCTCATATTTCTGTGGAAAACAGGTAAATAGTCTTTTATCCTACAGCCTTGGGCTACATACATTTCAGAATTCAATTTTATTTTTGTTTTGTTTTGTATGTTAGGTGTGTAAAATAGCCCCAGCATGGTCTTTAGCAGCAAACCTACTTCTGTCTTTTCATGAAATGGGTGAATATTCAGGTCACTCTGTAAGTGTTCACCTGTAAATTCAGGTTATGTTTATTGCCTAGAAAGTTCTGGAAAAAATCAAATTTAAGAAATTTTGGTATTTCAATATTGTGTTTAAGAAGTTACAGACCTATAGTAAGACTTAAATAGTCTTTCTCCTTAGGAAATAGAATAAATCAACTGGAATAATGTGTATAAAGGCACATTCAAAGTTTTAAAGAACCAATTAAATTCAAATTAATTGTGGGATGAAATGGGCTTTCAATGAAAGGTTTGTTGCCAAGAGGCTAGTCTAGGATCATTTTAAAGCAATTTTTAATCATTTCCCCATAAAAATCATCCTTTAGTAATGTTTATAAATGTAGGTTAGTCCTAGAGAATTTTTTTTCCTTTAGAACATTTACCCCAAAGAAGAGAACCAGAAACCACAGTACAATTTAAGGTGAAATTCTATAGATTAGTTTGTGCACATTGCATTCATATGTTTCTTTTACATCCTAGAAAAAAGTTCTATCATATGATGCATTTAGTCTGTATTTTATACCTTTATAAATAGTGATAGTAAACAGTGAGTAGTTCCTGTCTTTTTATACTGGATATATAAGTGTTCTTTTGTTCCTTTATAGTTTTTAGTATAGTATTATAATACCAGAAGCTGGTTATAATACTGATTGGTATATTATATCAGAACTTCCTCTTTTCCTTCTTTTTAATACACTATTTTTATGTTCCAAATATTGAAACCTGTAAATAACTGTTTCAGCCCTCAGGCTGCAAATCAGTTGATAGAGGAAAGTTCTTTCCAAATTATAGAATTCTGTGCCACGTAAACATTTTACAAGTTTCTTGGGAACTTTCTCTACCACATTTTGTTAACTATAGTGTTGATTAAATTTATATCTCCACAGGTTGTACGTGTGTATTCTAACCATCTTTTTTAATCCCACGGCAGCCTTTGACTTATAATATACTGACCTTTATAATGGGTTCATAAAGAATCAATCAGGTTCAGACACAACTAAAATACAGAACAGTATTTGTTATATTCCATTGGCTAAGCCAGCAGGGATGACAAGTCAAACACAGCTGATTGATTTTCTAACCTTTAAAATACTTTGTATGTAAAGTACACTAAATTCTATAATGCCATGTGTTTAACACTGAAACTGAGTTTTGAAATTAATGATACTGGACATTGACTGCTAGTTTTGCTTTTTGTAAGATTATTAATTTCCTTTTTTTCCCCTTCTCTCTCTCCTATGTGCTTGCAGGCATGCATGTGTGTGCCTCAAATCAAGAAACCGTTACTATCATTCTATTTTAATTTTCAGTTATTTTAATCTTCTAACAAATATGCTGTAAGACAAGTTCCTATGTTAAAGCAAAAGGTGGCATCTACCTCACTGGCCAGATCAGCAAAGTCAGCCTGATATCTTAGCCATATTGCCTTCATATCCAATCTCTCTCAATTAATTAATGTTATCTATGTGACCCTAAGAATCCTTAGTTTTCAGAAGAAAACTTGATGGTTCTACCACCTAAAAGAGTTCCATGTCCTTCCCATGAGATACTAGGACATGATGATGAAGAGCTAATAAATTGCCATTTCAAAACATTTTGATACTGGATATTAGTAATAACTGATGTTCGGTTTCATAGATACCACACTAATGCTGATAATTCTAAAAATAATGTTAGACAATGAAAGCATATGAGTCAAATGCTTCCAAGATTATTCTATCTCTCAAGCTGTGATACATCAGAAAACATTCATGGACACATAATTTCATTAGTAGTTTTTTGAATACAGCTATGTAAAACTCAATTATATATATCTTTTCAAACAGAGAACTTTTTATTGAAGTATGGTTGATCTGCAATGTTGTCTTAGTTTAAGGTGTACAGCAAAGTGATTTAGTTATATATATATACATATTCTTTTTCAGATTCTTTTGCATTGTAAGTTATTACAAGATATTGAATATAGTTCCCTGTACCATACAGTAGGACCTTGTTGTTTATCTATTTTATATGTAGTAGCGTGTATCTGTTAATCCCAAACTCCTAATTTATATCTCCCCCGCCCCTTTGCCCTTTGGTAACCATAAGTTTGTTTTTAATGTCTGAGTCTATTTCTGTTTTGTAAATAAGTTCCTCTGAGTCTTTATTTTTTAGATTCCACCTATAAATGGTAGCATATGATATTGTCTTTCTCTGTCTGACTTACTTCACTTAGTATGATAATCTCTAGGTCCATCCATGTTGCTGCAAATGGCTTTGTTTCATTCTCTTTTATGGCTGCATAGTATTCCATTGCATATATATATATATGTATATATATATATATATATATATATACATATATATATATATATGTATACACACACACACACACACACACACACACCACATCTTCTTTATCCATTCATCTGTTGATAGACATTTAAGTTACTTCCATGTCTTTGCTATTATACATAGTGCTGCTATGAACATTGGAGTGTATTATATTTTAAAGGAAAGAATGAATTGCCCAAAATGTTAACTTTTACCTAGTCTTTATTAACAATGTCATATGATTCAGCCTTGATTTCTATCACACACACAGTAATCTTTCTAATATCTTGCTCTTGTACAAGATATGTTAATGACTAGCAAAGTTATTTTCCAAACATCTTGCCTTTTCAAAGGAGACCATTTAAATCTAATATTTGATAGTATTTTTAGCAAGTTATAAATTACTAAGTTCAGTTTCTTCTTGTGACTCTCATGCCTTCAGTGAAACAAAATTTATAGCACTGTTTCTGTCACAGACTAAACTATGTAACTTCCAAAATGTGTATGTTGAAATCCTTACCCATAGTACCTCAGAATATGACCATATTTGGAGATAGGATCTTTATATGGATAATGAAACTAAAATGAGGATTTTAGGATGGTTCCTAATCCAATATGATGGGTGTTCTTGTAAGATGAGGATCTTTGGACACAGACACAGATCAAGGGAGAAGATGACCATCTGTAAGTTAAGAGAGGCCTCATAACACATTGATCTTGGACTTCCAGCCTTCAGAAATGTGAGGAAATAAATTTCTGATGTTTAAGCCATCCAGTTTGCAGTACTTTATTACAGCATCCCTAGCAAACTAATGCAATGGTCTTATTTGATAGAGACATTGAATTGAATTTCTCTATTCGTCTAAGCATAGCAAAAGATACAGCTGGCAATAGATAGTCAATTAACGCCAACAATTTCCAGAAATAATAAAGTAGATTAATACCTTAGCTAATACCATAGGTGAAACATGAAAATGACCAGAAGTGGAAACCATTTATTCCCTTTGAGCAGCCAGGATGTATGGCTTTTTAATTTTTGCTGTTACATGTTTAATGAATAGATATTATTATTGAGTGTTTAAAATTGGTAAGGCAGCATGATATAGTGGCTAGGCTGATCACCTTAGTTTTCTAACTACATTTACTCCTGACTTACTATAGTGACCTAACACAAGTCACTTTATCATCATTACCATTATATTATTATCATTATATTTTTATGACTCAGATGAATCTGGTTTGAACTCCTTCTAATAGTATGTCCCTCAGTGGACCAGCACAATGCTGTTAATCTATTATTAGAAAAAGAATCTCCAAGTGACAATAAATGCATTTTAAAATGCTGATACTAAATTAAACAATGTTATAAATGTTCAGTTTCACTGAGTTTCAACTGTGCTTAGAATATCACCATTTGCCTTCATTTCTGTTTCTCAGTTCTTGTATTTACTTTAATATAAGTTTTTTCTTCAGAATTACCCACAGTTCTAATCATGTAATCTTAATTCCAAGAAAAAATTATTGCTATTTTCAAAGGAGATGGCTGATATAAACATTATATTTAAACTATATTGATATAACATTATTGACTAGATATTTCTTATTTTACTACAAATATTTCAGTTTTGTAACTACATGAAAAATTTAAAAAAAAATGCAATTTCAATTTTATGTCAAATTTTTTACCCACTTTCATTATTTTGCATTAGTATATTTACTGACAATTACTATCTTAAATATCCTTATGTATGTAAGTACATATATGTTTTCATTTATTAATATAAACAAAAGGGATGTTTGTAATTATATAACTTCATCTTTAGTGCATGATTTTATATACCAAACTACAGTAAATTTTTAAAAAACTTTTTGTTTTGGAATAACTTCAAATTCACATGTAGTTTTATGCAATAATACAGAGGAGTCTAATGACCATGTACATAGTTTCCCACAATGCTAACATCCTGCAAAACTATGATACTATATCAAAATCAAGATACTGACATTGATAGAGTCAGAATACAGAACACTCCCATGACCACAAGGATTCCTCATGTTGCCCTTTTGTAACCACACCCACTTCTTTCCCATCTTTACTCTTCATTAACCTCTCAGACCCACTACTGTGTTCCCTATAGGATAGATTTAGCTCTCTACAGAACATTAATCTGTTTCTATAATTTTGTAATTTCAAAAACTGTATATAAGTGGAATCAAACACTATATAACCTTTTGGGATTTATTTTTCTCAGCATAGTTCTCTAGTAATTCGGGCTAGTTGTTGCATGTTTTAATAGTTTGTTCCTTCTATTGCAGAGTAGTATTCTAAGTTATGCATATACCACATAATGTACTTATATAACCATTTGCTTACTGAAGAAAACATAGGTTGTTTCAATGTTTTGGTTACTGAAAATAAAGTTGCCATAAACATCTTTGTACTTGTTTTTGGAGGGCAATCATTGGGTCATATAGTAGTTGCTTGCCAAACTTTTCTATATTGGTTGTATTTTTTTACATTTCCATCTGCAATATATGAGTGATTATTTCTTCACATCATCACCAGCATACAGTGTAACTATTTTTATTCTACCTATTCTTATAAATGTACAGTGAAATCTTATTTTGGTTTTAATTTGAATATTTTTAATGGCTAAACATGTTGGACACCTTTTCTTGTGCCTATTTGCACATCTGTATATTCTCTTTCCTCAATTTTTTTCCTCGTGTAATTTTTTTTCTTTTTCTAGAAGGAAAAAAAAAGCAATCTTGAGATCTACCCTCAATATATTTTAAGTGTATAGTAAACAATACTGTTAACTATAAGCATAAGATGCACAGTAGATCTCTAGAACATTTCCATCTTAGGAAAGTTGAATTTTATACCCATTTTAGACTTACAGCTCTGTACAGATTAAAGCAGTGCAACACAATCATTTAGCTTATATACATCATGAAATGATTATCAAAAGTTTAGTGAACTTCCATCATGTCATATAGATACAAAATTAGAGAAATTAAAAGATTGTGATGAAAACTGTTAACAATTCTCATATATAACATAGAGCAGTGTTATATTTATCATGTTGTACATTACATCCCTAGTACTTATTTATCTTATAACTGAAATTTTGTACCTTTTGACCACCTTCATTCAATTTGCACTGCTACCTACTTCTGCCTCACCTCTGGTAACCACAAATCTGATCATTTTCCTATGAGTTTGTTTGTTTGCTTTTGTAGTACAATTGACCTATAGCACTATTATGTTCCTATTATACAACATACTGATTTGCTATTTCTATGCATTACTAAATGATCACTATGATGAATCTAGATATAAAATGTCACCATAAAAAGATATTGCATAGTTACTGACTATATTCTTTACTGTACATTTCATACTTGTGACATTTATTTTACAGCTGGAAGCTTTTACCTCTTAATTTCCCTCACTTATTTTGTTCCTCCCTCCAAATTCATCCCCTTGGGCAAACACCTGTTCGTTCTCTGTATCTATAATTCTGCTTCTGTTTTGTTTTGTTTGTTCATTTGTTGTTGTTGGTTTAGATTCCACATAGGAATAAATCATACTGTATTTGTCTTTCTCTGTCTGACATATTTCACTTAACATAATACACTCTAGATCCATCTATGTTGTTGCAGATGGCAGGATTTCATTCTTTTTTGTGGCTGAGTAATATTCATTGCATTATGTACCACATCTTCTTTATCCACTTATTTATTGATGGACACTTGCTTTGCTTCCATATCTTGGCTATTGTAAATAATGCCATTATGAACATAGAGATGCATATATCTATCCTATTTTCTTTGGATAACTACCTAAGAATGGAATTGCTGGATCATATGGTAATTTTATTTTTAATTTTTTGAGGAGTCTCCATACTGTTTTCCATAGTGTCACACCAATTTCCATTTCCACCAAAAATGCACAAGGGTTCCCTTTTCTCACAATACTTTCATTTGCTTTTCCCTGATGATTAGTGATGTTGAGCATCTTTTCTTGTGCCTTTGGCCATCTTTACATCTTCTTCAGAAAAAAAAAGTCTTTTCAGATCCTCTGCTTATTTTTTTTCTCTGCTTATTTTTTAATCTGGCTGCTATTTTTGATGTTGAGTTGTATGAGTTATTTATGTATTTTGGATATTAATCCCTTATCATTCATATTGTTTGAAAATATACTATCCCACACAGTAGGTGAACTGTTGTTTTGCTGGTAGTTTCCTTCACCTTGCAAAAGATTTTTAGTTCAATGTAGTCTCATTTGTTTATTTTTACTTTTGTTTCCCTTGCCTGAGGAGATATATCCAAAAAAAAAAAATTAAGACAGATGTCAAGGAGTATAATGCCTAAATTTTCTTCTAGAAGTTTTATGGTTTCAGGTCTTACATTTAAATCTCTAATATATTTTTAATTTATATTTGTGCATGGCATAAGAGACTAGCCAGTCCAGTTTGATTCTTTTGCATATATTCGTCCAGTTTTTCTCACATCATTTATTAAGATTGCTTTGGCTGTTCGAGGTCTTTTGTGGTTCCTTATAAATTTTGGAATTATTTGTTCTAGTTCTGTGAGGGATGTCTTGAGTATTTTGATGGGAGTTGCGTTGGATCTGTGGATTGCTTTGGGTAGTGTGTCCATTTTGATAGTGTTGATTCTTCCAATCCAAGAGGACAAGAAATCTTTCCATTTCTTTGTGCCATTTTGGTTTTCAGATTATATGTAAACTCCTAGGTTATGTTTATTTCTAGGTATTTTGTTGTTTTTGATGTAATGGAAATGTCTCTGCCAGTTAAAAAATTCTGGCTTTTGAAGAGGAAAAAAAAAGTGAATGAAGGGCTGCAAATGGCAAAATATCCTTCTTTTTTATAGGTGAGTTTTATTCCATTACATATATACATGCTGCATCTTCATTATCTATTCAAGTATTGATGTGAACTTAGGATGCTTCCATATCTTGGCAATTATAAATAATGTTGCTGTTAATAGCAGGCTATATGTATCTTTTTGAATTAATTCTTATTTTGTGGTTGGCTTTATTCCTTTGATAACTATGTAAGTTTAAAAAGCAAAAGATCTAAACATTCTTAGAAATAATAAACAGTACATATATGTAAATTAAAAAATATATGTGCAGTAAAAAACAAAAAAATCTATCAAGCCATGAAGGACATGGAAGAAACTTAAAAGACATATTACTAAACGGAAGAAGCCAGTCTGAAAAGGCTACAAACTGTACAATTCCAACCAAATGACATTCTAGAAAAGGCCCAGCTACAGAAACAATAAAAAGATCATGGTTTCCAGGGGTTTGGGGAGAGGAAGGGAAGAAGGACTGAATAAATGGAACACAGGGGATTTTTAGGGCAATGAAATTATTGTGTATGATACTATAGTGGTGGCTACATGTTATTATGCATTTGTCAAAACCCATAGAATGTACAACATCAAGAGTGAATGCTAATGTAAACTATGGAATTTGGTTGATAATAATATGTCCATGTTGGTTTATCAATTGTGCTAATAGATATACCACTGATGAAGGATGTTGAGGGTAGGGCAGTATATATGCGTAGGTGGGGAAGACTATGTGTGAACTCTCTGTATTTTCTGCTCAATTCTGTTGTGAACCTGAAACTGCTCTAAAAGAATAAAGTCCATTAAAAAAAAAAAAAACTTGTCAACCTCCACCTTTAGCAAGAGTTAACATAAATCTTTAAGTTAAACGGTCCAGAGATAAGAAAGGAAGCTACAAACAAATGAAAAAAAAACAAAAACAAATAAAAAACAGATGGCCCCAGCTAGGACCAAGATTGTGATGAATCTGATCTCCAACAGATCCTGAGTCTCATTAGCCGCTGATTTTACTACATTAACATATTAAATGACACACCTACCAGTGGCCATGACTGAACATTAAGGGCCAAAAAAATGATACAAAGGGGACGGCACCCCACTCCCTTGAAAAAACCCTGCCCCTTCCCAGGTAGACGAATGCATTACCCTCCCCATCACTAGCCTCATTCCTCCTTCCTCCTTCCTTTGTCTTTACTCTTTAAAATTAAATCCCTCTCACCATGTGAATGAGAAGTTGATATGTGAACTTAGTTCCTGCTTCTCCATTCTTTTCCTCCTTGTAATTCTTGCCTCCGTTGTTGTAGATTAATTGCCCACATCTATGTGACTTTTTTCCTATTCTGCTTCAATAACCTGTGTGTCTATTTTTGTATCAGTACCATACCAGTTTTGATGATACTAGCTTTATAATATAGATTGAAACCAGGGAGTGTGAAAACTCCAGATTTGTTCTTCTTTCTCAAAATTGTTTTGGCTATTTTGTATCATTGTGCTTACTTAAAACTTTTAGAATTTTTTGTTCTAGTTCTGTGAAAAATGCCATTGCTATTTTGTTAGCGATTCCATTGAACCTGTAGATTGCCTTGGGTAATGTGGTCATTTTAACAATATTAAGTCTTCCAACCCATGAATATGGTGTATCCTTCCATCTTTTTGTGTCATCTTCAATTTCTTTCATCAGTGTCATAGTTTTCTGAGTGCAGGTCTTTTACTTCCTTAGATTTGTTTCTTGGTATTTTAATCTTTGTGATATAATGGTAAACGAGATTGTTTTCTAATTCCTCTTTCTGATATTTTATTGTTAGTGTGTGGAAATGCAACTGATTTCTGTACATTAATTTTGTATCCTGCTACTTTATCAAAATCATTATTGAACTCTAGTAGCATTTTAGTGGTGACTTTAAGATTTTCTGTGTATAGTGTCACGTCATCATGTATGAACAATGACAGTTTTACTTCTTCCTTTTCAACTCAGAATGCTTTTATTTCTTGTTCTTATCTGATTGCTATGGCTGAGACCTCAACTATTACGTTGAATAAAATGGTAAGCATGGTGAGAATAAAGTCAGCATTTCACTGTTGAGTAGGATGGTAGCTGTGGGCTTATCATATTTGACCTTTATTAAGTTGAGGTATATTCCTTCTATATCTACTTTGCTGAAAGTTTTTATCATAAATGGATGTTGAATTTTGTCAAAAATTATTCTGCATCTATTGATATGATCATATTATTTCTATTCTTTAATTTGTTCATTTGGCTTATTACCATGAATAGTTTCTGCATATAGAAATATTCTTGCATCCCTGAGATAAATGAACTTGATTATGATCTATGATTCTTTTACTATATGGTTGATTTTGGTTTGCTGATATTTTGTTGAGTATTGTTTCCTTACCAGTGGTATTGACCTGTAGTTTTCTTTTCTTTCTTTCTTCTTTTTTTTTTTTTTTTTTTTTTTGGTAATATCTTTGTCTGGTTTTGGTATCGGGTGATGCTGAACTTGTAGGATGAGTTCAGAAGTATTATTTTCTCTGCAATTTTTGGAATAGTTTAAGAACGATCAATGTTAACTCTTCTCTAAAAGTTTGGTAGAATTTCACTGTGAAGTCATTTGGTCCTGGACTTTTGTTTGTTTGGATATCTTTTTAAAATTATTACTGATTTAATTTTATTTCAGTAATTAATCAGTTCATATTTTCTTCCTCGTTCATTCTTGGGAGATCATACATTTCTAGGAATTTGATTATTTTTTCTAGGTTGTTCATTTTTTTGGCAAGTAATTGTTCATAGTAATCTCTTATGATCTTTTGTATTTCTATGGTGTCAGTTGTAACGTCTTCATTTTCATTTCTGATTTTATTTATTTGGGCCCTGTTTCTTTCTTGATAAGTCTAGCTAAGGTTTTATAAATATTGTTTTACTTTTCTGAAAACTATCTCTTAGTTTCATTCATTTTTTCTACTGTTTTTTATTGTTTGTTTGTTTTGTCTTTGTCTCTATTTTATTATTTCTGTTCAGATCTCTATGACTTCTTGCCTTCTACTAACTTTAGGTTTTGGTTTTTCTTCTTTTTCTAGTTTCTTTAGGTGTAAAAGTGGGTTATTTATTTGAGATTTTTTCCTGTTTTCTCTTAGGACTGTCTTTGCTGTGTCTCATATATTTTGGCTCCCTGTAGTTTTGTTTTCATTTGTCTTCAGATTTTTTAATTATTATTATTTCTTAATTGATCTATTGGCTGCTTGGTAACATATTGTTTAGCCTCCATGTGTTTTTATTTTTGCAGTTTTTTTTTTTCTTGTAGTTGATATTAATCAATTAGTGCTGTGGTCAAAAAAGATGCCTGATATGATTTCAATTTTCTTAAATTATCTGTAATTGTTTTGTTGTATGTGGTCAATTATAGAGAATGTTCCATATACCTTGAAAATAATGTATATTTTATTATTTTTGAATGGAATTTTCTCTTTGTATTTATTAAGTCCATTTGGTATAATGTGCCATTAAAGGTCAAAAGTTCCTTATTGATTTCTGTCTGGATAATGAGTCCATTGATGTAAGCAAAATGTTAAAGTCCCCTAATAGTGTGCTACTGTCAACTTTTCCCTTTATGTCTATTAATAATTGCTTTATATATTTAGGTGTTCCTATGTAGGGTGCATATACATTTAGAATTATTGCATCTTCTTCTTGGATTGATTACTTAGTCACTATGTAATGCTATTTGCCACTTGTTGCAGTCTTTGTTTTAAAGTCTATTTTGTGAATTGCGAATATTGATACACCAGTTTTCTTTTCATTTCCATGTATGTGGAATAAATTTTTCCATCCCCTCACTTTTAATCTGTACCTATATTTAGATCTGAAATGAGTCTTTTATAGGATGCATATGTATTTGTCTTATTTTTGTACACATTCAGTCACTCTATGTCTTTTGATCTAACTATTTAACCTATTTATATATAAATTAATTATTACTATGTATGTAATTATCATTTTGTTAATTGTTTGAGCATTTTTTTTGTTTGTGTGTTTGAGTAAAGGTAGATTTATTCAGAGATACATTGAAAAAGGCAAGAGAAAGCCCATGAGGTGTGCGGGTTGGGTGCTCAGATTAAAAGTAGGTACACACTCCATAGACAGAGTGTGGGCCATCTCTGAAGAGGGAGAGAGAGGGGCGGCCTGGGCTTTTTTTCAGTGGTTCTTTTTGGTTCCTTTCTTCTTTTGCTCTCTTTCCTTATGATTTGATGAGTATCTTTAGTGTTACATTTAAACTTCTTTCTCTCTTTTGTGTATGTATCTATTATAGATTTTTGGTTGTGTTTACCATGGGTTACCATGAAGTTTATATATAGCAGTCTGTCTATCTACCTATATGTATATATACATACAATCCTTTTATGTTGCTGATCTCTTAAATTCAAACGCATTTTAACAGCCCTGCATTTTTACTCACCTCTCACCATTTACTGTTTTTGACATCATATTTTACATCTCTTTGAGTATCTCTTAACTACTTATTATGAATATAAATGATTTTACTACTTTTGTCTTTTGACTTTCCTACTAGCTTTGTAAATGATTGATTTACTAACCTTAATTTATATTTGCCTTAATCAAGGGTTTTTTTTCCATTTCTATTTTTCATTCTTCTAGCTATGGTCTTTCTTTTTCACTTACAGATATTCCTTTTAACATTTTTTATAAAGCTGGTTTGGTGGTGCTGAACTCTTTTAGTTTTGCTTGTCTGTAAATCTTTTGATCTTTCCATCAAAACTGATTGAAAGACTTGACAAGTAGAATATTCTTGGTAGTAGATTTTTTCCTTTCATCACTTTAAGTATATTATGCCACTCCCTTCTGGACTGCAGAGCTTCAGCTGAAAAGTCAGCTCTTAGTCTTATGGAGGTTACCTTGTATGTTACTAGTTGCCTTTTCCTTGCTGCTTTTAGTATTCTCTTTTTACCTTTATGTTTTATCGTTTTAATTACAATTTGTCTTGGCATTGTCCTCTTTGGGTTGATCCTGTGTGGGACTCTGTGCTTCCTGGACCTGGATGTCTGTTTCCTTTCTCAGGTTAGGGAAGTTTTCAACTGTTATGATTTCCAATATGTTCTCTGTCCCTTTTTCTCTTTCTTCCCCTTCTGGGACTATTATATGAATGTTATTATGCTTGATGTTGTTATCAGATATTTACTAAAGAGTCCTCATTTCTTTTTACTCTCTCTTTTTTTTCTTTTTTTCCTGTTCAACTTCAGTGATTTACAGTACTCTGTCTACCAGCTTGCTGATTCACTCCTCTCTATCACTTAATCTATTGTTGATTTCTTCTACTGTATTTTTTACATGAGTTACTGTATTCTTCAGCTATGTTTGGTTTGTCTTTATATTTTTAACTCTTTATTAGAGACCTCTAACTTCTCACTCTGTCATCCAAGCTTCTCCTAAGTTGTTTCAACATCTTTATCATCATTATCTTGAACTCTTTATAAGGTAGACTGCTTATCTTCACTTCAGTTAGTTCTTCTTTTGGAGTTTTAACAGGTTCCTTAATTTAGAAACTCATCTGTCACCTCATTTTGCCTAATTTGCTGTTTTTATTTTTATGTATTTGGTAGGTTGCTTTCATTTCCCAACCTTGGAGATTTTCCCAACCTTGTGTAGGAGATGTCCAGTGTGTTCCAGAAGTACACACTCCTCTGGTCATCAAAACTATATGCTCTTGGGGTGCCTCTTATATGGGCATTGTAGATGGGTTTATCCCCTAGTCTTGTTGGTTGGTAGACACTGCCTTGTGTAAAAGCTGCTGGCCACTTGTGGGTGGGGCTGGGTCATGAGGTGGCTGGGTGTAGCCTCAACCACTAGAAGGCAAACACCAGCTCCAGGACACCCAGAGCCCAACAGCAAGAGGTCCCAGAAATAGCTCTGGGCCTTAGAGCCACTTACCAGCAGGTTGGCACCAGCACCAAGACCCCCCAGGCTACAGTCCCACCCACCAGAATATAAGCACAAGCTCCAAGCCTTCTAGGACCCTTCAGCTGACCACCCTGAGATCCAGCCCCACTCAGAAGCAGGTCAACACTGACTTTGTGACACCCCAGACTCCTCAACTAGCTGCGTCAGGAACCAGCTTTTCCCACAAGGAGGACAACACTAGATCTGGGACCCCTAGCTCTGCAACCACTCATCCTAGGACCCAGCTCCATCCTACAGTGGGTCACCACTTGCCCTGGCTACAGGACCTGAGGGTCCTAGATTTATTTTTGGCCTACTGATGGGTGGGGTTGGGTTCATACAGTTGGCTGTGGGGTCCCACGGGGTCCTGTGGCTAGTCCCAGTGCACTGGTGTGTGATGCTGGGTCCTGGGTCCTCTGGTAGAGATGGCACCTGGCCTAATTGTGGGTGGAGCTGTGTCCTCTCTTGGCTTCCTGCTTGGTCTGAGGCATCCCAGTACTAGTGCCAACAGGCTAGTGGGTAGGGCTGGTCCCACAGCTAATAAGCAGCAGCACCGTTGTCCTCAGGGTAGAATGAGCTCCCCAAAATGTCCTCTGCCAGTGTCTGTGTCCCAGGGGTGAGATGCAGTAGCCTCCTGCCTCTAAGGGAGATTCTCAAAACTCAGCAGGTGGGTTTGACCCAGGCTCCTTTCAAATGATTGCTTCTTCCTTGAGTCCCAGATTGCATGAGATTTTGTGTGTGCCCTTGAAGAATAGCTTTTCTTTCCCAAAGCCATCCAGTTCTCCCAAATGTAAGGTCACTGGCCTTCAAAGACAAACGTCTGGGGTCTTATCTTCCGGAGTGCCTCTCGGTCCCAGTTTGGATAGCCCAGTATGGGTCTTGGACCTCTCGCTCCTAAGGGGCAACTTCTACAATTGTAATTATGCCCTGCGTATGGGTCACAGGGATGTGGGGCTTAACTATGCTGCCTCTTTGCCCTTCTTACGTGTCTTGTTGTGATCCCTTCTTTATATTTTTAGTTATAGAAGATCATTTCTGCTTGTCTTCTGGTCTTCCTAATGAATTGTTGCTCTGTAAGTAATTGTAATTTTGGTATGCCTGTGGGAGGAAGTGAGCTCAATTCCTACTCTCCCATCTTGGCCACTCCACAAGTAATTATTGAAACCTGGACATTTTCCTATTATGTTATGGTTTTCTGGATCTTATAGAAACCGTCTCTTTTAGCTGTGTGTGTGTGTGTGTGTGTGTGTGTGTGTGTGTGTGTGTGTTTTCCTGACATTACTTTTGCTGAGTAAAGTCGGGCACTTTCTTCTTCTTAATAGCATGTGGTGTACAATCAATCCTAAGTTCTTCACTCAATGTCCACTGACACCCAAGGTTAAGGAGGTCTCTCATTACTGCTGGTCAAAGATAGGATATGAAGATTCTTATGTTGTCTCCATAACAACTGGGCCAAAGGTGTCCTGTAACTGCTGTGTAAAGTTGAATGTCCTGACTCTCCACTGGGCATCCTCTGAAACCACTTACTGGGAAGTGGAAGGGGTATCCTATTACTTCAGGTTGGATGTGGAAGTTCAGACACTGCATGTTGCCTCCACTGATACTGCACTGGGGAGAAGATGACTTGTTACTGCTGGGTGGGGATGAAAACCCTGGCTCCCTACTTGGCGTTTTCTGATACCACTCCAGCAGTAGAGTTAAATGCATCCTCACAGCCTCTCAAGGTTGGAAGTTCAGGCCCCTCTCTTTGCCTTTGCTGGCGTGGGAAGAGATGGGGTTATGTTTTATTTGAGGTGTTTGCTTTGAATCGTACTGTTATTATCTAAAAAAAAAATTCTTTTTTGCCAAGTTGTTCCTTTCTTGATCCTTTACCTTGAGAGAACAAGCTTTGGTTGGACTATTTTTGACTGTGTCCAATGCTGTTTTTAGATTTCCAGTTTCTTCAGCTTCAAGTCTTCAATTTGCGAGGCAAAACTCAGGGAACTCACCACTGTGTTGTTCCTTGTATCCCAAGTTTCCTAGCCACCCTGTCTTCTTTTCCTTTAAGAGTCTTAAAATTTTATATATATAATGGCCAGCATTTTTAGTTGTACTTAGCAGAAAGTGTAGGATTTCCACTTCATCCTGTCAGAAGTGAAAGTCAGCTTTGTATTTTAAGGCACTTTTTGAAACACATTTTTATTTTCCATATCATACTTGTAGGAACATTTATAGCAGTTTAAAGTACAATGAAAAAAGCATCTTTATAACACTTTTCTCCTATTGAGAATAAGTAAAAAGAACATATGCTTGATTTGTCACTCTGGAGATAGGGTGATATATTCAAAGTATATTATTTTAGTGTGTTTGCCTTGAAACAGGAGGAGAGAGTGATAAAACTAGAGAATTAACAATTAGACTGTGTTTTAGGCTGTACTATTTGAATAATCTGCTTGTTCAGCCAAACTAATAACAAGAGTTACTTAGGAAGACTTTCAAAATTTAAATTATGGAGGGAAAATGTAGAAAATAGGTTGGTCTGGAGAATTGATGACAACTATTTTAACTGTGAGCACTCTTTGGAGAATGTTAGCACTTTAGCAAATGTTTTCATTTCTCTAAGAATGCCAGAAGATTGTGAAGCATTTAATAATTTTTATATGTAACCCATATTCATGGTGAAAGCCAAAACAATGTTTCTCTCAATTCTACACCAGGGGTGGCCTCAGGGCATCTTGACTAGAGTTTTTCTAACTCTATTACTATGTGCAGGTATTTCTGTCACTGATGTGGGTTTTTTTGTTTGCTTGTTTGGTGGTGGTTGCTGTTGTTTTTCCATATTTGTGAAGAAATATTAGGCACATTCCTTTGGGTTCTCTTAACTCAGTTATGAAACTGATCACTCATTCCTCTAATATGCTTGGAAACCTTCGCAAGAAAGCACAAGCCATTTCAAAATTTATCTGCTCGTTATTGTCCTATAGAAATACCAAATCACTGTGTCTGTTGACCAAAAATGAAGTATTAGCTCCTTTTGAAGATTTTATAAGTGCTTGTGGCCTTGATATGAAAATTGTTTTAAGTTGAAAATGACTCAGACTGACCCATTGTAGCTAAGGTCCATCCTGGTGAATAGACCAGACATATTGGCAACATTTCATAATTATTTTGGTTGATCTATGGTTCCTTGACTTCCCTAATTTAAATGATTGAGTCAACAGTCCCTGCTTGTAACAAGAATTAATTTTATAATCACTTTTCTATCTTCACATGCTTCATTTAACCCCTTATCCTCTTCTGGACTGCCACAGAGCTGCCTGGGACCAATACCAACTGTCACGGTTACACGATCGTCTGCTCACTGCTTCCAAACTCCCTTATCTTCTTCTCTTCTGCTAGAAATAACTTCTCCATCTGAACACATTATATCAACATCTCTTTCTGACATGAAAAAGTACTCCAACTCACCTGCTCTAATTCTTAATCTAGATCTTATAGAAAAAAGCAACATGTACTATATTCAATAGTCATTGACTTCTCTAGACTCCATGAGAGAAGTAACTAATTTTCTCTCAAAATAATACATCAGAAAATCATTTATGGCAGGGAATTAGCCTTAATAGAGCTTTAATATTTATTTTAGGTATACTAGACTTACAATATGTTTCTGCTTAGATTACTGTGCAGTGGCAGGGGATACTCTACACATTACATAGCTGGTTGACTGCCACTTAAGACTCAGACTTCTAAGGGCTTGTGATTTCTCCAAACTCCATGAAAAAATACACTTCCAAATTTTAGAAATGTCAATGCTCACACTCTAATGTCCTCACAGAAGTCAAGTGTACCGAAATAAGGTTGCACAAGAACATATAATTAAAAGTTACCCATCTTAAAATGATAAATCAAGGGATTTATTACCAGTCTAGATATTGAGCTTGTTAATATTAAATTTAGGAAGAAAAAAGGCTATATTCCAGATAACAGTGATTTATGCAATGATTCAGCATTATGACTTTAGACTCTTTTAAATCAAAACAGTTTTCTGAGCAATGGGTGCAAATACAATCCTCCTCAGAGATTCCCTAGATACCACCAGCTGCATTGGAAAACACAACTGGATCACTCTCTTACCCTATACACAGAAATCAGTTCAAAATGGTTTAAAGAGTTGAACATAAGACTTAAAAGCCTAAAACTCCTAGAAGAAAACAGATGTTAAGCTCCTTGACATTAGTGATGATGATATTTTGGATTTGACAACAAAAGCAAAAATGAACAAATGGGACTACATCAAACTAAAAAAAAAACTTCTGCACAACAAAGGAAATCAAGAAAATAAAAAGCAACCTACTGAATGGGAGAAACCATTTGCAAACCACCTATGCAAGAAGAGGTTAATATCCAAAATATATGAAGAACTCATGCAGTTCAACAGCAAAAATACTAATGACTCAATTAAAAATAGGCAAAAGTCTGAAATAGAGATTTTTTTTCCAAAGACAGCATATACATGGCCAACAGGTACGTAAGAAGATGTTCAATATCACTGATCATCAAGCAAAAACACATCAAAACCACAATGAGCTAGCACCTCCTACATGTTAAAATAGCTAACAATCACCCAAAAGATAAGAGAGAACAGGAGCTGGGAGGGTATGGAGATAAGAGGACCCTCGTGCACTGATGGGAATGTGAATTGGTGTAGCCACTATGGAAAATAGTATGAAATTCCTCAAAAAGTTAAAAAGAGAATTACTACATGATCCAGTGATTCCATTTCTGGACCTGTATACAAAGGAAACAAAATCAATTAAATCAGGATCTCATGGAGGCATCTGCATTCCTATGTTCACTGCAGCATTATTCACAATAGCTAAGGCAAAAACAAACACAAACAAACAAAAATACCTAAATGTCCTTTGACAGATGAATAAATAAAATGTGTGAGATTATCTATATCTATATGTATTTGTATCTATTTGTCTATCTATCTATCTCTATATATGAAATACTGTTTAGCCTTCAGCCATAAAAAAGAAAGAGATTTTGCCATTTGTGACATGATGTCACAACATTCAACATGGATGAAACTGGGGACATTATGCCAAGTGAAATAAGCCAGACTGAGAAAGACAAGTACTGTATGGTATCACTTACATGTGAAATCTATAAAAGTGAAGAAAAGAAATTTCATAGAAACAGGCTGCTAAGGGCTGGGGGGAGAGGGAACTGAGGAAATGCAAGTCAAAGGGTACAAACTTTATAAGAAGAATAAGTAGTGAGGACCTAATGCACAACATGGTGGCTGTAGTTAATAATGTGGGGTCGTAGATTTGAAAGTTGCTGAGAATAGACATTAAGCATTCTCACCAAAAACAAAAACAAAAAAAATAGTTTTATCTATGTCAGTTACATGAGGTGATGAATGTGTTAATTATCTTGATCTTGGTAATCATTGAACAATGTATATCAAATCATCAAGTTGTGCACTTTAAATATATACAATGTTACTTGCCAATTATTCCTCAATAAAGTGAAAAAAATTTAAAAATTAAAAAAATTAAACACAGTGGCAATAAAAAATACAATAAAACATGTATTTATAAACATGCTCAAAAAACAAGACAAATCAAAACTGAAAAGGGCACTAACAAACGGAGATTGATTGTTCTTACAGGGGAAATATAAAAGAAATAATTAATGAGGATGCCTTTTCTATAATAATTATAAATCACTAAGCAATAACATATATAGATATATGTGATATACATATAACATAGACATACTATATTTTGGTATATACAGATATGTAGATCAATAGAGAACCCATTCTGTGCCAACCAGATGACAAGTTTTCACAAGGAAAGGAGTAGAATTTTGGATTTAGGAGTTAAGGAAGAGCCATTGTGACAGAAATGGAGGTGCCAGACAGTATTTAGAAGACATAGTAGTTAAACTGATATATAACCTTGACAATATTTATAGCTTTTCTGAAGGTGACCAGTGCATTTATTATTAGGAATGATTTGAATGCAGTTAAGTGAGTTAGCAGTAACAAGTCAATTTCCTTATATTCATTAGTTTAGCTAAAATATTTAAGGTTTCAAATACATGGTGACCTAGAATAATTTCTTATACAAGGATTTGATTACAAATACCCAAAATAGTGATATTTTGCATCTTTGTTGCTGCATCTTAGCACTGACTGTCCAAGCACTGGAAATAGCATTATTAGTGCCTTTAAATCAGATTAAAGAACCAATTCTAATATTCTAGAAAGCCCAGAAACAATTCAGAAGCCTCATCCTTAAGATTCTGTTCCTTTAGGACCACACCTGCTACCAAAATCTGTATCAGTCACAGTTCTCCAAAGAAATGGAACACACACCCATAGTAGCCACTAAGCTAATATTAGCAAGATATGCCTGTCAGGAACCTCCAGCTTCAGTGAAATTTCTAGAAGTCCAGTGGTGCCCTTCCAAAGTGAAAGATAAGTTGTGACATCTGTTCCCTAACAACCAAAAAAGAGTCACTACACCTAGTGGGCCTCTGGATTTTGGAGGCAACATATTTTGGGGGGTTATTACTCCAGGCCATTTATAAAGGTACCTAGAAAGCTGCTCACTTTGTATGGGACCCAAACATGCAGTCCTGAGGAGATGAATAAGGAGAGCATCAGTCATAGAAGTAGGGAAGTTAAGTCTCAATTAAGGGAAGATGAACATAAATAGGACAAAGGAACTGAGGTTGAAGAGAAATCTAATCATGTGCAGAGGAGGACAAAGGGCAGGGATTTGAAGCAGTTAGGCCTGAGTGAATTGGAAAGAAAGGTCTAGAAAGGGTGGGTAAAATTCAAAGGATCATTTTCAGGATAAAATAATTATTGAAAGATATAAGAAAAGCAGCTGACCCAAAAAGTATAATAACATTTTAGATATCTCCACTGAGATCCTAGTTTACAAATTCTTGTAATTTCCAGAAAGTGTGTATTTCCTATGGCAGTTTTATCTAAGAGATGAATATAGTTTTTTGGGTACTTAGAAAGGTTTTTTTTTTTTAATGGCAAGATAGTACACCATCTGTATAAGATTATTTTGAAATGAATGTGCTATCTGAACTTGCCTCAATTTCAGAGTGCATTAACCATTAATATACCAAAAGACATGACAATGGGTTAGGAAGACAAGTTTGGAATGTATCAGCTTAATTGCCTCTCATGATATAACTTTGGTTGCTACATTTATAATGCTTTCATGTTCTTGGGCTTTGTGATTTTCACCACCTGTCTCAGAGGAGCCCAAAGAGGAAAAATGATGCCGCGACCTAGTCTAAATTACATACTCTAAATTGGAAAAAGGAACTTGGGAGGGAGATTTTCACCTAGTCTACCCTAGGCTAGTCCAATTCTAATTTAATTTGGGGAGACATAATTTCATGCTTCAATGACATAGGATGCAAAATATTTTTTAAATGGGTGTTCTTAGAAGAAACCTTTACATAAGTCATATTTAAATGTAAGTTTCTTACATCTGGACATCCTTTTAAATATTTTCAAGTCAGAAGATGCTGACCCAAGGAGTTAGAGTTAACATACTTCCTTTAGTTCCTAAATTCTAAAAGTTCACCTTCAATTAACAAGAAAATGATTTGGACAGAGAATTATTCTAATTTGTATTTTAATTGATTAATTTATTATTATTATTTGGTGGGGGAAGTAATTAGGTTTATTTAGTTCTGTATGTTTTAATGGAGTTACTGAAGATTGAACTCAGGACCTTGTGCATGCTAAGCATGAGTTCTACCACTGAGCTCTACCCTCCCCTCTAATTCGTTACCAAAAAAATAAATAAAGAATGACCTCATGTAGCTGTGTATTTTTATTTTAAATGTGTTTGATGAACTTTATTGATGTGAATTTTTTTATTTGGTTTTCCTCATGGCAAGATAATGAAAGTCACTTATTAATTCCATTTCTAATTATTAAATTATGATGATCAAGATTGTCCTAAGAAAATATTCACATAGCGAAAAGTTGTCGCTGATCGTATGTGAGATCCAAAGAAACAGATGCAAATAAATTAAAGAGATAAATCCATCTGATAAGAAAGAGACTTCATATTTTCAGAGGCTATTGAATCTCACTCTCATGATCAAAGAGATTTATCTCATGGGCATCAGTGGGCAGATTTATGAACGTAGCTAGGTAAAAAAGTAAAATTAATCAGACATAAAGGATATTTCTTTGTTTAAAATTATATCTGCATTAACACAATTCTTCCATGATTATTTGAATCTAATACAAAATCTACCCAGGAGCATGAAATTTTTAGAGATCATGCTTTAGTGTTGTAGCTCTTATCAGATCTGGTTTTTAGCAGATTTCCCCTTGGGAAGTTTAGCCAGTTTTGAAATATACCTCTATACAAAGCTCTATAGATAGCCAATTACTCATCTACTTATATGAAATTTTTAAATGATACGAATTTTAGTAAGCTAATAAAATATATACCTCCTATAATGTGAATAAAGTTAATGATATTTACTTGCATGTATATTTAATATATCACCTATGTTCTCTCAATATGTGCATGTAGACAGAGGCATTATATAAGCAGCCATTATATACTACATACACTGTTTAAAAGTTGTAAATTTTACCATGTTGACCCAACCAAAAAAAAAAAGTCTACAATTCTCTGAAACTTCCAAAACAATTATGTAACACAAGATCTCTAAATGTATAGGTGATCATTTAAATTTACATTATTTAAATAGAATGTAAGCATACAAAGCACTCTTTCCTAAGGTATCACTCCTCTAACTTACTGCATCAGAAGACTTACTCTCTTGACACTACTCAGAGTTCACTTATGGGTATAAGTAGAGGTGACTTTGAATGCCTAGTTTCCTGGGAATGGGGATCTCTGTATGCCCAGTAGGCAATAGTTGTAAAGATTGAATGTAGCACCACTGATCATCATGGATGATCGAAGGAATATTTTCGCATGGCTCCACAAAAGGCATTTTTTTTTCCATAGAGAAATGCCTTCAGGACTTAGAAATTGTCTTCCCTTAAATCTGCATCACTGAATATAATAGCAACATTACTCCTAGTGTAGGGTTATTTAAAATAAGGAGATTACCATGTCGGAACTTATAGTTATATATACTAATTTGAGCTGCAGTAATTCGGATTGATTATTTTTAAACAGCCGACATTTTTTACCTTTAAAAAACATTTCCAGCATCATATTTGCTACATGTGAAGGACAAGTATGTCATAGTTAGGGGAATTAAATACCTTCAATATTTTCAGGCACTATAATAGAACACATACATACTTGATAGTAAATAACGTGTATGTGCTTACCTCCACAAGGAAGAAAATTCTTTGTTTTAACATATTGTTAAACAATTTTGAATCATCGTGTCTATGCATAAGAAATCACTGAATCCATTTGAAGTTTTCTACAAATCAAATAGTCAAAATAGTCAAACAACATTATAGTTACCATTTTTATAGGAGACACATGAAGAATGTTAGTTAGCCAACTATTTTTCACGTTGGTGGTGGGATGCAGAAAATGACTTTAATATTATGAAGGGGTTATTTTGACAAAAAGAAAAATAATAAAACAATGGAGATGTGGATGCTCGTTACATTCTATTTCTAGTAACTATGTGAACCATCCAGTTATATTTTGTCAAGGCTGTGGCATACCTTAAAGCCATGAAGATGACCTGAATAATACCACAAGGTTATTTAGTCCCACAGATCTTAATGATTGGCAGTAACTATGTATTCTGAGACCTCCACAGGCAAAAGTTGGAGTGGAAATATTTCCGGAACATTATCTGTCCAGATTTATTTTTTATGTTCTTTCCTTCAACTCTGTCCACTTTCAATTATTCCAATGATTAAAAACATTTTTAAATTTCCAAGCATTCAATACGTCTGTAGTGTTCTGGCTGATATCAGGTGAATAAAAAAGCAGGCAAAAATGTTAAGTCCAACCTTATGGAATCATATTAATAAGTCAAAAGAAAGTAGAATATTGGCAATTTCATATGTTTTAATCTAACATAATCATAATAAGAATTGTACTTTGAACTGAAAGGGTCACAAAGAGAACCTCATATCCAATTTTCAATTTCAAGTGAGGAAAATGAATTCCATTATGATGACATGACTTATCCAAGACCACAAAAGAAATGATGGGCATACATAAATGTCAATTCTAATAAAAGCAGGGGTATTAAGTGGACCATAATGTTTATGCCAAAGAAATTCATCTCCTTAGAAATAATTTAGGCAGTGCTTATTCATATATGATGTGATTTCTGACTATAGTGGGTATATGGAGAGAAACTATACACTGAGTATATTTATACAGCTGAATTTTAACTACACTAACTTGAAAAATGTAATCGTTAATAAAAGGCTAATATGGTTTCTTTCTTAGTATACCTTAAATCACATAATATAGGTGTGACACTAAATTTCTTAATTTATTCAGTTGTGCTAGCTTTCATGTTGAAGAAAATATATTAATTTATACAACTGATATTTATTTATTGATGCCTATAAGCAAATATCTCCATTAGGTACTATGGATAGAAAATGTATATATGTTTATATATACATGACTGGGACATTATGGTGTACACCAGAAACTGACACATTGTAACTGACTGTACATCAATTTAAAAAAAGGAAAATGTATAAACCCTGTCCCTAGCTATTAAATGTCTAACAGTGTGTTTTTTGTTTGTTTGTTTTTAAGTGAAATATTTTATTTCTCAGAATGTGAGCTTATTTAATAAGTTAATTATTATTTAAAGGTAAAATAAGCCATATTTCAAACAGGTAAATTGATAGAAATGTCTGAATTAATTTCTCTAATAAGACTAAATGGCTATTCAAAAATTTTTTAGTTTTTAAATTTTTTATATAATTTTTAAAGGTTACACTTTATTTACAGTTATTACAAAATACTGGTTTTGTTCCCCACATCGTACAATACATACTTAAGAGTATCTTATATCCAGTAGTTGGTACCCCCCACTGTCCCACCCCATCCTGCTCTTCCCTTCCTTCCCTGCTGGTAATCACTAGTTTGTTCTCTGTATCTGTGAGTCTGTTTCTTTTTCATTATATTTACTAGTTTGATGTATGTTTTCTAAACTAGTATAAACTGTTGACTTCCTTCCTCCAAACCTCCACAATCAAGAACAGAAATCATGGAAATAAAAACAAATTGAGATAAAGTCTGTTGAAATGTTGTAATGGGGACCAGTTTTTCCAGACTAAAATATGATCTTGAGACAATGATACAGGAAAGAAACTTCTGATTCTGCTCTTGTTTCTCTTACCTTGTTTTAGGACATTCAGAGCCTGTCTTTCAAGTGACATCTTAGCCCTCTGTTTTTAGACAGCATAGGGTTAAAATCAGGACAACTCAGAGCACTGGTCAAAATAACAAGCTGAAAAAAATGTGGACTGACTAGCTTTGGCATGTACATTTCCCACTTCTAATTCTCTCTAGACACAAAGCTGAGAAATTGAATCATGGAAAGTGATTCTTACACTTGGATGTACAGTGGAATTCCCTGGAAAGTTTTCTAAAAATTCCATGCAAAGCTAAAAGCCAGACAAATTAAATCAATCTCTGAATGAGAGATTATTATCAGTGTTATTTAAACCTCCCCCTGTAGTTTCAATATTCTTTGGAAATTTGAGAAGCACTGATCAAAAGTACTCCTTCACGTTGTTTCTCTCTGGGTCTGGGACACTGAGTGTTAAAACCTCCTCCAAAGAAGTTATTTTGTGGCATACGAACAATAAATGTTTTTTTTCCTGCCTGTAATTCTCTACTCTTGGAGTTATTTTAACCTAGTCCTTTCTTTGTGGCTATAGGCTTCATATAAACTGTGGTGTACTCTTTGGTCTTTATCTAATTCTTACTGCAAGAAATAGGACCTTACAAACAAATCTGTAAGTTATCTAAGGAATATTTTTATTTCAAAATTAATCAGCAAACTTGATCGATCACAGATTACAGTGAGAAGCAAATGCTTTGTTACTTTTGAAGAATAAGGAATAATAAAACTTCATAGACTAAACAATACAAAGATACATGTACTATGATTTATACATAGAAAAATTTAAAAAAAATCAAACCAAAATGCATAGGGAAAACAAAGCTGTAATAAACAACATGGTAGATACAGCAATTAAAGAATGTTTGCCCATGGAAAACAAATTTGAAAGTTGGAATATCGGAGTCAAAAATTATCCCAGAAGTATCAAGAAAAAAATCAATAAAAAGTGCACAAGAGAAATGAAGATAAATAAAATATAATGTTGAAATTTTAACATCTAGATTATAGGATTTAGAGAGTGAGAGAAAATAAAAAAATGGGACTCAGAAATATTTGAATAGATGGTATAATTAAATGTCCCAGAATAAAAAAAAAATCATATACATGTAAGCTTTCAAAGTTAAAGACCACTTTAAATGCTAAGGAGGAGATATAAGGAATGTTTCATAGCTAGACACCCAGAGTAAAATTTTAAAATATCAATGACAAAAATAAATGTATAACAACTCACAAAGAAAAGACTATTTTCATTAAAAATAAATCAAAAAAAGAATGTCATAAGATTTTTCAGTATCAATACTAACTAAATGAATGCAAATTTTATAAATATACTGGGAATAAAATTTTAATAGAACTGTCATTCAAATATGAGTTTATATTAAAAGTATTCTCAAGCATATAAGTCCCAGAATATCTGCCATATACCAACAAATATTGGAGAGCAATTCTGAATATTTATACAAGAAAAGAAGCATTCAAGAGATATTGCAAAAGGCATCTGAAATAAATTGATCAAATCATATTAAAATATTTATTGTTATACTGAAAATAAGCTGAGATCATAGAAAAATACATAATAATCTAAAAAGTTATAATAAATACCAAACTATCTCAGCAGCAGAGAAAGAATAAAGGATGTGAGAGTTTGCTGATTTATTTTCTTGTGTGTAGAAATAGATGTAATGTTTTTAATGGAGAAACAATTGGTATTACCTAGTAAAGTTAAAAATGCTCATAACCTGATCCAGCAATTCCTTATCTGATATATGCTCTAAATTACCTTTCATATGTTCACCAGGAAGCCTGTAAAAGGATGGTTTTATAACTTCTGTTCCCAATGGAGAGACATAAACAAGAGCCCAAATGATAGAAGATTATATAAATACATCCCATTTCATTCATACAATTGAAAATGATAAAGCTGTGAAAACAAATGAAAAATAAACACTACATTGAACAGCACAGATAAGTCACAATCACATAACACAGAAAGAATAGAAAACAAGTTGCAACAGAATAAGTTTAATATGATTTTATTTCAAAAACATGCAAAGCTAAATGACATATTTACAGACATAAATGTAAGTGATCATGTGATGCAAAAAATCAAGGGGATGGTAAACACAATTATGAGATAGGATTACTACTGAGAAATGAGGAAGGTATGCTTTTACATAGAGAGGGGACTTATAATAATAAGTTTATTTCTTGGAATGAGTGATGTTCATTAAATTAATGATATAATTCTATCACATGTATTTTAAATTGACTTAACAAAATATGTGAGGAGGTAGGCTTTGGGAATGCATTCACAAAAAGAAGATGAGTGAGAAAATATTATAAAATATTTATACATTTTATATTATAAAATATTATAAAAATATATAAAATACCCATCTATTCTTTTTATTGAGATTAAACCCTGCTGATGGTAATTAAAGTTTTCTTTTCCATTTGCAAAGTGTAGGCTATGGTCATTCAGTTCACATTCATTTTACTGAATAATTGTGAGTTTACACAAAGAAGACTTTTTTTTTACTACATTCTGATACTGAGGTTTGGGGCTCAAATTGGAGATACATACTTTGGGCACAGTCACAGGTTTACAAGTTTCTCAGTAAAGGCAATCAATGACTGCACAAAATTGGCCAGGAAAGTCACTAAGAAATACCTAATAAAAATAGTGACTTGGAGCCAATGTTTTCAATCCATGGGGCTTCAAAACACAACTTTTTATTCCTTTTTATGTGCATATATATATATTTGTTTTCATTTTTGTTCTTTTATCCATACAACATAGACTCAGACAATATTTGCCAGAAATACATAACATGTCAGAACAAAGAAAGCATTGTTCAATGGTGTAATACCTTTTTATGTGTAACTTCACGCTCACTGAATTATGAATTTCTCTCTCATAGACATATATATCTATCTTTAAATAATAATGAAACCAGGACCACAGGGACGTTTCTGTATATGCCTTTGTACTTTTAAATATGTGAATGATTCATATTTTTCATTCCTTATTAAACAAAGCTTTTAATGTTGAACATTTATACAATATGTAAATTTAACTATATCTCAGATTGTTACCTATCATGCTTTCTAAAATATTTGAAATGCTTTAAATGGAGATGTAGCAAGATAGTTCAGTAAATGAAATTTAAATTAAACCAAGAATTTTGATTCTGTTATTTTGTTTTCCTTTTTTTGTGTCTGTGGTTTCAAGCACATTTTTATTTTCCTTTGTGGGAAAACATAACATGGTGATGAAACAAAGCTTAGGAAACATACTTTTATAGTTTTTAGGTAAGGCCAATACTTTTTTTGAAAAAGGATATATTGGATTATCTGATTACCAGAGCTTATTTTGTGTGACAACAGGAGTCAGGTAGAAAATGGAAAAGAGAAGAATATTTCTATTTGATTTTGGATTGTATATTCTACATTTTTTCCTAAAATGACTTGAATAGTAGTGTTCAGAACTTTTTGAAAAAAACACACATTTGGGAAAAATTGTATATTTACTATTAAGATGTTCAGATCAAATGTGCCAACAGTAACAGAACTTCAAATACTGGATCCAAAAATATTACATTCAAACCAGCTGTATCTCCAGGATCCCTCATCTCTTGATCACAGTCTCTGAGACAGCCATCAATATTCCCACTTCTTATACTAGAAAGATTTCATTGAACAAAGAAATTGTATTATTGAAATGATGTTCTGTTTGGGCAAAAAATGTCAATTTTACAATTAAAAGGAACTAAGAGCAATATCAAATGTTAAAAGATATAAAAATAATAATCTATCGATTCACATATACTTTTACGTTAAGCTAAGGGTCCCAACTGTAATATACATTCCCTGACTACTCTGATTAATGAAGTAGTGGGTTGCTTGGGACATGAAAGCAGTAAATTGCAAACACTGGTATATTAGCATTCAATGCTATCTTCCTCCCAACAGAAACCTAATAAACAACAGAGTATGCAGGAAGATAAAAGAAAAGACAGCATGCATCGAAACGATGCTTTTTAAATCATTTGGAGATTTTCTTTCTAATTCTTGCTTTCTTTAATGAAGTCCAGGAACTTTTGTGACTCTCTGCAAAGGAACAAAAGTTCCAGTGGCACAGGGTTATTTCAAATTTCATTTGCTTACAGCAAGGTTTTGAAAACTACTAAAACTCTTTTATGAAACATAAGAAAGTGGTTTTCCTGTTACTAATAAATGTCATTCTGACAGCCTCACTGATCAACATTCATCTTCTCAGGAATAAACTAAGTTTACCATACTGAAACTTGTCTCACATTTTTCCAGAGTCAGTACATATTAGCAAACATATATATATATATATAGCAAATATACTATAAGTTATAATACATACAGTATAATATATATTTGTATAAATAATATATAATGAATGATATATAATGAATATATGCATTATTATACATACAGTATAATGATTTCATCATATGCATTTTTATTAAATCTCAACTCTTTTTAACAGATATCTCAACTCTGTCTCATTTCAAATATGCCTCATGTTTTAGTGATCTTAGAAAGTCATTAGGTTTTGTTAGCCTCTTTGCCTCCTCTTGTCTGATACACGGCTAGTGTGAATGAAAAATACTGCAAACCATATCAGTAAACAAAGAATGCTGAAACCATCAAGTGATCAGGGGCTGCCACCCCCCACCCCAGTGAAGACAAGCTTGCAGCCCAGCCTCTGCAGCCACTCACAATGGCACACTCTGAGGGGACACAGAATAAGAAAGGACAGGACACTGGCCCTAGATAGCTAGGTGCTTGTCTAAGGAATGAATTCAATGAGCCCAAATGTTGGCTTCCTCCCATATGTAGAAAAGCGCTAAATTCTTTAACTTGATATGCCTGGTTTTCTTTAGTTAACAAGTAATGTTTTAATGTTCCAACTACCTGGTCTTTGCTGTAAAGCTCCTATATATCCTGGCTCCACCCCGATCTGAGAGACTGTCCCTCCGAGCGATCTGAGAGACTGTCATCCTGGACTCAAAGGGGTTCAAGTCCTCAGAAATGTCTGCCAAATGAAACATAATTCTCAGCTTTTAGGTTGTGAGTTTATTTCTGTCAACACTAGTACTAAAATCTTTGCACCCTTTCTTGATCTTTCTTTTATCCATGAAAGGGTAACTACTTGCAGGTGGCTTGGGCTTTGTTATAAGTGGGACTTCCCTTCCAGACATGGTGTTTGTGTTTGTGGGAGAGATTCCCGGGTAATTTTATTAATTTCACTACGACCAAATGGCAATTTTGATACAATCTGTAATGGTAGCCATGTTTGTATTTGTGTGGTATTGTCGTGTGTGAGTGATTGTGGTATGGTTGTACATACAGTGTGTGAATGACTGTAGTATGGCTCCTTCGTCTGTAAATCAATGGATACAAAAACACATACTAGCACTCCAAGTGAATGAAGGAGGAGGTGGACTACACAGAAGGCTGGAGACTGCGGTACATAGAGTGTGTGCTTCCCCACCGAGCTGACTGATTTATTGTCCTTAGAAACTGAGGTAGCTGTCTTTGAGTTTTCAGGTTTTCAAGAGTATCTATAAATCTACTTTGTTTTTGTTTTCTTAAGAATTAAAATAAATTTTCACTGTAACAAATATATGTTTTTATTTTTTTCTTTTTTCTCTTTAAAATAATGTTTTGGCCAAACAAATTGTATGTATAGTGATCTGAGGACATAGTTTCCTGTATGCTTCAGTTCAATGAAGGAGAAGTAATCATTCTGACTGTATGGCAATGAGACCTTCAACTATTCCAATGGACTTTCTCTTGTGAATTTCCATTCATGGGAACATTAATAACCTGAGGAAAAATTTACTATAATAAAATTAATTTTCTACCTATTAAGTAGGTAAGTATCCTCTAAAAACCCTTAATATTTTACCCTAGTTTGTACCATTTCCAGGTTTCTTTCTCTGTCCCCTTTTGTGTGTGTGTTATTTTTTTTCCTTTCTTTGTTTGCATTTGGGATAAAAAAAATTCCATCTTTTTGTGCAGTCTCTTGGGTTGTGCCTCTGAAGAATACATGTAGTAACTGGATATTTAGTTTAAAGGAAACCAAAAGCAAATAAAATGGACTCAAAGGGCATGTGGTGTTAATGAGCTTGCTAGAATCACCAATTCATCAATGGCTGTGGGGATAAGAAACTCTCAGGAAAGGGGTTTGGGTATATTCTGACAGCTGAGAAGATGTCCACTAGGAAATGTACATGCTAATTTAATATATAAAGTTACACTGAGTTTTAAGTAAACACTATATAAGACTGTGATTCAGAGCATTCGTTTGTTGTTTTTCAGGTCATATTGTTTCAATTTACCATCCTTGAGTTCAGTAATAGGTGTAATTTCGTTCTTGAGTAAAAATTTTAACATTGCTGAAACTTCATTGATTTGTTTTTTATTTTTTCTTTCAAACATTCTCATTCTGGAGGATATAAAAAGCTTAAATGTCAATTTTTCTCAGACAAACAGAAAATTGAATTCTAATGACTTGGAGTCTTGTGCTTAAGCTAAAAATTTGGCTACTTTTTATCTATTAATCAGATTAATTTTGTTGTTGTTTCAGTGACTAAAAAGTAGATAAGTAGATTTGCATGAACCAGTTTTTAAAGTGTTAGCTATTAGAAAGCTAAATTAAATTTCAACAATATATTTGTGGAATTACAAGTAATTGAAAACAAATTTTAGCATGAGCAATGCTGCATAATCCCAATTTAGTTTCTGCTTTAAAATGGTTATATATATTGATAGTTGCATAATTTAAAATTTGTGTATTTGCTTCAAAATGAAAACTTTCATTAAATATTATATTATAGTAAAACACTAATAACAGTACAGAATGAAATAAAGTAAAATAAATAGTTTTTTTGTATAATATACTACACATGGGTCAATTATCTGTGGGAGCCTATTAGAACTGAAATGGAATGTATTAAAACACCAGAATAAAATAAAGCTAGACATATACCCTCCTGAGTATACAAGATATAATATTTTATGTCAAAATCTTAGGTGGGAACCAGTATCACATATAAAGAATATCATATGAAATAAATTAAATAAAACCCAGTTACATTGAATGATAGAACAGAATGAAAAATGTAAGGTCTTTTTTCAAAATATACACTTTCTGTCATTGTTTGTGCTGGGATCTTATTTTAAACCATATTTCCCCCTCATTTAACTAGATGAGAAAAGAAGACTTACATACGCTTCATAATTTGGCCAAGCCATATCTTTATATAGAATTAAAATCAGAGCAACCCAAATATGTGCATTCTGGTTCTTAAACATTTAAAAGCTATTTTGGTCTAAAGTTTCTCTTTGAAGGGGCTAAGAAACAAGTGTTATGACTATAAATTTTACTTTAAAGCATAAAGCACCCTGAAGCATTACCAATAGTAGAATGTGTCAGAATGAAGCACAATGAATTACAGCAGGATGTGAACACTGGTACAAAATAACTTTAATAAAATCAATGGATTCTGCCCTTACATGACTTTACTAAGTAATCTAACTTAAATACCCTGTGGACTAATGAAAATCCAAAGATACGTACTTCTCATTAACTTCACAATATTGCCAAAAAATTGCACCTGATTTATAAAATAGTTTGCACGTACATACAAAAAATATTCATAGATTGGGTAGGGGAAGGGAAACCAAATGTGACAACAATTTCAAATTTTAAATTGAAAATTCCTTGGAATATATTAATATCTATATAGTTATATCTTTACATCTTTATGTTATATATATCTACACATACATCTTTTTCTGTATCTACATTTACTTATTTATGTATACAGATATATACATAAATACATGTACACACACATTTTATAGCTCTGTTTCACAACATATCTAGTTCTACAGACATATGTATCACTTTCTTAGTTTTCATTAACCTTCAAATAACTACTCCAATAGAATCATTTTTATATTTAGTTAATGTTTATAGATAAATTTAGTTATTTATTAATTATTATGCTCTCTGTTATTTTATAATATATTAAAAATGGATTACTCTTTTCATAAAAATCTGAAAAATGTTTGTTTTATATTATGAATGTGATATAATTCTAAATTTTATTCTTCATTTCTCACTCCTGGCTTTGTGAAGAGATTAATCAGTGAAACTCAAAAGAAATTGTTATGGGTTGAATGTCTGTGTCTTCTCAGACTGATATGTTGAAACCCTGACCCCACAACGTAACTGTATTTTGGGATAGGGCTCTTATGGAAGTAATTAAGGTGAAGTGATATCATAAGGGTGGGGCCCTGATTCCACTGGATTAGTGTCCTTATAAGAGACACCAGAGAATGTGCTTGCTCTCTCAATGTGCCAAAGAAGAGGTCACACAGAAGACTGTGGCAGCCTACAAACCAAGAGAAGATGCCACAGAATGAAATCTACCTTGATGGCATCTTGATCTTAGATTTCTCAGCCTCCAGAGCTGTGAGAAATAAATTTCTGTTTGTTAAGCCACCCAATCTGTGGTGCTTTGTAAAGGCAACTTGAGTGGACTAACACAGAAGTAAATTTCCAGCACTGGGAAAACTGCCTTTCCCATTCCAGACTTGGTGCACAGCCAAGTAATCTTCGAACACACTTGCAGTCAAAGACTCAGATCCTCTTTTTTTTAAATTGAAGTATAGTCAGTTTATAATGTGTCAATTTCTGGTGTATGGCATAACGTTTGTCATACAAATATTCACTTTCATATTCTTTTTTCCCTATGGGTTACTACAAGATATTCTATATGGTTCCCTGTCCTACACACAAGAAACTTGTTGTTTATCTAGATCTTTCTGACTGACCATCCTCTTATGTATATCTGAGCTTCCAAGCTCAGATTCCTCCATCCAGAGGCTTCCTTATTTGAGGTCCCTGTTGAGGGTTCTCTTGTGCTACTGCCAAATCTTTTGGGAGTGAAGGAACTTGGAAGACAGTTTTCTCCCTGGGACTCAGTGCTCAGTATATTTCTACTGCTAGAATTTCACTTCTTTCTCTCATTGACCCCCAGGTACACAAAATGGTGGGTGCCTTTTGTCCAGGGCTCCCTTGCAGTGAGAGAATCTCCCTGCCCCACCCGACCCTGTCTTGCAGTAATAAATCTGATCTTAACTTGGCATCCTTCCTGAACATTGGTGGAGTTTATCTTTTTTTTTTTCCCTTGCTTACAGTATTACATTGATTTAAAACTTGGCTCTTACTTTATTTTGGCTTGTTTTAATCAACCATACAATACCTGGTCGCTCAGCTCTCCTGTTTAACTCAGCTCTTGACAATGTATTTCTTTAACCAATCCTAAAACAACTTTAAAAAGGTATTGTTGAATCCAAAATGTATCACAACCCAGCAGATTGGTGACAATTGTAGACCAGTGATGATATATGATCCACTGCATGATTTTGGAGTGAAAAATTTACCTCTAATTTTTATATTAAATTTTCTCTTAGAAAATGACCAAATATTTGCACTTAATTATGTTTACAGTTTAGGAAATGTGTGTTCAATAAGTAGCTCACAAATATACTGACTAATGAAAGTATGTGTGGCAGAGAGTTAACTGTTTCCCATTCTCTCTTTTTAGTAACTTCAGAAAAAGCAATAAATGAATAAAGAAATGATGGTGTTACTCTGACTCTTCTCTTTTACTGAAAGGAATGTAGATGTGATGGCTGGTGGTTGAACTTGAGTCACCGTATTGAAATATGAGTGTCATTGTGACATGATAGGATTAGAGATACTGATAAAAGAATAACTCAGATTCCCTAAATACTTAGTGAAATTGCCATAGCACCATGAAACAGCATACTGCTCACAACTCAACTTTCAAACTATAGAATTAAATACCTTTTAAAATTATTGTTTGTTAGGATTTTTGGTATAAAATTTAATATAATCCTCTGTCTCTTGCCATTATCTCTCTCTCACACACACTCATACACACACACACGGTAAATTTACGCACATACCACATACATTTACTGCACTATGTTTATCAGTTTATTTGGTTTTCTGCTGTTTAAGTTGTTAAGAAAATAAGAACTGCCAGAGTATCTATATCTAAATAATGAAAGAACTGGACATGCTAGTTTCAGATGCTTCAATATATAACTTTTTCATTAGTAAATGGGCGTGAGATGGAACCAAAGATGGATCTCAATGACAACTGAAAGAAAAATCAATCAAGCAAATTAACTTTTATATTAATAAAATAAAATAAGAAACCTGTTTATGGCAATCAAGTTTTAAAAAAATTTCTTCTAAAATAAAGTAAAATAAATTTTATTAAGCTTATTTACTTTTCTTTAGAAAATTGGATTTTTTATCACAAATTCACATTAGACTTTAAAAAGATAAGGCCTATGAATGAAAGCCAGCAGTGTTGATTATGTTAGAGATTTTATTAATTGAGTTTTCTGTGGTTGTAATGTAGTTTCAATTTTTTTCGTATATTGGAGCTCTTAATAAAAATAATCCTGAGAAGATGATTTTAGAAATTGTTTAAGCATATATCCCAATTATAAATGATAAACTCTACTGTTCCAAAAAGATATTATACAGTGAGCACTGTTTTATCATAATTATGTCATTATTTATTGTTGCTGTGTCTTGACTACATCATTGCAAACACTAAGAGTAAATAAATTTATTTAATTAATTTCATGTTGATTTATATAAGCTTTTGAGTCTCCATATAGTAAATTATTTAAAATAAATATTTAAGGATGTATTATTTGTTTAAAATGATGATATCAATTTATTTTATTGATGTCATAATGATGCAATATATTGTACAATTTTAATGAATACTGAATATTATACTAAATTTTGTTAGGGTTTTTGCATTCAACATATCAACTTACTAAGTAGTACTTCGTTGTTTGCTCATCTACTAAACAATACATTATTTTATGTAGAGTGGGTATAAATTTTTAACTATTGCGATGTGATTACTTAATAAATCATTGCCTAAAATATCCTGGTTGCTTAAGGAATGACTGAAAGTATATACAAAAAAATCAAGGAACATATTTTAATTATATAAATCACAGAGTGATGTGAAAGATAGACATTAAAAAGGCATAGCAATTTTAGTTGTAAAATCCTACTATGCAAATTGTATAAAAATAAGTAATTTTATCTAGCTGCCCAGATATCACAATATAAGAAATGCATGAAGATTTTTTTCCAAAGTATAGCCAAGAAGAATTAAGACCATTTAGTTTTCGTAGTTGGTTGCTTTGACCGAAACCACAAAGATAATTTTGAGGTGCAAATGTATTTCACCTCAAATATGCAATATGCAGATGTATCTGGATATGTCAAAGTTTGCTAATATAAATAATATCTGACTGGTCAAGGCTATGAACAAAAATTACACTAATGTAGAATGTTTTATTTTGTAAAATATGAAGATATTTTCCATTAAGTATAAAAGGATTGTGAACTAAACGAAATCTCCTAATATTTAAAGATGCTTAAGTGTTTTGAACTACTGTGGGAATGACATTCAAGATTTAATCACAATTACTTCAAGTACCAACATTATCTTTTCTTCCATCTCTTGGCATACTAAGTTTATTGCTGCATCCTTTCATCCAGTGTCAGGGAGTTTTTGGGTAACATTTGTTTCTTTTCTGAGAACAAAATCTGTAACCTGAATGACTAGTGAAACGATGTAAGCAAGGTATTCAATGAAGACTGGTTAATAATGATGTCTTGCTTTTGTTATTTTAATGCAGATATATTTTCCATACAAACGAAGCATGTCTGAGTATCCCTCTCTCCCTGAGGAAATATTATATATGCCCCTTTTAAAAACACTATAGCCTTCTTGGTTTATGGATTGGCTTCAAACTTTTGGCAGAGATTAGGTATCAAAATATTTAATTTTCTCTAAAATCTATTAAGACAAAATATATTCAGTGCAATGATAAATTTCAACTGAATTTTTTCACCAAATCAAGGAAACCTCAAACAGGTATGAGGAGTGTGATGGACAGGAACCATATCCTGCTTAAGAGAGAAAACACTCAGCTCTACCAATTATTATTTTTGACCAGTGTTGTCAGATAAACCATTTTTTTCAAGAAAAGCTGGAAATCTGGATTCTTACAAGCAATATCTGAAATTTAAGATTGACAACTGTTTACTTAACCACTGAACACAAAGCTGCTAATAATCTCCCAGCCACAGAACACATGATTGACAGAAAGCTCAATCTTGCTGACAAGAAATGTATGACTTCTATGTCAATGCTGCAAAGTTTCTTACCCTTTACTACCTTTTAGAAAAAAAATCTTCACTATTAAAATTTTTGTTGGTTATTCCACTCCCTTTCCCCCATCCATTATGTTCATGTTTGAAGATGAAATAGAGGCTGGGGAACACAATGTGAATGTCCTAAGATTATAAAATATGTAAACTGTGCAGTCAGGACTTGATAAAGTCAATTTCTCTGATTTCATAGTCAGTGTTTTTCCATTGAGATGTTTGTTTCAGCCAAGATTTCTCTGGCTATGCACATTCATTTATTTAAAGCTAAGTTGGACAGGGTATGTCGAGTATCTCTGTTCCCAGTGATCTTCCCTATCTGGTACTTCAACAAATACATCACCACCATTCTGCTAGTTCCAAAACTACACATACTATTTCAAATACTCACACCACAAAATTACTAATAACTTATAGTTTATGTCTACAGCAACCATTAATGATGCTATAATTATAAAAATTATTAGAATCACAAACTACTATTCCATTTACATAAGTAATTGCTCTACTGCAATTATATGTACTGTGATAATTTCTACAGATTTATTCAGTGCTATTTACAGGGTGTTATGCATTCTAAATAAATTACTTCTTAATTCTTATTTAATACTTTAATATATACATAATTATACATCATCACAACTATCAGAAAAGAAGATGAAGAGAAGGAGGAGAAACAGCTTTGAGGACTAAAAAGTTGTACTTTTTTTCCAATTGTTCCACGTCTAATGATTAGAACTAGGAAATCTTATTTGAGGCTCTGTGACAACAAAGACTTTCTGTCATCTTGTTTGCAATGTATTTGCTGGTTTATTCATTATTTTGGGCCAAATTTTCGTGGGATGGACTCAAACTACAACATTTTCTCTTCATTTGGAATGCAGCCCTTGATTTTCTCAAATTTAAACCCTTTCAAGATGCTCTAGCAAAAATGTAAAATAACTTTGTTTTCAATAAACTTTCGACATTGGTGTCTTTATTTATCAGTCTTTGAATACTGACATATAAATGTGCATTGTTGCTTTAAAGAATACTTCCATGGGACTTAGAAGAAAACTCTGTGGAAGAATTCTTTGCTGATTATTGATGAAGGGGGACTTACAGGCTCTTCTTTCTTGTGTTCACAGTCACTTAGATATTCTTCCATGAAAACTACAATCATTTGTAATCGTTTTCCCCTAGATTTTTGAGAGTAACTACTTTGTTGTCCCCAAAGTAATATTAGGCACGGTTTGCTCTGGCATGCATCAGAAATTCAAACCATATTTTTATGTTCGTTCTAACATCAGCTTTAAAAGGTCTGAGAATAAATTTTTTATTATACTCTTAATTTTAGAAGTCCTACTATGCATCCTTTGGCAAATTCTCTTTTGGCTGAGGCCAAACTGTAGGCAGTGTACTCTTATTTACTCTAAATCTACCATCTCTCCCTGCATTCAAAAGGCTTATAAAAATCATTTGTCTCTTTCGACATCCAGAAAAAATGCCAATTCCTCTATGAAAAATGTTATTTTCTTGATATAATAAATCATTTGTTGTGTCCCTAAGGAATGTCAATTATAATTTAGCTTAATACTTAATACATCTTTTAATAACCATTTGTTTTTACATGTTCTTCTCTCCATTATATTTTAACTAACTTGTAGTGAAAGGCTCTGTATTATTCATTTAAGCATCACCTTAGGCCAGGATCTGATGGGTTTTCAATAAATGTTTCTTTAATTTAATGTAGGCTTTTGCCTTTAAGATATTTTTTCATTGGATATGGCCACACAGTTCACAACTGAGTTGTTCTATTATAAAAGTTGAAATTAGTAGTATTTTTCTTTTAATTTGGATCTCATCTTGTTAAAAATAAAGGTACACTCTTTGTAAGACTAAGTTTGTTATGAAATAGGTATAGGTCATTTGATAGGCAATCTTCTTATTTGAAAAACTAGTAATAAAAATATTCAAAATTTTAGTACACAACCATAGTTCCTATGTGCTACTATATCTTCTTTATTAATCAAATATATTTCAGAAATAAAATACTGTTTGGAAGACTGCAGTGTGTTCTTCTGTGTAAAACTCCTTTAGCTTTTTCAGAAAAGTCACTTCAATCAGAAATTCTAAAGCATATGTGACAATTTGTTCACTAGAATCAATAGTTTCATAGATAAAAACCTGTAAAATGTATTATAAAATCATTACTGCCATCTTTTTATAAGTTAATAGCAGCCACTATTTCTTCTTGACAAGGTAAACATTTACAACTATAAACAGAGGAATTGACTTGAAAAAGTTTGATTTTGATGTATGTAAAATAATGGTACAGACAGATATACACAAACTCTTAATAATTAGGACCCATCAAGTCCATTATGATTATCATGCATCGAATAATTATTTAAAATAATATTAAAGTTAAAGTAATATAAAATATGTAACAACATTTTGTATTTGCTTTTATAAAGTCTAGTAATTTTCTAAAATTAAAAGTTCCACATATGTAAAAATGTAATTATCTTATGTCACATTGAACTTTTTGTAACATAAATGTTTACCATATACATTTATTTTTATCATAATATAAAAAACAAAAGAAATTGAGGAAATCAAGCCAGGCGATGTGAGACATGGAAGTAAGAGAGTGATTTAAAAAGAAAAGGAGAAGACATGTTTTCATTTGTCAAGTAACTAGTAATTCAAATCAGAAAAATGGAAGATTACATTGCAACTTCCTAATTTAAATCTAAGCACAAAGAAACTTATTGTCACGTTATCATCCTTAAATACAGACTTGCAAATAAACATGAACTTGACATGGAGGGGCATTACTTTTAATTTGTGGAAAAAACAGTGTGGGATGAAAGCAATCTATTGTACAGACTAAATTCTGGCATCATCCACCCAGTTGCACATCTAAGGATCATGGGGTTATTGATACTTTGGATAGTCACAAACAAAAAGAGCAAAAATGCTGCAATATATTTTTGAAAGGAGTAGAAGAATGGACTTTGAAAACTTTGCTCAAAATGTTGCTCAATAAAAAGTTTAAAAACATGAGACAAAATACCAATGGGATCATAAAATAAGGACAAAGAGTTTATAATAAGTACATGACATTTTAATTTGATATTTATTCATATACAGAAGGATATCACAAAAGAAACTGCTCATGTTATAAGCTACTATTGAATGTGTCATTAAAATCTGAAACAGTGAATCTTTAACTACCCTTCTCTAATGAATATTTCAACTGTTTCTCAAATCTGATTTAAGCATTTTGTTTATTTTAGTCCTAATAGAGAATAGCTACTTGTTGAGTTGATGTATCATATTAGTGGTTTACAACAATGCTTATAAAGTTAATAATTCATTATTCATTTTAATAAATTATGCTTTGTGTTACTGTTTGACTTTAGGCTGTTGCTTTTAAGTCTCATAATCTATCTACAATTCTATTTATAAAATTTTCTTACATAATAGTGCTAAAAATATACACATATCTTTTCTTTGCTTTATTTTCCATTAAAATTAAATATAGAATGATGCCAACATATTTAAATTTCATTATATGATCATCCAAATATGCATTTTCTACATGTCTCATTTTTAATGGAAGTAATTCCCAGTAAGATGAATTTGAGATGCATACATAAAACAGAAAGGAATAGACAATGAATACAACTCCTGAGTTTAATATTTATTGTTTTACTGCACAGGAAGGAAAGAAAATCATACTGTTTATACACTGTTGATTTTTGTTCATCCTGTTGTTTTTCTTTTGTGAAATTTTCACCAATTTATCCTGATAATAATATCTATTACTGAGATTATGCTTCCATTAAACAATAGTAGTATTTCTAATTCTAAAACAAAGTTTGTATGCCAGCCAAGTGAAATATATTCTGGTAAATTTACACTTTTAGCTATAATCATCTGGCTTATTATTCTGCTCATATTTGACTCATTTTCTGAATATGATATAAAGCTAAGTATAACACATAATTTCATATTTCAAAGAAAATAAAAATGACAGATAATCTAGCTAAAATATATGTTTGTATCACATTGGTTAGGGGCAGATCATATTATTGTCTGAACTATATACATAATGGAAATATATTAAAAATAAACAGCATTTTTATACAGCAGAAAATTTATTTTCATAGTAGTTACTGAAGTTTGTCCAGAATTTGTATAATCATAGTCGTATTTTTTCAGTTATCACATTGTCTGATTTGAATCACACTACTTGTGTCCTTATTTTTCTAAAGGCTGAATATCAACAATTTGATGTGCTGGTTTTATTGTAACACTTTGAAAAAAAATTTTTTTAGGCAATCCAAAATACTGTCAAAACTATCAGAAAGAAAAATCTATGTATTGAGTCTTAAGAAATCAAACTATATCTATGAAAAGTTGTTCTTGGAATGTTCTTTTATTCTGTTGGGACTAAATCAATTTTGGATAATTTTTGCTATTGACTCTAATATTGAATTAAATAGTGATTAAAGATAATTCCAATTATAGAAACCAAGAAAGAAGCTATTTCTCCCTTTAAAAATGTTTTTTCTTTAATATGAACTCAAACTGGCATTTGCCAATGTTGTGATTTGCTCAGCCTGAACATTGTTTATTGTTAAAATATGCTATCAAGTACTTAAAGAATTGTAAATTTTATATTTGGATAATAAAATTTGAAATACTTGTTATAAGAGAGAAACTGTGACTATTTAAAGGAAATGAAGTGTCAAAATTTCTTATTAGAATTTTTTGGGGGGTGAGGTAACTTTATTATAATAAATTTAGGTACCATTTCACACTCCTCATAAATATGCCACTGGGATGATATGAGAAGGATAAAGATCTGAGAGATGTTTTTAAGGAAATAATTTTGGATTTAAGTTTTTGAAAGTTGTAAAGCACTACTCCTAGCAATCATGCAACATTTAAATCAAAGTATTTTAGAAATCCAGATTATTCAAGAATAAGAATAAAAATGATGTAGTTAACTCTGGAGAGGGAGAAAAGAAAAGGGCTAGGTAGCGCATTAGTTTTATTTGTAACTTTCTTTAACTTTAACAGTATTCTGTGGAAAATAAAATATTTACATCAGTTAAGCTCATATTGTATTATTTTTATACAATTCTGAATAATAATTCTATTATTTTTATACAATTTATTTTAAAAATAAAACTTTTAAATATTGAAGCAAAATTTTTCAAACTATAAACAGTGTGAATAATGCAAGAACTATAACAGTAGGAACATTGTATTTTAATAAATAATTGAGCTCTTTCTATGCAATAGGAATTTTACTAAACACTTTACTTGTATTATTTATTAAATCCTTTCAATAATCACATGAGGTAGACACTATTATAGTCTACCTTTAACTGATAAAGATTTTGAGGGTTTAAACAGAGACCTTCTCCATCTTGTTAACTGCTGCATCCTGGTATTTTAAAATGCAGCCAGCTTTTAGAAAACTGATAAATATTTAAATTCAACCACAAATATCTGATAAAACAAATATAGCAAGGCGTAATTCTAGGGATTTAACAGTGAATAAAATAAAATCTGCTTTCTTAGATCTTCTATTTTGATGGGAGAGACAGACAACAAAAATTTGATAAGAAGTGTCATGAAGAAAAATAAAACAGATTAAAGAGGAGAAAAAGTGAATGAATGAATAAATGAATGAAAATCATCTGTATAACATAGTATTTCGAGAGCAGTACCCTTTGGGTCTCTTGGGCTTTTATGCATTTCTGCCAAGTATGCCAGGTTTATTTCTCAAGGTTGAGAGGTAAGGTAATGTTTCTCCCTTCCCTTGAAAAAAGAGCAGGCTTGCTAACTCACTGCTGTAAAAGTAGTGGATCCCCCATACTCAGTGCTCTTCAGCTGTGATGTAAACCCGTTGCTTGTGCAGCAGCCATCTGGGTTTACGGTGTTACCCTATGACACGTGGGGTAAGAGGAACCAATGTGAATATGCTGGCACTCATTTTCCTTCCTGTATTGTGAGCAGTAAAGACCATTATTTCTCTCCTGAGACTCTCCTGTGTTCTTTTGGTATTCGTGAAACTGTAATAAGCTAACTTAGCTTGCAAGCAGAGTAAAATCAAATCCCAGACCTAAAGAACACAACTCAAGCTCTATCACTAGGAGGATTTCCCTTCACCACTGTCTTTTAAGGCAAAACTAGAATTTTAGGTCCTTAAGGAATGAATTGTAGCTCTTGAAATACCCCTTACAACCATCTGCGAGTCCAATACTATATGACTGAAAGCACTTTACAATTTTATTCTCAATTCCTAATTGGGCAGACTCCCAAAAGGGAATTAATTAATTAATTGGGCAGTCTCCCAATTTAAAAAATGTTTAAATGTTTGGAAAGAACGATGGTCAGAAATGAAGTTTTACACTGCTCCATAGACGGTGACTGATGGTTTAGCTGTATAGTCAGGGATTTGACTGTCAATGGAGAACAGTGAACATCATCAAAAGACTCTGTTCTTATCTGGAGAAAGGTTTAGTATGGTTTTGATCGTATGATGGGTAGTATTGTAAGTGGAAGTAATTATTATTATCACAAATAACTGAATATGAAATTCTTTGTTAATCAAACAAGTGCACTTGAACATTTTAAATATTTTCTTTATGGTGAGCAAGTTAAAAGAAGTCTATTATTTTCTTAATTATGCCTACAGAGTATTTACTTTATATTATTTGATTAAAATGTGTTATTTTTTTTTCTTTCTGTTTTTATAATGAATGGTTTGGGTGCCTTTTGCTCACTCTTAAAAATTTCTTTGAGTATTTTCTAAATGTAATATCTCTGGGAAAAAGTCTGGGCTAAATATTTGAAAGCACATGTTAACTGAAGAGTGTAATGTGGAACTGAATAGGGTAATCCATTTTTTTTATTGTAAGTGGAAGTATTAATTTGCTATTGTCTGTATTTGGATATTAAGTACTATTTAAAGATATGTGTATGGGTGTTTAATTGACAAGGAGTGGACTGTGTGTCAAATTAGCTTGGCTAAACTGTGTTCCCCAGATTTTCCTTCCTAGTATGTATGTCTGGATGGGATAAACTATAAGAGATACTCTCTTGTGGGTATTGGAGGACAAAAGAAATCAATCAGCAGCCATTTTCTATCCTACAAACACTTCCCAGTTACTCAAACACAAGTGTTAAGTGTTTCTATGAAGAGTTATTTTTTTTTAAGTGAAAATAAAGTCCCTAATCAGTTTATAGGCCTACCTTGGAGATACTGTGTTTCAGAGCACCCCAATAAAGTGAGTCACATGAACTTTTTGATTTCCCAGTACATATAGAATTTATGTTTATACTATATTTTAGTCTATTAAATGTATAATAGCATTATGTCTAAAAAAAGTACATTTCATAATTAAAAATAATTTCTTGCTAAAAATGCTAACCATTATTTGAACCTTCAACAAGTTATAATCTATTTATAACATTAACATCAAAGACCACAAATTGCCATAACAGATATGAATTTGTTAGAAATAATGAAATAATAATAATGAAATAGTTAGAAATATTTTGAGAATAACCAAAATGAGACACAGACACATGATATGAATAAATGCTGTTAGAAAATTGACGCTGATAGACTTGTTCAATGCTGTGTTGTCACAAACCTTCAGTTTGTTAAAAAAGAAAAAAATGAGCAATATCTGTGAAGCACAATAAAGCAAAGTGCAATAAAAGAAGGTATGCCTGTAGTATAAATTAGAAAGATTATTGTGAGTGTACCCGTTTTAGTTAGTTGTAAATTTGTAAAATTTAATTTAATTTTGATTAAGACTTCTTTAGAAAGAAAGAGATGGATTCTCACAGCTTTAGCCCACATCCATGTGGTTCCAGCATGATCTTGACCTTTCCATCTTTGGAATGGATTTTGATACTAAAAGTGATTCCAGAATAACAGAATCTCAAGGATCGGTTGTCAAATTTTTCTGGAATTGGTTGTCTAATCTGATTATATTTAAAGACAATAATGGTTCTTTTTCCAGTGGTAAAGAGAGCATTGATAGTCCATGGTGTGAAATGATAAATGGGTTATTCAAAGTATTGTTTTTGGATACCTGTAACTGATTACCTGTAGAGGATGAGGCTCATGTGAATCTTTCACAAGAGAGCCTAAAGGTCCAAAATGGAAGAAATCAAAGACATTTGAAATAGTACAGATATTTTTCCACCGGATTTGAAGGGGCAAACTATTATGGTATGGAGAAGGGTACATGGCAGGATCTTGGAACCTCTTGGATCTAAGGACTTCATTCCTACAACCACAAAAAAAATAAATACTGCTGGCAGTGTTTGAGCTTTGAGACCTCCCAGCCTCAGATGAAACTGTAATCCATTCCAAAGTCTTTACGTCATCCTGGTGAAACTGTAAGCAGAGAACTCACCTAACTTGTGTCCAGAATACTGGCATAAAGAACTGTGACACAATAAATTTGTATTATTTTTATTTTAAGTTACTTAGCTTGGATTAACCATTATACAGTAGAAAATTACTATTAACGATGATATCTAGGTGTTATTAATCAAATGTTATATGCATGATTAGAGCAATTATATAGTACAAATCTATATACAAAAAATAAATATGCATATGATACATATGTATCAGCAAAGAAAGACTAAATATGCACCATTCATATTTTCTCCTCCTGATCAAACAAGTCTCTTGCAGTTATATGGGGGCTATGTTGCTGGGTTCTGCTTGACAGAATATAAACAGAAGTTGTATATGCAATATCCTGTCGTGGCCATAAAATATATCCTGAGATGTATCAAGTTCCTGCCATGGTAGAATAACAAATGCTAAGGACTCTAGAACTCTGGATTATTATTTGTAACATAACTCTCATTAATGCTTTCTCAGCTATGAAGGACTGAGGTTTGGGTAAAGTATACCTTCTAGCCATGTTAAGCCACAAAGAGTTGGGATTGTTCATTGTAGAAGCTAGCATTGATCTATCCAATCTACTGTGGTATATGTATGGTTACCTGAAAGACAGTATAATATATAAAATCTGCTTTTTAAATTTGAAAGCCTGAAAGAAATACAGGTATTCCCTTTGCTACATATGGGACTTTGAATAAGGTGTTACACAATTACAAAAATGTATTTGCTAGAATATTTTTCATTCTCCTCCATCTCCTTCCCCTCCTTTTCCTCCTCCTTCACTTCCTAGCCTTTTCCCTCCCTCTCTCTCTACCCATTTTCTTCCTCTTCTCCTTTGTCTTCTTCCCTTTTTTCCTTCTTCTTTCCTATCTTCTACACTTTCTTCCATTTGGATTTAAGTCTGCATAGTTTTTACTTACTTATCTTAAAGTTCACTGATTTTTTTCCTCAGTCATGTCAAGTTACAGATAAGCCCATAAAGGCATTCTTCTTCTCTCTCATAGTTTTTTTGTTTTTGTTGTAGTTGTTTGCAGAATTACTAAACAATTATTTCTCAAATTTACATATCTCTGTTGAAATTTATTATCTGGTTATTTATCTTTTCCATCAGAGCATTTAGCATATTATTTATTGCTATTTTTAAATTCCCTGTTAGTTCCATCATCAATGTCACATCTGAGTCTGGTCCCAATTATTACATTTTTCTCTTTTCAGTGCACTAATTTGTACTTTTCATATGCTTCCTTTTTTTTCTTGTTTTGAAAACAAAACATCCTTAGCAGAGAGTAGAAAATGAGATGAAACTTTTGTGACTTGAATGTAATTCACATACCGTTTAATTTATCAATTTAAAATATGTAATTTAGCGATTTGTGTTAGACTCACAATGTTTAGCCATCAGTGCTATCTACTTCCAGGATATTTTTATCACTCTGAAAGAAACTACCATACCCATTAACAGTCACTTACCATACTTCCTTTCCTTTGCCCTTAAAAATCAAAAAAAGCTATTTTCTGTCTATTGATTTGCTTATCCTGGACATTCTATATAAATAGAATCATATAATATATGTCCTTTTTCTGTCTTGTTTCTTTCACTGAACTTGTTTTCAAGGCTGATTTATGTTGAAGCATCTGAGTACTTCATTTCTTTTTATGGATGGATATTCCATTGCACAGATAGATCACATTTTCTGTATCCATTAGATTATTGATAAGCACCTGGATTGTTTCCACTTTGTGGCTAATATGCTTAATGCTTCTCTGAACACATATATGCATTTAATATGATACCATGTGAACACATGTTTTCAGTTCTTTCGGATATATTCCTATAAAGGAATTCTGGGTCATAATGGTAACTCTTTATTTAACTTTTTGAGTAATTTTTCAAAACAGCTGCATCATTTAATATTCCCTTGATTACTCAACATTTTCTTATATATGACATATAGGGCACAATAATTAAAGATAAAATAAAGTGGACTTCATCAAAAATCTTCAAAGAGCATCATTAAGAAAATGAAAAGACAATCTACAAAATGCATTAAAATACTTGGAAATGAAATATCTAGTAAGGGTATGGATCTAGTATCCAGAATACATCTTTTAAAATCTTAAAGCCCAACAATAAAGAGACAAATAACTAGATTTAACAATGGACAAAGGGTTAGAATACAAGCTTTTCCAAAGACTTACAAATGGAAAATAAGCACATGAAAAGAAGCATCTCAGCATCACTATCAAGAAATGTAATTTAAACGACTATGGAATCTCACTTCATGTCCGCTAGAATGGTTAATTTAAAAAAAAATGATAGTAACAAGTATTGACAAGAATGTGGAAAAACTGGAAGTCTCATATACTGCTAGTGGGAAAATGAATATGGTTTCTCATATTTAGATCATTGATCCATTTTGATTTAATTGTTGTGTGTGATATAATATGGGGTCCATCTGTATCTTTTTTTTCTAATCTTTTTTAACTTTTTCTTTCATTTAATTTTTTTTTTCAGTCAGTTGTCAAAGCAACATTTTATACTCTTTCCCCATTTCTACTGGCACTCTGTAGAAAATCATCGACCACAAATTTATCAGCTAGTTACTGGAGTCTCCTTTTCATACCATAGAGGTATATGTCTGTTCTTATGCAAGTTCTGTACATTCTCTGTTACTAGAACTTTGTAATAAGTTTGAAATCAGGATGTCTAAGTCCTCTAACTATGTACATCTGTCTTAAGCGTGTTCTGTACATTTTGTTTCATTTACATTTCCAAGTGAATTTTAAGATCAGTTTCTCAATTTCTGCAAAAAAGACAGTTTTGATTTTGTTGGAATTGTATTGAATCTGTAGATCAGTTTGGAAAGCATTGACTGGTTAACAGTATTAAACATTCAGATTCATAAACATTCATTATCTCTCCATATATTTGTCTTCAATTTCTTTCAGCAATGTTTGTAGTTTGCAGTACATGAATTGCATTTCTTTTGCCAAATTTAATCCTAAGTGTTTTATTACTTTTGATACAATTGTATATAGTAGTATTTTCTTAATTTCATGTTCAGATGTCATTGCTAGGGTCTAGAAATACAACTGAGTGTTAACTATTAATCTTCCATCCTGCAATCTTACTGAATTTGGTTAGCTCTAATTGTGTGTGTATGTGGGTATGGATTCCTTAGTATTTTCTCTATACAGAATCATGTCAGCTGCAAATACAGTTAGTTTTAATGTTTCCTTTTCTATTTGGATGCATATTTTTCTTCCCCAATTGTTTTGGCTGGAACCTCCAGGATAATGTTGAAAAGAAATTTCAAGAGTGGATATCCTTGTCTGGTTTCTGATCTTAGCAGGAGAGCATTCAGGCTTTCACTAGTAAATTTTATATTAGCTTGGATTTTACATATTGAAGAAATGAAGTAATGAAGCCATTATGAAGTTGAATAGTTTCCTTCTTTTCTGAATATGTCAAATATTTTTATTAGGAAGGTATTAGACTTTGTCATATTCTCTGTTTCTGTGTCTGCTGAGAAAGTTATGTTACTCAGTGTGTTTTTATCTTGACCAATATTGATATCTGAACACACATTTTTTTTAATCCATAAAACAAAAAGCCTTCTAATTTTACATGACTTTACTTAAATTCAAATTTACAGTCATTTTGAAAATCTTACCTTGGGCCTATTTTGTGACAGATGCAATGCATATATTATCTTCTGAGGTCTCATTTAAGTATTTAAGGAATGTAATATTAGTGCCTCAGTAGAATCATAGTTAATAAGTCACTTTGCAAATAGATGATAGGCTAAAGTCTAACATTCTCTTGATGCCAAAACCCATAGTTCCTCCCATTCTGTCAAGATTTTTCTCTATCACATAATTTCTTTTCATCTTATATCTTTAAAAAAGTTTTAAATGTGTTGTCACTGCATCTAATAAGTAAGTTTTATTGCTCTCTTTGATAAAATATTAGTGAGACTGGAAATCAGAGGACACACACACACACACACAATGCCCTGCAGATAGGAATTCTTCTTTAATTGAGATATAACTGATACAGCGCTAAGTTTAAAGTGCACATATGCTGATTTGATATATTTATATATTGCAATATGATTACCACCATAGCATTAGCTAACAGCTCTATTATATCACAAAATTATCACTTCGTTTTCTTTATGACAATAATTAAGATCTAGTCTCTTAGTAACTTTGAAGTTTATAATACAGTATTGTCGATTATAATCACCATGCAGTGTTTTAGAGCTTCAGAACTTATTTATCTATGAGTCGCGTTTTTGTAACCTTAAACTTCTCCCCATTTCTCCCACTCCTCAGCCCCTGATGACCACCATTCTACTCTCTGTTTCTATGAGTTCAACTTTTTAGATTCCACATATATGTGATAGCATACAGTATTTGTCTTGTCTGTCTAACTTACCTCACTTAGTATAATGCCTTCAAGGTCCATTCATGTTATCTCAAATGGCAGGATTTCCTTCTTTCTCACAGCTGAATAATATCCCATGTGTGAATACACACACACACACACACACACACACGAAGGTATGTATGTGTATATATATATATATATATACATATATATATATACACATACTTATGTATATATATATATATATATATATATATATATAATCTTTATTCATCTGTTGGTGAAAACTGGTGAACACTGGACACTTAGATTGTTTCCATATCTTGGTTATTGTGAATTATGCTGGAATAAGCATGATTGGTATATAACGAATATACTGATTTTACACTTACCTAATTTAATTTAGCATTTATTTTCATCTGAGTGGTCACGTATATTTACAACACACTTTTCCATGCTGTATGATTTCATCCCTGTGTTAAGTAAAGTAGTTGCACATTAGGATTGTTCTTTCTGAATATCTGATGTTGCCTTCTTGAAGCAAAGCTCTGCTAGGTAAAGTTTTAAGTACAAAAGACTGAGCTCACATCACTTAACTTAATTTTATAAATTTTACCTTGTGCTCACAGATTAGCAATTACTAAAGGCTTCTTTAGCGTATTAAAAACTATGATTTTTTCATCAGAGTTCATTTCGAAAACAGTATTAATATGTGTTATTACTATATCACTTGAATGACAGAATGAGAGGAAGAGCAATTAACCAATATTTGTATTCCTACCAAAAGAAAATTCAACTATTTATTAATTAATGTTTATCATAATTTATTTTGATATTTAGCAACCCAAATTAAAAGACTGGAAATCTGTGTAGTTATATTCTGTCAATTGAGTATCTTCCAGGACATCAAGGAAGATACATGAAATTCTGGAGACATTTTCAACTCCACTGTATTATTCCACCTTACATAAGAGAATATCTATAATTTATCAAATGAGTTGATAAGAATGAAAAGCAATGATCCAAGCAGAAGTATTTTAAAATGGTGTCTCTTTTGCAAAAGAGATATTCTTAAGACATACATTGAAATGAGGTAAAATCTTAGGATAATCAGACTTAGGGGAGCTTGCATTCAAGGAGAGAATGCATTTCAGAAAAATGTTGGCTCAGATGCAATGAAACACATTTTGAGTTTTAATTTTGGATTAGGATTTAGACTAGATCATCCTGCTATTGCAAAAATCACCCACTGAGTGAATACTACTCGGTGTGCTCCACAGTCACCACCATCCCACAGAGTGCGGAAAGGCACTATTTTTTTTTTAGATTATTGAACTTTCATTTTTCACACCTCCTTCACATGCAGCTGGAGTGCCTTAAAGTCTCAGTAATAGGTTTGATTCACTGCTATAAAGACTTGGTTTTTCATATTTTTAGATTTTCACTAACAGAGATGAAACATATTAAGAGTTCATATATTTCAGAAGGTGTTATACAGTATTATTGAGCCTTTTAAATATTTATTTATTTTTATTTAAAATGTCCTTAGGTGGAAGTAAGAATGATCTAGTAATGCATTATACTGTACATATTATTTAAGTGTGTATATATATACATGTATACACACATTTTAAGTTTAATATGATACCTATATACTTCTACATTTTATATATATATAAATAATGATGTAATATGCATATATATGTGCATCAGTGCCTTATATATGTGTATATCTATGTGTGCATGAATAATTTTAACTCTCATGGTATGGAATCAATATGCATTTAAATCTAGTAGTAAGTAAATATTAATACAACATATTAATTCCTACCTCAATCAGCTACAAGTCTACATCTAGCTATACAGACAGTATCATAAGGATTAACTCAGTGAAAAACAAAAGTAATTTTTCTTTTGCATTACTATGTGTTAACCCTGTAATCTGTAAATATTTGCCAAAGTTATGAATGAATAGAATAATCAAGGTACAAAATTAACGATTATATTTTTCTCTTCACCAAATGTACTTATTAATATGCAGAATTTGTGTTTTCAGGAAGCATTCATAATTTATTGTCTACAAATTATTGTGACTGCAGGCTTTCCCAGCTAACAATTTTACTTAAATATTACATTTTCATTCCCATTTTAGCACCTGTATACAGATATTAAAAGTCAAACTGTACTGGGAGACTGATGCTTTTAACTATTTAATCTAGAAAGTTACTAACTTAATTGCATGCTAAGCCTAAAGTATTTTATTAGGTTAACAGTTACAAACTGGATCACATTAGAATATTTTCTGTAATCTATAACTTCTACTTTATTATTTCATATAAATTATCTTCCACATAGATTCATGCATCGAAGTATCTTAGAGTCACCCAACAAAGATGCAAAATTAGTTTCAAATATCAGAACTGATGATGCCACACACGCACCAAGAGAATGTGAAGAGATTACTCATATACGAGGTTTCCTGGGGAGAGCAGGACAAGCCCTTAAGCCACTCTGAAAATGATTTGAGAGAGCAGGGAGGGGCACCTGGCTTAGGTTTTTAAAGTAGTTAGAAGGCGGGACTGACCTGAATTCCCAGTGAGCAGGGGCTTGCATAGTTTTAACTTCCCACTGGTGCCAAATGAGGGAGCACCGGGGCTTTCTTACAGCTAGCCTAGAGGTGGGGAAGGAGGGAAAGTGAGTGATGGGGCTTGAAGTCTGTCAGCAGTCAAACCTCAGAAATGGAATCAGACTATTCCAATGTGATATAAATAAACTACCTGCCATAAAGTAGTATTTACCCCAAACTGAAAACTCTTTTTAATTTAACTACAAAGAACAATATTTAAAATAGGTATTGATTCAAAATGTATATTATATTCTTTGTAATGGGTAATATAGGATAATTTATGGATTCCGTGCATCATATTTTGAGCAAATTTAGTTGAAGAGCTCTGTCTATCACTGTAAAACTCTGTTTTTAACATACACAATATGTCTGTCTTGTTTGCTGCCAGTCTGCTTGGCATTTTCCAATTTTCTTAAGCATCCCTGAGTTTTGTCTTTAGGAAATAAAATTTCATTATTCCAGTTTCTTACAGGGTATGACTATCAAATGGGATTTTCACTCTTATCTATGTGACTGCCTTTCAAGACAGATGGTAACACCATGTATGTTTTTCTTCAACCCCAAATTATTTTTCCTGACTTTTCATGTCTTTCATAGACCTCCTAATAGGATAAAAAATTGTTTTACCTGATGGATATTCACAGTGATATTTCTGCCTCTTCAAGATATACTGAACATATCTTCCAGCCAGTGTAAAAAGAGAAACAAACAAACAAAAAATGTTATCCAGGATATCAGAGTTACTTTTTTATTCATGACTTTTTTCTTGTTCAGTTTTCAAAAAATATATGTAGTGCAAGCTTGTTAAAATCCTACCCTTTTAGACTTTCAAATATAGGTTGTAAAATTGGTATGTTTATAAACCCATAAATTACAATTGCTATTTTAATGAGTCTGAACAAAAGATAATCATATCATACTCTCATTCTTATGAAGTTACCATTCTTAGACATTCTTTTTTATAACTTATATACCTATGTGCATTACAGAAAAAATGTCAAGGAGAATGCTAATAATTTAGAACTTGTATTGTTAATAATAATAATTCTAATTTTTAAAATCAGTCCTTTACCTGAATTGTCTTTAATTAGTATGAGAGTACTAATTCCAATATGTTTTTTGGAGTAGAAGCAGGTGTCATTGAATTATCCTTTGCTCCTTTCCTCAGGGAGAAGAATAATGTACTAGATATGGAAGAGACTAAAGTAATCCAGTGAACACATGACTTTCTAAACAGGCGGACTTGAGGGCAATGCTCTGTTTGATACCAGGGAAGATAGCAGTGGAACAGCCCTAAATTTACATATAGAGTGTGGTCCTTTAGTAGATAAAATGGCTACTTGAGATTGGAAAAGAGAAGGCATTGGTTAAGATTATTAAGAACTCTTCTACCAACCAGTGCATTAGATCAGCCTATTCAGACCAGTTATTCAATTATCGGAACCTCAACAAGAAAATTCTCAGTATCATATATGCTACATTGAAGGCTCCTCAATCATTCTTTATATTTCACTCCAAAGCCCCTAAAAAGGGAGGCTCTAATAGATATATTGAGTGAAATGGATCTAGTGTCAAACCAAACCAAGCTTAAATATTTCTATAATTTGGTAGATTCTATCACCATCATGGGGGAGGTTGGTTATAAGAGCATAAAAATTTAGTGAAGAAAATGAAGACAGAAAAATGTTTTTTTTTCTATTTTTCTCTCAATTTTTTCATTAATAGAGCACCATTTTAAATGAGAAGATTTAGGGAATTTCTATTTAAAAACATAATGGTCTTCTGCCTAAAAAGAGACCATTAAAGTAGATATTTAGCAATTTTTCTTCCAAGACCACTCTTCTTTCCTCAGGTAGTCCTTTCTATCCAGATATTTCCAGGGAGCTAATAGCTTCACATATGATAACCATTCTGTGTGAGAGCTAGGACATTAATTCATTTTACTCGGCTTCTTGAAATATAGATTTGAAAGTATATTTTTCAGTAACCTTATGAGGTAGATAATTTGGGTGTGATTGAAGATTATTTTTCTGGCATGTGCTCAAAGTCAGAGGAGAAATGAATAAAAGCAGGAATTGGAATTGTGAAAATAGTAACATGATTATCAAAATAGAGATTTTGAGGTATAAAATATATTAAGATCAGGGGTAGGGGGCATAGGAAAATCCAACCTGACTGATTCAGTGGGATATTACTGAGCAGGTAATATTTTGGTCAAATTTTAAAGGATGCATAGGCTTTTGCTGAGGGAACAAGAGAGGGCAGAGAGCAGACTATTTGTAAAGATAGGAAAGTTTGATAAAATACTGTATATTTACAAGTAGTTCAGTACTGCTGGAGCAAGAAATTTGTTCAAAGAAGCAACTGGAAATAAAGTCAGACAGGTAAGCAACTCTGACATTATAAGTGAGCCTGAATGGGAAGTAAAACAATCATAACATTTTCCTTGAATAGAGGGATGACATAAAATATTGCATGTAAAAAATAGCATCTTACAGTCATAGACTGGAAATACTGAAACCAGAAACTGAGTGACTAGAAATGAGGCTTTTGGAACAGTCTAGAAAGAGATAATATTCCTTTAAATAATGAGATTTGGGGATAGAGAGGAGGATGGAATATTAGAAACACTTTGAAAATTACAACTTGGAGGATTTATTACTTGTTTGTGTGTATGGAATTAGGGAATAAGACAAGTCAGTGTCATAACCTTCATGAATTTGGTGCTAAAATTTTAGAAAAATAGTTTAGTGGTCTCTAAGGCTTCCAGGTAAAGTGTAATACACTCCTTTCATACTCATAACATGGGTTAGAAATTTGTAACAACTCAAACTTTAGCAACCTTGATCTATTGAAATTTGTGGTCAGATAATTCTTTGTTGGGGGGTATATCCTATGTATTAGAGGATGTTTGGTATCTTACTTGGCTTCAACCCATTAGATGCCAGTAGCATCGCCTTCTATTTGTGAAAACTAAAAATATCTATAAGCATTGCCAAATGCCCTTTGGAGGGAGGAAAATTATCCCTGGTTGTGAACCACTGAGCTAGAGTAACAGCATAATTTCTAAGCCTGTGGGTCATTGCCCTATGGTGACTATAGAACAAGAAGAGAATAAATTGAAGAGTATAACTCTGTAAAGAATTGCACTGAATGGTAAAGAGGGGTCTATTCAGGTTACTACAAAAATAATACCATAAACACCAAAAATGTACCACTCCCCATTCTGGATGCTGGGAGTCCAAGATCAGAATGCCAGTATGGTTAAGTTCTGGTGAGAATTCTCCTCCAGGCTGTGGACTGCAGACTGCTTACTTCTCTTATCTTTACATGGCAGAAGAGACAAGGGAACTGCGTAGGGTTCTTCCGTATGAGCACCAATCCCACTTATGAAGACTCTACCCTTGTGGAATAATCACCTCCAAAAAGCCCACCTCCTACTCCCATCACATTGGGCATTAGGTTTAAACACATGTATTTTGGTGGAAGACAGAAAATTTCAGAACCTTAGCACAGAGGAAAAAGAACCTGAAAGATGGCTGTAAATGAGCAAATAGTAGAGTATGAGATGTCTGAAGACAGAGATAACACAAAAACCAAAGGTGAAGAGAGTCTGCAGGAGACAAAAAATGGATTATATAAATGTCAAGTTAGAGATGTCACTCTTTTAAGAAAGCTTTCTAATAAAAATATAATTTGAAAGGTGCCATGCTCATGTTTTCAGTCTCTAGACGCGTTGATGGGATTTCATATGAGGAGGTAACCAGTGCTACAGGAGGAAGAGTTTTCAAGAAACTTGCTGTCATTTTTAGAGCATTGAAATGCTTTATTTATAATGTTTAGCTGCTTTTAGAGACATTTTAAAAACCTGAAATATGTCTACCCTATAAGAAGAATAATGCCAGTTAATAATATACTCAGAAACAAGTGGGAGGAAACCATAAACAGCTTCAGTGAACATTTAGATGGTACATAAAAATGAATGTCTTTTTTTGAAATGTTAAATTAACTTTTAAAGAGAAAATAACTACAATTGAAGAATATGAGCTAGAAATATTTCAGGTTTCCATTTTATGTTAGAAAAGGCATACCTTTGAATATTTATATTTCAGTTAGTAGAATTGATACAAGTAAGTCTTCCAGAAAGAAATCCAGAAATATTTCAGTATAAAGAATACATTAAATAACATTTGTCTAATGTTATTTAAATAATTTAAGGTACTTAATAATAGGTGCCTTGTTAGAGCAGTAGGTAGCATGCCAGTCTCATAAAGTACTTAATAATGATTTAAATTATTCAAATATTTGATAAGTCATTAAAATACTTAATAAATTATTCAAACATGTAAATATTTTAATAAATTATTCAATTTAAATTATTCAAACATTTGAATAATTTAATAAATAATTTAATTAAAAATTTTAAATTTAAACATTTAAATGTGTATTTTTGTACTATGTGAAAATCTATTTTATAGTTTTAAGACAATGGCAGAAAAAGATTTTCTTCAGGAACCACCAGAAAAAGACAAAACTATTAAATATCTTTAACACTTCTATTCACAGGAAACAGAGAAGCAATGGGAACATGAGAACTTGTTATAAAACAATTTTCTCTGATTTGGAAAAGGAGTAGCACCAATAAAGGATTTGGAATCTTCCTGCTTATTTGGCACCAAGCAGGACATGAATCCCAGATTTATCCTTAGCCCCTTTAATCCTGCTCAGATCCCTCACTGTTAGATGTTGAAATACATTTTTACTCCAAATTGTCTAGTTCTTCTCTACACATTTGGCCGTATTCTCTTGTTAGTACTGGCAGTGATTGGGAAAACTATATCGTGTACAAAGGTGTATCTTCTGCCAAAGAAATAAGTGGTGAATTTATATGAAAATATGTTTGTTTATATTTGTAGTAGATAATCTGTCATTGTAATTACATTTTGCTGTGGAAGGGAAGAAGCTCTACCTTTGGTTCGGTTTATATGTGTTATTTAAATTAAATATGCTTCCAACATTATTTAAATACTGTGTAGAATAAAGGACTAGTATATACAATAGTTTCACATTTTGTTGGACATCTAATGGCTTTTAAAAATCAGTGAGAATTTTACTCTCCTACAGTCAGCTTTCCTGTTGTAACATAACACAGATGACTTTTTCTTAATAACTGAGGAGATTTTTAGGACAGTATTGATTCATTATATCACATTAGATTTAGGAAGTTTAAATCATGGAAAAGCCCAAAGAAACTAGGATTAAGATCTCAATTAGACTGTATGAACACAATAAGTGCAGAGATGTAAGGGATGGTGACAGGTATGTAATTTCTAAAGAAATGAAATGGAGAATATGAGTATCAATGTATGAGGATGACTTTCACTCTACATATGAATACTTAAGGATATTCAAATAATTGTGGAAATATATTTTATATTCTTTTTAAATTTTCATTTTGCCGATGTGGAAGAGTTTTACATGTTAATCAACCATTTTATGCTTTTGTCTTCACATTCTTTGCCTACTGCCTTCTTTTATTCTTTAGAGATGTTGGTGTCGCCATTAATTTTTCTAAAGGTAGGCAATTTATATCGCCAAATCAGGAAAAAAAAGGAGTTTTCAAGTGAGAGTAATCTACATAAGCAAAGGAACAGTGTGTACTAATCAGATAGGCTAGGCTAATTTGTTCTGACTAGAATCAAGGTAACGCATTGATAGACAGAAGGGTGTTATATGGTGAAGGCAAGATCTAAGCAGTCTTAAAGAAAAATTTTCCAGACATGAATCAATAGATATTAGAGCTATAAAAGATTTTAGAATAGAAACATGGATCTAAGGAAGTTAATCTGGTGATTAGTGAAGTGGTTTGGAAAAGAGAAAATTGTAGACTGGAAATCCAATTAAAGAAACACCTGTTGCAGCAAATCAAAAGAAAGGTTATTAAGGTCTAGAATAGTGTCACGGTTTAGTCATGGTCCCCTATAAGCATATCTTTATCCTAAATCCCTGGAACCCATAAACATTATGTTATATGACTAAAAAAAGAAAAAGAAAGGAAAAAAGATTTGCCGATGTTAAGGATTTTGAGATACAACGATTATCCTGGATTATCCGAATGGGTCCTAAATGCAGTCACATTTATCCTTAAAAGAAGGAGGTAGAGAGAGATTTGACATTCAGAAGAGGAGAAGACAGAGCTTGGAGTGATGTGTTCACAACCAAAGACTGACACTGATTTTGTGTAATCTAGAAGAGGCCGGGAATTACACTCCTCAGAAGCTCAGAAGAGACCATGGCCTGTGGCCACTTTGATTTTGGCCCGGTGACACTTATTTAGGTCTTTTACTGTGCAGAATGGTGAGAATATTCTCTGTCTATTTCTTAAGCTATTCTGTATGTGGTAGGTTGTTAATGTCTTTCTAAGACTGATACCAACAGGGTGTTAATTAATTGATTGTTCAGACACAGTGTTCACAATCTCTTATGCCAAGCATGGCACTAAAGTAGAATTAAAATATTTAAGAGCAGGCACTTGGAAATGTATCAAATATTTTAAGATTCCAGCACACAACGTACCTTTGGAAGTTGAGGCATGTTACTTAATGTCTCTAAACATTAGTTTTCTTACCTGTACAATGGAAATACTTAGCTCATAATAGTATTATGAGAAGTAAATAAGAAAGCATATGTGTGATGCTTTTTAGAGTATACATGTACACCAGATGCCCCAGATGGTAATATAATGACTGTATTATTTTAAATCTGTTTTCACTTCTTCTAGACTCTTAATTTCACAATGGCAAAACTCTGCTCTTTATTCGACCTACTTATTTCTTGGCTGATGTTCAAAACATTTATTTTTGAGTTAGACAGATAGATGAATAAGGAGAAAGAATAAAATTTTTTTTCAGAATTTGGTTACTAACTAGTATCAGGTGGAAGATACATTTACTTTAGTTCTTCTCATTTTGTTTTACTTCAAAATGTAATTTTCTAATGAAGATTTAAACAAAAAAAGCTTAAATGAGTGCTTAGAATTAACCATAGGAAAAAATTACATTGAGTCCTTGCAATTCACTTAGTTTGGTAAACGATGAAAATCTAAGGTGAGGAGTGTAATCATACCTAAATAGAGGACCTGACACTAGATTTAAATAAAACAAGTTTTGGCCATGTAAGAAATGTAGAAATAGTTATAAAACTATATACCAACATCACGTTGTCTTTAGTGGCACTTCAAATGATATTTTGCTGTGTTTATAATGATTAGATTTGTTTCTGGAAAATTACCAGATGCTCATAACATTAAGGCCAATTCAATGTTTATTCTGTGTTGAGAAGGCCATGCATCAATTCCAATTTTCTACATTCCTTCTTTAGGCTTTTTCTTGCACTTGATAAATTTTCCATCAACTGTCAGATTTCTAATTAGTAAATGTTTTGCCAACAGTGTACATAGCACATCTTCACAATTAAGATTTTTTGGTGGTTCTCTCTAGCACATTCTGAACATATAATGCTGTGTGCTGGCCTCATGGATGCATATGCTCTGTGTTATCACTCCCTTGCTTGTTCAAGTTACTTCCTTTTATATTCACAGACAATGTCATGAGGCACTGGCTTTTCTTTTCCTATCACCTGTCCACATAGGACAGTGCAGTAAGTTATTTTATCATCTTGGTGAAATGCTGTAAGATAGAATGCACCTGTTTTGAGCTGTGTTATAAACAACAACCAATATCTATCACAATCAGAAGTGAAGTGGATGGAGAAGATGACACACAACTCTATTTCAAACAATTCATGTAGTTATTTGATAACTCCCTTTAGCATGACCGTATTTCTTGACTTCATTCCCACAGACAATTTTTCACATGCATTATGACATGTGTCTCCTGCTCTGAAGGGGGGTAATGTGGATAAAAATTAATATCTAAAAATGGCATGCTTTTTTTTTCAAGCAGTCACATTACTTGACACTCAAATATCACACATTAGAATTATTTCTAAATTAGATTAGCCTTCCTGAAAAAGAATGATTTTATTTAGTCTTATAACATATGCAAGTCTATACAAAAGATTACAGTCCTTATAGGATTTTTATTGCAAATTATGGGTTATATAAAATTTACCATCAACAGTGTCTGTAATAAAAACTCATTGTAGCTTTACTAAAAGTTATTGAGTTCTTGTGAAATGATATTTCAGCCAGGCATTAGTATTTGCTGATTATCAGAAGATTAGAAGAAAACACTGTAGTTTAGAAACTTGATTGCCAATTATAAACTGTTTAATTTATAAAGCATACACTGCACTCCATCATTTAGAGTGTTTGTAACATATTCCTACCAGGGAAATTATATACTAAACTACTCCCTTCAGTCCATTAAAATAAGCACTTTCATAACATCAAGGTAAATTCCTTTATGTGGCCTCAACCTCATTTTTTAAATCTGCTTGAGTCATTAGTTTGAACTGAAATAAAGTCATTTCAAAAGAATGTTGTCACAAGATCAATATTTTTGAAACTGTGTTTTGACTATGACTGAGCATTTTTGTAGAACCACAGACCATTATCCGGTGATAAGATGCCAGATCTGCTGACATTTACCTTCAGTTATAAACATCATCATAACAATTTCTGCTGTTGTTGCTCATTAAATATTACATTAATACTTTTGACACCTGAAACATGATTATTATGTCTTCATTGAATTCTTTATAGAAATATGCATCCTCAATATTATTTTCCTGCTTGATTTCACACAATCACATGCAATAAAGTCTTTATGAGTTACGTAATTAGAAAATCATCAGTATAAAATGTTTATTGGGCAGCAATTACATGGAGAATTCATAATCTAGATGGAGAGAAAACAGAGTAGGACCCTTGAGCCCACCCAGATATCACTGCCTGGACACCAAAGGGATGCATCTGACGTGATTCTTAACTAGATGTTACTGCCCTCAGATCTACTTTGTGACTCTGATTTTGATCAGTTTTTGATCAGTCTGTTTCTCCCTGAAAATGCTCACTGGAGTGCCAGTGCTCTCTCTGGACATCTTGCTTTACATGTAGCCTGCACTCCTGAACTTAACTCTGGTCTTGGACCAAAATAGCATTGTTATAGGGTTGGTGATACTCAGCTGCTGAAGAAACTACAGGCCACTTAGATCTCTGTTTTCGCTGCCTCAGGATTTTCTTTCATCTCCTTGGTCATATCCTTCCAGATGTGGGTCTGTCTTCTTGCCTATATCCCCTCCCTCTCTGCTTCATCTAGAATTCTCATTCCATTACTAACATAAATCCCATTTGCATTCTCCTTCCTCTCCTTCCTTGCTTAATTAAAACTTGGTCCTCTCCCATTGATGTTTTTCTCCAGACTTGTCAATAAGAAACCACTTTCTCCCATAGCCTACTTAATAAAGAACCCAGAGGTGGAATTATCTTACTATAATTTGCAGACCACTATTTCTCAATTCACAAAGAATAAACTCTAGTCCTTTGGGATTTTATGCAATCTCATTCCATCCCATTCATTATGTGCTGTCCTTGACATCTTTTAATTTCCAAGGTCAGTTCTCTATATTCTTTGAGAAGATAGGTAAAAAGGATTTTAATTTTATTCCACATCACTAAATGTGTGATTACCCAGGACCATTTGAAAATCCATTTTAGAATATTAATTAAAATAGAAAGGTAGAAGTTTTTAGGTTTTATCAGATTTAGTTGTTTTCATTTATATTTTATAGCAGTGGTCTCCCTCTATACCTTTTCAACACAAACAACTGTGCCACTTAAAAAAAATCCTAAAGTTAATTAGCCAAACACTTAACATGATTTTTTTTGTCTTTTAATGGTTTTCTTTCTTTATATCTGAAAACAACTGCTCTTCGACCTTCTCAAGGCCTTCATTTTGTTACTCATTTTTGGTCAGTATTTGACAGCCTCTTCTTTTACTTATATAAGGTCTGTGTATTATGGACCCAATATTCAAACACATGCATTAGGTTTTACACAGGAGAATGGGAGAGACAAAGTCAAGAAAGACAGAAGCCCTATAACATGTCAATGGGCTTTGAGCAGCTTGGGAGAGAATATTTTCTTTAAAAGAAAACTGGTGACTTATATGGACATTTGTAAAGTAAAACAAACAAACAAACAAAAATAAGACAAGTATTTCAGGTATGGATTTAATAAAGGGAATTGGTTAAATTTTTAAAAAGCTAAAAGAGCAAAAATGTTATGGTGTTTGCTGAAGGATCAGACAGAAAAGAAGTAATAGCAGCTCATCAGGAGGTTGCTTGCACCCTTCAGCTGGAACTCGACAGCCCACACCGACCACTTTGCTGGGAATATTGACCCTTTCAGTGCTTGAATCACTGAAGAAGTATTGCTGCTTCTGCTACTTTTCTTACCTTTTCCATCAACTTCCTGCAACCACTTCTGCTGTTGGAATTAAAGTGAAGACACTTTTCTTTCCTTGCTGGTTTTTTAACCTTCCAACAGAGCCTCAAATCAGCAACTCTAGTATGAATCCATCACACTATGGGGCCTGAGAAATGTGCTTTATAGATTTTTCAATTCCAGCTCTACGAACTCCAGCACAGAGAGCCTTGTATGGAGCTTAGTAGGCATCAGATAAATAACCAGCACAAGAGATGAGTGCAAAAACCAGTAGAAATCAGATAAAAAATTAAAAACTAATTTGTATGTCTTGCTAAGTTTTCCAGAGTTTATCTAAATTCTTTCCTCTTTTTTAATCTCCTAACATAATCATTCTTGTTGTAAGTGGTACTTGCTCTTAGTTCCCCGTTTTCACTTGGGGATCAATGGAACTGGGATTGGCAATTGCTGCTTTTGCATGGCATGGCAAATCGAGTACTTTATGCTTTTAAATTCATGAGGCATTCAGAGTAAAGTCATGACAAATAGATCCTAAAGGGGACAGCCTCTGTTGTAGATAAAACACATTTGTGTAAAGCAACCCAATTTTACTGAAAATTTCTTCTAGAATAACATTGTATTGAATATTAATGAACAACTTTATGACAGAATTAGAAATCACATTGAGAGATTGGAGCCTGGTGGATTTTACCTGATTCCAGGTATGAGAAAATATTTGTCTTACAATCCAAATATTCCAGTGACAAATTCATGTTGATATTCCCTTTTGATATCATTGACATGAGAGAGATAATCATAAAACTATCTTTAAAATTTCAATTAAGCCATTAATTTACTACAACCATTTAGTAGAACTAGTATAACTAAAGTAAATATCGCTTTCCATCTCCCCATCGTTATTCCCATTATATATATTACTTTATCTATTCTTAATATTTAATATATATACTATTTTCATCAAATAATAGAGAAATCAAAATAGTAACATTGTTACCAATTATACAATATGAACTATGTACATATATAACCTTAAATAAATCAAAACTATGTTTTAATTTTCTGAATTTTAGAGGAAAAAATGTTAAATGTCTTTCACATGTGTAGTTGATATTTTCTCTAGATAGCATATGATCCAATTGTTTTTCTAGTAGAAAAAATAGATTTACAAGGATCAGTCTAATCTCTAGCGCTTTGTTACGAGAGACTTTTCCTCCAAGAGGATTGGCTCAATTGATGGGAAAAAGGAGGAAATCGTGCATAACAATTAAGGTATATGAAAAAATGCCAGAAATAGCTTCATTCTGAAGCTTAGCTATAACATATACTTGAGGTCCCAGGGTTCTCACTTATTCCTGGATTCTTCCTCATTTATCCTTATTCCAAGAATTCTGCTGAGAGAATCAGACCTGAAACTGCATGAGAAACTCTTGCTTTGCAAGAAATATTTTAAAAATCCCACTCAAGGTGTAGAAATGTTCTGTTTAATACATTCATGACTAGCCACGTGTGGCAATTTAAATTAATCAAAATTAAGTAAAAGTAAAAATTCAGTTGCACAAGCTACAATGTCACATGCTCCATAGTTATGTATGACTAGGGGTGATGACTGTATTGGGTAGAATGAACGAGGAATGTCACATCATCTCTGATCACCCTATTTGACAATGCTGGTCTGAAACTATCAAGATGAAAGGGAGAAAAATGTTAGATTTTCAATTGTGACTCAAGATACTAATTAGAGATTTTTTTTTCTCATAATAGCTAATAAACATGATCCAAAATAAAACATAGAATATATTTTGAATACCTAACTAGAAATAAGCTTACCTTTGGTACAGACAGGAGTATAAATTAGGAGATGTTAAAGTCAGAATTTAATGTGAAAACCTATTGCCTGTTCTGCAAAACTCAAAACTTATTGAAGTATACTCTGCTCCTTTAAAAGAGATAGAATTGACACTCATATACATTACAAGATGGAATAAAAATAGAATAAATGATGTACAAGGTCTACTAATCTTATGCTTTCTCCCATAGAGTCTTTTGTTTCTTTAAACAGAAAATAGTTCCACAGAAACATACCTTACCTACCATATTGGTATGATAGAGCAGAAGTAAAAAGCAGTCAATTCAAATGCAACAACTGATTATAAATGCAATCCCTAAGGGAATACAGACTATCCAGTTGAAATTCAGTTGGTTTTCTAAAACTTTATCTTTACCACTACCATTTAAGGAGTTTTTTGTTTGTTTTGACTACCAGTTTATGATTCTTGTTTGACCCTTTATTCAATTCCTTTCTCTATAGCAAAGTATAAAGACATAATCCATGACTCATAAGGATGACTAAAATTTTTTGCTTTATGAGACTTTCTAGAATAATGAGAACATCTTAAGCTCATCTCATCACCAGTAAATACTCCAAATTGAATGTTGAGCAATTTCATCAAAGTAACTGATTGCTTGTTGATATTAGGTACATTTAAATAAATTGGGAGACTTCTATCATATATACTGAACACTTACTCTGTAATATAAAAGTTCAAAGTACCTGGGTTATAACTATAAGCAAAACAGAAAAAAATAAAAACTATAAATAAAAATACTATATAAAATCAAGTAGTGCTAAATGTTACAAAGAAGAATATAGTATACAAGGAATACCTAGGGCAAATCTGAAAATCAAGTGATCATGGGAGTCACTGAAAACATGAAATTTATACATGAATTCCAATGATAAGGCTTAAATATACTTAAGAAGAAAATTAAATGCAACTGCTGATTAAATTTTTCCTGCCTTTATTAGTTCAAACAGAGAAAACATATTGAAAATGAAACAAGAAACCAATTCTTCATCATGCTCCATGATGGCACTGAGCTAATCCAACTGCCAACTTCCCATTGATTTCAAAGGATCTCTGTGCCCAGAGCAGCTTTGCAGAGATTCAGAACGAAGTGAGAAATTGACTCAAACGTACTTGACATCCAATATGCTTGAATCAGTATTTTTAACACAGAGGAACATAGCATTCTCTCAGGTTAAAAACTTTTTTAAAATGGGGAATACTTATATGGCTCTATTGAACTTGCAGTTACTTTTGCAAGTATTTCCACTGGTGAATTTTTTATTAATGATTTAATAATTCTTATTTTTTCTTCTGATAGAGTGATCCTGAAGCCTTTCATGGAAATAGAACAACTCTGCATCACATATTTTGAAAAAAAGATTTCTACACACTAAGACGATAAATGATTGATTAGAAGCCTGAGAGAGATAATTGGGGACATTCTTTGTTATTGTGCAGTGCAAAAAAATCCACGTGAGTAGTTGGATATAGTTCAGAAGTTCTATGTATGAGTGTGTTTTTAAGTAAATCTACTGAGAGTGATAGATGTCTAACTGAAGAAATTTTATCCACCAGCTAATATTGTATGAAATATTGTATGAAAATTCAACTTAATCCTCAAAAATTATACAAATCTAAGCATATATCCTTAACTTTTAAAAAAGATTAGATTTTAGTCTCCATCTTTAGGTATTTTTCACATCACTGCAGATCCCTTTTGTTTTTTAAAGAAACACAATACAGTTTAAACATATATAGACATATGTTAATTTTGTGTTTCACTATCTTCTCTGAGAGAGGTAGAATCCTCTTTGATGGTAAGTTTCAAAAGACGCCAAATGATCTTCCCATCAGCCATAATTATAATCATATACCATCTTTGTTTCTATAAATTCTCCTAGTTTTAAGTTTCATTTGTATCTCCATATGCTCATTGTCTTATTCTGTTTGAAAATAGGCCTTGAGAGAACTTATCACAACAAAGATTCTCGATGTTTGAGTACTTGGAAGTCAGAAACATGTTATCAGACATTTTTTACTCATCACATAAATAGAGGAATAAAAGTTCATTTCTAGGCATTCATAGTTAAGTCCTAGATATATAATGTGTCATTAAAATAATACAAAAATTTTAAAAATAGAATCAGTGCATATTTTGCAATTATACATAACATAATATTTAATTGACAGATAACTCTAGTGCCATAGGCATATACATGTACATTATATATCTGTATGATATAGATGCATAACTTGTTAAACATTATCAATCATATTTTTTATCTTATCTATTACAACCATTTCTTTTCATGTTCCATGTACTTTCCCCAAATAATAGCTTACATTTTTAAATATTGACAGGTTGTTGTTTACCAGAAAAATTCTGTTCTTCACAAAAAATGAAGGGACTGCTTTCTGTCTTGATCTATCTTTGAACAGAGAAACCCTACTGATTTTATGATGAGCGTCAAGTGGCACAGAGCAAGATGAAACAAGCCTGGCACTGCTGAGATCTGCCAGGCTGCAGGCGTGATTGATCTATCACTGTGGTCTCTTAAAAGAGAACAATATTATATAGTGTTTGGAGAATTAATACAATGCATTTCCCTCTGCTTATACTCACAGTAATATTTTTCATGACTGACTTTCTTGGTCCTGGAACAAAATTCATCATGACTTGCAAATTGTTTTAATAATAAAATTTATTTTTATAAATGGATATAAAGAAGTCCCATAGAAAACAGAACAATTATATTTGTTGATTAAAAGATTTGTTGAATTTTTAGGATAAATTCCTTGTTGTCCTGGAAGTGTGTTATTATCCATTCACACAAAAAATGTAGTCATTCAACCAACTTTTCTGTAAAATTGACTAAGCCCTCTCTATTGGACTGACCATGGAAGATACAAAGATGATTTAGACACAGTTTATTCATAATGGATGTTCACAACCTGATATGAAGAAGAAAAAAAATTGGTAAATACATAAAATAGGCTTATCAATAGAGCTTTCTGCAATGATGGAATTACTGAATATTGTTCATTACTGTACCCACTAGGCATATGTGACTATTGACCACTTGAAAGGTAGCTAGAATAACTGATAAACAAATATTTAAAATGTATTTAATTTTAAATAATTTAAAATAAATAGCTGCATATTTCTAGTGGCTAATATATTAGACAGTGCAGATATATAACAATTTAAATGTGATTGTATATTGGGAAATAAGTACACATTATACATTTTCATAAAAAAAAAACTACTGATATTTAAACACCTTTCTTCTTTGGAATTCCCATTTTTTAGAGGATTGGAATATATCTGAGAATAAGAAATAAGTATAAAAAAGTTTGTATCGAGAAGAGTGAAACAGAAAATAAATATATACTCTTGATCTGCAGAGACTGAGATATTAAGTGAATATTTTACACTGCTCAATGTCTAAGGCCATATTGTTACACTGCAGGAGATAACTAATACATACCTTAAGGAAGGAGCATATTTTCATGTTCTAAAACAAAATGGTAGTGAACGGGATCAAAGAAGAAGAAAAAAAGAGTCTGAGAATGAATTTAAATTTTGATTTAAGTCGATTAAGAGTAAATTCAGTCATTTAAAGTGTTTTATTCAGAACCTTGCCATGAGTGCACTTAGAACTATAAACTTACCATGCGGACACTTAGAACTGTCTGTATAGATACTGCGAAGGAAAATTCATGGGGGGAGGCAAACATAGTAACAAGGGGGTCTGGTAGATGGCTATTGAAACAATCTGGATGAGGAATAAAGATGGCATGGACCAGAGTGACAACAGTAAAAGCACTGGTAAGTGGAAGAATGTTGAATAGCTTGGAAAATGTGGCACAAAGGATTTGATATTACTAATGAGTTCGGATGTGGATTATGAAAGAATGAAAGAGACTATGATAACTCTAAAATTTTTGGCTTTCCAGCTATGTATATCAATTTTCATTGAACACATCTATTAATGATTTTTATAATATAATCATCCAAAATGTATTTTGATTATTTTAATTCAATTATAAGAATATTTAACTGCCTACCATATGTCAGAGTAAGGTAAATGATTCATTATATATATAAGTAAATACAAATTGAGCAGATCTACCAAAATCTTTTATCAGTCTTGTGTGTTTATATTTTTTGCTTCTCATTGTTTTAATGGGCATTATTTATATGAATTCAGCAAATTTAAGCCATAAATAAAAAGAATGTGAATATACCATAACAGTTTACCAATGAGGAAGAAGAAAAATTCAAAAAATATTAGTTTTTAAAATTTGCTTATTAATTTATGAAAAATTTCCAGATAAATTATTAAATATATTCTATTATCTGTTAAAATACTTATGTAGTTCTTTTAGCTGTATATTTTTAAATCAAATACAAAATGCAAAATGGAGTGAAAAGCAGCCTCATGATTCACTTTTTGTAAGAACAAATACTGATTACAAATACACTTATATTTACATATATAAACACAAAAACTATTTTAAAGTGTATAAACCCATATATATATTATATATATAATATTATATATAACACAGATACGTATTTTGGTCTTATTTGTATAATTGTATAATCTAGTTATTTTTGTTCCTCTTTCTATTTCCTGCAAACATAGAACATGTACAAAATTTTCAGTAGTAGAAAATTGGATATTTTACATAGTTAGAAAATTATGTGAAACAAATAGTCTTTACAAAATAAATAAAATCATATCCTTCTAAATAGGTACATTTGAAACCACTCCTCTTGGGCTCATTTCAACCTCATGATTTTAGAAAAAGAAATGAACTTAAATAGTTACTTAATGATAATGTATGAATGGCCTAGGCAGGACAGGTCTTTTGATCACCCAAGAGTCGCTTCTTTTATTAAGTCCTACTTGGATCACATAGGCTAAGCATTGTTTCTTCAAAAAGCCTCAACACAATACAATATAGCAAAATAAAATAATATCTGCCTATCTATCTGTTTATCTATCCATATACTTACACACACATAAGTCTATAATAAGGTTTCATGAATTTATTTCTCGAGTGAATATGTATTTTCATCTTTGATTTATTTAGCACAATAACAGCCTTAAATAACTCATAAATGATTGTTTAGAATAGTTCTTACTTACTTAATGAAGGTTAAGTACACTGGAAACCAAGCATAGAATTGTTTGTAGTACAGGCTTTTGAAGATTAGTAGCACTTAAACAAGACCACATCTTAAGAATGTCAGAGTGGCATTTCTACCCATGTCATCTCAGCCGCAAATATATTCATGGCTTAGAAACGTTATGATGATACAGCCCTAAATCACTTGACTGTGGATATAAATCACTTGACTGTGGATATAAACATATTAGTGATTAGTGAAATGTGTTGAATGAGGGTGCAATGAGAGGAATGAATTAGGCAAAATCAAAAGTGTACCTGTATACTTTATGGATAAAAAAAGTAATAGATTAAATTACTTGTAAAGCATATTTCATGGTATTTTGAAAAAGCATTATAAATTTGTACAGAAATAATTCAAATAGCATCCTTCTAAGAACAAATTTTTAAAGGGGTAATGAGCTGTGTTCCTTTCTTCTTTTCAGGATCTCTTAAATATAATATTCCAGTGAAAAATTACATATATATTTCAATTATTTAGTGATATATGGATTACTCTCAAACCATTGTTCGCATTTAATATTTTTCATTAGATCTATTTCTTTTTGTTTTTAAATATGATTGTACGTGATGCTGATAGAAATCACCAATTATAGGTACTCAGTCTGGAACACTAGTGCCACTTTTCTCCATTAATCATGATGTGCAAGGAAAGAATACAGGCACAGCCACTTGCAATACAGTTACGTGTTAGGCAGTAACTAAATAGTGTTCAAACGTAATCGCATTCACAGGTTGCAAAATAAAGTGTAAAATGGAATAAAAGAGTTAATAGAAAGTATAACAATGAAGAAGTGGCTTTTATCTGTCTTTCCCCTAATGTGGTTTATGAAAATACAGATGAATATTTACTCATTTATTATTTCTGAGTATTAGGCTTGGGCATCTGCATTTTAAACAAAAATACACCATTGTTATTCTCAATACTATTTAAAATGCACTCAATTGTGTTGTCTAAAAACAGAATATTTGTAAATTGGATTTTATAGTTTCATAATATTACCTTCCTAGAGTTCCTTGTTGCTCTTTGTTTTATGATCAGCTAGAAACATAGAGTCTCATAAATAGGAAATGAAGGAATTAAGAGGGATTTAAGAAATATACAAACTTCTATCAAAATACCATGAATCCAAAATACTTAAAAAAGTATCTTTTTTGTTATGAAATCATCATGTAATTACAGACAATATGTAAAGAGTTATTATCGTTCTTTGTTAAAATAAAAAAATAAGAAAAAAAAGGACGTATGCCATTTAAAGCAGCTGACTTCCTTTGAAGAAACAATTAATTCTGAATGTCTTTGTATTTGAGTAAGATTTGTCTCTATCGGGGGAAAAAAAAAATCCTAATGGTCTCTCTCCAGAGAATGATTATCAAGTATTTATTCAGAAATTAAAAATTTTCTTTGAGTAAACTCTTTCTAGAAAAAAAGAAAAAAAATGCTTACATAGAATGCAGGCAAAAGCAATGTGGCATGTTGTGCAGCCTCCCTTAAATCACCTTGTGGAATTCTCCATGACTTTATGGAACACAGTTTGAAAACCATCCTTTTAAGCACACGAGTAAACTAAAATTCCTTCTGTGTATATAGGTAATGAAGACATGGGTTAAGGGATAGGTGCAAGATAATTTGTGTGATACTGCTTAGGCTGCAATAAAGTATTAGAATGCCTTGACACACTGTCTTTATAACACTGTAATCAAAAGCTAAACATTGCACATCTGGGGGTGATTCATAGTATTTGCTACTAGTTTTTCTCTAGAGAATGTATCATGTCTGAGGTTTCAACAAATTCAACTATTACTTAATCATTGCTATTGTTAAGTTTCTCACAAATGTTTAACCTGAAAATTATATTAATTTTGCTTCTTCAGAGTGTCCAATCTGGGGATATTATTCATTTATTCACACTCAATCACAAGTAACTAAATTTACCTTAGAATCTGCCAAAAAACTGGATTCCAGGGTGAAATTAAAGTATAAAAATCAGCCAAGTTTATCACTTCAAAAATTAATTGGAATTGTTCTGTGACATTACTAATGTTTAACTCCTGAGCTATCATTATTGCACCTTTTCCATACCGGAAAGGATCTCACAATCCTTTTGACTTCGCCCCAAGGAGAGATGAGATGCCAGCAACTCTTTGATATATTTGTTTGGAAATTTTTTCTGAAAAATACATTCCTTCACATAGTCTAAGTGAAATTTCAGTTCTCTTTGAGGAAAAATCTATCCTTGTGATCAGACATACAGCTTCAGGAGAAAGTAAGAAGGTAGATTTTTTTTTTCCCTGTATCTACTTTAAAAGGTTGTAAATCAGGTATACAGACACTAAAGCCTGATTACTCTTATATCCTATTGAAATATTTTGAAAATCCAGGTTGTAATCATTATAGTTAAAAACATCATTACTGAGTAAAGGATTAGTAGTCTTTCTTAATCTTAAATATTTTTGCAAGTAAAATTATGATCTAAATTTATAAGTATATATAAATGTTCTGGAGTCCAAACTCATTCTTCTCCACATGACAGGCCAATACATCAGGAGATGAGGTTTGGGAGCAAGAAATAATGACTTTATTCAGAAAGCCAGCAGATTGAGAAGACGGGGAACTAATGTCCTAGAGAACCATCTTCCCCAGGTCAGAATTCAGATTCCTTTTATACTAAAAGGGGAGGGGGTGTGGTTGGTTATTGCAAACTTTTTGGTCAGAATCCTTTGTTCCTGTAGTTGTCCATGTAGGTTAGGTCATGATGTTCCTGTAAACCTCAAACAAGACAATATTATTACCTGTTCTGTGACTTTTATCTCTAGATGAATGGAAAAGTGTTATACCCTTAAAGGTCAGAGCCTTGAGAATAGGCAATCTTATATATTTCAGGCTATAGCACATTTTTTTTTAACAAAAGGTGCAGAACCAGCATGACTAAGCACAGGAAAGAGAGCACAGGGTAGAGCCAAAGGAACAGATCCAATTTGGAATCAGATTAGTTCTTCCCTATTACATAGAGAGAAATGTTTTATTTAAGAGTATTCAAAGTTGATTTTATTTTTTAAATATGCAAGTGACTGAATATTTTCAGATTTGCAGTTTTCATAACAAAAAGTAAAGATATAACATAAAACTTAAATAGACAATGTTCAAATATACACTTTCATATTACTATAGGATACAGCTTCTTTAAAAGGCAGAAGTATTACTTAATAACCACAAGTGTATCTTATCTGATAGCAAAAATGAAAAAGGAATTTCATACTCAGTAGGAAGCCAAAAGATAGGGTTTGCCTTTGCCACTCAGTACTAAAATGGACTGAAATTATACTTCTGATATCCACCCAAGGAAGAAAGCACATAATTGCCAACTACCACTTTATTCTGAAAAATTCTGAAAAAATACAGACACTGTGATTAACAGCTACCTAATATCACTCCAAAAAGGTTGCTTAAGAAAACCAGGACTCATAGGTCAATAGAGCTGACTTATTTGTCATACCTGTGATGGTCAGGTATTAAATATACATAAAGAAAGAACTAGAACTACAAAAACAGCACGTCTCTTCAAGCAATTTATGGCAATTTTCAGTGCTTTTAAAAACTGTCTTTTCTGCTGAGTCTAACTTGTATAGTCATTTTCTAGTTGGTATGCTCGGGATTCAGCTAAAACATTATTTCCCCAATGTGATTACCTTCTACGGGTAAAAGAAATCTTGCCATTTCTCTTGTTTGACTGTTTAAGCCAATTTTCAAGCCCCTAAAAGGAACTAAAACCTGGGACTTACTTGATAATTCCCTTTGTAGCTACAGGTATAGGAAGGGAATAACTTAGAATGTGGTCACTGTGAAAAAGAGCAACAGGGTGTCTCTGCAGGGGTGATATATAAAGCCCAGAACCACATTTTAATACAAACACAGAATAACCTTTTTGAATAACTGCATCGGACAGAATTAATCTAGGAATTAGAATGGCATAATGCTAGATATTAACACTTGGAATTATATCGGTAGAAGAAAAGATTCTATCATTGTGATCTGACAATTAAATGTGTTCTAATTTGTTGCATTGGTCATAAATAATCTCTTTAGTTGATAGTGTGATGTATGAAGGTGGTTCTCATAACATGACACAGAAAAAAATGGTGAAAAAAATAAAATAAGAGTACAGAAAGCTCAGTGGCTTCCCATCACACTGTAAGTGAGAGACAAAGTCTTTATATTGTCACCACTGATCACATACTCTATCTGACTCTCTAACTTACTGTGTGCTCTGACTTTCTTGCTATTCTTTGATCATGCTTTTCACTTATTATTTCTTCTTCCCAGGGTACTCTTCTTAGACATGTTTGGCTTGCTTCCTGAATTCTCACATCACACTCTCTCTGGACTCTCTGACTACTTTACATGAAATATCACCTCCGCCAACCTCCAATACTTTCTATCTCCCTTAATCGTTCTTATTTCTTCACCATAATACTCATCATCAACTGACATACAATACATATATTTATTTATATACTTGCTGTCTGTCAATCCCCACAAAACTATAAGCTATAACACAGAAGGGGCTTTAGTCGCTACGTCCTCAGGACCTAAAATAGCACTTGACATGTAGTAGGCTCTCATTAAATATTTGTGGGAAGAATAAATTACTTTCTTCATCTACTATATGAAGTTAAGAATTCTAAATTACAGGCTGTCAGTGACGTTTAAATTATTTCCTTGTTACATGATGGATGATCAGCGGATATTAGCTTCTTTCTCTCTCTAAATTGCCTTACATTCATATTTTATGGATAATGTTTATCAAATGTGTATCTATAAAAGTATTTACTACCATTGCAAATTTGTCAGAACAGGAATTTGGGTAATGCTGAATTACAGTGAATTATCCCTCTAATTACATATTCCAAAGTGTCTGCTGCAATGGCCCATCTCACTGGGTTGGCTTCTTTCTGTCTCATCTGTGTAGTGACCCTAGAGAGATTATACTCTTTAATTGACTTAATTTTAAAAAAAGAAAAGAATTAAAAGTCTTATCATTACTAAATATATGTATTTCTATGCAGTCTGTTTGCTGCTATTGTTTTTATTTTTAAATGATCAACTCTCCAGAATTTTCAATGACTATTGAAGAATTTTTTCTAACATATTACATGTACTGCAGTATAGACTCCACTGGCAGCAGGTCTCAACTCCCAGATGAGACCATTTGAACATAAACTGGGATCGCAGGTCAGAAGGGAAATCCACCATTTTAAATATCCATGCAATGCTTACTCTGCCTTTCATTACATATGGTGGAACCAATCTTTCTCTGCCATTTCTGTATTTTATGATTACTTTTAACAGCTTGAATTTTTTAAAAACATGTTCTTCATTTTTAGATCATCAGCATTGATATTATACTTTTACTTAACTCTAAAAACTTACTTTAAATATAAAAATAGCAACTTATTGAGTTTTGAAAAGAAAGCATTGTAAATGCTATTTGTATTTGCTTCTATATATTCCTTAATAATTTGTATCTTGAGAGTAGCATATGAATCAACTTAAAGTATATTGCTCATGTTTCTGATGTCTGTCATAATCATTCAATTATGTTCATATTCTATATTTAATTATATATTTATATGATATTGCCAAAAGTGCAAGATGAATACAATTTGAAGACCCCTACTCTATATTATCTGTCTAAAACAGTGCCTGACACACAGTAAACATTCAATAAATGTTTATTGAATATTTTAGAGTCAGATTTCCTTGTTTTGTCTTTTTCTTTCATTCTGCATTCTAAAACACTGGGGTTGTACCTTTAAAAAAAACTTATCATACTTTGTTGTATTTATGCAATATTCCTTACTTGATTAGATTAAGATATGTTGTGTTAACTCTCACCATGTTATAAATTTGGAATACTAGATTGAATGAAATATAGCCTTTGCCTTTAAACAATTGATAGTACATTGGAAAGAAAATAAACTAATTCTGCACAGCAAAATAAACGACAAAACGAAAAGGCAACTTACACAGTGGGAGAAGATTTTTGCAAGCCATATATCTGATAAGGGGTTAGTATCCAATATATATAAAGAACTCATATAATTCATTAACAAAATAAAAACTCAATTTTAAAAACTGGCAAATAAACTGACTAGACATTTTTCCAAAGAAGATATACAAATGGACAACAGGTACATAAAAAGTAGTATATAAATTGGTATAGCCACTATGGAAAACAGTATATATATGAACTTTCCATAAAAAGTAAAAATAGAGCTACCATAAGATCCAGCAATCCCACTTCTGGGTATCTATGCAAAATAAATGAAAACAGTGTCTTGAAGTGATATTTGCACTCCTGTGTTCATTACAAAATTATTAAATAAAACCAAGAAACTGAAATAAATTAAGTGACTGTCAACAGATGAATGAATAAAAAAAGAAGTAGCGTATGCATTGTGCTTTTCCTAAATGCTTTGATTCCTCTTTGTCTTACCCTAGTCAGATAGCCAATTTTATTTTTTGCTGAGAGTAATTTTCATGGGAAGGGTTAAGTACATTTATTATGCCTCTTTCTTAATTATTTCTACCTTTTCTTAGGAAAAAAGGACATATTTATCACCTTATCCCTACAAAGAGTAGTAATTGTGTGAATTTTAAGATTCAGAGTCAGAGGCTTGAGAGCATGTTAATAATAAAACCATGATGTTGTGTTGTGATAACTTTTTAAATGTTTACTTTCATAAGCAGAAATAGAGATTTGAATATATGAAAATTACAATTCTCTCACTTCTGAGGAAAGAAAGGGAGAAAGAAAGGAAAAAGGCTAGTTGGGGTGCTCAGTTGTTTTTTTTTTTTTTAATTCACATCAATTCAATTACTCCAATAAGCAGTTTTGTTTGAACTGGCTGATTTTGTTGGAAGAACCTAGGCAACTTTAAAAAGTAGATGTGCTGTGCTTTCATTGAATTCTTATTTTCACTTCTGGATCCATTACCAGAGAAGTGTTCTATTAAATAAAGCATAACCTAATAATATTTATCCATTCAGTTAATAAATATTTCCTGAGCACTGACAATGTACCAGATACTTTTTTTTTGTAAATAGTGATGAACAAAACAGAATGCACTTTGAAATAATTTAACTTTAAATTTAAACACCTTTAAGGCTCAAAGAGAGACATCTTTGTTGGGGAATCTGTAGGTTCTGAGAGAAGTGATGAGAGAACTCTTTGGGACTGGTCTCTTTTCCTTTTCTCTTTCAAAAATGTCATGTAGGTTGTTGACAGCTCACACTACTTATAAAAATGATTAATGAACAACTGAATTAAGCGTGAGGTTAGTTAACTACAGGTGATATCACAACTCAGTTCTTGTTTTCAGAGATGTTACACTTATTTTATTAACGCAGTACTTACCTGTGTGAAGAAAAAAATAAATTTTTAGGCACAGACTCAGTCTATTGAAGAAAAACAGAATTAGCATGTCAACTGAAAAAAAATGCATGACCTGAAAGTTGAGAATTATGTTTTATTTGACAGATTTACTGAGGATTTCAAGCCTGGGAGGCAACATCTCTGAATAGCTCTGAGGAGGGACTTATCTGAAGAGGTAAGGCAGGAACCAGGATATATACGAGTTTTTGCAACAAAGCCCAGGTAATCCAAACATCAAAATATTATTGTTAATTAAAGAAAACCTAATATCTCAAGTAAATTAGTTTAGCACTTTTCTACGTATGGGAAGATGTAAGAGTCTGGGCTCATTGACATCATTCCTATGACAAGCACCTTAGCTATCTAGGGTCAGTATCCTGTTCTTTCTCATCCTGAGTTCCCTGAGGGCTCACTGTCCTAAGGGGGCAGCTACAGTGGCTGATAACTGGATGGTTGCAACCTCCTTTGTTTGCTGATATGGCAGGCAAGATTTTTCATTGACAAGTATAATTCATAAAAATGGTTGAAGCAGTAAATGAGTCAATAAAAATAGTTCTAATGGCAATAACTTATTTATCTCAATATTGAAACAACTCCCTTCTATGCACTATTGCTATTCATTAAGATGACCATATCTCACACATAAATACCTTCTTTGATCCCTATTTGAGAATTATGCCTCCTGAAATTTTTTCTGGACAATTAGAAACCTTGAATATTCAGTTAAATATTTAACAATTTAAAAATAGCTGAATTGAAAAACATTTAACACATTATTTCTAAAATTAACATTGCTCAATCCTCAAATATATTGTTGGGCTAGTGTTTAATGACTTTAGAAACAGAACTGGATTTTACCTAAATTATAGTTGAAGGTTGCAGGAACTGTGAAAGCAAAATTCTTTTTCAAGATTCCCCAGAACAGTCAAGCACAAGAAATGAAAAAGGCATGGGATGTTAAATTCCCTTCTCACTAGAATTTAATTGTCTGATTTAACTTCTAAATGACCACTACAACAATGATGCAATGAAAATATTAGGTAAAGATTTAATTTGTTTTTACATGTGTGAACTTTCGCTCGTTAATTCTACTTAACCTGTGAGTTATTAATGTTGTTACTGTCTGCTAAATTAAAAATGTTAGGATTTATTTAGGCACTGGCAACCTTTTTGTAGAAAAATTTACATGAATTCTCCTTAACATAAAGGGGAAGATTATAGCTTCTTGTAGCAATTGCATGAAAAGTAATGTTAACTAAATATGGAAGTATTTTCTCCATGTATTTGTCTACTTACTTTCTTGGCTTATTCATTCTATGGTTTCAGTTACCTCCTCTCTAAGTAAAAGCTTCTTTATATTTGTTCCCAGGTCAGATTTCTCTTACAAGTCCATGCCTGATTTCCAACTGGATTTTTGCCCTTGAATGTTTCACTTAAACTTCAAACTTAACAAGTCTAAAGCTGATCATCTCAGAGGTAGATTCAGTAAGTGGTTAAGTGTGCAGGTTTAGAAGACAGAAAGCTATTTTTTAGTTCTTAAATGTCATTTACTAAAATAGGATAATGAGCATATTCTCCTCAGAAAATTATTTGAAGATTAACTGACTTAATGTGTGTAGAATACTTAGAACGCCACTCCTCCACAAAACCATCAACTTATTTTAGGCAAAATGGTAATACAGTATTGTGATTAGAATTCAGGATCTTGCTTGACAGCCTGGGTTAATATCAGTTTCTGACAGTAACTGTCTTTGTGACAATGGGTAAGTTATATGAATTTATCCAGACCCAATTTCTTTATTGTTAAATAAATTAGTGGAAGGAAATTAAAAAATAAATCACACTAAGATACACAAAGCACATTTCTTGGACTGTTATGTCTTCTAAAGAGCTTCAAGTTACAAGAGAACTTAGAGACTACCCATGAATATTTTACTTCCTTCATCTTAATATAGCACGACCTCACACAACAAAATGGTCATGGTTTCTGATATTTTCAGCATCTTCTCACATCTCTTGCTTAACCTTTACTCAACAAAGAGCATGATTGTGGAAGATTGTTTCAGTTGAGAAAAATTTTCCCCACACAATTAAATTGTATTTCCCCAAAATATAATGTGTGATATAAAAGTTTACAATGACACTGAAGTAATATGGATATCACCACCACCAACCTCACCCAGATTACCCCTTCATTCAAAAATATGTAGGGATATATACGAAGTTAGGAACTGGAAAGATGAATAACTTGAAAGGTGCCTCTTTCATGGCAAATGTAAGAAGTAAATAACCAATAATGCCTTAGCTGTCCAGCAGGTAAGAGACCAACCTCAAAGGGAGTCAATTAAGGGTTGGAGAAAACTGAGCTTCTAAGAACAGGGAAAAGGTTTCCACTGAAGTTCTCAAATCTGACTGATTGCCAACACAGAGAACAGTTATGAAATAAAGCCTATGAATACAGAAATTACACCAATCTGAAATCATTAAAGAAAATTTAGGAGATTAAGGAATAAAATTTACAAAATTAGGCAAAATGTCTGAGTGAGGCTGAGAAAATTCAATCAAGAAAAAAAGGAAACTATGGTGAAGAGAGCAAAATAGAATGACCTCTGTCAGCCGAGGGAGGCTGATGTGGGGTTCTAGGGGGTGAGTGGCCCAGATGAAAAAATGCACGAGGAGTTGCCATACTGCTGGACAGACTTCAGCCAGAGATACCATGGGGTTAACAACACTTTATTGCCACAGGGAGGTGCGCACCTATGATGTACGTGTCCTGCTTTTATCTGTTTTCTGTCAGCACATGCATGGTCTGAGTTTCTTTGTTCATTAGGCTTACAGAATATCTCTAGCACATGCATACTTCTATTTTCTTTGCTCTAAATCTTATATAATTGACACATGCATGGAGCAATTATTTACTGCATACTACAAACATCCTCTGTAGTCGTGGCCTTGGGTCCCACAGCCTTAACTTATCTCAAGGCTCTGGCCATGGCCTTGGGTCCCACGGCCTTAACTCGTCTCAAGGCCAGCTCACAACCTCCTTTCACAATGTTGCTGTTACTTACAATTTAATTACTTATGGAGCACTACATAACTTGAAGGGGTTTAGAACACACCACTCCAAATATTCCACTCCAGCACCTTGACTGTTTTGAATTAAAGGCACTTAAAAAACAGCAGATGCAAGAAAAGCACTCTAATCTTTCTTTTTTCAAAAAGCAGGAGATGAAATTCTCATGTGAAAGTTTCCTCTTTATACCACAAGGAAGGTAACATGCTTATCAGTAAAGATGGGAAATTGAGACCAAAAGAATTCTGTGCAAACAGACCTTTTCAATGTATTTCTTGTCTTTGTTTAGCCTCCTCACATGGTTTAGCTCCTGTTCTATAATCCCCTCTCTTTCTTCAACCTGGTATAAAATATTCAGGTTTTGCCACTTCCTCAGGTCTTTGCTTCCTGGTGAGGGCTCCATGCCATGTAGAATTTGTGTTAAATAAATTTGTGTGCTTTTCTCCTGTTGATCTGTCTTACATCAATTTAATTCTCAGGCCTAACCAAAAACCCCAAGAGGGTAGAGGTTAAGTATTCTACAAATATAAGGGTACCAATATGAGCTTTAGAATTAGTTTATTTCTATCTCTTATATTTAATATTTTTGTAAACTTAGGTCATTTACTTAACAAAATGTAACCTCTAGTTTCTTCATCAACAAATCATAGCAAATCACATTGGGCTGTTGTGAACATTAAAAGAGATGATAACTGCATCATTAATATTATATGTTATATATATAATATTACATGTATGTAATATGTTAAACCTATTAATATAATGAAGAGTCAAGTTCCTGGTTAAAAATCTACATGTCACATTTCAGACCTGGCCCTATGTAAACAAAGATTTTTATCCACAGGCATCGTGGGAGAAACTGCCCTCCCCACATCAGACTTGGTGCCCAACCTATACTTCAGTCTCTCGGAGGAGTTGCAGTCAAGGACTCAAGCCCCCTGGGCTGGTCATGTTCTGATACATATTTGCATTTCTATCCCTTAGCCCAGTGCCTGCATTTCTAGGTCTCTTTTTCTAAGGCTATGGACCTAGCTCCTTCTCAAGTGCCTCTGCAGAAGCCTGCTTATGAGGAAAAATGAAGGACACCATGAAGACACTCTCCCCATTCTGACTAAGGACTGAATTCTTTTCCAGTCTGACCTCACGACCCTCCCTCTGCCTCCAACCTGAGGGTCCATCAAACTTCTAGAGACTTTGGTTCTGGTCTTCCCCAATGGTTAGATGACCTCCAGGTCTGTGCTGACCCACTTGTGCGCCATGTCTTGGGAGAAATGGAGAACAGGATTCATTCCAAATATACAATATTTCTCAATGATTAAACTTAAACTCAGAAAAAATACACAGCCTGAGACTCACATGAATAAATTAGAGATATAAGAAATACACAGAGAGGAAATACAGGCATCTATTACATGGCCATTATGTTTAATGGGGAAATATGTTGAAAAATAATTGTCTATCTCAGGATAGAAACTCAGCAGGAGATTCAGTAAAGAACAGGATTGGAAAAGCCCTTCCCCGGGGTTGAGCATCTCTACTAAGTCCCTGCTCGAGCCCTGGTGATCTTGATTGTCAAGTCTTCTATTTGCAGTGACCTAATTGCCAGGGTCTGTACCAGGTAATCTGATATTTAATCAAAAGTCAGTGCACATTCCTTTAAATCAAATTTTAATGCTAAAATGAATATTAAATGTTACATTACTATTAGAAATAGAATTCGGCTACCTCTCAGCTTAATTAGAATTTTGTATGTTTCTCCTGGGAACACATACTTCCATCCAGAATTAGATATCCATGATTAAAATGTTTTTTTTTCATTCAAGTAACATTTTCCCCCTAAAAGTTATTCAGAAATAGTGCTGCACTATTTGTGCATACAAATACCAAAAAAAAAAGACCCAACTAAACAGCAAGATAATGTGTGTATTTGTGAATGTAAATGTATAATATATACTGCATATAGACATAGACACATATACATCTGTGAATACAGGTGTGTATGTAATAAGAAGTACATAAATGTATGTGCAAATTTTTTTGAAAAGTGTAAATAAAAAGCTTAATTTCAGAACTGAGTTTGCCATTTATAAATGCACTAAAGTATAGTCAATGCAAATTCAAATTAATAATATGTACAGTATTTTAACAAAACAGCAACTTTTCTAAAAGGTCACAGGCAGATCAGTGACTTGTTTCACCTAGAATATTTATATGGTTTGAAATAAGAAAATGAACTCTTTTTTAGATGTTAAAGGAAAAAGTTTTTAAGACATATTGTTAAAAGAATCTGACAACTGTACTCCATTCTGATGTCCTTGAGATTCTAAAATAACCCACTGCTGGCTGAATTGATATGTTTAATGGAAGATATAGTTTTTGGTAAGATGAAATAGGTCAAACTGTAAAACAGTCCTTTTCTGGATGTATACTCAGCAACACGTCCCTCCACACTGACGCAGTAACCCAACCGCATTGTAATTTACAAGTAACAGATGTAATTAAATTACACATACCATGTTGAACACATAATATAGTTAAGAAATACAAATTCAAGTTTAGAAAAGGAGCTATTCTGGGAGTATTTCAAATCAAATCTTCAGGGAAATGAAAGCAATCAGACGAAAGCAAACTTTTGCCACATTAGAAAAATATACACAAATAGACATATATTGAGATAGCAAAGAAACAGATTTCCTTAAACTCATGAATATTAAACATTATTTATTTGCTATGAATATCGCAATCTATTTTAAACCACAAACCATGATATATACTGCTATATTTTCTAACCTTACAAAACATAAGATATTCAGAGAGAATTCCCAAGTTTGGCCATTTGTAAATGCCATTACCATAAAAGACATGTCCAACTATGTAAATCAGCTGAAGAAAGTGACCTACTCTCTGGAACTCAGTAAAGCTGGTTATTTACAACCACAGGCACTATCAATCAAAGCCTTTCATGCACAAGAAAAAAAAAAAAGAAATGAAATTTTCAGGTTACTGTATAGCCAAAGAAATGTGATCATATGATACTGCATAATTATCTAAAGTGTTATAACAAACAGAAAAAAAAATCTCAATTCATGCTGAGTAATCATCTTAAAAAGGAAAAAAATAGTGAACCCAACATTGAGTTCAAATAGTAAGAACAAGTCTTCAACAATCAGCATTTAATAAAGACAGCATTTTTCTTCTGCTATGACAACTACTGATATCATTTCAATGCCCCCAATTAAAATTAAGAACATGACATAATACTATTTTAACAGAATCTGTAAAGATTTATACTAAAAATTGGACACCTAAAGATTCTTAATAACTTTAAAGAAGACTAAAGTCTGAAATAAGAGGAGGTGCCCTCTTTATAGCAATCAATTGACAATGTTTTAAGACAGGGGCATAGAGAAGAATTATAACTGTTATAAAATTCTTCTGTAGGGCAGGTTATGTCATGAGACTGGAGCTATTCATTCTTTAAAGGGACTTTGAAAGATCATATAGTACTTTATCCATTAAAATGATGACACATTTCAAAAGAAATGTTGAACAGCACAGTAAAAGAAAGGCTATGTTTTATACACACACACACACGTGTGTATATATATATGTGTGTGTGTGTGTGTATATATATATACACACATACCCGTACTACATTATATACATATATATAATCAAACAAATTAATATTTCATGTAGGCTAGGCAGAGATTCCATGAACTTTAAAAGTTGTGATTTTCTTCTAACATGTGTATAACAAAGATGGCTTCTCCAGATGTCTCAAAAGCACAAACAAGCATATTTTTAAATAGCAATAATTATACATATATAATATGGCAATAATACATTGTATCTATACATATATAGTTCAATTATTTAAAAAAAGCTTGATTTTCCTCTCATTGATATAATGTAATATGATATTTTTACTACATTTTTACATTTAATATGACATTGTCTCTGGATATATTTTAGCTGTAATACCTTGAAGAAAATCTAAATCTTACAGAAGAAGAAACTACAGTATAATATATGGTCAGGCAATCAATGATTTAGACCATACTGATTTTATTTTTATTAAATTAAATATTTTTTCTATACTTGGAACTGTAAGATACAATGAAAATAAAATCTGAATCATTCTCCTGGAAATTTGAAGGTATTTGAAAAGAAAAAAATGAAAATTTGGAATAATTTAACATATATAGACACTCTATTATTATGTGATAAAATAAGTCAAAATGAGAGCTCAGACAGAAATTATTTTGCATTCAGTTAGTTGAGGAAGTGCCAATAGAGTAGGTCCTTAGTCAATAAATGCTATTGCTTACATGAATGAAAAACTATAAGAGAAGGAAGATGTAAGAGGAGGGAGTAGGCAGAAAGCAGGTGAAGAATAAAGACTATTTTAGCTGTATTTTAAAGAATGAATCAACTTACAATGGTAATAAAGTTGAAAAATGATATTTTGGAAGATTTAATTAAAACATACAAGGAAACAGAAGTCAGTACAATATGCTTCTGAAACACATGGAGTTCAATTTCTCTGAAGATGGGTGTGAAGCGTCATAAAAATCAAGACTGAATGTACGAAATGGTGGCCAGGATTATAGCAATAATAAATGTTTTACACTAATAGAGAATTCAGAAGATCAAAATGGGGTCTCTTTGTTGGTGTAAGTTACAATTTTATTAGAGGAAAATTAAGTAAAATGCTAAGAAATCATAATTCTATTTTAATATGAAGATCATTTCCATATAAATTGTAGTGACATTCTTAGTCAAAACTGAAAAAATAATACACTATAGTATAATGGAGGAAAAATGGCACTAAAGTGAAAAAAAATTTGGCTATGCTCTTCCCCTGGTTCCTCATTTAATAGCTCTTTATATCAAAATCTACTTAAAAGTTGTTAAACTTATCTAGTAAGTTAACATCTCTGTTTCAGAGCCTCCATCTGCAAAAGAGGATTTATAATGCTTCCTTCTTCCTTAGGTGATTTTATGGATTAAATTATATAATTAATATAGAGCAGCTGGAGTTTAAAACATGACACATATGACACATAGAAAGTATTTGATAAGTGTTATGCCTAAATTACTGTTATTCTCATTAACTCTACCCCCATGTTTCTTCATTTTGATTAAATTTTTAACTTTGGTTCTGAACTATTGTCCCATTTACTTGCCTCTCCTAACAAGAGTCCTTCCTCCACATTCCTATGAATAACTTTCAAAGAAAGGCAAACCTGCATTTATTGACCAAACTGTGAGGAAATGAAGCTGTAAAATTGGTACCAATTTCAGGGGAAAAAAATTCAGCAGTGACTTGTATCAGATGCTAAAAGAGAGCTCACATATTTTGACCTGGTATCACTAATTCAGACTTCTAATGAAAATGTGTGGGAGTTATATGCAAAATGACATTAAAGTATTTCTTATAATGTGGTACTATTGGAACCAATTGAAATGTTCATGCAGAAAAATGGTTAATTAAATTGTAAATTGTGGCACATCTTCCTAATGAAAAACTATATGCTCATTAGAAATGGTAATTAGAAAAATTATGAAGCACTATTGAGAAAAATGAATATGATATGTTAAGTGAAAAAAAGGCATTATAATATAATATGAATGTGCATTAAGATGGTAATTTTGCAAAGAATGTATATGCATAATAAAAATACTGAGATGGGATGCATACAAAATATTAACTATGTTAATTAATGATTTTTTTCTGTTTTCTAACACTCTATGTCAAAATATTTTTCACATAAAAAATACTACTCCACTTTCCATTAGTTGCTTAAAGACTCAGCACTAATTCCATATTATTTGAAAAGAAAAATATGAAATTCTTTATCATATCAGGCAAGGTATGTCACAAGCTGGGCATAATCCACTTTGCAGGCTCATATCCTATCATTCTTGTTCGTGTGTATAGTTTTCATATTATGTAAGGTTTCTTATTGTTTCTCTAAATATCATGCATAGGAAGTTCTGTTGTTGAAGGAAATGAGTAATGGATTAGCATAATTATGATAATAATATAAGTTGCACTTTGGGATTCCAAATATGATGTTATTTAGTATCTATGCCTAATTTCCCCAGGTGTAAAGTAAGGATGAGGGATGATAAAAGTATGTACAACATAGGCTTCTCAGGACCACAGAGTTAATACAAACAAAACACTTAGAATAGTGATCCGCATTTGATCAGCATAAAAATAAAAACCTAAATTTTTTCTTACATTTAAGTTTCAAAAAAAAAAAGCTGAACTCATTGAGCACTTAGTCTACTGAAAGCGTTGTGCATTTTTCTCTTTAAACAATTCTGTGTATGCTTTTATTTAACCCTCTCAAGAATTCTATAATACAGAAGCTATTATTATACTGACTTATATATGAGGAAGACAAGGCACAGGCAAGTTGAAGATTTAAAAGAGCTAACGTGTATGCAAAGGAAGTGGTTTTTGTTGTTGTTGTTATTTTGTTTTTTTACTTAATACTGTACATGTTTTTCATTATTTTTGGTGCTATGAAATTAGGTAATGTAAGAAAATCATAGCCAAGTTTTCTGATCTCTAATTCAATTTTTTCCCATTATATCATATGATCCTATTTAGCAGTCCTGGACAAAAATGTCACTATATTTTGATATGGTGTTCATAGTAAAAAAATGTATAGTCTTTCATTTTATTAAATTCTTTTCTAATAAAATTCTAGTTAATTGCTGTTTTCAGAGGGTATTTTTAGATAGTAGAAGCATTAAGTTCCCTGGATAATACATGAATTTCTGTTCCTCAAAATGATAAACTATTTCTGCAAATATAGATAAAAAGGGATATGGTGCTCTGCCATACCATTGTAACCATTTTTTAAGTGTAAAGTCCAGTGGTATTAAGTACAAATATATTGTGAAACTATCACCACCATCTATCACCAGAACTTGTTTTGTCTTGCAAAACAAATTATAACTATCAAAGAATAACTCCCTTTTACCTACTTTCTCCAGCACCTGGCAAACACCATTCTACTTTGTCTCTATGAATCTGACTATTCTAGTCAAGTGAAATTACGCATTTGTTCTTTTGTGACTGGCTTATTTTACTTAGCATAATGTCCTCGAGATCCATTCATGTTGTAGAGTAACAGAGAAGAACAAGCTTGACTCCATATTGGATCTGTTCCTTTAGTTCTAATCTTTGTGCTCTGTTGCCTGTGCTGATTCATGCTGGTTCTGTGCCTTTATAAAAGAATTCTTCCTATAGCCTGAAATATACTGAAAAGCCCATTCTCAAGGCTCTGTCTCCCAAACTTGACCTTTAAAGGTATAACACTTTTCATTCAAATACAGATAAAAAGTTGCAGGACAGAGAATAACGTTTATCTTGTTGGAAGTTTACAAGAACATTGTGATAAGACCTAAGTGGACAGATGCATGAACAAAGGATTTTTACCCCCAAAAATTTGCAACAAGCAGCCACACGTCCTCCTCTTTAAATATAATAGAAGCCTGAATTCTAACTTGGGTAAGATTGTTCTTTGGGACATTAGTCCACCATCTTCTCAGTCTGCTGGTTTTCTGAATAGAGTTGTTATTCCTTGCCCCAATACCTCATTTCTCAGTTTATTAGCCTATTGTGGGGTGAGTAGTAGGAGCTTGGACCTGGTAACATTAATGTGTGTCAGAATTTTTAAACATATTTTTAAGGCTGAATAATATTTCTTTTGGTGTATACACCACATTTTATTTAGCCATTCATCTGCCAATGAACACTTGGGTTACTTTTACCTTTTGATTATTGGGAATAATTTTGCTAGAAACACTAGTTCTTATGTAACTCTTTGAGATCTAGTTTTCAATTCTTCTGGGTACATACTCATAAATGAAATTGCTGGATCATATAGTAGTTCTTTTTCAGTTTATTGAGGAAGCACCATACTGTTTTCTACCATGGCTGCATCATTTTACATTTCCACCAACAGTGCATAAGGATTTCAGTTTCTCTACATCCTTGTCAACACTTGCTATTTTTGTTTTTTTGGTAGTAGTCATCCTAATAGATGTGAGGTAGTATCACATTGTGGTTTTCATATACATTTCCTTATGATTAGTGATGTTGAGCATCTTTTCATATTTATGTGTTCTTTGGAGAAATATCTATTCAAATATTTTGTTCATTTTTGAATCTGGTTGTTTGTTTTCTTATTACTGAGTTTTAAAAGTTCTCTATATATTTTGTCTATTACTCCTTTTAAGATATATGATTTGAAACTACTTTCTCCATTACATGGATTGTCTTTCAATTCATAACTTTTTTTTTTAATTTTCATAAAGTCTATTTGTGTTTTTTGATATTGTCTGTGATTTTGGTAGTAGCACATCCAAAATTTCATTACTCCTTTTTTAAACTTATTTATGTCTTTAGATTTAAAGTGATTCTTTTGTAAACAGTATATGATTGGATCATTTTTATATTCATTGTGTACAGTTGTAGTTCTTAACCACAAATTAAAAGCTTACACAAATTATTCATTTGCTCATTTTTACTGAGGTATATTTGATAATTAAAAACTGTATGTATTTAATGTGTACAACTTAATGATTTGATTTATGTGTACATTGTAAAATATTCACAACAATCAAACTACTTAACATATCTATCATCTCACATAGTCACTATTTTCTTCTTGTGAGAACACTTAATATCTACCCCTTTTGCATATTTCAAGTATACAATGCAATATTGTTAATTATTACCACATTAATGTACATTAGATCTCCAGAATTTACACAATTTGGATTACTAAGATTTTGTACCCCTTGGCCAGTATCTTCCAATTTTCTTATCTTCTCTCCCCAAACCCCTGATGATGAGAATGTAAATTGGTATACATATTATGGAAAATAGAATGAAGATTCCTCAAAAAATGAAAAACAGAACTACATTATGATCCATATGAACAACCTTATCTTCTGGATGTATATCCAAAGAACTGAAATCAGTATCTCAAAGAGATACTGAGATACTGATCCTCATTCCCATGTTCATTTCAGCATTATTCACAGTAGCCAAGATATGGAAACTATCTAAATGCCCACTGATGAATGAATGGATAAAGAAAATGTGTGTGTGTTTGTGTGTGTGTGTATATATATATATTCATGTATGGTCATTTCTGACAGCATGGATGGGGATATTACACTAAGTGAAACACAAATGTTTATTACTCTGGTTAATATTTGCTATTCCATATATATATATAACTATGACTAGGTTTTCAGGTGCATTGTTTTGTTTAGGACTTTAATATTCATAAAGTGCAATTCACTTCTTCAGTTTCCTGAGGACATACAAGAAAGTTCTTATGCTAAAACAGCATCATGGTTGGTCTACATGTTTTTAACAATCTCCTTCACTATGGAAATTCTCTACATTTATTTATTTTTTTTTAACTGAGGTACAGTTAGTTATAATGTGTCAATTTCTGGTGTACAGCACAATTTCCTAGTCATGCATATACATACATATATTCATTTTCATATTCTATTTCATTAAAGGTTATTACAAGATATTGAATTTAGTTCCCTGTGCTATACAGAAGAAATTTGATTTTTTTAAATCTATTTTTATATATAGTGGCTAACATTTGCTGATCTCAAACACCTAAATTTATCCCTTCCCACCCCTTTTCCCCAGTAACCATAAGATTGTTTGCTGTGTCTGTGAGTCTGTTTCTGTTTTGTAGGTGAGTACATAGTGTCCTTATTTTTTTCTTATTTTTAGATTCCACATATGAGTGATATCATATGATATTTTTCTTTCTCTTTCTGGCTTACTTCACTTAGAGTGACAATCTCCAAGTCTATCCATGTTGCTGCAAATGGCATTATTTTATTCTTTTTATGGCTGAGTAGTATTCCACTGTATAAATATACCACAACTTCTTTATCCAGTCATCTGTCGATGGTCATTTAGGTTGCTTCCATTTCTTGGCTATTGAATATAATACTACTATGAACATTGGGGTGCATGCATATTTTCAAATTAGAGGTCCCTCTGGATATATACCCAGAAGCTGGATCATATGATAAGTCTATTTTAGTTTTTTGAGGAATCTCCATAGTGTTTTCCGTAATGACTGCACCAAACTACATTCCCACCAGCCGTGTAAGAGGGTTCCCTTTTCTCCTCACCCTCTCTAGCATTTATCATTTGTCAGCTTTCGAATGATGGACATTCTGACCAGAGTGAGGTGATACCTCACTGTAGTCTTGATTTGCATTTCTCTGATAATTAACGATATTGAGCATTTTTTCATGTGCCATTTGTATGTCTTCATTGAAGAATTGCTTGTTTAGATCTTCTGCCCATTTTGGGATTGGGTTATTTGTGTTTTTGTGATTAAGTTGTATGACCTATTTATGTATTCTGGAAAGTAAGCTTTTGTCAGTTATGCTAAGTGAAACACAAATTTTTATTACTCTGGTTAATATTTGCCAATGATACTGACTCTGAATAACTCCTTGCTGTCTTGTGGGGACTTGGCTAGAATGTCTTTCTTTGAAATTCTACATTAGCCATCAGTAATATTCACTCTTAGAACAAGAAATTTTGTAAACATTTTCCCTAGTCATCTTATTAACATTGCAAATATTTTCTCCCATTCCATAGGTTGTCTTTTTGTTTTGCTTATGGTTTTGTTTGCTGTGCAAAAGCTTATAAGTTTAATTAGATCCCATTTGTTTATTTTTGCTCTTATTTCTATTGCTTGGCTAGATTGCCCTAGGAGAACATTGCTAAGATTTATGTTAGAGAATGCTTTTCTTACATTTTCTTTTAGGAGGTTTATTGTGCCTTGTCTATCTTCAGGTCTTTAAGCCATTTTGAGTTTATTTTTTTGTATGGTACGAGGGAGTGTTCTAACTTCATTGATTTATATGCTGCTATCCAGTTTTCCCAGCACCACTTGCTGAAGGGTCCTTTCTCCATTGTATACTCTTGCCTCCTTTGAAATTCTCAATATTAATAAGATGACTAGGGAAAATGTTTACAAAATTTATTGTTCAAAGAGTGAATATTACTGATGGCTAATGTAGAATTTCAAAGAAAGACATTCTAGCCATGTCCCCACAAGACAGCAAGGAGTTATTCAGAATCAGTACCATTGGTTTAGCTAACAAAACAAATGCAAGAAACTAATAAATAAAGAAAACATTAATTTTTTTCAATACTAGATATGACATTCCTCAGAGACCCATTGGGTCTTCATATTGACCACACCACTCTATTCCTGCTGATAAGCTACATGGAAAAGTCAAACACTCAGACTTGATTTGATAAAGAGAGAATTTGAAAAAAAGGTGTACATTTCTGGCAATGCAACTCAAAAGTATAAGGTCAGGCTCTGAAAGCCTGTGTATGTATCCCTGCCATAGGATTATACTTGGCAGGGAAACCGGATGACCACATCAATCTGGCAAGCCAGTCTCTCCCCTACATAGAACTTGAATGGATAAAGCCCTTCTGACTATTGAGTATTTCTGGTCAGACTCTGTCCTTGTACATTACATTATTTTATGTGCACTATGTTCTTGATTTAGTTGACAGATTTGCATTCTTAAAGGACAATCCTTAATACACTTTATACTCGAAGATAATAAACTTAAATTCTCCAGCCTACTTGAAAATGTTTCTATTCTGATGTGATTTGGTGATTTGTGTCTGCCTGTACTTTTATGATACATTTCTAAAACAATCTACACCCTAGGATGCTGTCATAAGTTACACATGTCATTTCCTTCATTTACATGAGGAGGCAGCAGCAATACTGATCATCACTCAGTTTAAATAAGTGTTTAAAATGTAACCCTGTGTGACAATAGGCAATATGGGTTCCATAGATGTTGGACAGAAAGTGTGATTGTTCAACTTACGGAAGGATAATTACTGAAATACAGGAGGAGCCAATTGGAAGATCACATCAGCCACATCTTGGCTGCTGAGGGCACTTGAAGCTTTGAGAATATCTCTGCTCTACACAGTCCAAGAGAATACATTATTCAGGTCACTCAGTCTAATATGATAGACCAAACTGAACACTTTCAATTTCAAACTTATTTACACTGACAAGACGTTCTAAAATAAGGGATTACTAGTATTTGAAGCCATGAAAATTGGTCTCCATTTTGAAACCAGATAGCTTATCCTACCTGTTAACAGACTTCCTCTTCAAGTTGGTTTTATTTAAGCAGTTTAACAGTAATAGACTTATTTGAGCAAAAGGCGTATTCGAGGTTGATGTTGGCTCAAAAGTCATTTCAATATCACATGTTCTTGCCTACTTTGAGCACTTGTTTTAAATGGCTCAGAAAAACCAGAACTACAAAATCTATGGCTAATCAAATTCTATAGAGAAGTTACCAATTAATGCTGATTCATCCATATCTAGGTAGTTAAAAGAGGGATAGAGGAAGATAGCTAGTTAGCTGACTAACTGACATACAAATAGGTAGGCAGATATAGTTAGATTATAAGTAGATATATAGATAGATAGAGAGACAGACATTCATAGCCCTGGTATTTGTTTCCTATGTCTGATTAGTTAGCTAGTATAATTATTTATGACTCTCTAAGATAATAATTTTTACACTGCTCCTTCATTCCTGAAATAATTCAGATTACAAAGTGATAGTACGTTTGAGAATTGGTTGCTGTCAAATTTTTTGATTGGCTGTTGTGGCCCTACGAACTGACTAGCAATCTGGCTTTCTACAGAAAAAGCATAGCTATTAAAATCAGTACCAAAAAAGACAAATTATGGATAAAAGGGTAACATGTAATTTTACTGATATAAACTTTAGAGCTAATCAAGTTTACTCTATTAGGAAAATGTTTTCTCTCTTGTAGTATTTTCTAAGACATTATGTTATTTCATTATAGAAATTCTTCATTATATTTCATAATAATTCCTAAGGTATTATTATAGAGGTACATTTGTCTTAATCCTCCACTCACTGTTTTTATGGAGGCTTTTTTTTAACAAATTACTGGAGAAAGGATGATGGAGAATTCTCATCTAAGCCCTCACATAATTCAGTGTATTCTTTATGCTTTGAATATTGAAGTATTTAAAATTATTTAGAACCACAAAGCACTAAAACCAGAATATGAGCTGCTTCCTCTGTGCTAAGCCTCCAGAATATTTCTGATCATTTAAAATCATGATTATAAATGCTATTGATTTTTTAACATTGATTATTTCCCAGAAGCCGTAAACACAATGTGCCTTATATTTCTCCTATCAGTCTAATGAACTTGTTAATAACTTCACTTTACACCTGAGGAAACTGAGATGAAAACCAGCTTTCCTAAAATTGCAGCTTTTAGGAAAGAGTACCAGGAACCAAATCCTTGACTATTTGATTCAGAAGACTATCTTTTCATCCCCTGGATTCTCTGCTTTCTAGTTATTTAGTCTGAGTAGAAATAATACAATTTAAAATATTGGAAATGTTCAACTACTGAACAAAGTCCATATAATATACAATTATATTCTTTCTTCTGACACATAATATACACTGGTCAATATATGTGATTCCTTGTTTCTTGAAGATGGTGTATCAAACCTCTCCCCGACCCCTATTCCCCAGGCTGGTTGTCTTTGTCAGAAAACTTAGGTCAAGAGACAGTATAGTGCACTTCATAAGAACCTATTTCTTGAAGTCACATAAGAGTAGACAAGTGATTCTCAAATTAAGCAATCGTATACCTCAGGGGATTTTAGTCAATGTCTAAAGACTTTTCCCATTGTTGTGGCTGGGGGAGGGGGAATATAGTTGCTATTTGCCTTTGATAGGTAGAGGTCAGGGATGCTGCTAAACATTCTACATTTCACATGGCAGTCTCCCCACAACAAAAGATTATCAGGCCAAAGTGTCAATAAAGCCAAAATGGAGAAACCCTAGTGCATTCAAATATTGGACCCGCCTTTCCTAAACTAGGTCACTAGCCTATTTCAGAGCTTCTCTAAGCCTTGGTTTCGTGATCTTTAGAGAAGGGATACACTGATACTGTCCATAATTGTAAGGTATATTGGAAGACTCAATGGGGTAATACATTTAAGACAATGTCAATAACAAAATTAGTGGTAAGTAAATCATTGCTATTAATAAGCCCAACATAGTTGGTATATGGTTGTTATTAAAAGTATTTTAATAGCTCATATAATTGAGGGCAAATAATATTTTTGAAATCAGTTTTAAATAACTGCATATGTAATATACTAGTGTAAATAACCAATAATTGTTTAAACAATGATTTTGATTTTTAAAAATATTAAAATTAACATATTTTAATTTTTGAAGAACTAGGAAATATATAGAGGTTCCACTTGAGCATCTGGCCCAGTGATACAATTACAGTGCTTGTATTACAGTGTTTTATTCATCAGTATACATGAGTAAAAATTACATATCTCTATAAATTCTCTATCTGAATTTTCCATACTGTTATTTAATACAAAAAATAATTAATATAATCGCTAACATTGCATATGACACTTATCCTATCCACAGATGTGAATATTTTTTCTTAAAGGGTAAATAAGTTAAAATCTTATATTGAAATACCTGTTGTTCCATATATGTGAATGTTTCTATTTGCATATTTATATGTTTATATGCAACATATATATGTACACATAAATGCATATATACATATATAGGAGTGAGGATACTTTAGTATTGACAATAACAAAAGAAAAACAGAAGATATACTATTTTTATGTGTTCACATTTTAAAATATTTTAAAAGCCTGATGGCTTAACTCCACATATCCTATAAGGGATAGAAAGAAAATTTAAGTTTTCTTTCTGCCTTCATATCAATTCCAAAAATGTGTATCTTTAATTTTTTATTGAGATATAATTGCCATAGAACATTGAATTTATTTTAAGTATGCAGCTCAATGATTTGAATTATGTACAAACTGTGAAAAGATTACCGCATAATTTTAGTTAATATCCATCATGAAGCATTGTTACACGTTTTTTTAAAAAAATTTTATTGATTTACAATAATTTTACAATGTTGTGTCAAATTCCAGTGTTCAGCACAATTTTTCAGTCATTCATGGACATATACACACTCATTGTCATATTTTTTTCTCTGTGATTTATCATAACATTTTGTGTATATTTCCCTGTGCTATACAGTGTAATCTTGTTTATCTATTCTACAATTTTGAAATCCCAGTCCATCCCTTCCCACCCTTTACCCCCCTGGTAACCACAAGTCTGTATTCTCTGTCCATGACTCTTTAGATTACACATATGAGCGATTTCATATAGTATTTTTCTTTCTCTTTCTGGATTACTTCACTTAGAATGACATTCTCTAGGAGCATCCATGTTGCTGCAAATGGCGTTATGTTGTTGGCTTTTATGGCTGAGTAGTATTCCATTGAATAAATATACCACTTCTTCTTTATCCAGTCACCTATTGATGGACATTTAGGCTGTTTGCATGTTTTGGCTATTGTAAATAGTGCTGCTATGAACATTGGAGTGCAGGTGTCATCCTGAAGTAGATTTCCTTCTGGGTACAAGCCCAGGAGTGGGATTCCTGGGTCATATGGTAAGTCTATTCCTAGTCTTTTGAGGAATCTCCACACTGTTTTCCATAGTGGCTGCACCAAACTGCATTCCCACCAGCAGTGTAGGAGGGTCTCCCTTTCTCCACAGCCTCTCCAGCATTTGTCATTTGTGGATTTTTGAATGACGGCCATTCTGACTGGTGTGAGGTGATACCTCATTGTAGTTTTGATTTGCATTTCTCTGATAATTAGTGATATTGAGCATTTTTTCATGTGCTTTTTGATCATTTGTATGTCTTCCTTGGAGAATTGCTTGTTTAGGTCTTCTGCCCGTTTTTGGATTGGGTTGTTTATTTTTTTCTTATTGAGTCATATGAGCTGCTTATATATTTTGGAGATCAAGCCTTTGTCGGTTTCACTTGCAAAAATTTTCTCCCATTCCGTAGCTTTTCTTCTTGTTTTATTTCTGGTTTTCTTTGCTCTGCAGAAGCTTGTAAGTTTCATTAGGTCCCATTTGGTTATTCTTGCTTTTATTTCTTCTAGGAGAAAATGTTTGAAATGTATGTCAGATAATGTTTTGCCTATGTTTTCCTCTAGGAGGTTTATTGTATCTTGTCTTATGTTTAAGTCTTTAATCCGTTTTGAGTTGATTTTTGTATATGATGTAAGGGTATGTTCTAGCTTCATTGTTTTACATGCTGCTGTCCAGTTTTCCCAACACCATTTGCTGAAGAGACTGTCTTTATTCCATTGTATATTCTTGCCTCCTTTGTCGAAGATTAGTTGACCAAAGGTTTGTGGGTTCATTTCTGGGCTCTCTATTCTGTTGCAATGGTCTATATTTCTGTTTTGGTACCAATACCATGCTGTCTTGATGACTGTAGCTCTATAGTATTGTCTGAAATCTGGGAGAGTTATTCCTCCAGCCTCTTTCTTTCTCTTCAGTAATGCTTTGGCAATTCTAGGTCTTTGCTGTTTCCATATAAATTTGATTATGATTTGTTCTAGTTCTGTGAAATCTGTCCTGGGTAATTGGACAGGGATTGCATTCAATCTGTAGATTGCCTTGGGCAGTGTGACCATTTTAACAATATTGATTCTTCCAATCCAGGGGCATGGAATATCTTTCCATTTTCTAAAGTCTTCTTTAATTTCCTTCATCAATGATTTATAGTTTTCTGTGTATAATTCTTTCACCTCCTTGGTTAGATTTATTCCCAGATATTTTATTACTTTGGGTGCTATTTTAAAGGGGATTGTTTCTTTACTTTCTTTTTCTGTTGATTTATCATTAGTGTAAAGAAATGCAACTGATTTTTGAACATTAATTTTGTAACCTGCTACCTTGCTGAATTCTTCAATCAGCTCTAGTAGCTTTTGTGTGGACCTTTTAGGGTTTTCTATATATAGTAACATGTCATCAGCATATAATGACACTTTTACCTCTTCTTTTCCAATTTGGATCCCTTTTATTTCTTTCTCTTGCCTGATTGCTGTGGCTAGGACTTCCAGGACTATGTTGAATAGGAGTGGTGATAGTGGGCATCCTTGTCTTGTTCCAGATTTTATTGGGAAGCTTTTGAGTTTTTCACCGTTGAGTACTATGCTGGCTGTAGGTTTGTCATATATAGCTTTTATTATGTTGAGATATGTTCCCTCTATACCCACTTTAGCGAGAGTTTTTATCATAAATGGGTGTTGAATTTTATCAAATGCTTTTTTCTGCATCAATTGAGATAATCATGTGGTTTTTGTCCTTTCTCTTGTTGATGTGATGTATTACATTGATTGATTTGCATATGTTGAACCAGCCTTGTGTCCCTGGGATGAACCCCACTTGGTCATGATGTATAATCTTTTTTATGTGTTGTTGGATTCTATTTGCTAAAATTTTGTTGAGGATTTTGGTGTCTATGTTCATCAGTGATATTTGGCCTATAATTCCCTTTTTTTGTAGTGTCTTTGCCTGGTTTTGGTATCAGGGTGATGGTGGCTTCATAGAATGAGTTTGGGAGTATTCCCTCCTTTTCAATTGTCTGGAAGAGTTTCAGAAGGACTGGTATGAGTTCTTCTTTGTATGTTTGGTAGAATTCCCCGGTGAAGCCATCCGGTCCTGGACTTTTATTTGTAGGGAGGTTTTTAATTGCTATTTCTATTTCCTTTCTGGTGATCAGATTTTTCAAGTGTTCGGTTTCTTCGTGATTCAGTTTTGGTGGACAGTATGTTTCCAGAAACTTGTCCATCTCCTCTAGGTTATCCAGTTTGGTTCCATATAGTTTTTCATAATATTCTCGTATGATATTCTGTATTTCTATTTTGTTTGTTGTAATTTCTCCATTTTCCTTTCTTATTTTGCTAATTTGTGCTCTCTCTTTTTTCTTCTTTGAGTTTGGCCAGAGGTTTGTTGATTTTATTTACTCTTTCAAAAAAACAGCTTTTGGTTTCGTTGATTTTTCCTATGATCTTCTTAATCTCTATTGTATTTAATTCCTCTCTGATCTTTATTATTTCCTTCCTTCTGCTGCTTTTTGGAGCTTTTTGTTGTTCTTTTTCTAATTGATTCAGGTGGTGGGTTAACTAGTTTATTTGAGATTGTTCTTCTTTTTTGAGGAAGGCCTGTATTGCTATAAACTTCCCACTTAGCACTGCCCTTGCTTTGTCCCATAGGTTTTGAGTGGTTGTGCTTTCATTATCGTTTGTCTCAAGGTATATTTTAATTTCAGCTTTGATTTCCTCATTGATCCATTGTTTTTTCAATAACATATTGTTTAATCTCCATGCTTTTCTTTTTTTCTCCTTTGTTTCTCTGTTGTTGATTTCCAGTTTCATGGCATTGTGGTCAGTAAAGAAGCTTGAGATAATTTCTATCATCTTAAATTTGTTGAGGTTTCTTTTGTGTCCAAGTACATGATTGATCCTGGAAAATGTTCCATGTGCACTTGAAAAGAATGTATATTCTAATTTTTGGGGGTGTAATGCTCTGAAAATTTCCACCAAATCTAGTTTTTCTATTGTAGTATTTAAGTTCTCTGTTGCCTTGTTTATTTTCTGTCTGGAAGATTTTCCTAGTGATGTTAATGCAGTGTTAAAATCTCCAACTATGATTGTATTCCCATCAATATCCCCCTTTATCTCTGTTAGTAATTCATGTATGTACTTAGGTTCTCCTATATTGGGTGCGTATATATTTACGAGTGTAATGTCTTCATCTTGTATCACTCCTTTAATCATTATAAAATGTCCCTCTTTATCTTTCTTTTTTTTTTACATTTTTTATTGATTTATAATCATTTTACAATGTTGTGTCAAATTCCAGTGTTCAGCACAATTTTTCAGTCATTCATGGACATATACACACTCATTGTCACATTTTTTTCTCTGTGATTTATCATCACATTTTGTGTATATTTCCCTGTGCTATACAGTGTAATCTTGTTTATCTATTCTACAATTTTGAAATCCCAGTATCCCTTCCCACCCTCTACCCCTCTTTATCTTTTTTTATGTCCTTTGTTTTAAAGTCTATTTTGTCTGAAATCAGTACTGCAACATCTGCTTTTTTGGCTTTTCCATTTGCATGGAATATCCTTTTCCATCCTTTCACTCTCAATCGATATGTGTCCTTCTCCGTAAAGTGGGTCTCTTGTATGCAGCATATTGAAGGTTCTTGCTTTATTATCCAGTCTGCCACCCTATGTCTTTTGACTGGAGCATTTAGTCCATTAACATTTACAGAAATTAATGATAGATGTGTGTTTATTGCCATTTTGAACTTCTCTTTGCAGTTGAATTGGTATATCCTCTTTGTTCCTTTCTTCTTCCTTTTGTGGTTTGGTAATTTTCCTTTGTATTATCATGGATTTTATTTAATTTTTGTGACTGCCTTGTAAATTTTTGACTTGTGGTTACCCTTTTTTGTACATCTATTAACCTATACCTGTTTTTATTAAACTGATAATAACATGATCTCAAACCCATCCTACTGTTAAAAAAATTTAAAAAAGAAGGAAAAAAAATTCTATAGTTCCCTACCTCCCTCTTCCACTCTCAGTGATTTGTATGTCTTCTTTTATAATTTCATGTTTTCTTTATTTGTAATTCATGAGTTACCACCTTTCCAGTTGTGAGTTTCTCATTTCTGTAGCATCCTGCTGCTTTTCTATTTAGAATAGCCCTTTCAATATTTCTTTTAGCATGGGTTTAGTGTTGCCAAACTCCTGCAGCTTTTTTTTGTCTGTGAAACTCTTTATTTCTCCTTCTATCCTAAAGGATAGCCTTGCTGGGTAAAGTATCCTAGGCTGCATCTTATTTTCATTCAGGGCTTTGAATATATCTTGCTACTCCCTTCTGGCCTGTAGTGTTTGTGTAGAGAAATCAGCTGAGAGCCTTATGGGGGTTCCCTTGTTATTCACTCTTTGCTTTTCTCTTGCTGCCTTTAGAATCATTTCTTTATCCTTGACTCTGGCCATCTTGATTATGATATGTCTTGGTGTGGGTCTATTTGGGTTCTTCCTGTTTGGGACCCTCTGAGCTTCCTGTACTGGATATCTGATTCCTTCTTTAAGTTTGGGAAGTTTTCAGTCATGATTTCTTCAAAAATCTTTTCAATCCACTTTGATCCTTCTTCCCCTTCTGGGACCCCTATTATGCGAAGATTGGGATGCTTTATATTATCCCATAGGTCCCTTATGCTATTATCATTATTTTTTATTTGCTTATCTTGTAGTTCTTCTGAATGGGTGCTTTCTATTGCCCTGTCTTCTAGATCACTAATTCGTTCCTCTGCATTAACTAGTTGGCTTTGCACAACTATTAGATCATTCCTCATCTCTGTCAATGGGTTTACCCATTCTGCTTGGCTCTTCTTTATAGCTTCAATTTCATTTTTGACATATTTTTTCTCTCTAAGCACTATCTCTTTTAATTCCTTCAGCAATTTGATCACTCCCTTTTTGAAATCTTGATCTAGTAGGCTATCGATGTCTATTTCATTGATCTTTCTTTCAGGTGATTCCTCTTGTTCTTTTAATTGGGAAAGGTTTCTCTGCTTCTTCATCTTGCTCATACCTCTCTGGCACTGTGGTTTATGGAGTATCAGTTGTCTATTTTGGATCTTAAGGATTTTATCTATCTAATGCCTATTTAGGAATAGAACTTAGGAAAAAAAAGAAAGAAATAATAAGAGAGAGAGAGAGAGAAAGATTTTTAAAAGAAGGAAGAAAAAGGGTTTGAAAACAGTGTATAATGAATAATAGAAGAGCGAGTTGAAGCAGAGTATTAATCGGGTTGAGACGTCCTTTTAAAACCTTTAAAAAAAAAGAAAAAGAAAAAAAAGGGGGGTGGGGAGATGTATTTGAAGCCTGTGTCTAATCAATAACAGGGCATCAAAACCCAAGAGGAATAGAAATGAATTAAGAAGTAAAAATTAAGTGAGTAATAGAAAATAGAACAGGTAAAAACAGATTTAAGAACAGAACAAAAAACAAACAAACAAACAAAAAAACAAAAACAAAAAACAAAACAAAAATAAAAGGGGTTGTCGGTGTTCTCCTGGAGTCTGTGTGCTTTTAATGTGAAGTCCTTCTGTCTTCGTCCTGTTTTGGAAGCTCAGCTTGTTTTCAGAGGCCCTCCATTGGCGCCCTCTTCTGTGCTGCTCCCAGCACCTGTCGGCAAGCAGATTGCGCCTCCTCCTAACAGGGGGTCAGGTGCAGCTCTCCTCTGCTGCAGACGGGCGGGTCACTGCCCCTCCAGATGCCGCAGTCAGATGTTGCATACTGGCCAGGCAGGAGGGCAGGTCGTGCCCCCTCCCAGCACCTCGGTCAGGGGCTGTGTTCCTGCCCGACAGGCGGGGGGCCGCTCTCCCTCTGCCTGCGCTGCAGGTAGCTCCGCTGCTCTGTGCGGCTGCGCGCTCCGCCCTGGTCGCGCTCCGCCCTGGTCGCCCTCCGCCCTGGTCAGCGCTCCGACCTAGCCGGCTCTCCGCCCTGGTCGCGCTCCGCGGGTGGGCTCGGGAAAGACCGAGGGGCAGCCTCGTCCCTGCTCCGAGCCAAGACCCAGCTCCTTGTTTGTCTTTGTGGAGCAAGTTCTCTGAGGGACCAGGATGGAAGGATCCCACCTGCCCCAGGCTGTAGGCCGGTCTCAGTCTGGCCCTTGAGGCTGCTGAGCCCTTAGGTGTGGATGCAGGTTTCGCCCCTGCCCCCGCCAGGGTGCTAAGCGCTGGAGAATATGGCGGCTGTGCCTGGGCCCCGCCTCTCTTCCCCTGAAAAGTTTCCGTGGGTTTTCAGAGATGGGGGTATGCACCCTTCCCCTGAGAGCACGTCAACCTTGCTGTTTTATGGAGGGCCCAGGTTGTTCTGTTCTGTACACCCACAGCCACGGCGCCCAGCCCCTTGCAGTCCCCCGGAGCTGCCTCCGTGCAGCTGCCCCCGTCCTCCGCCCGGCTTGTGCAGCCTGGCCCTGCCCGCCGCTCCGGCCCGCGTCTCAGGCTGGGTGTGGGGGAGACGCTCTGTGCCTGTTTAACTTAGTTCTGTCAGACAAGGGCTGCTCTGTACAGATCTGAGCCTTGGAGGCTCCCCCTCCATCCTGCTGGCCTCTCAGTTGGAGAGGGGAGACCCAGCGAGTGAGCGCCAGTCCTCCTTTGCCGCTCCCTCCCCGCGGGACCCGTCCCGCGCTGCTTTGCCTTTTGCTCTTTCTTTTTTCCATTTCTCCTACCAGATGTTTGGCGTCTTTATCTTTTGAAGCAGGCGATGTTCTGTTGGAGTTCCGCAGGTGCTCTGTTTGGCTGAGTGAGTCTGTAGATGTGTATCTTGGTGTATTTGTGGGAGAGGGTGACTTACGATCGTCCTTCTACTCCGCCATCTTGCCTCTTCTATTACACGTTTTTGTTATAAGAACTTTTAAGATCTACTTTCTTAAAAATTTTCAAATATACAATACACTATTATTAATCATAGTGTAATTTACATCCCCACAACTGACTTATCTTATGATTGGAAGTTTGTATCATTTGACAACCACCTTCACCAATTTCGTTCATACTCTAACCCTTACCTCTGGAAACCATCAATCTGTTCTCTTTATCTATGAGTGCTTGTTTATTTATTTATTTATTTTTTTGATCACACATATGAGAGAGATCATACAGCATTTATCTTTTTCTTTCTGATTTATTTCACTTAATATAATGCCCTCAAGTTCCATCCAAGTTGTTACAAATGGAAGGAATCCTTTATTCTTTCTGGCTGAATAATATTTTTTATTCCATATATGCTATATTTTCTTTATGCATTAATCATTCAGTGGGCACTTAGGACGTTTCCATGTCCTAGCTATTGTAAATAATGCTGCTATAAACATAGGGGGGAAAGCTATCTTTTTGAGACAGTGATTCTATTTTCTTCAGGTAAATACCCAGATGCAGAATTGCTGGATCATATGATAGTTCTATTTTTAACTTTTTGTAAGACACTCCGCACTGTTGTCCTTATTTGTTACACCAATTTGTATTTCCACAAACAATGCTCCTGATTTCTTTTATCTTCACGTCCTTGCCAATAGTTATTATTTCTTATTTCTTTATTTATTTACTTAGATAATGGCTATTCTAATAGATGTGAGATAATACCTCATTGTGGTTTTGTTTTGCATTTTCCTGATGACTAGTGATGTTAAGCACCTTTTTATGTACCTTTTGACCTCCTGCATGTCTTCTTTGGAAACATGTCTATTCAAATCCTCTTCCCATTTTAAAATCAGATTTCTTTTTTATTGAGTTGTGTATGTTGTTTATTTTAGATATTAGCCCCTTATTCAAAAAGTCATTGTTGATACCAGTGTCAAAGTGCTAACCCCTTTATTTTCTTCTAGGACTTTAATGGTTTTATGTATTACATTCAAGTATTTATTTTCAGTTGATTTTTGTTTATTTTGTAAGATAGGGGCCCAGTTTCCTTCCTTTAGATTTGGCTGTCTAGTTTTTTCAATATCATTTATTGAAGAAACTATCATTTCTCCATTGTGTATTATTGGATCTTTGTCATAAATTAGCTGATTTTGTCTGTATGATTTTATTTCTGGGCTCTCTTCTGTTCACTTATCTGTGTGTCCATTTTTATGCGAATATCATATGATTTTGATTATTATAGCTTTGTTATATAGTTTGACATTAGAAATGTGAGCCTCCTCCAGCTTTGTTCTTCTTTCTCAAGATTATTTTGGCTATTCCCAGTCTTTTGTGGCTTCAATACTTCAGTATTGTTCTATTTCTGTCAAAAAGGCCATTGGAATTTTGATAGGAATTATAATGAATCTGTAGATTGCTTTGGGTTTGGACCTTTCAACAATATTAATTCTTACAATCATGAGAATGGATTAACTTTTCATTTATTTGTGTCCTCTTCAATTTACTTAATCAATGTCTTAGAATTTTCAATGTACAGGTCCCACAAATATCCATTGATTACCAAAAAGTGAGTTAGGCCTCTGATGACACAAGACACAAAGTTTAGTAACATATAGTTCCTGCTCTCAAAGAGTATACAATCTATATGTACTGTCACAGCAGAGGCAAATTTACCACAAGAATCTAACATATAGACAAAAATAAGCAATATGAGATGTGACAAATGTTGTACAAATTCTATCAAGGCTCTAAGTAATTGACTCTGTATGTGAGGGTAGAGAAGGCTTCCAGAAGACTTGAAATTGAGGAATGAAGCCTAGAAGTGTTAATTAATTAGCTTAATTTTAGGAACTTGTTTGCTAGAAAAGACTAATCCTATTGTTTTCTAAACTATAAATCTGACTGCCACAAAAACATATTTCAGTTTGTTAAAAATCTACATGCTATTCAGTAGCATAGTTCCCATACAAAAAAACTGAACATTTTATCAAATATACAGACTCTTCTAATAATAATAATAATAAAAGTAAAAAAGCCACTAGAACAATAATCCAAGACTACACAAAGTGAACTCATTCCTGCTTCTTGTTTACTGTGCAATAATTGAAATGGGGTGGGGGGTGGCAAAAAGAATAACGTTTAATATGAATGCCTATTCAGACAGCTAATGCAGTTAGAGAAAAGTGCAATCTAAGAAAGCATTTTATAGCAATGTCTAACTTCAAAAACTCAATAGAGGTGAGTGCCTTAAGGTCATTGCCAGGCTCCTAAGGCATATTTGTGCTGGTTCACTAGACTCATATATATTGTTACACAGAAAAGAAAGGAAAAATAAAAGGGTCAGGAAATACTCCATTTTTGAAGCATTCCTTTTTCTGTAACCACATTATTTTTTTCCAACTTTTAGTAGGTCCTGGCTCTTAAAGGTTCTAAACCATGCTTTTTGCCTCTGCATCACTTTTCTATGAAGTCATCTAATTTAATTTCCTCTCAGGGTATTCTGACAAGGCTGCGGTCTATTATGAAAGACATAAAGTAGAAATATTTGTTGTGTGACTTGTTCTCTTTTCCTGTTAAACCTGCTCTAATGGGCTAAGTGAAACTAATGCCTTTACAAGTATCCCCTGGGCACAATTGCACCTTTTCCTTCATCAAACTGGCTAGTCTCTTGTTAGCTTCATGCATTTCTTTGTCTGGGTTCTCTTTTCATTTCACTGTAACTTATTCACTCTTATGGTACATTTTTGCTTCCTCTCTCTATTTTATTTTATTTTTTGTACACCCATCTTGGTTTTCCCTTCATGTCCATTGTTTCCTCCGTTTATTAAAAAATAAATTTTTATTTCTTTTTAACTCATATCTTTATTAATTTTGTTTGTTTTTTGCTTCTAATCCATTTTTTTCTTATTCTATAATTTCCCATCTCTTATGCTGCCTCCTTGTCCTGTTTTCTGATTCTCAATTTATTATTTTTATCCATCTTAATTAAAAAAAATACTTTCTAAAGTACATCATCTCTGATACTTTCATTACTCTTTTATCTTTTTTCTTATATTGCTTTACCAAATGTTCTTTCATCTTTTTTTATTGCTTAGATTTGGCCATTGCTTATTGCTATCAACAAAGAAGACAAAATGAATTAGAAGTATTTTCTTGCCTCATATTTATTCATTTATACCATCCTATCAGTCTGGCCACTATTACTTACTATTTTGAGCAGAAGGGACATAAGCTGGTAAGATTTCTTGGATTCAGATAAGGTAAGTGATGGCTTAATTCAGCAGTCATAAAGAATAAATACAATGGATTGCCTTTGTTCCTGAGATATAAAAATGTTCCATAAGTAAGAGATACAACTAATTATGTTAACATTCTATTATTATAGAACATGCTATTTACTATATTGATACAAAATGAATTTTGATTGAACTTATTTAAATCTATTTCATTTTCTATTGTAATTAAGACGTTCTATAGAGGTCTAGAGTTATGATTACTATTTTGATTTTAACATGTTAAAATGTCATTGCCCCATGCCAATGTGATATAAAAAATGTACATATAAAATATTATATAATAAAGAGAAATTCAAACAGCTTTACACAAATTTTTGGATGCAGGATCTTATTAAGTGACAAATGAGTGAATGATAATATATGTGAAGGAACAGGGATGTGGAAAACTTAAATGTGTTTGACACACAGAATCAAGCTATTCATCAATTATTCAGCTATATTTTCAAAGTGGAAGTTTATAAAAATTGTCCAGTATTTAGAAGATTAATGAAAGCATATATTACAAACCATTGTGCTTTGTAAAATGTAATGCATGGAGTATATGTATATTATTAGCATGAGAAGAAAGAAAAGAAACATTTGAAAGCATGTATGTAAGATCCAGTTAGACATTGTAACCTCCAGAATTAAAGACCTACCATCCTTTGTGCTTTTGCAATGGAATGACTAAGGGGATTATTACAAGAAGTATATGCTTTGGAAGTTTATAGATGCACTTTATTTGTATTATATAAATAATATTCACCTGGTAAAGAGAATGTTACAGAAATCAAATACATTAAAGGATTTTAGCCAGATTGGTGAAAATTTCCAGATCATTGTTTCTCATGAGTAGTAGAAAATGTTATGCAAATATGGCACAAATTATAAACACAATTATTTTTCAAAATATCAAAGTTATGTTTTCATATTTGTAGCAGGAATCAAACTATCATATTTTGTTGACAAAAAGTTTTTGGTAATATTATTTTTGAAACTCAATCCTCAAATTACAATTAAAATTAGCAGGTTTTAAATAGTATAAGACCTGCTCAAAATAATGCAAATAGTTTTTTACTCACTTTCATATCATTTTTATTGAATATAATTTAGATAATTTCCAAGATAATAAAACTCATTATCACTTATCCATAGGGAAAATGTTCATTAGGCCCTGAATAATGCTTTGACCTCCACACAGCAAACAATAAAAATTAGAATAGCTAATATTCACATAGTAGTTGAATCTCGACCTTTTCTTCAGATATATCAGCTGTCCTTATTTTTCACAAACTAGGTATACTTTGATGCTGAAGTCTCATTTGGTTGATTTTGGAAGAAATTTTGAACCATTCTTTACCCAAAGACATACAAAGGCCTGGTAAACTACATGTTTCCTAGGTAGTGTCCACTGAAAAAAATCCACAACCTAAAAGTTGAGAATGGTGTTTTATTTGGCAGACTTTCTGAGGACTTCAAGCCTGTGAGGGAGGTAGCCTCTCAGACAGGTCTGAGGGAATGCTCCAAAGAGGTAAGGGAGGAGCCAGGATATACAGGAGTTTAGCAACAAAAATGGGTACTCAAACATCAAAAGATTACTATTAATTAAGGAAAACCAGACATCTCAAATTAATGAATTTTATCTTCTTCTATGTTTGGGAAGATGCAAGATCCTGGACTCACTGTATCATTCCTTTGATGTGCACTTTAGATATCTAGGGCCAGTATCTTGTTCTGTCCCATCCTGAGTCCTGTCTGGGTGCATCACTGGGGGCAGCTGCACTGGCTGACTGCTTTATGGAGTGCATCCTGAGTTTTTCCACACCGAGTTTCATCAGGGCTCACTGTCAAGCCTGCTGTAGTGGTAGGTTGCTGTAACATCCTTTGTTTACTGATATGGCAGGCAACATTTTTATTCACAGTCACTTCACTTGGTCATAGATTCAACCAACTTTTGGGAGCCATTTTATGACCAACTTTGCCTCATGGTGCTAAGAAGTATCATTCTGAGATCAGGGGAAGAGTCTGTTGATAATAACTCAAGGTGGTGATTTTTGGATCAGTCCCTATTGGTAATCTAAAACTGTATGGATCACCTGTCTTACTAGGCTATTATGATTCAGGAAATACTTCCCTTGTTACTTCTTCCCACACCTAGAATCATATGATTATAGTTAATCTATGTAGCATTATAAATGTAATCTAGCTCTCAAGATGTTTATTCATCATCAGTTTTGTTGGAGGCCTGATTACGTATTGGGTAACATAGGATCAACAATCTTATAAAATAGGTAGAATAATAAGTAATACAGCTAGGAACATTAATAAAGTCACAGTGCAGCAGAGAGACACAAAATAGAATAATGTGGAAGCAAAGGAAACAAATTAAAGCAATGATTAATGTAACTAGTTATAATCTGGTTGCAGTCAACCATCAAGTCCACAAGAGTGTCAGCTGGAGAAGTCAAATTCTGAAAGGATCAGGTAGACAGAAATGGATAATGTCTTATTTTAATTTCAAAGAAATACTTTATCAACTTATTGTAGATCATAACATAAGAGGAAAGGTTTTCCTCAAAAACAAAGATGAAAAACTAGTATATTTCAAAAAAATTCATAAGCTATAAATCATATTTATCAGTTCATTCAGTCCCATATAATTAATTCCTGCTTACTTGGATGAAGTCATCCAGTTTTCCTTTAGGATTTTGTCATTTCTTACCCATTTCAGGGATATGATCTAAAACTATCAGAAAAAGTCCTTTTTAAAAAGTCTTCCAAAGATCTCTATTTTATAAACGCATCAAAAGTGAAACAGTGATTGTCTATAAATGACAAGACTTGTCATTATTAAAGATCTGATTACAATAAAATTAATAAGAAACTTGAATATTTCTGTGACATACAAGTTTTTAAATAACAACTATAATTATGACTAATAACATTATACCAGGGGATCTCAGATACTTAGGAATTACATGTAAATTTTGGAATATCTGTATTAATGACTTTATCTATACAACATAACCTAAGGTTCATCTCCAATCACTTAACAGTGTTTCTCAAGTAATTTAACATACCAAATAAGCCAAATACATTTAACATTTCTCTTGGAGATGTCTCAGGGCTCCTTTAAAGTATTCTAGAATGAGCTGGAGGTCAAAAGATCTTTAGTTAGAAATTGAAATTTGACGAAGTTGTTAAGAACATCAAAATGCTTTTAAAACACATGAGGTCACTGTGAAACAATACTTATTCACCTAAGCAAAGTGGCAAAGATTTAGATAGATAGATAGATAGATCATTTAGATACAAAAATAAATTCACACAATCTGTTACCAGATGCAATATTTCAAGGAAACCAAATCCATCAGCCTACCTTAATAAAAAAATCCATTTACCTAATTAAATTTAATTTAATCCAAGCCTAACCACGTACAAAACTCTTTTCTCAGGGTTCCTTTTTACAAACTTTCCATCACCTTTTGTATCCATATTATTTTATCCCTTATTTTTTCCATCAAGAAACAAAACTCTAGGGCAAAATTACTTTCTTTTCCCTTAACAAAGTGCAATTGTATCCTTCATAACTTCTTTTGTTCATAATGCACATCTTACTTTCCTACTCTATACTCAAATATTTCTAACAGCCTTACTTGCATATTTAAATTAGAATTCTCAAACCTTAAAACCTTAATTTCCAGTGAAAACTAAGAAATAAGCAATTATGAACTGTCTACTACATTAACATTCTGTAGATTTTCAAATATAAATACCAATAATAATTTTAAAAAATATGAACTTCCTTATAGAAAAATATCTCTGTGTGGCACCAAACATACTTAATAATAGTTCTAAATATCTTTGTCTGGAAAGGGAAGCTAGTATTCAGTATTTAATATTTTAGTATCTTATTTTACTTGGGAATAACCTAGCTATTCATCAAATTTCCCTTGTTTAACTCAATTTAGCACAGCTCTAGAATTTAGAGTTACCAAATATCTGGACAGATCATTTTCAACTAGATTTTCCTAAAACATAATTATTTCTAAAGAGTTCAACCAAAAGTTCTTATCTCATTTGCATTTAATTTACTTATAAGAATTTCATTACAGCAAGTTGTTTTCCTTGCTAACAAGTTGGCAGCATATATAACAAGATCTTATTTGACTTCTACTAAATCTAGGTACAATAAAAGTTGTACTTAATGTTGATGACTTTAAAGACATGTCTATATTATTTAAATGAACAAACCTTAAGTTTAACATCAGGTATACACTTAATATTGAATATTTCCCAGTTCATGTGAACCTGAACATCATTTTGGCCAGGATTTTTCATATTTAGAAATATTTCATTTACATGTGATTACTTTTAAGTCAATTAAATAGAACTGTTTTTATAACTTTAATTTTGATAATATTTTCTAGAGCTAGAGACGTCTCATAAGTCTAGTGTGTACACAGATGTAAAAGCAGACAAAACTAGAGATTTCATAGCTTCACTTTAACACTTAGTTATGAATCAGGGATTACCATATAAACTTATTAGTCATTCATAACAGTTGGAATAAGGTATATTTATTTGCTAAGATGATTAAAGGTTTACTCTTTGTGGAAAAGACTTTTAAGATTTGTATTTGTCCCTGATAAAATCATAAGGATGCTATGAATTACATTTTGGCTGAGGAGGCCTTTCCAGCAGTTTAGTTTAACAAGGCCATTCTCTCTCTGCCTCCCTCCCTCCCTCCCTCCCTCTCTCTCTGTCTGTCTATCTATTTCTGCTTGGTTTTAGGCTCTATCTGAGCTAGTTAGGCTCAGCCTCAGGTTCTTGTGGGTTATATTCACATTTCTGATTTGTAGAGATTTGCAAGACAAAGACAGGTGCTTTTAACTCCCCAAAGAACTGATTTGTCACCTAAATGATATTAAAAGATTGATTTGAGCAGCTATATTTTCTTGATTTGCTTTTCTGTATCAGTGAGAAAATTTCTAACTACACTAAAATTTAAGATTTTAATGTTTTAAGCTTTAAGTTTAATTTATTATTCCTTCAAAAGCTTGTATAAGGTATTCAGCAAAGGCCCTCTTTCTGAGTGCACAGATTAGACCATATTTTATTAGCCCCTGAATATTAGTTCCCAGATTTTACTTTATATTATATGGCTCAGGTAACCCTATGGGTTTCTCTTAGACCGTTTAATTAATATTTCCTGAAGGTCAGATCTATATGCCCTTTTTACAATACCAAGCAAGGGACATATTCCCCAGTGTAATGTGTCTATCCCATAATATCATTAAATGAAAGAGATGTAACCATCTTACATAAAGCCTATTTAGTTGTACCAATTTTTAAATAACCATCTAAAGATTTCTTTAACATCTTTATCCACTTGAGATAAGTTCTTTTAAAGTTTCCACCTTGTTTCATTTTTTTTCCTATTTTCCTCTTAGTCAACCTAATTAATATTCATTATTCTAATGTTTTTATAAGTATCTTTGAGACCCATTGAGGGATGCAGAGATTACCTTAAGGTGTCCCAAACTGTTTTTCATGTTTTTTTTTAAATAAAGGAGTTCATAGGTTTATCATTGGATATCTATTTTCCCATATTTTAATTTGATTTTTATGGATATCAATAAAATAACTGTTTATAATGAAAGATCTCTAAAATTCACCAACTTAGAGTTTTACCAATTTAAAGGATCTATCATCTGACAATTATGAGCTATATCCTCATAGTGAATCAAATGAATAAGATGCAAAAGGCTTCCAGACAAAAGAGTGCTAAGGATGCTGCTTAAACAAGATCCAGAAAGTTTACTCCCAAAATAAATAGTTTAAGCAAATAAAGACCTTTTTTGTACAGACTGATCAAACAAAGGTTAACACGGCAAAATGTCCCTGAGGGTTGGTACAGTCAGACAAAAGACTGCTCAGAATCCCAGTCTCCTTGATTGGGAGCCAAATGTGTACCCTACGTGTACCTTTTGGATAGCAGAAACCAAGTTTTCAACACACACACACACACACACACACACACACAATCCCCGAAGAATCTCAGGTAGGACATTTACATTTCAAAGGCACAGGAAGATAAATACAAGTTCCCCCTAGAAATACTTTTGCTTCTTTAAGATCAGATGCAGAAAAGATGGTTTTATCAAGCTGGCTTAACTGCAAACGTAGTAAAAGAGCCTCCTTAACTCATTTTCAGGGCAAGATTTCTTTTAATCTTTAATTAAGTAGGTACTTGCAAGTATGAGCTCTGTATGTATAGTACATGAATCTGGCTGGGGTGTTGGTTGGATCTTGGCTTTCTGACATCCCTTGTTTCTCTGAGAGTATCAATTTTCATTTTAGAGTTGAATTTGTTGGGATAAAATTTTCTAATAAAATGGTAAAGTGGGTCAACGTGTTGCTTGTGACCGTAACTCCTCTTAAGTTTTACCCTATAGATTCACGTTAGCTTTTTCACATGTCCCAGGGTCTCCCTCTGGTAGTATAAGACCACCATGGGTGCTCAGATCACAGAGCAGCCGGTTCTTAGTTCTATCCCCAGCAGAGAAACTTGCTAATTAAAAAGAATGAGTTTCCCTATTGGGACAGGTCTTGCCTCCATCACTTCTGCAAGCTTCTCAGTTGCCTGAGAAAACCATTGCTAGCCAGGAAGAGAGTTTCTTCTTTGGATCTGAAAGGCTCTCATGTAATATCTTCACTTCTATCCCACCAAATTCTTGTTAAGGGAACCAATTTGAGGAAAGACAGGTCAGCATCCTCTCTATACTCCAAGCTCAGACAGCTTAGTATTTTTTGAACTGAGCAAATCCCACTGGGTTCCCCTTGTGAACAAAAAATACTGCAAACCATATCAGTAAACAAAGAATGCTCAAACCATCAAGTCATCAGAGGCTGCTGCCACTCCCACCCCCCCATTGAAGACCAGCCTGCATGCAGCCCAGCCTCTGCAGCCACTCACAATGGTGCACTCTGAGGGGACTCAGAATAAGAAAGGACAGGACACTGGCCCTAGATAGCTAGGTGCTTGTGTAAGGAATGAATTCAATAAGCCCAAATGTTTTCTTCATCCCCTACATAGAAAAGCGCTAAATTCTTTAACTTCTTGAATGCCTGATTTCTTTAGTTAACAAGTAATCTTTTAATGTTTCAACTGCCTGGTCTTTGTTGTAAAGCTCCTATATATCCTAGCTCCTCCACTACCTCTTCAGAGCAGCCCCTCAGAGCAATCTGAGAGTCTGTCATCCCAGCTCAAGTCCTTCTGCCAAATAAAACATAATTCTCAACTTTTAGCCTGTGCATTTATTTCAGTTGACACCCTAATATTTTCAAGTAGGGGGATCACTCTCTAATATCTTTCGTCTGGGGAGCCAGGCACCTGTTAGAAAACCCCCAATAAAACTCATGATTATCAAGCAATAGTGGGGAGATCAGAGAACCAGGAGAAACTCACCTAAATCTGTTTCCAGTAGGATCTTTAACTTTTCATTTGCCTGCACTGTTTTGTGGCCAAAATAACAATTATCCTAGTCTACAGAGCAACTTCAGTTCTTTGACGCTGGTCCTTCTTCATCATTCATGGGAACACAGGAATCTGTAGTAAGGATTGGAATCCCACTTTATGGGATTGGCTTTTAGTCATGCCATGCAAAACCAGTGGCTCCCTCTTCTCGGTACTGTAACTGTAAGGTGTTCACACTAGGCAGCTGCAGGTCCTGAGATATGATATTTACATTCCTTCCTGTCTAAGGTCCCAAGGTAGGTATAGTTTTTGTTGTTTGTCCTATTTAGTTCCAGTTAAAAAGAATTATTGTCCACTTTTTTTTTTTTTTCTCAGAGAGGCCTGCAGTCTGGTCTTTTACTTCAGGATACATAGCATAGTGTCTTAAAGATTTAGTTTGACTCCTTTGCACAAATCTCTTCTGGAAGAAGAGAGGACAGGGGGCCATGGGAAAACCACAAAGTAATTACGAATTTGACCCCCTTCATTTGTTTGTAGCTGAGCAGGACTTTAAGGGGCCTTCTTGGGACAGGCCCTCTACCCTATATCCTCTGCTTTAGCTCCTCTCTGAATTACCCAGATAACAGTATCTGATGCACATTTCCTAAGTTGTTTTACAGATGCTAAAACCAGCCTAAAATGGAAGATGTTAACTACTTGATGATCATGAGCCCAGAGCCCCCACACCCCCTACTAGAGCGTAGAGATTGATAAAGTTAACCCCTGTGCACAAGCTGATCACATATCCTGTCATCCACCTCCCTCCCATGGCTTTTAAAAGTCTTGCCTGAAATTCATCGGGGAATTTGGGTGTGTTTGAGCACTAGTTGCCATAGACTCCTTGTTTGGTGCCCTGCAAAAAATATTGCACTTTTCTTCACCACAACCCAGCATCAGTAGGTTGGCTTTACTGTGCATGGACAAGCAGATCAAAGTTGGTTTGGTAGCATGTACTTTCATTTTTAAAGGAGAGGTCATAGCACGCTGCCCTGAATATTAATATAAATACAGCACAGAGTCTTGAATCTCTTAGTTACTCCCTCCCCATAAATGTCTTTGCAAGTTAGAACTTCTGACGTAATATTTGTAGAAAATCTGGGAGCAGAAAAAAAAATGAAACTGTATGCTGGACTTTGGATTGGATTTCTGTTTTCCATAATTCTGTGAAATCAATTATTTTTAAGTCATCTTGAATTTATTTAGAGAAACTTATTTTATTTATTTATTTTCTTTTGTGCGGGGTATGAGGGGTAATTAGGTTTACTTATTTATTTATTTTTATAGGAGGTACTGGGGATTGAACCCAGGACCCTGTGCATGCTAAGTATGTGCTCTACCACTTGAGCTATACCCTCCCCCCTATCCAGAGAAACTTAAAAATTAAATTCATCTTTTTATCCACCTTTATGATGGTAGCATAAATATTATAATGGAAAAAATAGTTTCTTAATACAAAGATTATATATTTTTTTTTAATTTGAGGCTCTAGGAGATTTGCAAGCCTTTCTGCCAGCATATTAAGTGACTTGGTTTAAGCATGACATTAATATATTAATAGTTTCCAGAAAACAGATGTTTTTACATTAGACATTTTTAATCATTTTTCACCCAGTTAAATAAAAACACATTAACGTGGAAATTCAACTAATAGTTTATGTTTCTCTATCTGAGCTTATCATAAGCCTTTGCTTTTTTAGGACACATCGTAGTAGAAAGGAAGCTGAGGCTACGAGAAGAAGAAGTATTGTGATAACTCTTCAAATAATGAATAAGTGTTGTCCTTTCAAACATTAAATATGTGTCATTGTTTTATTTTGTTTTGTTTAAAGGAATGTGTAGGTGTGTGTGGGGTCTGTGTTCAGGGGAGAGAGAAATGGCTTAAGGACTGAAATGACAATTATCCACCTCTGCAGCTCCCCAGATAACTATATTTGGGTGGATGCTAATGGTGCAAATAGGGAAAAACACTCCATCATCACCCAAAGACACTTCTTCCATTATCTATTTTTAAATCTCTGACAGATCCAAAAATCTAAATAAATAAAGGATGATTTTGAAGAGGGTCTATCTAAAAGATAAAAGAGTTTACATAGATACAGGAATTAAATTAAGAGTCACCCACAATCATCCAAGCAGAAGAAAATACAGGGTTGAAATAGCATTATAAATAAGAATGTTAAGAATAGAAGGGGTGTTGGACTTGACAGGTCTGTGGGAAAATAAAAGAACAAGCAAACAAAATTAGCAGCGGCAGGCTTTGGTGGCTAATTTAATATGGAGAGAAAAGAGAGGGGATTCAACAGTGACTCAGAGTTCAGGAACTGATAGGGCATTAACGGTGGTATAGCTAATGACTAGTAATCACAAATGCTACTGTACATTAAATACTCAATATTTTGGTTTATTATGCAAATATGAGCTAAATTGTGATTTTAGGCACAACCAATAAATATAAAATGTTCCCCAGCTTCTGTCTGTCTTAAAACGGTCTTTTGCTGCTATTTAAGTCCATGAGAATTGTGAACAAACTTCCCTGTGTTTCTTTTTGAGCCCCTGTGCTGAATTATATTTTGGTCATTCTGACCTTATTACTGGACTTTGAAGGCAGCCATCGTGGAAGGGAGGCTTTGAATAAGCTGTAAACTCTCCACTTTGGCAATTTTCACATTTTCACAGCAGCCCTCATTCCCTGAGACACCACCGTTTGGGATTGGTCCATAATACTGTGCCCTAAATTATTGGTTTCTTACCATTCTTTGAGAGTCTTTCCCCATTTTCTCAGAAACTTCTCTATTTCTTAGCATTTAAGGCATGTAGGCATAAAGTCTTCCCGAAATATATATGGGGAAAATTCTGACAAAAATTTCAGCACTTTTTTGAATAGGTTTTGAAAGTAATTTTAAATTTATGTAGTTGTAAAAATATATTTTGTTGATGTAAATATAATACAATATGCAATGGAATCCTGTAGTAAAGCATAAGTTTTATATAAGCATTAATATTATACTCACACTGAAAAATAATTTTAAGTTATGAAGTCATAAGCAATAATGTATTTGTATACTGGTAAATACTAGGCTGTAAAAATAATATATTTGAGTAATAGTGGTAACTGGAAAGCAAGACACAATATACAATAAATTTGAATGAATTTCTACATAGCACATGCAGACAAGGTAAATATGAGTAAGTATTCATACAAAGCAAGCAGCAAAATAAAACAAATTTTAATAAATTCCTATATAGTTACTCTCAGTACATGTAGACAAACAAATATTTCAGTAAAAGAGCTTCCAGTGCATAAAAAATAATGTATTTGAAGGAATTCTAGTGGCATGCCCATATATTCAGTGAAAGTAAATATTACTAAATACTAGTTTACTGGAAACAGTAGGAAGTATTTAAATTAATGTTTATGAGTCCCAGGTGTTAAGAAATGCCATAGCTTTATGATAACAGCAATAAGATCTTTAAAAACCTGTCTTAATGATTTCAATCTTTATTTGTCAAAGCTGAGACATCATATCAGTGAAGTCAAGTTATCATATCATTAAGGCCTGAAACCACAGGTGTACACTAACCATTTTAGTCAAAGAATTTTTATAGCAGGAGGGGATCTGGTCCACCCTTGGAAAAGTCTCATAGAATATCTGCAGATCTGTTCCAGAGCAACCGCTCTCCCTCAAAATCCTCCATTTAGCATCTGAAACCAGGGAACTGAGGTACAGGGATTTGACATGATTAAACAGACTGAGCATAGCAATTTATATCTGTAATAAATGGCCATCTGGTGAGGTATGCTCTTTGTCTCTTTTCTCCTGGGTGAGAGGGGATTCCATTCTCCATGACTGTAAATTATACACTTAACACTGACTTTCATGATTTCATTTTTTTGGCACTCAGATTTCGGAACTTTTCAAACGTCTGGATGATATATGTAATGACTCCAATCCAAGTAGCCGGGATTATACCTTCTTGTTCTCTCCACGTGCAGCAGCAATCTCGGTATGTCCTTAAACCTGAAATTCTTTATCACTTGTGTTCTAGTAGAATGGAGCATTTAGAACTTCATATAGGAAAGCAGGTGCTGGGCTGTTCCTGCTGTGGGTGACACAGAGAACAGTATTAAGGAGACACTAGATCAGAAAACCTACAAGAGGTTGAAGGGATAGTTATTCCATCAATCTGGATGAATTCATTCCAACCACTTAGAAAAGGTCTTGGTCCCATCCTTCTTCATTTTTGCATAATACTTGCCTGAGATCAAAGATCCTTGAACAGCAGTCACTTCATCATTAACATGGTCTTTTAATTTACACAAGTATGTATTTATTTCTCTCCCTTTTCATATTTTTCTGTTTGCTGTACAATAAACATCTCTTACTGGTTTCTGCATCTTCATTGCTCAGATGATCATAATTAGAAGACATCCTAAAACTGCTCTTTATCTACGGCCCTCACCAAATAAACTGAATGCCCTCTTCATCCACTATGACTGCTAGTAATGACTCTGAGTAAATACTTTCTAAATAAGTGTAATAAACATTTCCCATTTAAATCTGTGTCCATGCTGAGCTTTCTACCCAACAGTCTTGCTTGTTGTAGACAGCCTGCTTGTCACTAATAGTAACCTGTCTCCTATAGGCATAGAGGGTTAGAGCTGCCGAGTTCCTGGGTCTGACAGAGTCCTAAAACCATAGGTGTATCCATAAGAGTGGCTGAGTAAATATTTGCACTGAGAAAATTTTAGCTGTTTTGCCCTCCAACATCAACCACAGAAAACAGTTGTGTTTAGTTACCCTTCTCATTAGGGCTCAGGCTTCACTATAAGAGTGTCCCAAAGGAGTTACAGGATCTTAGAATATTTGTGTTATTATTAAGTTCAAAACGTATTTCACTTGATAAGAACAGTAAACTAGTTGTTGTTTATTTCAGATATTATCATTGATTAATTTTATCTAAATAGTCATGCCAGATCACAGATTAATAACAATATATACCTCATACTTTGAACAAGTAATACAACCTTACGTATGATCCTTTTTAGCTGACTCTGGGACACAATTGAGAAAATTATGACTGCTGATTCATAGGTGATGTGAATGGGTGAACAGAGAGTACCAAGCTTTTCTAACAGAATGTATTCTTCTTTTCACAGAGTAATGCTCATTTTTCATGAAAATCTGCTATATATAGAATTCTTGATTAAATATTGTAAGGATATATAGAAACAGTGGCACTCATATTGTAGTCATTATAATTAAGCTAGGGTTATAAAAATTAAACATCTGTGAGTAGATAAGAAAATATGAGATAAATAGATTGGTTCGGGAAACTTCATAGGATTGCAAGCTCTTCATTAGTTTCTATCAGAAAGGATGGAAAGGCATTATTAGAGTTGTGGAATAAGATATTTTATTAGCAGCAACAGCATGAAGAAGGTCATTCCAGGGGATAGTAAATTGTAGAAGACAGATTTATATAGAAGCATATTTTCTAGTAGGTATGCTTTGATAAAATATTCACTGAAGATGGTAATTTTTCCAAAATTTAGCTCTCTCTTATTTTGCAGCAGTATCAATGTTAATGTGTCTTGTTCTAGTCTTATAAAACTGTATTAATATTTTATTGATCGCTTCAAAAGAAATAAAAGTTGCACCATCTTTACAAGGAATATGATTAAATTTTACACATTAAGTATCATAAAGCTAGGAAAGAGAAAGAATGAAACAAGTGGGTACATTTATATGCGAAGAAAGGTAATTGACTGTGGGAGGGTTAGAGGAGAAACTTTTATCCTCTATTTTGGGTAGGTAAAAGGTAATCATTAATATAGCTTTCAGGCACCAAAAACTATTATCTGGGGTGTTTAGTGAAATAAATTTAATCAATATATAATATTTGAAGTAAACAGAAAATAGTTAAATATTTTATTCTGTTTATGCAATTAATCATATTATGAATATTCTAAAATATAAGCAGGTAAAAATTACACTGTATAAGTTCAAAAAATGTCTAATAAGTATATAATACATTTTCAATTATAATGGTAATCAAAGAAATCCAAGGTAAATTAAAATGAGACTTTTTAGTTATTGAAAACTGAGTATTTCTAAAAGGATAATGAGTGGTGGTGAAGGAATAATGAAGGAACACTTTTATGAAACTGAGACTAATACAAAATGGACAGAAGCTAACAAATAGGGATTTATGTTTTATAAAACATAAGACTGAAGTCAGGCTGTTCAGGACTAGAATGACCGCTTGAAGACGCTACCCACCATTACCGAGTCCAAATTGTCACTGCTCAGTGCACAACAGCCCAATAAATCGAGAGAAGAGTTGCAGCAGGAATAGTGACTTCATTTGAAAAGCCAGTAGACCGAGAAGATGGTGGACTAGCATTCCAAAGAAATATTTTGCCTGGGTTTGGATGCTAGTTTCTTTTATAGAGGAAAGAGGGGAAGGTGAGAAGGTAAAGTAAAAAAGGTAGTAAGTTGTTGCAAATATTTCCTGGTTCCAGACAGACTCTGGAGGGGATGTGCTAATTTCTTCTTTCCTGCAGCCATTTACAGGTGGGACTGGTCAGGATGTTTCCTGTGAGCTGAACAAAGATATGTTAGTTTAAGCTCAGGCATAGGAGGCAGGGTTCTGGGAGATGGGCCATTATGTATACTTTAAGCTATAGGCAGCATTCCTTTAGTGATTAACCTGTAGCAAAAGCAATAGAATACAAAGGTTAAAGTAAGAGAAACAGATCCAATATGGTGTCAGATTTGTTCTTCCCTGTTACACCCCTAGGCATCAACTTCTCATCTCTTTTTCTCCACTACAGGTATCTTTTGTCTTCTTGTTCATGGCTTCAAGATCACAAGATGGATGCAGTAGAATTTCACGAGTGCATAGCTTTTTATCCATAAGCACTATATTTTGGCTTTTTATGTTGTTTATCTTATAAAAGTAGAATTCTATCTTCTAAATCTTGCTATTTTAACTCAATCTTATGTTAACTTTTGCATCAGATATATCTAGTTGCTGAATGCAGCTATATTCTTCTTACTGTATATTTCACTTAGAGGATCTTTTCACTTACAGGTCCATGGACCAACTCTCTTTCACATATTTTCCATCCCTTTATATATCTATACTTTCTTCTTGATAATATTGTTAGATCTTTCTTTCGGATTATTAATTTTCCCTTTATCTCAGTGCAAATATGCTGTTGAATGCATCCCATGAGACTACAATTTCAGTTACTTTATTTTTGTTTTTAGGCATTTATTCGATAATGCTTGATAGTTAGTTGTATCTTCAAGTCTTCATATATATTCTTCAGCATATTAAACATTTTAAATTTATAACCTGGGACTAAAAATTACAGAATCTGAAGTTTTTTGCACACTTGATTCTGTTTTTGTCATATAATGATTTCTGTGTCTTTCATTATATGTTTTGTAATATTTAATATTTGAAATCTTTATTTATTTTGAAATATTGCCTTCTAGATTTCTTTGAGTCTTAGAATCAAGATAGTTTCCTCACACAGGCTTCACATTGTTTTTATCAGCTGCCTAGTTGACTATTCAAGGAATGTCCTCCTCCCCCAATAAATTTCAATCTTGAGAATTTTGGAGAAAAATAACAGTGTTTATTTATGCTCCAAATCCACATCAGCACTAGGCTGATGATATATATTCTCAGGAGAGATGATTTAATTTAGTTCCATCCATTTCCACCTTTGAGAATAATCATTTTTATTCCAGGACTCTAGGAGTGCTTAGTTACAAGGACCCTTTTTTCCTTACTCAGTCTTGGGGGAGGGCCAGTTTTATGGAAGAATAGCTTATGGAGGATAGAAGACGCATAGTAGCCCACCCACCTTCATTAGCATTTCTTGGTTCTGTTTCCTAGCCCTTGATTTTTGTGAGAGAGACTTTGCCCTAACTTGGTTTGTGGCTGAGCATTCTTTATTTTATTTTCAGTTCAACAATTTATGTAAGGTCTTTTTTCATTGTTACTTATGCAAGATTTTTAAATAGATTTTAGCGGGAAGATCAATCCAGGTATTTAGTTTGAAACAACAAGATATGGAAGTGTGTGCAGTGCCTTAATAAAATGTAGAAATACTTAGCATTGCCTTGAAACTTAATGGAAAGTAATAACTCTAGCTTATTAATTAAAGCTTCAAATTTTGGCAACGTTTAATAATATTTCCTAACCATATTTCATCTAATAAATCTATCTTTATTAGTCTGATTTTTTAAGTTAACTATTTTAAACCTAACTTTCTTCCTAAGGAAATATTACATTGTTTGCCTCAAGTAACAGCCAGATTTAATTTTCAAATGGATAGACAGAAAATATACATTATGTTGATATTGATTTGCCTAACTTATTCCAATCAATTTCAATCACAATAACTTCATTTTAAATGCTTATATTTAAATTAGTAGGAAGGTAGAACTTACAAAAATGTTTATTTTCAAGCCCAAAGTGAAATTGGTAGGCTCTGTTTTAACTTGTTTGGACCAGGTTTCCAGTTTCTGTTTCAAATGGAATGAAATAAAGTTTCATGAAATTAGTTGGTACAATCAAATTAACTCAAATATATTTAAAACTCAAATATTTCAAAATAAAAATAAAATTTTATATACATGTAAAATACAAAACAATCTTGAACAGCTTTGTAATGTTAGCAAGCATATTTCATAAAGAAACAAATATTGACACATTTTTAATATTTAACTCAGAGATATGCAGTTAACTAGTAAATTGCTATACAGCATGTATTAAATATCACAGAGTCCTTTTCTATTAGTAATGTTGTACCAAAATTTGGAATAGAGTCCTGTTTTTATTTTTAATCTATTTAGAATTTGTTTAGGGAGCAGGAGATGAAAGAAGACTATGTAAAGAATTATCCAGCTCTGCATTGAGAATATTTTTCAGATGGAAGAAAGTATATGAGAAATGGTTTATTCAACTCTAATACCATTTGTTTATTGCAGCTTGCATATGGTGTCTTTCCTTTATTAGAGCTGTGCTCTGAAATTCTGGAAAAAGACCATAAGCAAAATACAGTAAATGAACAGTGTTAAAATATTAAATGAACATTTATTCTACTTCTTTCTGTTTTCAGGGGGAACTCCACAAAAATTAATACCCCTGACCCTCTCCATCCACCTTACCCATAATTCCTATTTCCTACTACAAGTCTGCATGAACCTATTATTCTGTTGATTTTTATAAGAGCAGATTTTTCCCTGATGAAGTTTGCTGTTGTCTCACAGTCTCTGTGATTTTGTTCAAAGACTAATCATTGTGTTCGGTATGCAGGACACTTGTATACCTAGCAATGTCCTCCAGCTCATATTACATCAAAAGTGACATTCATATTTTTATATCTGCTGCCCTTATCTTCTGTTGTCTCTTAATTGGTCTGAATTTGACTGAAATGTCAGTCAATATTTGTGTATTTGTTTCCTCTGAAAATCCACTATGATATTAATATATATAATTTTAGGACTTAAGATTTCAGAAATATCTTATACTGAACTTCTTATTGAAGCAACATCAATTTATTTAGAAGAGAAATGAATAAAATAGCATAATTCTCTAGCATTCAATTTATATATTACAGTGACCTAAAAACAGAGAACTGTATAAAAATGACTCTTCCATGTTATTTCTGGTTTATTTTTATATTTGCATCATTCTATTTTTACATAAATTATAGGGGATAGGATCTGCTTTAGTGAAATGCCTGATTTTGTGGAATATGCAAACAAGCTCAGAAACTATTCATAAAAATGTTCCCCAATAGTCATAAAATGTAAGTAGCCTGTTAGAAAAGAACTATCGTTAAGTGAAGGATATAATAGCTGACAAGGTAAGACATCTAATTATAATTTGATTTTATTTCATCTAATCATCTGATTGTTGAGGAATTATTGTTCCTAGTGATACAAATTTTGCAGAAATCTAAACAAGTTATTTTTTCACATTTTTTTGTTACAAAGCCTGTATGTTCTTGAACATATTACTATTTAAAGAAAAAAATGATGTTGAGGAAGAGCAGAACCTATTTTCCAATGATTGGAGAGTCTTGTGAGAAATTTCTCCCATAGCCAGGATTCACAGGTCCAGGAATCAAGGGGTATAAACAAGAGTGGCACCACTCAATATTACCCTGTGATCCTCTGGCTTGTTTTGCTTCTTATTCTCACAACTTCATGCTCTACTGAGCTAGACATCTTAGTTCCAAAAGAAAGTATGCCTTCACCAGATAACGCAACAGAGAGTCCACTGAAGTTAAAACTACCGCCTGGCCATTTTGGGTTCCTTATACCGCTGAATTGTTAGGCAAAGAAGGGGTTACTTTACCAGCTGGAGGAACTGAGTCTGATTGCTACAAGGAAATAGGACTCCTGCTGAACAATGGAGGTCCGTGATATGGGAGCTCCCTTATGGCAATTATAACAACATCCCATAACTAGTTAGATTAAACAGATACTCATTTCCCACAGTTCCAGAGTCTAGGAAATCCAAGATTTAGGCACTGACAGATTTGGCTCCTGTTGAGAACCTTCTTCCTCGCTTGCAGAGAATAACCTTCTTGCTATGTCTTCACATGCGAAAAAGAAAGCACAGGTTTCTCCTTCTTATAAGGGCATAAATCCTACCCTCATGACGTATTCTAAACTTAATCATTTCCTTTGGTCTTACCTCTAAATATCATCACATTGAGAGTTAGGACTTCAATTCATATGAATTTTGAGGGGACACAAACTTTCAGCCCTGTGATTAACATCACTGGAAAACTACAACAAACTAATTTAGGCAGGCATTCTAATGCTCCAGATTCTTCAGAGATGATGGTTTGTCACCCCATTAGGTAAAGAATAAGCATCAGCTGAGGTGCTTACTGAGGATGAATGAGGAATATAGAATGGATAATAGAAGAAGGACGTTACAAATAACAGCTACAACCATGTGACTAGTTGTCAAAGGAAGGCTATAATTATTGTGAGTATTTCTTCCTTATATTGTGATTAATATGATTTTGTGTGTGTGCATGCATATATAGCAAATATCTCTGTTTCCTTTTCTCTCATCATTTTATCATATAACATAAGATTTTTTCAAATTTACATCATAGTATTTAAGGTATAGGACATGAGGAGAAGAGTAAATATCACCCAAGGGCTTTGTACTCTCTTATGGGAAAAGGTTTCCTGCACTTTCAGTGTAAGCAGGACAGTTATATCATTTTATGCAGAAATATAACCATGTTATTGTTCTTAGAGATCAGTTATGGTGTAAGGAGGTATATGCGTGTGGCAAGTTAAAGAGTGGACTGTGATGATTAAGTGTATGTGTTAACTTGGCTAAACTATGGTGCCAGCTGTTTGGTCAAACACCAGTATTGATGTTGCTGTGAAAATACTTTTTAGATGTGAGTGACACTTAAAGTAGTAGACTGAGGAAAGCAGATTACTCTCCATAATGTGGGTGGGCCATATCCAATCAGTTGAAGACATTGAAAGATTACCTAAGGTTTCTGAACAAGAAGAAATTCTGTGTCTAGACTGCCCTGGGACTTGAGATTGCAGCATCAATTCTTACAGGAATTTCCAGCCATCTGATTTGCCCAAAATGTCAGAATTGCAAGCCCCATAAAGTCAATCCAGTTCCATAAAGTCAATCTCTTTCTATACATAGATAGATAATCTGCAGAACTCTACCAGTTCTCTGTAGAACTGTGACTAATTTAACATGTTATATTTAAATAACATATTTTACATGATGCTTTACTGGATGATTACATTTAACTGCTTTAATCTATATAGGATGGGTCATATATGTTTGCTGGCTATCAGTGTCTGTGAAAATCTAGATTCTGAGTCAGAGAATTTTGACATATTTAATCTAAATTTTGTAAAGATTACCAAAAGGAGCAAAACAGGAAGACATTAAAATATGATGTTTTCAAGGATCAGAAAAGTTGCCAACAGATTTGAAATAATCCTTTTTTTTTTTTTTTTTAGCTTCTTGCCCCAGGATAAGTATCACCTTCTTAAAAGCATTAAGTTACCTTTGGTCAGGCAAGCACTCTACACAATAGCCTTCTCAAGCACTTTGTTTGAGCTTTGTAGTAATAACAAAAGCCCTGAAGCATCTCACAAAGCAGACGGGGTTTTTAAAGCAAGAAGAACCTTCTGTACAGTTGAGGAATTGAATGCTTAGATTACAAAGAAGTGGTATTTTTAACTTGTTCATGAAAATGGAAAATAAAAACCAGACTTACCTGCTTAAGAGAGAAATAGATTAATGATTTATTACTTTAGTTAAACTTGTTAAATATGTATGCTTCGAGAGAAGAAAACCATCTTAAAATAATTTTGTCTTAGACATCATCTACCTATAGAAAGAGTGTGGTGTGACTTATGTGACGGGTATGTTGTTGAAAATTTTAGATACTTTTTCACTTAGTTTAAGGTTTGTATAAAAATTTACAATTCTCTGAAATAAAAAACTAGCCTCTATTCCTTATCTCCACATTGGAGAGTCTTCGATGTTGGTGATATGTATACACACACAAACACACACACACACACACACACAAATATATATATAAAATGTCCAGAGTTCTCAACTGTATTTAGTGAGAGGATGACAGAAAGTATATCTCCTCTATTTTGCCAGAAACAATAAGTCCTTTCATGCTATTTTAAATTCATATAATTTATTTTGCTTATAGTCTATCACGGTAAATGAAACTTACTTTTTTTCCATTTATAAAGAACAAAAAGACCATATCACCTCTCTCTCTTTTCTTACACTGTTTCCTTGGATACATAGTAAATCTGAATCCTTACTCTAACCTTTGGAAAAAGATCTCTAGGGATTAAACCTCATGTCGAATTTTTATAATGTAGAGATATCTTCAAAGTCATGGTCCAAATAAACCGCTACATATGTAAACACACAGCTCCAGAGTTGACTCAGGGCCCTTTCTAGTGAGATGGCATAGCCTTTGTCTTCTGAGGAGACGATAAATTAATGTGCTATATTCCACTTCGCTGTATAAATATGTGAGACCTTCCCCTAAATTTGTAAGCACTTTCATGCTACCTTACATACACATAATCTGTGAATCTTTATAATAAACTGTGTCTCCTCCCTTTTCCATATTGGAATGGAGGGGTCTTTTTATTGGCAGGATTGTTTTATTTCTCTAATAATATTTTGATATGATTGGTAGTCTGACAGTCCCTGAATTGAGAGGACCAATTGAAGATTTTTGTGGCCACTAAATCAGTGAGTGACCCTGAATTATAAAAATCGCCCTTCTAGCTCTCTCCTCTTTAGGGAATACTATCCAGATGGACATAAACTCTAAGTTTTAAGTATGTATGTTAATCCTGGCCCATCAGGATAACTATTCTTTTTAATGTCAAAGGTTGATACGTCTCTTTTATGTTAGGAAAATGTGTTAAGAAATGTGGAGAAGGCAGTGCAAGGATTAAAACTATCTTCCCTCCTCTGAAGGCTGAAACTCTGTTTCTTTCCCTGATATCTCTGCCCTTCTGGTCTCTATGTCTCTGTCTCTCTCTGCCTGAGGCTGAACCCTGGGGATGAGGAAACAAGGATCTTTTAGATAAGCCATTCCTTTCCTTGGGAGGCTTCCCTGCTGGGAAGGATGAGGGTTTAACTGCCTTAACAGGTGATGAATTATCACCCCAGTGAGAGGACTCTGAATTACACTTCCCAGTTCAGATTCCACTGCAAAGATTCCTTTCACACACCATGGAGCTAAAGAAGCAGAAATAATAAAACTGTTCAAGCGGAGGATAAAATGAGAATGTGCACAAAAGCCAGAGATCCTGTATAAATATGTGAGGATGGAGAGCAGTGGTACTCCTTACCTAGAAAAAGGTAAACAAAAGTGGAGTTAAACTGTATATATGTGTATATACATATATATACACACTCCATGGGAGGGAAAAAGCAAATCCATATAACTCTACACTTTTCTTGCCAAAGTGCAAGAAAAGCAGGCTTTTGAAATTTAGATCATTGGTGAATCTGATGCGGTTAAGAAGTTATCATAGCCCACTTGGAGGACCTGAAATCTTAACAGTATACATGCCTTATCCTCAGCTGATTTCACCAATTTAAGGCTTTCTTTCCAAGCTCCACGAATGAGCCTGCAGAAACGTTCCTCAAAGTGCTTGCATCTACCTACCCACGATACAAGGTTACACCTGCTTACACACACCTACTGTGTTGAATCCTTCTGCCAAAAGACTTTGCTCAATTATTGATGCAAGCACTTTAGGGGCCAAAAAATAACCCACAACATCAGGGAATGTTGTGGCCACAAAAGTTTAATTATCCACCAACCCTGGAAATGAAGGGCTGAAAGCAGGAGGGCCACCAAAAAGGTTTGCAAACAACTATATTTCAAGCCTTTTGCAAAACGTGAGCTGGGAGGGGTGCATCTTTGCACTCAGTAATCAGGTAAGTTCCCCACTAATTTTCATCTTTGATTGGTTGAAACTTCCTCAAACTTTATGGGAATGGATCCAGGGCAGATCAAAATTTCCCTCAGGTCTTGTCCACTTTCTTTTCTGCTCTTTGGTCTAGATCAAGTTAGTGAAAAAATGAAAGGCTGGCAAAAATGAAGGTTATTGCTAACAGAAATAACTCCTATTCTTGTTAACCTATGAAGGGAAAGAAAGAAGAGGGAAATTAATGTCATTACTGTAGAAAGCCAGAATTTTGGAAAAGGGATTCTAGAGAGAAGATACAGATGTGTTAGGAATAAGTGAATCAGAAAAGCCCAGAGAAAGAGCTACTCAATAGGGAATAATTGAAAAATGGCTCAAAATTTTCAGTTTGGGAGTCTTGGAGTTAGCAACTGCTGAACCGTATGCTTCTGTAACTTTTCCTCTGGCTAAACTCTCATTGCCTTTTCTGATAGATACTTGTACTCTGACATTTCCAGTGAAATTTCTCTTTTTTCCATCTGATGACAGATCAGTACAGGTCATTCATATTTCTGGTTAGCCTTCTGCTTTCTCTTTGTTCACCATGGTTTCTGTACAGATAGATAGGGCCTCTGAAAAAGGGACATGCTTTCTTAATTTGTCCTGATTTTCCTGTTAATCTATTAAGGAAAGTCTTGCTGTGCAAAGTAAAGGCTATTATATTCAGTACTCAGAAACACGAAGCTTGATTTGGTTACTGAGAGCCTTTATTTAAAAAAGGGTTTAGGGGAGAGTAACAGTCTCAGCCCAGTCTGGAATGCACTCTGAGCTGAAAATGGGTCCTAGGGAATGATAACACAGGTTTAATCACAATACTAAGCCAATAAAGTAGCTTATCAGAAGGATAAACTCTGGACATGTGTAAACAATATCTTGTGTCAAGAGTTCAATTAAAAGGAATCAAACCAGTTATAAAAGAATTAAAAGTACAAGGGATACAAAACCTTAGGGCAATACAGAAATTTATAATTAATTTCAATAGTTCCTTTAATCCATATAACTTGTGCTTTTTCAATTCTCCTTTGAATAGCTTATAATATCTGCTGATTCATCCACATCACATGCATAAAATACAATCTTTAACACTTGTTCAGTTTCATGATTTTATCCTTTCCCGAAAATTATCTCTTAACAGTTTTTGAGCTCTTCCCCTGGGATGCCTAATGGATTCACCCGTCAGAGCCTGGTAAACTTTGTCACCAAGGAAGTACATCTCCTGGGTGGTATAAAACCATGTGCCTTTTCTTGATTTCTAGAGGTGAATTCAAAGTAGCAATAGGATTTTACCGACTCACTGTTTTTCAAATTTTAATTTTCCACTTCACTAATTTTGTTTTTGTTTGTTAAAAATCTAGTAAGATTTTGAGAATTTGGCTCTAGGTTCTGTCACTTTGTCCCCGTAAATTGATTGGTGATATAATGGAAATCTATTTTCCGTTGGGTAAGAAATGATAGAATCTTTTTGTTTTAGATGTTCTTTTGGACAACTTGCCTCTTTTGATCGCAAATCAATTAGAAATTTCGTGCCCATCAAGAAGTGGGTATCTAGACTAATTCACTTACAAAACGAACTCATTGGTGAGTTTTATACTGCGGCATTAGCTCTTGACTCACGGCTGAAATTTTGGAATTGAAGAAGCAGCTCTATTGTATGTCTTTCTGTGTCTTTTTGTGTTTATAATTCAGAATGATATTAGCCATTGTGTGGGCATGTAATATTTCCCTGCCTCTTGAATGATATTTATAAATTAGATTTTAAAATCTTTTAAATTAAAAAAGCACTACTCAAATTGGCTTATTGAGGTAAATATGTAATTATATAACTGAGTATTAGTAAATTTACCAGAAAATAACAAAGTTGAACTTTTATAAAAAGTTCAATGTGCTAGGGAAGTATTAATATAGAAACAATCTGTAATTCACATAATTTAGGTGAAATTTTGGCTACTAAGACTTGTTTAATAATTCTGATTAACTAAAAGACACTATGTCATCTCTGGTTATCAATGGTTATATATAGTACCAACACACTTATGTATTCTACTTGGGTACATTCTTCTTTCTGATCAACAGTCTTGTGTAATGTTTCAACTTAACTTTTAAAATTATGAGAAAAAGTATATTTGTACTTAACTAATTTGAATTGTTATTCTGATGAACATTAATCCAAAAGCAGTTGCATTCTTAGTCTATAAAGTTAAAGATAATTTCCAAGAGTTTTAGGTGATTTAAAATATGGACTAATATTAATTTATGACACCCAGTAATACCTAGGTCATTTCTAAGTTAGATAGTATACTGAAATGTGAATTGCTAAGTACAATTTTATATAATTTTTACTATTTATTTTTATAGTAGAGAGAGGCTGTATATTAGGGTCTGGAGATAAACATTCATCGTCACTTTGAGAACATGATGGTGTTAGGAGTTGGAGCCTTTGGGAGGTAACTGGGATTAGATAAGGTCATGAGGCTGGAGGCCTCACAAATGAGATGAGTGCCCCTATAAGTCACAGGAGAGCCCCTTCCTGTCTCCGCTTTCAGCCATGTGAGGGTGCAAGAACAAGCTGGCAGTCTGCAGCCCAGAAGAAGGCTCTTACCAGAACCTGACCACACTGGCTCCATGATCTTGGACTTCCAGCCTCTAAACTTGTGAGAAATAAATTTTCCTTATTTATGAATCACTCGGTTTCTGATATTTTGTAATAGCAGCCTGAACTGAGACACCAATTTTATCTAAAACCTGATGGCAAATGACATTCACACCTACAGAAGCTGAAAGTTACTATATAGTTATGGTTTCAGGCTGGCCTAATGGCTTTCCATACTCAAAAGCAGATTCCTTTAGAGTGGTAAAGACTCTTTGACGGTCATATTTCTCACTTTGGGAAGACAAGAGCATATCAAATGGGAAAAACAAATGTATTTTATTTCCACTGTTACCCAGAAATTATAAATTATATAAATGCTTGCAGAATCTTATAAACAAACATATTCCCTATTATTCTTATTCCTTGGAACAAGTAGGATCAATAAGTAGAACTCTTATAAACTCACTAGCTAAGATTCAGCAATCTCCTGGGTTAAAATGCCCTTTTTATTAACCTTGTTAAGAAAAAAATATTAGAACAATTTCTTCAAGTAAACATGGTCTTATGTTGGGGAGACCTGAGATGTTGGGCCTGAAACCATATCCCAAGCTTAACTTAACTGAATCCCTTACAATCGTATGCTATTTAAAAGGGATTCTTTCTTCCCTAGAAAACTCAGACACAGAAAGTTAGCAGGGTTGGAACTGACTTATTGGAAGGAATCTACCATCCAAAACAGCCGAGAGACTCTACCTACATAAAAAGCTTCAGAAGGTGGAACACCTTGTGCTTCCCATATGAAACCAACATTTCATGAAGACCAGATTGTGACTTCAACATATACATGTATATGTGTGTGTGTGTGTGTGTGTATCTCAATTTCTTCATTCATCAACACACACTTAGGTTGCTTCCATATCTTGACTATTATAAATAATGCTGCCATAAACATGGGGGTGCATATATCTTTCAAGTTAATGTTTTTATCTTCTTGGGATAAATACCCAGAAGTGGAATTGCATGATCATAAGGTAGTTCTGTTTTTATTTTTTTGAGAAACTTTCATACTGTTTTCCACAATGGCTTTATCCATTTACATTTCCACCACAGGGCACAAATGTTGCCTTTTCTCTACATCCCCACCAACATTTGTTATTTCCTATCTTTTTGATGATAGCTATTCTAACAGATGAGAGGTGAGATTCATTGTGTTTTTCACTTGCATTTCCCTGACAATTAGTGATGTTGAGGATCTTTTCATGTACCTATTGGCTATCAGTATGTCTTTGGAAAAATGTTTATTCAGATTATCTGCCCATTTTTTAGATTGCTTTGGTGTTATATTCATATTGCTTAATTCCTTATTGTTTTGTATTTTGCTGTGGACTTGCTAGATATTTCTATGGATACATAATGCCCAAGGACAGTAAATACAATGATGAAATCCCTTAGAAAATTGTCATGTTATCATAAAAAAACAACAAAAGAGCAATTGTAAGGGTAAATGTTTGTTTATAAAGGGCAAAGAAACCACTTCTCCTGCCTTTTCTCAGAGTGTTTCCCTGGAGACATTGTGAATCTGAGTCCTTGTTCTAACATTGGAAAACAGAAAAATCTCTTTAGGGATTAAGGTCATTCTCAAGTTTCTACAATTTAGAGATATTTCCAAGGTCACCTGCTAACTAGCCTTTAGATATGTAGACAAGTACCTCTAAATTTAACTCAGGGTCTTCTCTCATGGGATGGATAAGAAACTCATTAGATGCAGCCTTCGTCTTTTCAGGAGATGAGAGGAATTATTGTTCTGTTTTGTACTTATGTCTAAATTATGTATGATTTTTGTCCCAATTTGTAGTCATTTTCTCACTACGTCACATGTGTGTGATCTGTTAATGTCTACCCAATAATTTTTCTATATTTATATGGAAGGATCTTTTTGTTGTCAAGATTGTTTTATTTTCCAAGTAAATTTCACTATAGTGTACTTGGAAATGCACTGCCTATTCACTTACTAAAGGTTTTTGAAGAAGACATTTTCCCTCTCGAGGAAAATTTAGACATACATAGATTTTTCTCTTTCTTTTTTAAAAAAAGGCATGACATATACTGTATTCTCCAAATACCTCCCCACCCCAAGTTAACCATAAAAACTCAGATACTGTTCTACCTGTTTCCATCTAAATTACAGATACTATCTATGACACTTAACTCATATATAATCCTACATGTGTATTTTAAATAGATTCTACATTACTCTAATACCATTGTCATATCTTACATTATCCATAAATCCATGATGTCATCTCACACTATGCCCATAGGCAATTATTTCAATTTCCTCTATTGTCCTATACAGCCCAATTATTTATGCCCCTCTTCCTCTAAATTAAATATTTTACTTGTGTATTCTACAACCTCTAATCTTCCACCAGATGACATTTTTAAATGCTATATTTCTTTATCACCCACTTCCAAATTCTTGTGCTCTTTTAAGATGGCATTGAGCATTTACTACCAAGGAATTCCTAAATTTTATTTTATGTAAACCATAGCACAATCCCTGCCCACATTCATATTAAATTTAGAATAACTATATATTTAAATTTAAACACAGCTACATTCTAAGTATAATTAGTCATAATTTAAAAGATAAAATCATCTTTTTTGAAGTAAAATTTACATGTGATTACACAAATAATTTAAACCCTTTACTTACCCTGTCTTAAGATTTATACGCTGAATTACCTTTCATTATACCAAGATACATGCAACCCAAACAAATTTATTCAAAAAGTCTGTATGGTTAGTTTAGTATATGTTTTTATGCAGCTCATTAGATAAGCTATCATGCTACCATAAAGAATATGTTATGGTGGATGATGAGCAGAAATATCTTAAGTTACAGTCATTTTGTTCAATTTTCTCATTACTATTTCACTGACATGGAGAAAGTACAGCTACAGATGAAAAGTCATCAGCTTCCTTGCTTCTTTACCCATGCAACATATTCTTCCTGTATAGAATGTTATAGGATTTACTTATTTGATATTTGTATTTGTGTCATCAGCCAGATCATGTTTAGGTTTATCTTCAACTTATGTATGTGTATATAAGTATATATTCATTTACTCATTGATTCATTTAACAAGTATAAATGTTTAAAATCTGAAGATATACATCATTCTTCAGAATAATATAAAAGTTCATTCTGTTTACTTCTTTATTTTTCTCTAGGTAATCACCACTTCTTCCCATATCCTGGTTTTGCTTTTTGGATCTACTATTATATTATTAGTATATTACACCTTCACTTATTTTTATTTCTTATGTTATGAAATATTTCCTTCAACTATTGAAGACTTCAAAATGTTGATAAATTTTAATTTTTATGAAAGTGTAATTTAAACTGCCAGAACACAAATACTCAGTTTAATAAGCTTTGACATTTGTACATATGCAGGTAACCATCTGAAACAACATATAAACATTCATCGCATATGATAAGCCTTGGGGAAATGTTGGCAGGTGAGACTGTGGGTAGAGAGTCTTTTGATTTAATCCTTGTGTTAGAAAATGTAGAATTATTAACAGTACATTACAGGTCATCCCAGTTTTTCTTACCCCATCTATATCAGATACTTCTGCTACTATTATGCTAACAAGAAAGAGAACAAAGACAATCTCTTCTCTCCTATGACTGGTTCATTAATTTCTTGAATTTGCTTAATTTATGTTTCTTTATATTCATAATTCCCAGAAGGATTTTAAACCTAAACTTTTGTACTTTTTGTTTGCTTGTGTGAAAGTTATTATCTCTTGTAACTGTCTGCATCCTAACCAAAAACTTAAGCCCTAATTAAAGTTAAAACCATTTAAAATATCCAAGTTTAATATTTATTTTATTTCTCATATCTACCAGTTAGTATCATGTTTACCTCTATGTTCTTATCCACAATCTCTTGGGACAATTTTTCAAGTTTATTCTTCATGGAGTTAATTCACAAAGTTTCCCAAATGAAATTCTTAATCTTTCTTTGTCCCAAAAAGATTTTATTTCTTCTATTTCACTTTTTATTTTCTTATAGTTTTCTTTATGACATTAATGTGTTTTTGATCTTTTCATCTGTTTAACCTTCTCTCCATTTGGATTCCTGATCCTATTTTTAAAATACATGTTAATTAAATCTACTAGTACACTCAAAATATATTATCTACTTTTAAGAATGACTTTAGAAGCATGCTATTAAAGCTAGTCAAAACAAGAGTTGAGCAGAATGCAATCATGTTTCCTAAATAGCTACAAGGATTGTGAGCCTTTGTGAAAGAAAAATATGAAAATGTTTCAGGATGGAATGAAGCAGTAAATAGTTTGATTTGACCCAATCAACTGGTATGGATTCTAGATTGACTTTAAATAATTTTATATACCATAATTAGAAAATGCAGTTGACAAAAATGAAAAAAAAAGAAAAAAGTATTCTATGTGTCTTATCAGCTTAGGCTGCTGTAATGAAAAACCACAGTATGAGTGTCTAAAACCACAGACATTTATTTTCTTACAGTTTTGGAGGCTTGAAATCTGAGATCAATGAACCAACATGATTGTTTTCTGGTGAAGCCTCTCTTCCGGCCTTGCAGGCACCTGTCATCTTGTGGGCTCACATGACCTTCTTTTGAGCACATGATGGAGAGAGAGAAAAAGAGAGAGAGAGAGACAGGGAGAGAGACAAAGTTCTGATATTTCTTCTTATAGCAACACTAATACTATCCTATAGGGCCCTATCCTTATGATCTTATAAACCTTGGTTACCTCCTTATAGGCTCTTTCTTCAAATGTAGTCCCATTGAGAAATGGGGCTTTAACACATGAATTTTGAGACGATGCAGTTTGGTTCAGAGTACCTTAGTGACATAAAATATGAAATAACTGGGTGTGGCAGTCTTGGTCATGAAATAAAACATGCAGTAGCTCTTTAGATCCAGCTCTTATATCCTGGTCAAAAAAACATAGTTTGTGGGAACCCTTACCCAGCTAAGAAGTGAACCTGACATTGCTTAATAAATAACTCTTTGTTTTTTCTTTGATGGATACATTATTTTAAGCCATGGTAATATTAAGAAGAAATTAGGCAAATTAAAATCACAGTGCTCATTTTGTGTGAGTAGTTTCAAAATGGATGACATTTGGTAGTTTAAATTATTTAAATTGTTGTATAAAAATTTGGCCCGAAGATTAACAAATTTGCTTATTATTAAAATGCTTAACTGAATAATTGATTTTAGCTCATCATTCTAAGTGGAAAAGTATAAGAAATTTAATATTTTCAAAATAATAGCGAATATTTAGGAGAATTTTAATTTCACTATATTTACAGGTTGAATTTATCATGTACAACTAATATTTAGGTTATAGTAATAGTTTGGTCTTAGTTTTTTGCTTATACCACCCAAAATTTTATGAAGGAGATAACTTTATCTTCCCTATTTAACACATGTAGAAACTGTGTCCCAGAATTTTTTCAAGTCTTCTTGAAGACACATTTACTAACTGATAGAGTTAGAATTTGAATCTAGGAATCTAATTCCAGAGTGCATATTCTTAATAATTGGGCAATACTGCCTCTCACAGTAAGAATTGCTATTATTAAGTCATTAAATGTTTAATGTTATCATTACTGATTAATATTAACATTAAAAAACTGAACAAACAAAGGTATGCAAAGTCTATTATAAGTGTTCATTTTACTAAAGGCCGTCAAATTTAAAATGCTTGACAAACCTTAGTAAAAATACTTTTATTTGGTCATTTAAACTGATCATTAATTTTAAGAACAGTAGTAACCCCCAGATAGCCACTTATTTTTAAATACTAGCCAGCCACATATCTACATGATTATCTTTGGAGAATTTAGAATGTTGTTCTATTTCCCTTTTCTGTAGTCAGTAAGTTCCAAAGTTCAGGATTTTATTTATTTTTGACAATTAAATAGATTTAATTTAAAGTAAATTCTTCTCAGGTGTGATATTTGGAATATAGTTTTTCTGCTACCTACTTTCATGATAATCAAAATAATGCTTAGAATTTATAGCCAGAATAAATGAAGATGAACACAGTTCCCAAACCAATCTCAGTTAGCAGGCACTCACGTAGAGTAGCTCTGCTTCACTGTGGGGACACAATAATGAACACTAATGAAGTCTGTTAAGCCCTCTAATTCTGCACATGCACTGTAGTCCCCAACAGTCCTGCTGTTATCACTCATTCATATTTGGGATACACTCAGGTCATCTCTACTTTCCAGCATGCATTGCGGTACTAACAATCTCCAAGCGTGCCTCTATCCCACATGGCTTCCGTTCTTGGGCCTTTAGGGCCTATCTTACAGTGCACCCCAAATCAAATTTAAATTGAAAGATTTTTTTTCTTCCTGAAACCAACAAAATAAAACATTCTGCCAAGCATTATAGAAAAGGTGCAGGATATATGTGAAAGGAGCAAGTGAGAGTAGCATTTAAGAATCCACAAATTATATCATACACGTGACTGTTTCCCATGCTCAGGCTGGCATTGTCCCTAACGTGAAATAGGGTGGAAACTGGCAGATAAAGTAAATACTCTGAAGTGCCTTTGTCTGAAATGCCTGAAATATCTTGAAATTTTTTTCCTGCAATCCACAGCCAGTCTAGAAAATGGTTGTATGTCTATTTGTGGAAGCAGAAGATACACTTGTGGCAGAGCTGAAAGTGTCCCCTTCTCTCAGGGAGCTCTTGATCTATGAACTGGCTTAGTTGAAAGGCCATTACCAGTGATTATCCAGACATGTTTCCAAAGACCAGCCTTGTTACTTTACTGCTACATAGATAGGTAAAAATTTACTTGGCTGTCCAAGTAATTTAGTTTTGATGATATTATGGCCATTTAACCATTACCTATGACGTTTATGGGCAAAACATTCTCATACCACTTTGTTTCTGTCTCCCATCAAGTAGATGTGTCTCTGCTGTTTTTGACTACTAATTGCTTTTGTAGTACTTCTATTTTTCTAGGAACCCATCATCCTCTGCTGAAATCAGAGAACCTGTCTCAGTTCAGGCATCTTCCACTGTCAGAGTGGAAGTCAGACAGTGCCTACAAAGCTTTTCAAGCATGCTTTAACTCCCTCTCATTAATGTGTGTCTCAGTGTATATTGAAGTGATTGTTTTCTCTGAGTCTCTCAGACCATATAGTTCGGGAGTAGGTGGGTTGTAGGTAATAAATAAATAAATAAATAAATAAACCACTTCAATATTTCTGCCTCCCTCAGCTTTTAGATTCCTTTCCCTATGTTATAGCAGAAAAGTTCTAACATCTCAACCTCATTAAATATATGTCACTATTGAACCCAAGATTTCATCAATCAACTAAGTAAACTGTTAGAAACACTTGCAGTTATACGTGAGCTAACACACTAAATCCAGAGTCCACAGATTTGTCCTGATCTGTGTAACAGTCTCTTCTGCTTGCTCCAAAATCGTTACAATTCATTCCCACACAGGTTATTCTAGTTTGTGCAGATGTAAGTTAATAAAACCTTACCCCTTTTTGGGGTATATAAGCAATTTGTACTTCTCCCATTGGATCATGCTGGGATCTGATCGTAATTATGGGTAGAGTGGTGATGAAGAATTATTAAAGTGAGCCTTGAGGGGAATAGGCATCTCTTTCCAGTTAACTCTATTTAAAATTATTAGGTGCTCTTAGCGTAAATCTGGTTTCCTCAGTTGGCAAGGTTGAATGTTTCAACTGGTAGGATCAGAAAGTCTCAGATATTCAAAATCTTAAACTTCAGTTGGATTTCCTATGTGTCTCAATATGAAGCCATAGGGTCCCACTTCTTACCAGTCCTTGCCTAGCATTGATGTAAGAGACTTACAGAGTGCATCACCTCAACTTAAGATGTCATTCTGCAATGCGAACAAGGAAGATTTCAGTGCTAGCTTAAGAAATATTAACCCTGATGCTACAAGATAAAAAGGGAGCTTGTATTAAGGTGGATGCAAATGCTCTCTCTCTCTCTTTTATTTAATAAATCCTTAGGGAAAGTTAAACAACATAAAGTTGTCAGATTCTTTTTGTAAGCTAACGCCCTCAGAAGAAATATTCTCACGGGATTGTCCATGAGTTTGCATTTTTCCCAAAATGTTAAACTATAGTAGTCACTTTTTTCTATTCTGGTAATTCCTTCAGTGAAAACATCATCATACTTAACTGTAGTTGATATTTGAATTAATGGTGAAACTACTTGTTACTTATCTTATTGCTGCATGACAAATAACTCTAAAATGTAGTGGCTTCAACACAGTGATAATCATTTATTATGTCTCATAGTCTGTGTTGACAGTATTTTGAGAAGAACTTGACCTCATAGGTCATATAAGATTTCGTTAATTCTGCATCAGTCATATGGTGGCTACGACTTCATGCATCTGAAGGTTTGACTGAGGCTGAATGTAGCCTCACACACATGCCTGATAGGTTGGAGCTGACATCTGGCAAACATCTTGGTTTCTCTAGGCATGGACCTCTGTAGGGTTGCTTGGGTATCTTCAAGGCATGGAAGCCACCTTCCCCTCAGAGGGAGCACTTCACAACTCAAATACAGACACTTCAATGCCTTTTATGACCTAGACTCACAAGAAATAAACTCTTGCTTCCATCATATTCTCTTGGCCACAGGGACAGCCCTGATTCACTATAAGAGGTGACTACACAAAGGCATCAGTATTATGAGGTATAGATTATTGAAGGCACTCTTGAAAGCTGACTACATTATCACTACATGCCATGGATTATCCATGTTCAACTTTCCATGTTACGGGAGGTTACCTGTGAGAGAAAACCTGAGAACATGGCAAATCTTCATATCCAATCCTAGAGACTGTTTCATAGCATAGGCCAATTTCTGGATCAGCCAGTGTCTAATCAAGAGATTGAAATCAAGGAGAAATTGTAACATAAATAGATGTTGACTATGATTTGATGAACTAAATGCGAAACTGGTGAATACCAAGGTTTCACAGACATAGAAATTCCAGGAAGCTACTAAGATTCATAGAACCATCAAAGAATATAAATATAAATATAAATATAAATATAAATATAAATATAAATATAAATATAAAAGAATGGAAGAGGGGGTCCAGTGGAGAAATTCAGATCTCTGAGAACAGAATACTGTTAGGTAGACTCTGGTAGCTCTGAGCTTGAAAGAGGGCCCTAAAAAGATGAGACCCAGAACTCTGGGATGGGGGCACAGGGTACTAGCTTTCTGTTGCTATTGCCCTTTGGGAAATGGTGGTGCTAATTTAGCTATTATTGGAAAAATAAACGGCAAATGGATTAAACTGCTGACACTGAAACTAATCGCCACTGCCATGTTGAAAAATATGAGTATTTATGAAAGAAGCTAACAGAAACTTAAAACAATGAGTCAATAGGAAAAAACAATACCTTCTTCCTTCAGCCTTTTAGTCCCCTTCTAGGAATTTCTATTTACCGACCATTATCTATATCTTGATTACAAAATAGAACAAGTTGTTTTTTTCTTTGTTTTCCAGTGTCCTAGCCTAGTATAAAAGAGTCATAGAAAAATAAGTTTGTAGTTAACAAACATTACATTAATTCCTGGCATAGTTGTATTCATGAACATGGTCTGAGTTTGTGTGAGGTATAATGCTGAACTCCTTTAAGAAAACAATTTAAAAAATTCCCTTTGATGATCTGATTAAACTATTATGCAGTTATTTTTCTGATGATCCATACAAGTGGCAGCAATTACCCTAAGAAGACATATTAAATCCAAAATCATATTACCACCATTTCAATATGATTCATTCATGTATATAAATGTATAAATACATATAAATATATACACATAATAAATATCAGTCCCAAACTTACTGACTCCTTACCTAGAATCAGCTGAGGCAAAAAATTGTAATCTTGGTTATTGCTGGCATTCAACTCCCAATGAATATTTGTGACACCTTTCTATGTTTTCTGTCTCTCATCAATAAACAGTTATCATAGAAATTTCCATTTCAGATATAGAGCCCATTGCTGCTTCCATATCATTAGAGAGACAGGATAATCTTTGGGCCTATCGTCAGAGAAGTGCTCTGCAGGATTTCCTTACTTGGGTTTGGCTATGTCCTGTGGTGTTTCCTAAAACCTGGGTCTGATCCCCTTCTCATATAGAATCCACAAAACCTCCTTTTGTGCCATCCTGTCCAAAGGACTTAATTTTAGGGATAATTCCTGCTTTTCACCTTGTATCTTTACAATGCTCCACCTCTTCCCACAATACCTTTTCCCCCACTTTCAACCACTCTACAGACTGTGTAAATGCTTCAGTATATTTAGTTTCACAAGCAGATGCCAGAGATCCTTACTTTTTACTTTCTCTCCTTTTGTGACGTTTGCTTTCTCTCTTATTACAGCTGTCTTTTGCACAATTAAACACTGCCTTTACCCTTTCTGGCGGTGTAAACTTCAGATAGTTAACCCCTTTTGTACTACCATTTTGCCATAATATACTATAACTAATGTTTCTACCTCAAAAGGTTTTTAGGTAGATTAAATAAATCAATGTAAAATTATTAGAGGAGTACCTGGCACAGAGTTAGCACTTTGTGTTTTGCCTGTTGTTATTACATAAATAATAATAATTATTATTGCTTTCATGAATGGGGGTGATGTGCAGATACTTAGTAAAAATTACCAGCATTCCAAAATTCATATTTCAAATATATAATCACATTTTGATATAGTTTATATTTATTGGGGAAAACAGAATTGAAAAATTATACTGTGAATTGTCAAATATTAAAAAGCAGTCAAGACAACTTATACCAAATAAAGCTTTACAACTGAATTATCCACTTAATTGTCTCAATTCTCCAATTTATATGATCAGTTAAGTTCTTAGCCCCAATGACAATTGCACTGGTTCAATACTTTGATTTCAGAATAGAAAAACAAAAGCGTTACCAGGATTTAGCAAAGATAGTTGTCTTTACAGTGTTTCAGAAACTCATTTTTTTCTCCAGTGAATACCAAACACAATGCCATGTTACTTCTAAATCTATCTGTTAAAAAATTCACATGGAAACTACTTTTGGTTATTAGATTTTGAATTAGGTAGAGTACATCATTTATACCACCCAGGCATGTAATCATTCATTGATTTAATATGCATTGTAGGAGAGCCATCAAGGGAAATAGAAGGTTGATATTAGAATGTGAAATTGCATAAAAGAAGATGAATGGTAAGGAATTAACCATAACTGTATCTGTTTTTTCCGCACAGGGGCTTGGCTCAAGCAGGAAACTCTATAATCAGAATTCAAATACTCTATATTATTAAAGGGTTATATGACATATTTTTAATTTAAAATGTTCAATTGTGAGAGAAACAAACCATTTAAGAACACTGAGATGCTTTAAAGTGCTTTTCAAATGTGGGGAGTCTATATATATTTTAAAATTTAGTTGTTGAGCATAAATGGATTTATACAATGATAATGGATTTCATAAAAAATTTATAGATAGAGATTTATATTTCAGCTTCCACCTCCCACCCCCCATCTCAATATAGATACACAACGGGCAAACAAACTACAGAATCACTGGAGATACAGAAATAAGAGAAAGTTCTTCTTTTACATCTCAGCTTGACAGTTTATGTTTTTGGTAATAGTTTAGTCCTGTTTATTACTTTGATGTTGGAGAAGGTTTGCATATGGAGTTTTGGACTAACCAGAAAAATTCTTTGTAATGAAACAAAGTTTACCAGAGAAGCTGACCCAGAGAAGTGGGGTCATTGAGAGAGCCAGAATAATGGCTTGCTTGGAAAAGAGGAAGAATAGGAAGAGTGACCCAAGGAAGCAAAGGAGGATGCGATTCACACTTTCAAGCATTTATAGTGTGTAAGAAGTTAGAGATGAGGAAATTAGAGCACATTTTCTTATGGAACAATTGAGACCAGTGAGGTTGAGATTTGCCTTAAAAATGCACAACTCATTAGTAGCAGAGAAAGGGCTGGAGCTCAGACTTTCTCACCCAAAAATATGTGATAATTTCCTCCTTGAAGGCCAGAGAATATCCGGTTGAGGGTTGGGAATTACTAGAATTTAATATATTGGAGCTGTACCAGGAGAAACTTACTTCACCATGGGCATATGCCAGGGGGTGAATTAAAGCAATCAGCATAAAACAAAAAAGGGTAATAAAAGCAAAGAGCATATTCACCCCTAAGCCAGCAGATTAGATTCACTAATGCCACTCCTGCTTTGCCTCAGGATACAGTAGGATAACCGATATCTGAAAGGTAAACAGGTACTCATTAATACTCACACTGTGCCATGCAAGATATAATGAATAGATACATGACAGATAATAGATAGATGGTTCCCCTACCTTCTTCCATGATTTTCTCTGAGACCACTTCCTTCCTTCCCTTCTCACTTCAGCTAGGTGAATTACTCTAGATAATAATCATAGAAAAGTAAAATTTTTCTCTGATTAAAAAAAAACTCATCTGGAAATGTTAATGTGTAACACAATAAGCAAACCTAAGGAGCATCATGTGAGATCAGAAAATAAGTAAGATAATCATGTCTTCACACTATGTTGCTGGGTAGTGCATTTAGAAATTACAATAATATTTGACATATTGATATTTTACTTCTGGTTTTAACAAGAACCAAGAAAGCAGATGTCCTGTGATGTCTCTGTTTCTTTTGTAGTTTTATGTATTTGGGAGCTTTCTTTGGGAAAATAAAACATCAAAAGCTTGATATTTTACCTCCTGAATCCACTATCTTTTGCATCTGTCTTTATCTGATATTAGACAGTAACATCTAGCCAGCTGCATTTTGTCAATTTTAAGGGGAATTCTACCTCTGCCTGCACACATGGCTCTCCTATAAATACCAGCAAGAGATGAAGTAGAATGTAGTCAAAGGGATCATTAAACAATTTTTCTCTTGATATGATATCATAAGTTCATCATTACTTAGAGTAAAGAGGAATTTGTAAGGAAAGTAAAGATTACATTCCATGCAGTGTGTATTAAACATTGAAATACACATAGAAGATGTATTGGACTACTGATAGGATGATATCAGAAGGAAGTACTGAATTGTTGATGCATTGTCATGCCAAAAATTACAAATAATTTTGAGAGTATTAAAACATTTGGAAAAAATCAGCCAATCACTATTCATAACTATTTTTGTTCAACCATTTTCAAGACCTAGCAGATTTTACAAGAATATATATTCTGATCATTATAGACCAGGTAGTCTATATTTCTTAGAAGATAAGCAACTACTGATATGAAAAGTCCAATAAAGTATTGGACAAATAAAATGCATTAGCAAAATGTCATTTTATTTAAAACATTTAGCAGTAAATAATAAGTAGAAGACATCATGTTGTAGATAATGTAAGATAATTGAGACTGTTCCTCTCTAGAGATGGATAGGGTCTATTAATTATAATACCTAAGAAAGGAATACATTTTGGAGAATTTGGACAGCAATACATTGTTTCTATAATGTTTAGTGAGTGCCTATGATGTACAAAAAGCATTTGAGATATCTAAACGCTTGAAATATATCAGTGCACAAAACTGAAAAAAGGATCAAGCTTCAAGGTCAAAGTTTATATCCTGTAGATAGTGGAAGAGATGACTGAAGCAATCCTGGCTCCTTGATGATGTTTGTAAACAGCTGAATGGTGTATGCGCAAGGTCTTTTTTCAAATTGCCAGTAGCCTAGTTATCTTCTGGAACTCACTTCTGTTTGCACTGTCACATTTAGAGAGAGAAGAGAAGTTATGTTACACAAAGCATGAAAAATCTATGACTAATAACAAAAACAGAGCCTGTATTTTAAAAAGTCAGTAGATAATTGATTCTGGAACCCTCATATTTTTTCTGGCTATAATAAAACAAATTACGGAATAAAAAGATGAGTTTACAGACATGCATAACATTATTGCATAAGAGATACTATATTAATTGAGTACTTTATATCTTTTCCCTTTATTATTCTTTAACAGAACTCCAGTTTTGATTGATCTGTAATGTGAACATGCTTGGGAATAAATTATAATTCACCTAAGCCAATATTTTACCAGGGATTGATCTAGGAATGGACAAGTGGTTGTTTGTCATATGGAGCTCAAGTATCCACAATGCAGAAAGAGGAAACAAGTCTCAGAACCAAAACCAACACACTAGAGATGATTGGAGCAAGTCTGTGTCATTGAGCAACTGAAGAAAATCCTGGTCTTCCTGCCTCCAGATACCTTAATAAATACAGATTATTTTCATGGTTTGATCCCATGCATGGTCTGGCTAAAACATCGTTATGTCATATTTATGATGTCAAGGGATTACATTACAGACAAGAGGCTCTACTTTCCTTAGTGGCAAAATGAAGACCAAACATTGACTTAACTCATAGGTAGAATATGAACTAAAGCATTTCATTTTATTCATATATATATATATGCACACACACACACGTATATACCCTTATTTCAAAGAAAGGGGAAGAAAATCATAATTCTTTCTGGAATTTCTTAAAATGGAAAATGTGCCCCAAATATTTTGTGAATTACAGTAACTCATTATTAATCATAAGTGAAATTATGAATATGCATTTCATATATAAATTATTAGCTTCCTTCTTAGGAAAGTGTACAAATTGATTTCTATACTCCCAAATATGAAAGTATGTTCTCTTCAGATTTACATAGATCAATAGGTCTCAAATTTTAGCTTCCACAATACTTTACACTTCTGAAAGTTACCAAAGACTTCAAACAGTCTTGCTCATGTGTGCTATATTTATTTATATTTACCAAATTGGAAATGAAAATTGAGAAATTGATTTACATCCCTTAAAAATTAATAATACTAACCTTGTTAACATAACATATTTTATAAGAAATATATTCCAAAAACAAAAAATAAATTATTGAAAAATGGTGATTGCTTTACTTTTTTTCCCCAAAATCTCTTTAATATCTCTCTCAGTGGAGGAAAGCAGTTTTGTCATTTCTGCTTCTGTAGTCATACTGTTGAGATATGCTGTTTTGACAGTAATACATAAAGACAATTCTTCCTCACACAGAAAGCCAGCCTTTTCAGGTGATTGTGGAATTCTTCGAACTACATCAAAACTCAACTAACACTTGTTTTTTTCCTTTTCTTTTTTCTTTTTTCTTTTTTCTTTTTTTTCTTCTTCATTTTTGTTCCCCCCTTTTGGAGGAGAGTAGTTAGGTAGGTAGGTAGGTTGGTTGGTTGGTTGGTTGGTTTTAAAATCGAGGTATAAGAGATTAAACCCAGGACTTCATGCATGCTAAGCATGTGCTCTACCACTGAGCTACACCCACCCGAAACAATTGTTTTTTTAAATATAGTTGTTGTGTTGAATCTGAAGTCATCTGAAAGTACTGAATTCTTTTACATTCAAATGATGTGTCTTCCCTTTGAATGCACGTTTTACCTGTGCATGAACGTGTAACATTTTGTATTGCTTATTTGGAAATCATTCCTTCACTTTGCATATCTTCTGAGTTTTGACACTTTCCATTGTGAAATGTAAAAAAGTAACATGAACTGCTATCACAACTTCTTATGTACTAAGAAGCTATCAAGTTCACGATAGCAGGTATAAGTTTCTAAAATTCTAACTTTACTTGATAGCTTAATTTATCATTAGTTTGAAAAATACTAAGTTGCTTGCTTTGAAATAGACAACTAAATTAGTTTATTTTAAAGAAAATCCTGCCAAGTAACCAAGTCTGAAAAACCATAGTGTTTCTATAGTGTTTATGTCAGTTGTTATTTTGTGTAAAAATTATTTTTCATGATACTAGAATCTGGTTTATCTTTTAAACTAAAGAAAAATCACAATCGCTTTCTTTGGAGATAGCCATCATACTTTGCAGCTAAAGCAATTCAAGTGTATCTCCAATTTGGTCACACTGAATATTAAAGTATTATGTACAAAAGGACTGTGATTCACTATAATTGATTACATTTCCATCTCCATCAAAGATTTTATTCATTAAAACTGGTTTTTGTTGTTGCTGACAATGCTGTTGGTGGTGGTGGTGGTAGTGAGAATTTCCCGTGCTTACCTCTCTCAGGGTGTGGAATTAAAGAATTCAGTGACTACCAGTGCAGTTTAGTGTCATTCCCTTTATATGTAATCAGTCATCAAGAGTCGTATCCAACACTATTTTGTAGCATCGCTGGACATATCGACACAGAGAAGCAGGCAAATATCATCTTAGCATTAGTACAAAAGGAGGTTTGACCTCATGAGCTCACTGAAATGATTCCTGGTTCCCACAGAAGTTCACAAACTACCTTTCAAAAATCACTGATGTAAAGCAATCTGTAAGCACTGTGATATACAGTGTATTACTCTATTGCTTAACAGATAGCCTATGTACAGCAGCCAATACAAAATATTCAATTTAACTGATGTGAATTACAAATTAAATGGTGGCAGTTGACAGCATTTTTAGACGGTAAAGAAACTTCTTCAAGAATAAGAGAAAAATATTTGTTTCACATTGTTTTATTTTTGATTACAGATCAGCAAAAAATCTATTACATTTCTAGAGCAGAAGTTGTTTCATGGTTAAAGTTTCAATTTACCTGAGACTCAGCATACCAAACAACAAATTCCAAGTTTCAATTTCACTCCTATTATGTATGTTCAATCGTGTGTCTTGAAACACAAAAATATTTCATTTATCCCTTTGTTTTGTTCCTCAAAGAAAACAGAAAAATAAAAAAAAATACTTCTTATAAAATGGAAGGTCAGTACAAGTGAAACATACTTCTGGGTATAACCAAAATTAGTTTACATAATTTCAGTATTACTTTACTGCAAAACAAAATCCTCAACATATGTTACACTTACTGATATGCTAAATATAGATATATTTAAAGTCTTCTCTATTGCTTCCCTGGAGCTGAGACATCTAGCATGCATGGTGAATTCTTCAGCATGATTGAAAATGATCGTTTACAACATAAATTTGATAATCAATTATAGAATATAAATCCATAAACCATATTATACAATCAGTCATCAAAGGAAAATACTTTGAAGTATATGCTTCAAATTTCAGATCCTAATTAATTTAGTATATTGATCTTAAACCTTATGCATATTTAAGAGTTTTTATGGATTTTCTTTTAAAAAGAAGCTGATTCTCCAAAATTATTTAGAGGAGTATTTGCAAGTGAAATTCTTTTATTTATTCTTCTCTACAAAAGTACCAATTAAAGCAGTATTTTCTTTTAAATATGCATAAGTGGTTCATCTCTGAGTAATACTGAGAAATAGGGAAATGACAGGCTGATTTTATGCAACTGTGCAATTAAAATAATTTGCTCTGGCTATTTTCATAGGATAGAAAACCCATAACCTTATTTCTTTACAATTTCAATTAGACCTCAAATTAACTGATAACAAATTTCTTATATGAAAATAATAAAAAAAAGTATTTTACACAGAATTATAAAATATAACAGTAATCAGGTCAATATATGTGTAATTTTAGGTATTAATAAGAAAAGATAAAACAGTAACTCAGCATATTTTTCTTACTAAGTAGTGCTATACCTTGTGAAGCAATCTGTATTTGCTCTTTGTCCCTGGGAAGAAGGGTAGGGAAACCCAGAATTCAGTGACAGTGACTGAAAGAAATTATTATCAATAATAAGATTTATATCATTATTTTTTATTTTGTCTCATAACCTCTGAAAATGTGATATCAATCATATTGTCACATTTTGATCTAATTGCCATTATTACTACTACTACTTTTTTCCTACATTAATTACTGATTTGCAATTACCAGAGAGAAAATTATGCTCTGTCTAAATTTTTCCATTTGAATGCCAAATTATATGGAAACTTTTTATCAAACATATGATTAATTCATCTCATTTTTTATCTTTTTTAATAGACAAGGAGTGGGATAGATCAAGAAATATAAAGATTTTGGTCAGTAGGTTTCATTTTATATGCTTATTTTGATTTTTTATTTTTCCAGGTTTATTGAAGTATAATAGACAAATAAAAATTGTATGTACTTAAGAAATCCAATATGGTGGATTATTCATCAAATATTCACTGAACATCTACTTAATACTTGGTGTTCGGAATTGATTGGAGATAAAAAACCAAAATGGAGCTCTGCACTCAGGATAATTATAGCCTACATGTGAAGACAGACATTCATCAAATAGTCACAAATTTTAATGCAAAAGTGCAACCATAAGATTTACTATGAGTGGTACATGCTTCTATTAAAACATGTCATAGGAGATTTATCATATTAGAAAGGTCATTTATGCTTCCTATAGGAAGATACAATTGAATTTACAACTGAAATATTAGAATAAGTTTACTATTTATTGATTCTTTATCTCAGAATATTAGGAAACATCTTCACAAAGATGCTGGAATGAGAAACTAAAAGATGGCCAGTGAGATGTTGAGTGGCAAGGTGAGAGGACAGTCATTGGAGGAGGTAATAGTGAAGAGAAAGAAATAAAATTTTTAGATTTGGTGATGAATCAGATATATGTGTCTAATGTAAAAAGGAAGTTCATGTAAGACGTCTAAGTTTCTGGCTTATACAATTATGTAAATTCACTGGGATAGATGACATAGGAAGTGAATCAAGATTTATCTTTTGGAGTGAAGAGGAGACAAGGTGATATGGTCTTCTCTTGGATAAAGAAGATCAGCCATTTGGTTCTGAATGCTTGAAGTTTTATTTTCCCTGAAAATTTCTAAAAAGAAATATGAAATTGGACAATGATAAAAAGAGTCTGAAATTCTGTGGAGAAATTTTGGGTAAGTTTGTATGTCATCTTTATAGAGGAATATTGAAACTTTGGACTTCAGACATAGTGAGAGGAAAAAGGGTCTTAGTACAAGATGGGGGGGATTCTAGAAGGTTGAGCCTGAAAAGGAGAAAGAGGCCAAGAAGGCAGGGGCAGCCCCAGGTGAGTTTTGTGGTACAGAAGCCAACAGAAGCCATTATTTTAGGAAGAGAGAGGGCCAATAGTGTGTGGCTCACAGAGTGATAAACTAAATAAGTAGTATGCCTTATACAAGGTACCTGAAATAGTCAAACTTATAGAAGCGGAATGCTGATTGCCAGGGGCTACGGAGAAGGGCTTAACTGGGAGTTTTTATTCAGTGGGTATTAATTTTCAGATACTCAAGATAGATAAATTCTAGATTTCTGCTGTATAATATTGTGCTTATAGTTAACAGGACTATATTGTACACCTAAAAGTTTTTTAAAGGGGTAGTTCTCATGTTAAATCTACCCACAATAAAAGCATAAATAAATGGGAAGTAAACATGTCCATTGGCTTTAGAGACATAGCAATGAACTAAAAAATTTACATGAGGCTTTCTGAAAAAAAAAAGGTGGAATAAAAACCCATTTCAGAGTGGATTGATGAGGAAATGGAAGGTGATGAAGCAGAGAGAGCAACCCTAGGAAGGTTGGAAAAAAGAATAGTTAAAAAGGAAGAGTTTAAATCCAAGACGGCACTACAGGTAACACACTCTTCACCAACGCCAGCTTTAGTTTCTAAGATTAAACAAAAATATTTATAGTTTTCAAATATTAAATATTAAACAGATTACACATGGGAAATACTGGAAGAGAAAATTCTGTGGGTTGGAAAATTGGATCAGGACCTCAGACTTGCCAGGTTTCATGTGTGGTAAGACTTAACATGAGACCTATTATTTTTTTCTGTCAGTATAATATGCATTTATCTATTAGATTTAGCATCCTGCATTAAACAAGTCAATGTAACACCACTTGTACTATTTTTGACATAATTTATAACATAACTAGCATATTTTGGAGGAATATTACTTCTGGGAATAACAGCATTTTATGGAAAATTAATAAAATATCAGAACAATTAAATGATCCATTATTTTAATCCTGAATATCTAACTAGAATTTGTTTTGATTTTTAATCACATATTTATTCCTGTAATATGGAATTTTGGATGACATTTCCAAAGCTGATATACTGATTTATATAAAAGTGAATATGTATGTATATACCTGCACACAAAGTTGTGGAATACTTCTTAGATCTATCAGTATTTTATATTACCTCTTCATTAGTGAGCTACATGGTATTGATTTTTTTTAATCATTTGTAAACAAGTTTTATTTTTAGTAAGTTCTTTGATATCAAGTTTGTGAAATGTTCCTTTGGTAGTGAATATCATTTCACATTTAGATTTATCCCATTTTTTTCCTTTCAAATAAAAATTAGAAATTAATTTTTTCTGGAGAAGACTCAACAGTGGACTTTGCATAATAAAATATACCAACACAAGCAGAGATTTAAAAATGTATTTTATTATGCAATAATGCATGGTAGGTATGACCTAGCCAGTAAAGATACCCGTCAAGAGGATAGGGTGTGGGACATCATGTTGGGACAAGACAATTTGAGCTAGCCTTTGCACTGCACACATACAGGCTGATCATTTAATTTAATTGAAGTTTGAGTGTTTTGAACTACAAGGAAGCCCAAGCAGGAAGCAGAATATGGTATCTGAAGGTATAAAATCAGGCTAAATGTGATTTATCTAGGAACATATTTGGCATAAGGCAAATCCAGTAGCATAATGGGGATCAGTTATATTGCAAAAAGAGAAGTTACAGTAAGCAGATGTAGATACAAAAGGTATCTAAGGAGATACAAAATAATATTCTGATCCATCCACTAAGATGAAATATCAAAACTGTACGCTATGATTTAATCATTTGAGAGCAGGTGATGAGAGTGGCTTTCAGAAATAGGGATCTAGATATTCTGCTGTTGTTTGTAAGGGATCTTGGACATTTCTTAAAGGAGACCAAGAACACAACAATTCGTTCAATGATGTGACTCTTTACCCTCATTTATTGTATATAAACAAAAAGGCAAGTGTCATTCATGTCTATTCAGTTTCCAGGTTAGAGATAAGAGTTGCAAATTTTTGCAAATAGCATAGTATTATATTAAGATTCTTGTTATTGTTGGAACAAATTGCCATAGACAATTGCTTTCAACAAAGAAATTTTATTATTGCATTTGTGAGATAAGAAGCACAAAATGGATTTCTCTGGACTAAAATCAAGGTGATCACATATCTGTATTCCTTCTGGAGGCTCTAGGAGAAAATTTGTTCCCTTGCCTTTTCCAGGTGCTAAAGGCTGCCTGCATTTCTTGGCTTGTGTCTCCCATCTTTTATCTTCAAAGTCAAGCAGATAGAGCATTTTCAAATTTCTGTCTGATTATGCACATCTCTTCCAATGATACTTTTAAAGACCTTTGTGATAACATTGGGCCAACCCAGATAATTCAAGATAATCTTCCTATTCCATTGTTTGTAGCTTAATCATGTCTGCAAGTCCTTTTTTTGCTATGTTCCAGGGGTTAGATTGTGGATACTTTGGCAGTGGCATTATTGTGCCTACCACAAGTACTATATTCCCTTTCCATTAAAAAGTATGTATTTCTTTATTTCATTAAATAAAATGAAGGGAACATTTTTACGTAATCTAACACCTATTTAATGAAGTCTCATTAACATGATCTTCATTATCACTTTTTCCTTGAATACCTGCATCTTCTCTTTACACTAGTTCCTTGTTAGCACTCCATTGGCACCTCCTTAAGCATATTTCTATTAATATTTTACAGCTGTATGAATACATGCATAATCTCAATGTTTTATATTATATATATATATACAATAAATTTTTAGCTAACTTCAAATAAAAATATATATTAGTTAAATCTGAAGAAAAGTATTTCAGAAATGAAAAGATATAACCCAACAGGCAAACAGGATATTTCTCTTCTGATTATCATCTTATTCTAATTTGTATTTTATTTCTTTCAAACCGTGACAGGTGCTGAATGCTAATTATGCATATTCTAACAACAGATATCTGAGGTCAATAATTTTGGAGTTAAACTCCAGAGCCAAATGCCAGATGAATAGGCTTCCTCCAGAACATTTGGGTGTATCACTGAGTGTCAAGGATGGTAGCTAGATCACTTGTTACATTTAAATTTATAAGGAAAAATCATTACATAACTTGGAAGTGGTATCTAAAATTTAAAAAAAACATAAATGAAACATAAGAGTTTAATAAAGAGAAAACTAATTTTTGGACAAAAGTGGATCAACTCTCTCTAGTTATTTTAATTATGATGAACTTTACTCCCTAAATGCAATAATTCAATCTATTCTGGGATCTTAAAAACTTTGGATAATGATATGTCATCTGAAGTCAGGTAATTTACAAGGAATTAAAATGAAAAAAAGTTTTGACATGCTATCTATTCTATTGTCACTTTATAGGTATGAACATATATGTTCTTCTTCTGAACTCCCGTGCAAATAACATGTTTTGCTTTAATTTTTTTTTTCTGACATGATGTCTTTTTTCCCAAAGGTGTAGGAAAATACAGTTTGAATTTTATTCCATACATATAAGTTCATAAACAAATTCACCTCTATTTGTAGGCCTGGCAATTAACCAACATCAATAGTGATGTTTGGATAACAAGGGATGTAAAGTAGCAATATGAAGTATCCAGAAATACTCATTTAAAAACATGATTTGGGAAAAAAATATTTGTGCCCACTAATTGGGATAAAATTCTGGTTGTCAGAAAATCTGACATTCTGGGGAAGGAATATTTGTTTTGTTCAAATGTGTTTACCGTTCAGAATTTCACCCAATTCTCTTTAGTTGACTTACACATTTGCTTGCTTACACAATTCCCTATTTTCACTAAGCTCAAGTTTCTTAAACTTCCTGCTACACAACTCAGTTTCTTGGCCATCTGGTCACTATGTCCAATAGATATGTTCTCTTACCTCCACTTTACTGATTACCTCTCCTCCATCTGATTCAGTTTCTCAAAAATGTGCTGAAAATTTTCAGCTTCTATTACTGCCATTGATGTTATTTTATATATATATTTTTCATTTATTTACTAATTTGGTGGAAAAATGAAAGGAAGAATATTAAAGTGAAATGTTACCAGGAGAAGAGTAATAAAAGTTACCTCGGTTCTTAGTCACTCCCCAAAAAAAAAATTCTAATGGGAGAAAGAGAACATGATATAAACAGAAGATTTTATTAGTGAAGTAAAAAGGTAGTAAAATATAGTGCACCCCTGAGAACTGGGGATGGGCCAATCCAAGAGAGGAAAAATGGTGCTGCTCCTTTGTTCTTTCTATTCTTTTACCTGGCTTAGGGGGTGTTTTCATGATTCCAAGAGATTCAGGAGCTTGGTAACCAGGATCAAAAATCAAATATCACCTAATAACTTCTTTCAACCTTTTTTGCAAAGCAAGTCTACTGGCAAAAAAATTCCCTCAACTTTATTTGTCTGAGAGTGCCTTTATTTATCCTTCATCTTTGAAGGATAATTTCTCATGATACAGAATTCTAGGTTGGAATTTGTTTTTCCCTCAACACTGTAAATTCTTCATTCCACTTTCTTTTTGCTTGCTTGTTTTCTTAGGAGAAGATGGATATAATTCTTATCTTTGTTCTTCTACAGGTGAAGTGTCTATTTTTACTTTTTTTCTTTTAGGATATTCTTATCTGTGACTTTCTATAGTTTGAAAGTGATAGACTTGAATGTTTGGTTTAGGGGGGCATTTATCCTGCTTGGTGTTCTCTGAGCTCGCTGGATCTATGATTTGCTGTCCAACATTAATTTGCTGAAATTCTTATTATTGTCATTATTGTTTCAATGATTTCTTCTGTTCCTTTCTCTTTCTGTTCTCTTTCTTGTATCCCCATTATGCATATGTTACACTATTTGCACTTTTCTTATAGTCCTTCATTATTCTGTCCTGTTTTGTTCTTAGGTTTTCAAGGATTCTATTATGAGATCTGAAGGTATTAAAATTGTGGTTGAGCCACTTGGACATATCATATCCTCTTGTTGTGTCTGATAGGATCCAGCTCGTGATGGGCAGTCTCAGACATGTGGTCAATGTGTGTTTAGTATTCAAGTATCTCCTTTCTAAAGGGCACCAAATCATGCTGAGTTGTTTTCCAAAGAAATTCATATTGATTCTACAAGTTACCTTCCCCATCACTCGTAAACCAACATAGAGGGTCTACTGAACTTCATAGACCACCAGGCAGGTTTAAGAGTACTGAAGCATGAAGCTGCTATAGAGCTTCTTCCTGCTATGGGTCTTATTCAAAACTTGCAACATTTTCTGTGACCTAGTATATCTGTAGGAGAAATATATTTAAAAAGAGAAATCTGCCACCTCCAGGAACTGCAGAGGCACCTCCTCTATGTCGTAAAATGTATAAAATGCCATTTTCTTTTTTTACTTTCCAGTGGATGTCCTGACATGCCACTGACCACTAGAGACCTAAACCTGGTAGATATAGCTGAATCTTCAAATAGTTTTATCTTTTACCTTGGAGAATGCATGTGATTTTCTAAACAACCAGTGTGTTAGGTTTCACTTGCTTATTCAGACTGGTCAATATCATATTGTTAATGAAATTTTTAACGATGCTGGTGTCTCTGCAAGGATATTCCTCATGGCCTTGATAAATGGTAGTTCTTCTGGGATTTCCCATGGAACATAATCCTCTGATAGGTCTTCTAGTTGTACGTATTATATCCATTTCAGCACGCTTTTTTTTTGAAATGTATGTCATGGGTATTCTGGCATTTCAAATTTGTTCAGTGTGGGGTATCCTAGAAGCAATTCTCGCCATCACCTAGAAAATTGTTACGATGCTACATCTTGTATATTGGGAGTGGATAAATCCTTCCTTATCTAATTTTATATACTGCTCTCTTAGACAAGAACCATCAAACTTCATTCCCCTGTACATTCCCTGAGATACTGCTGTCATAAACTAGCTAGCTATTACAGCTCTTTTGGGAAATGGTCCCTTTTCTCCCTTATGTGGATTCACATATCTCAAACTGAGTCTTGCTATAACTTAAACTTAATTTTAAGCCCAATGGGTAGGAGGAAAATGGGAGCAAATCCTACAGTTTTTTTCACTGTGCAGTAGAGGCTTCTCCATTATCTTTAAGTGAAAAACAGAGCAAAATGCTTGCTTTAGACAGGTAGAATGGATTATACGAGCAAACTCAGAAAGTTCAAAGGAACTTTCAAAACTAAAATCTTCAGGGCATCTATGTAGACATTATGATTTCATGTGTTGAGGAACCAGATTTTTCCAAACAGAGCCCTGACCTTGTCAAAAAGAATTGTTTTTGTTGGATATTTAATCACAAATGATGTTTAGCCACTCACTCTTACATCCTAGGCGTGGACTTGAACTTGTTCCTAGTCTCTACCACTGAGATACAAAAGATAGGAATTTCTTTATATGAAATTCAAGATCTCCTCTAACTTTCACACCTTGCTTTGAACCTGCCAGTACCCCAAATGTTTATTGTCTTGCTTAAAAGTATTAATGGCATTTAGTAATTGTCATCTGATCCTATTTCACTTATAACTTCTATTTCTTCTCTATATCTCAAACATTTGATACATAGCACCATCTGTTTTAGTCCCTCCTCGCAGTCCACCCTGCCAATTCACCATCAGTAAGGATTTTAAAAGCTGAATGGCTAGGTTCCTCTGTTTTCCATCTCCTGACAGTGATGACGGTTATCATTTTAAACTGGATTATATTCTTCTAATTTATTTTATCAAGATTCTTCTGGCATTAATGCTTGCAGTTCTCCAGAAGCAGAAGTTGGAATGGAGTTTGGGGTACCAATTATTGATTATGTCTCTTCAACTGTGCCAGGAAGAAAAAGAGAAAGGAATGGATTATCAGTCATGTAGGCTTTACAAAACGTTGGCTAAATTAGTCAGGTTCTCTGGAACAAATAGGACTGTAGGTTAAGCTGAAAAGTCTGGGCATTTAGAGCCTGAAATTTCTCAGGAAATGACCTCTGGTAAGGCAGGGTTTTTTTGGGTTTTCTGAATTAATTTTTTTTTTCCTGAAGCTGAGTTAAGATTTTGAAGGAATTAAAAATGAAGTTTGAGTGAAAATGAAGTTTGAGTACTGATCACATTCCCCACAGTCAGGCATCAAATCTTCTCTTGAAGCAGGATCTGGCAGAGCATCTCCCTGTCTACCGCAGTGGCAAAACAAGCTGCAATGTGGAGAGGGTTTAATTAAAATATGTTTCTAGAAGCTGAGCTTGATATATTGCCTAGCTTGCATTCCTGATATTTACAACATCAAGGATTAAAAAAAAAAGAAAATCTTCTAAAATTCATGAGAGAAAGTGGTATCTATTTCCACAAATTACTGTGGCATCCAAAGAATGCTCAATATTTGGGGAAGATAGAAAATGGCACATAAACAAGGTTGGGGGGATGGAGAAAAGTGAAATCAAACAATAATTAACTGTAGTGATTGGCTTCTGTTTTGAACTTTGAAGGTAGTTTTTTTTTTCCTAATTATTATTTTAAAAATAGGTTAGAAAGGATAAACCACCCAAGTAAGGGGAACAGGTTTGGCAAGGGCAAATTTTGTAGTATAAAATTGGCTGAAATGATGCACACTGGTAGTGAAATATCTACCTGAGCTATAGGTGTTAAAAGGTAGTCAATTTAACCCCTTTAAAGAAGTCCAAGTGAAATTGTCCAAGAAATGAACCAGGAAACACTGGAGACTTTATGCATGTTGGATCTTCAGGGAATTTGTTGAGGAGTGTTTTAAACACTAATATGAAGAATTCTAAATCAGCTGAATAATTTATATTCTATTACTTCTGTTAATATTGAGAATAAGCACTACACAGTAGCTTCAGAAATACACAATCAAGTCTGATGCTGCTGGTTGTTTATGTTTTATATTTTTAGGGAAAAAAAAGTGACATAGAAAGCACAATTGCTTCCAGGTATTCTGTTCATGAAATGTGACTTGAGGAAATAGTTTTTTCTACATCCTGAATTAAACTTGAGTTACAGAGCATATGCAAATTATACATTTAAATAGTACAGTGAATTCTCAAAACCATCAGAGGAAGTAAACATCTTAGAAAATGCAAAAATTGATGCTTTTTAAAAATGCATACATTTAAATGAAAAGAACATAATAGAGCTTTCTACACAGGATCTTAGTCATTTCATGGCTTCTATTTCTGAAAGGTACACATTTGTCTATGTGAACTTTTAAAGTTAATACAGCCGTATATAAAGGAAAAAATCAATGCTCCATGTCAGCTTGTGTATTTTATAGCTGAGCTTAGAGGAAAAGAAAAGATATCCTATATTTGTGTGCTGTTTTTGAAGTCTTTAAGTGTTGAAATGCTATATAATTAAAGCTGTCTTTCTAATAGAAAACATTTTTCATTTAGCCATCATTTAACAAACTAAATATGACAATGTCCTCTTAAGCTCTAATAACCATATTGAATTTTAATAATTTTACCTCATCATGCAACGACTATAATTTCAATATCGCTATATAATAAAAATGGTTGCAACTGATAGAATAGCTTTCATCAAAAATGTTTATTTTAGTTTACCTCTTCAAATTTGAAATTATTATTCAGTTGTCTTGGGTATTTGAGAGGGGAAATCACATGAAAGAAAACTACCGTTTACTGTGTGGTATTATGTTCCTCATGCTGAGTTAAATGTTTCACCAAAATTATCACATTTAATCTTAACAATTTACCCAGCGAGGTTAGTATCTTTGCCCTTTATGAAAAGGAAGACAATGTGCCTCACAGAAAGCCTCTTTCTCTCTTAAATGAGGGATGGGTCCGTTCTTAAGTCAAAGAGGAAGGATGAACACAGATTCCAGAGAAACTCATCTAAAAAAATTAGAATAGATGGATTCCAAGATCATTATTGTTGGGACAGTTTTCTATGAATGAGTGACTCTCTTGTAAGCAGGAGCAAAGGCCTTACAAAATTTTATTTCCAGCTGTGTTTTCAAGAACTTTATATCATAAACAGTCTTGCACGGTTTAGTATGAGAGCTCCAATTCCATTATAATCTCACTAATACTGAGGTTGCCTATTTTTGTTTTTTGTGCTAGCATTTCTCATTGGGGTATTGAAATGTGTCACTGTGGTTTTAATACTAGTGCCCTAATCATTAATTATTTGAACATCTTTCCATGTCCTATTGGCATTTAGGATATCCTCTTATGTAAAACTCCCTTCAAGATTTTGATACCTTTTTTTTTTTTTAAATTGGCAGTCCTACTGAGGCCAGGTTACCATAGTTCTCCAGCATCACATCTTGGTACAAGTTTTTCTGAGAAGGACCCAGCTATCTCTACTTATCCCACGTAAAGACCACAATCACATCCTCAAAAATCGCTGACACCTGAGATCTTGCTATCCACTGTTCACTAGCCATATCCTCTTTCTGGGCTCTCTTCCCCAGAGGATGGGCAGAGACCCCAGAAGGCAGCTCTTGCCCAGGCCTTGGGAAAAAGTTCCTGGACTGCAAGTGAAGTTGAGACTCCTCCTTGGGTGATGCTTTGGTCGACCTCGGCTTAGAAGCTCTCTCATTGCAGGGGCGAACCCTCGGTGCCCCATTTAAGACACTTTTAAAATGGATTGCCTGTCTTTAAAAAAAAATTGAGTGCATTTTATGTACTGTATGTAACAATCTTTTGTCAGATACATGCATAGCAAATATATTCTCCCTTCAGTAACTAGTCCTTTCACTATTTTAATATTACATTTTAATAAGTATAAGTTCATAAATTAATGAAATGCATCTTATAAATTTTTGTTCTTTGGTGTATAATCTTTGTGTCCTGGATTAAATAAAAAATCCTTTGACACCCAGTATCATAAACAATATTCTATATTATCTTCTAGAACACTTACAGTTATTTTATCTTGCAACAAATTCAACTTGGTTATGATATTTTACTTTTTCAATATATAGTAAATTTCTTTACATAAATTTTGTTTTTGGTGTTTGTATCAACTTTTATGATAAAGATTAGACTATACGTTCCTTTTTTAAAATATCATTGTCAGATATGCATAAAAATATTATCCAGTCTTTACACACTGCATTGAGAAGTGCTTCTTGTTTTTTTCTTTACCATGAAATTATTTATGTAAATTTAGTATCATTTTGTTTTGTATACTTGGAGACTTCACAAGCAAAGTAATGTAAGTCTGGAATTTTTTTCTTGACAAGATTTTTACATTTGGATTCAATTTTTTACATAAATATACAATTTTCACACATTTGCTTCTTTCATAGTTTGTGTTTGTTGTGTTTTCCACACAATGCCTCATTAACACTAAGTTCTCAATAAATTTATTCACACGTTTTAAAATAACATATTCCTCGACCTTTTAAAATTATTATAAGCATCTACAGTGATGTCCTCCTTTCATTTGATTTGGAAATTGCTACCTGGTCTTTTTTTTTTTCCCCCTTGAAAATATTGCCAGAGTTTTAGTAATTGTATTAGTTTGGGTGAACACTGTTAAGTACTACCCACCTCCTTCTTCCCCTAATTAATGGGATTGGTGCTGGAAGATGGAGCTAAGCCATCAATCACCATTGCCAATTGCCACAGAAGTGGAGTACTACTCCATCCAGTCTTTCCAGGAACAACTCAGTCCAACAAATGATCAATTCAAAGATATAAAAGCTCAGTCCATCAGGACAATTGGAGACAACTCTAAAGGGTTGTCTTAACTCCAGAGTTCCCCATGGGTTCAGGTATGGCCTTTATTAGGATGTAGGGTTCTACCATGTGACTGTGTGGGACCTAGGGGGCTAGAACATATATTTAGATAATAAAGAGCTTATCATAAGTAAGCCCTCTCTCTCTACAATTCTTTAACAAGAAAACAATGTATAGGGAACAAGGCCAAGATGACGGAGTAGTAGGACGCTCGTAGCTCACCCTCTCCCACAGATACACCAAGACTCACATCCACGGACCCACTCAGCCAACCAGAGCACCTGCAGAACTCCAACAGAACATCGTCCTCTTCAAAAGACAAAGACGCCAAAAATCTAGTAGGAGAAAGGAAAAAAAGAAAGATGAAAACGCAAAACACTGCAGGACCAGTCCCGTGGGGAGGGAGCAGCAAAGGTGGACTGACGCTTGCTCACTGGGTCTCCCGTCTCCAACGGAGAGGCCAGTGGGATGGAGGGGGAGCCTCTAAGGCTCGGATCAATACAGAGCAGCCGTTGACCTACAGAACTAAGTTAAATGAGCACAGAGGGTCCCTGCGACATCCAGCCTGAGACCTGAGCCAGGAGCTGGGGGCCGGGACAGGCTGCCCAAGTTGGGCAGAGCATGGGGACGGCTGCACTGAGGCAGCCCTAGGGGACTACAGAGTGCTGTGCAATGCAGATGAGTGGGTGCACAGGGCAGAACAACCTGGGCCCTCGGTAAAACAGCACGACTGATGTGACCTGTGGGGAAGGGTGCATAACCCCATCTCTGAAAACCCATGGAAGGTATTCGGTGAGGAGAAGCAGGGCTCAGGCGCGGCTGCCATATCCTCCAGTGGCTGGCACCCAGGTGGGGGTGGGGGTGAAACCTGAATCCACGCCCTAGTGGCTTGGCAGCCTCAAAGGCCAGACAGTGACTTGTCTGCAGCCGGAGTCAGATAGGATAATTCCACCCTGGTGCCTCGCAAAGTTCGTGCTGCCAGGACAAACAAGGAGCTGAATTTGGACATGGAGCAGGGGCAGGCTGTTCCACTGTCTTCCCAGGGCCCGCCTACAGAGTGCCAACCCTGGGCGGAGTGACTGGTGCCAGGAGACAATGGGTGGTACTCCGCCTTTCTGGCAGGAACACTGTGCTGGGAGGGGGCGCAATCTGCTTACTGACAGGCACTGGGAGCAGCACAGATGAGGGCGCCAAAAGAGGGACTCTGGAAACAGCAAGCTGAGTTCGTGAAACAGGGTGAAGACAGAAAGACTTGTCAGTAAGAGCACACAGTTTCCAGATGAATACCCCAACCCATTTGGTTTTTTTTTTTAATCTGTTTTTACCTGTTGTATTTTCTATCACCTTTTTAATTTTTACTTTTTAAACAATTATATATCCTCCCAGTTTTAATCCCTTTTAAATTTTTCTTTTAAAATAATATTATTATTATTTTAAAAAATCCACATCATGTCATTTTTATCTCTCTTGGTTTTGATCTCTGTTATTGATTATACACAGGTTTCAAATATATTTTTTCCTCTTTTCTCCTTTTTTGAAGGTTTTTAAGAGACGTCTCAACTCGATTGCTATTCTACTTCAACTTGCTCTTCAATTATTCATTATACATTGTTTTCAAATTTTTTTCTCCCCTTTTTTCAAAATTCTCTCTTAATCATATCTTTTTTTAACTATTCTATTTTTTATTATCTTTTTAACTTTTACTTTCTAAACAATTGTATATGCTTCTAGTTTTAATTCCTATTAAATCTTTCTTTTAAAGTAGTTATGTTATTATTTTTTTTAAAAATCCACCTGATTTCATTTTCATTTCTTTTGGGTTTGATCTCCTGTTATTGATTATAAATAGGTGTCAAATATCATTTTTTGATCTTTTTTCCTTTTTTTTAAGGGTTTTTACAAAGATGTCTCAACTCAAATGCTAGTCTGATTCAAATTGCGCTCCTATAATTGAGTATATATTGTTTTCAAACCTTTTTTTCTCCTTCTTTTAAAATTCTCTTTCTCTCACTCTCCTTTTTTTTTAAGTTTTATTCCTACATAGGCATTAGATAGATAAATAAATAAACTCCTTTAAGGACCACAATAGATAACTGAGACTCCATAAACCACAGTGCCAGAGAGATAAGAGCAAGATGAAGAAGCAGAGAAATCATTCCCAATTAAAAGAACAAGAGAAATCCCCTGAAAGCAAGATCAATGAAATAGACATTGATAGCCTGTTAGATCAAGATTTCAAAAAAGGAGTGATCAAAGTATTGAAGGAACTAAAAGAGATAGTGTTTAGAGATATAAAATATGTCAAAAGTGAAATTGAAGCTAAAAAGAAGAGCCAGGTAGAATTGGTAAACACATTGGCTGAGATGAGAATGGACCTAAAGGCTGTGCAAAGCAGACTAGATAATGCAGAGGAATGAATTAGTGACCTAGAAGACAAGACAACAGAAAGCACCCAATCAGAACAACTGCAAGATAAACAAATAAAAACAAATGAAAGCAACATAAGGGAACTATGGGATAATATAAAGCATGCCAATCTTCACATAATAGGGTCCCAGAAGGGGAAGAAAACTCAAAGGGGATTGAAAAGTTTTTTGAAGAAATCATGACAAAAAATATCCCTAACTTGAAGAAGGAATCAAATGTCCAAGTACAGGAAATTCAAAGGGTCCAAAACAGGAAGAACCCAAACAGACCCACATCAAGACATATCATAATCAAGATGGCCAGAGTCAAGGATAAAGAAATAATCCTAAAGGCAGCAAGAGAAAAGCAAAGAGTGAGTTACAAGGGATCCACCATAAGGCTCTCAGCTGATTTGTCTACACAAACACTACAGGCCAGAATGGAGTGGCAAGATATATTCAAAGTCCTCAATGAAAAAAAACAGATGCAGTCTAAGATACTTTATCCAGCAAGGCTATCCTTTAGGATAGAAAGAGAGATAAAGAACTTCAGAGACAAGCAAAAAATAAGAGTTTAGCAACACTAAACCCATGCTAAAAGAAATATTGAAAGGTCTATTCTAAATAGAAAAGAAGCAGGATGCGACAGAAATGAGAAACTCATAACTGTTAAGGTGATAATTCACGAATTACAAATAAAAGAAACACAAAATTGTAAAAGAAGACATCTAAATCATTTTAAAGTGGAAGAGGGAAGCAAGAAATACTCTATCGAGTATTAATTTTTCTTTCTTTTTAAAATTTTTCATTTTCTGTAGGATGGGTTCGAGATATAGTAATGGGCTAAAAGACTTTATGATAACCACAAGCCAAAAACTTACAAGGGAGTCTCAAAAACTAAATAAAATCCATGATGATACAAAGGAAAACTATCAAACCACAAAAGGAAGAAGAAAGGAACAAAGAGGCAGTACCAATTCAACTGCAAAGATAAGTTCAAAATGGCAATATACACACATCTATCACTAATAACTGTAAGTGTTAATGGACTAAATGCTCCAGTCAAAAGACATAGAGTGGCAGACTGGATAATAAAGCAAGAACCTTCAATATGCTGCATACAAGAGACCCACTTTAGGGAGAAGGACACATGTAGATTGAGAGAGAAAGAATGGAAAAGGATATTCCATGCAAATGGAAAAGCCAAAAAATCAGGTGTAGCAGTACTGATTTCAGACAAAATAGACTTTAATCAAAGGCCATAAAGAAAGATAAAGAAGAAAATTTTATAATGATGAAAGGAGTAATAAAAGATGAGGATATTACACTAGTTAATATATATGCACCCAGTATAAGAGCACCTAAATATATAAACAATTACTAATAGAGATAAAGGGGGATATTGATGGGAATGCAATCGTAGTTGGAGATATTAACATCACTAAACAGATCTTCTAGAGAGGAAACAAATAAGGCAACAGAGAAACTAAATAATAAAATAGAAAAATTAGATTGGGTGGTTATTTTCAGAGCATTACACACCCCAAAATAGGATATACACTCTTTTCAAGTGCACATGGAACATTTTCCAGGATTGATCATGTACTTGGGCACAAAAGAAACCTCAACAACTTTAAGAAGATAGAAATTATTTCAAACATCTTTACTGACCACAACGCCATGAAACTAGACATCAACTACAGAGAAACAAAGGAGAAAAAAAGGAAAACATGGAGATTAAACAATATGCTGTTAAAAAAACAATGGGCCAAAAAGGATATCAAAGATGAAGTTAAAAAATACCTGAGACAAATGAAAATAAAACCACAACCACACAAAATTTATGGGATACAGCAAAGGCAATGCTAAGAAGGAGGTTTATAGAGATGCAGGCCTTCATCAAAAAAGAACAAACTCAAATAAACAATTTAACCTACCAGCTAAAAGAACTAGAAAAAGAAGAATAAAAAACCCCAAAAGATAGCAGAAGGAAGAAAATAATAAGATCAGGAAGGAAATAAATAAAATAGAGATATAGAAAAAATCAATCAAACCAAAAGCTGGTTTTTTGAAAGAGTAAATAAAATCAACAAACCTCTGGCCAAACTCACAAAGAAGAAAAAAAAGAGAGAGCACAAATTAGCAAAATAAAAAAGTAAAATGGAGAAATTATAAGAAGTAAAATAAAAATACAGATTATCATATAAGAATATTATGAAAAATTATATGGAACCAAACTGGATAACCTAGAAGAGATGGACAAATTTCTGGAAACATACTGTCCAACAAGACTAAATCAAGAAGAAACTGATCACTTGAACAAATTGATCACTAGAAATGAAATCAAAAGTTGCAATAAAAATCCTCCCTACAAATAAAAGCCCAGGACTGGACGGCTTCACTGGGCAATTCTACCAAACATACAAAGAAGAACTCATACCCATCCTTCTCAAAATCTTCCAGAAGAATGAAAAGGAGGGAATACTCCCAAATTCATTCTATGAAGCCACTATCACCTTTATACCAAAACCAGGCAAAGACACTACCAAAAAAGAGAATTATAGGCCAATATCACTGATGAACATAGATGACAAAATCCTCACCAAAATATTAGCAAATAGACTTCAACAGCACATAAAAAAGATTCTACATCATGACCAAGTAGGGTTCATCCCAGGGACACAAGGGTGGTTCAACATATGCAAATCAATCAATTTAATATATCACATCAACAAGAGAAAGGACAAAAACCACATGATCATCTCAATAGTTGCAGAAAAAGCATTTGATAAAATTCAACATCCATTTATGATAAAAACTCTCACCAAAGTGGGTACAGAAGGAACATATCTCAACATAATAAAAGGTATATATGAGAAACCTACAGCCAGCATAGTACTCAACAGTGAAAAACTCAAAAGCTTCCCACTAAAATCTGGAACAAGACAAGGATGCCCACTATCACCACTCCTATTCAACATAGTCTTGGAAATCCTAGCCACAGCAATTGGGCAAGAGAGAGAAATAAAAGGGATCCAAATTGGAAAAGAAGAGGTAAAAGTATCACTATATGCTGATGGCATGTTACTATATATAGAAAACCCTAAAAGATCCACACAAAAGCTACTAGAGCTGATTGAAGAATTCAGCAAGGTAGCAGGTTACAAGAGTAATGTTCAAAATCAGTTGCATTTCTTTACACTAATGATGAATCAACAGAAAGAGAAAGTAAAGAAACAATCCCCTTTAAAATAGCATCCAAAATAATAAAATACCTAGGAATAAATCTAACCAAGAAGATGAAAGAATTATACACAGAAAACTATAAACCATTGATGAAGGAAATTAAAGAAGACTTTAAAAAATGGAAAGATATCCCATGCTCTTGGATTGGAAGAATCAATATTGTTAAAGTGGTCACACTGCCCAAGGCAATCTACAGAGTTAATGCAATCCCTATCCAATTACCCAGGACATATTTCACAGAACTAGACCAAATCATAATAAAATTTATATGGAACCATCAAAAACCTAGAATTGCCAAAGCATTACTGAAGAGAAAGAAAGAGGCTGGAGGAATAACTCTCCCAGACTTCAGGCAATACTATAGAGTTACAGTGATCAAGACAGCATGGTATTGGTACAAAAACAGAAACATAGACCAATGGAACAGAATAGAGAGCCCAGAAATGAACCCACAAACTTTTGGTCAACTAGTCTTTGACAAAAGAGGCAAGAATATACAATGGAATAAAGACAGTCTCTTCAGCAAATAGTGCTGGGAAAACTGGACAGCAACATGTAAAACAATGAAGCTAGAACACTCTCTTACAGCATACACAAAAATCAACTCAAAATGGATCAAAGACTTAAACATAAGACAAGATACATTAAAACTCCTAGAGGAAAATATAGGCAAAACATTATCTGACATACATCTCAAAAATGTTCTCCTAGAACAGTCTACTCAAGCAACAGAAATAAAACAAGAATAAACAAATGGGACCCAATGAATCTTACAAGCTTCTGCACATCAAAGGAAACCATAAGTAAAACAAAAAGACAACCTATGGAATGGGAGAAAAATTTTGCAAATGAAACCGACAAAGGCTTGATCTCCAGAATATATAAGCAGTTCATATGACTTAATAAGAAACAAAAAAAAACCCAGTCCAAAAATGGGCAAAAGACCTAAACAAGCAGTTCTCCAAGGAAGACATACAAATGATCAATAAGCACATGAAAAAATGCTCAATATCACTAATTATCAGAGAAATGCAAATCAAGACTACTATGAGGTATCACCTCACACCAGTCAGAATGGCCATCATTCAAAAATCCACAAATGACAAATGCTGAAGAGGCTGTGGAGAAAGGGGAACCCTCCTACACTGCTGGTGGGAATGCAGTTTGGTGCAGCCACTATGGAAAACAGTGTGGAGATTCCTCAAAAGACTAGGAATAGACTTACCATTTGACCCAGGAATCCCACTCCTGAGCTTGTATCCAGAAGGAACCCTACTTCAGAATGACACCTGCACCCCAATGTTCATAGCAGCACTATTTACAATAGCCAAAACATGGAAAAAGCCTAAATGTCCATCAACAGGTGACTGGATAAAGAAGAGGTGGTATATTTATACAATGGAATACTATTCAGCCATAAAAACCGACAACATAATTCCATTTGCTGCAACATGGATGCTCCTGGAGAATGTCATTCTAAGTGAAGTAAGCCAGAAAGAGAAAGAAAAATACCATATGAGATTGCTAGTATGTGGAATCTAAAAACAAAGAAGCAAACAAAAACAAACAAACAAAGCATAAATACAAAACATAAACAGACTAATAGACATAGAATAGAAATTTGTGGTTGCCAAGGAGGCAGAGGGTGGGAAGGAACAGATGGGATTTCAAAATGTAGAACACATAAAGAAGATTATACTGTATAGAACAGGGAAATATACACAAGATCTTATGGTAGCTCACAGAGAAAAAAATGTGACAATGAATATATATATGTACATGTACAACTGAAAAACTGTGCTCTACACTGGAATTTGACACAATATTGTAAAATGATTATAAATCAATAAAAAACGTTAAAAATATGATAAAAAAGAAAAAATGTATAAGCATACTGCAAGGATAAGTCCCTGTAGCATGGAAGAAACAGTGTCACAAATAGAGAGAAAAATAGTAACATGACTGTGGTAGATGGTAGAACAGATTGGAAAGCTCAGAGAACTGGGCTTATTAAGTGAATCCTCTAAGGCCGGCAAACACACCAAGATGATTTTGTTCCTCAGGAGGGCTCAAGATGGTACATCTAGCCCTTTCCAAAGTGACAGGAATGTGCTCTGGAATGGGCTTTAGCATCACTAGGAAGTTCCCATGGTGCTTTGGCTCTGTACATGAGGACTGATGGTAGGAAATGCCATTAGAGTGTGGGGCCCATTAATATTGATGTAGTGACTGTAATAGAGTAATCATAATAAAGTAATAGTAATACTATACTATAGAGGGAAGGATGTATCATTTAACTCACAAACCAAGTGGGCTCATCATAATAATTGGGATAGTAGAGTTTTTCAGCCACTTAGCTTCTCTTCCTCTATTTCTAATAGACTCTCAAACTCAAGTTCAACTTTATGAACTTTAATTATTGTTTTTTTTGTTTTTTTTTTGTTTTTTTTTATTTAGTTTGGAATTTCCATTTGATTCTACTTCTCTGGCCAATTTTCATAGATTTTCTTCAGAATTTTAATAATAGCTATTTTAAAATCTGTCTTAAAAAATATAATACGTAAATGCCTTGAGGTCTGTTTCCATTGCATATTTTCTTTTGTTAAGTTGTAGTTATATGACTCTATCTCCTTGAATGAGTGGACTAATTCAATGTTGAGTTTGGTGTATGAAAACACAGTTTTATGCTATTGTGTTCTTTTAATTTTCCTCTGCCAAGCAAGCGGAGTAGAGTCAGGTCATTCTGATCCAATCAAGACTGGATTTCAAGGCGAGAGGGTATAGCTCAGCGGTAGAGCACATGCTTATCATGCATGAGGTCCTAGTTCAATCCCCAGTACCTTCAGTAAATAAATAAAACCTAATTACCTCCCCCCCGAAAAATACAAAAAAAAAAAGATTGGATTTCAGAGTTTGGAAAGGTTGTTCTATTTCTAGTTTTTCTTAATTCCTTGTACACAGAACTTTAAAGGCAACAGCAGAAAGTTTTTGTTTTGACTAGAGCCCCACTCTTGGCATAGATTTATCTCTGTGTTTTAGCTTCTCTGACTGTGGGTCTGAAAAAAATTTAGCCTGGTTTTTTAGCACCTCAGCAGTTGCTTTCTATATTATGTTTCTGTCTCTAACTTAATACCCGACAGGAAAAAATTGCAAACTAATTACATCCACAACGTCTGATGTATTTTTCTGAGGTCTCTTTTCTCAAGGATTTAATCTCTTAGACCCGGGTTGACCCAGAAGCTTTAATGTGACCATTTCCCCAGACTTGTCGAGTAAGAAGGCTATAATTTTTAGGCTGCTGTATCATTTCAGAACTGTATGCCCCACATTGTGAGTGAGTATGTGTCTTCACAGGGATTGGGAGGAGAATCAATGGTAGAAGTAATGCTCACTTTAATGGATTCATTTCATCTCTCAGATCTTTGTCCCTAAAGCCATGGCAGTCTTGGTGTATCTTCAATGCACTGCTAGCTTTTATAGCTCTTCATTGTGTAAGAACTCCATCATAGGCAGAAGAGACATCTCAAAATCCAAACGTTTTCTGGAATGTCAGTCTTTTTTATAGTTCCACCAGTCCTATAAGTGTTTCATTTCTCATACTCATCTACTATTCATTAATACAGTTGTATAGTATTTCCCATATTCTTTCAAAGTAGTAATATACCTCTCCCCAGTTTTCTCTTCCTGCCCAATCCCTACTTACTGTAGCTTTTTTGTGGAGAGGGTATATATTTTATACAACCAGATCTTGAACATACATACTGCCTCATATTTGAATCATTGCTGGTGTTATTGAAAGGGAGATGTTCTGTGTTAGGGAATATATTTAACCTCCTGATATATTTTTTTTTAGCTGTCTGATAGATGATAAGATTAACCTGTCATCAGCTGTTTAACTTTTCCTGCCTAGCTTTTTTCTAAAATAAATGAAGAATATTAGTTTATTCAAGTTGCTACACTTCCAAAAAAAGGTCCAGTTCAACCCATTAAGCATAAAGACAGATAAAACAGGACTTCTCAAGTTTTAGCATTTCTGTTTTTCTGATCTTTGAAAATTTCATGTTTTAAAAAAGAAAGTTTTGCTTTATATATTACATAAGGGCTTAATTATTTTCATTGTTGGAAACTATGTCAGTCATTTGGAGATTTGAAACTCTTCACAAATAATTCATTTTAACATGATAAAATTAGCATCTTAAAAATATATGAATATACATTTAAGAGTGAATATTTGCATATCTCTATTTAAACGATTGACAGAAAGGTCCTTTTTTGAGAATAAGAACAGTTTCTTCTCTCATACATATGCCACATAATAAACGTGTTAAGAAAAGTGAAAATACATTTGTCTTCCCTGTTCTTGGTAATTTTTCCCTAGGACATCACCACAGATCCATGGAAAATTTTGATTTCTTTTGAAAAAAGGACATAAACAATTGTCATCCTTGTATCTTCAGTATGGATGCTGTCTTTGATATGAAGAATTCCCAAGTCTCTCTCCAGACTTCAGCAACTTCAGTCCAGGCTTCCAATGTCTGACTTTCAGCTAACATAATCTGGAAAGTTTCAGGAAAATTTTCTAAATGAGGTCAAATAGAAGTTAAGGTCTGAAAAATCAACAGAGTACCTGAAAAATGGAGTTAACTGTCTTCCAGGAATATTTATTTATTAGATCCCAGAAGGCAAAGGGTCCACAGAGTGTTTTACAATTGTGTTCATATTTGATTCATTACTTTTTTCTTCTCTGACAGATACTCCCACAAGTCCCTCAGCCATTCGGATGCACAGATAAAAATGATGTATTATCTATTGCCTCAATGTACAACACACCCTGTAAATTGTTGAGAGTTCATTTGGCTTTGTCTCGACTTACATTTGGTTTGTGACTATTTTTATTATTCCATTTAAAATTAAATGTGGATTGAAGAAATATGTTAATTACAGTACTAAATATTATGACAAATCCCTTTAAGTTAAAATTATTTCTTCTATATTATAGGTTGCTATGTTTTATATTATTAAATGTCTTCCTTGATTCCAAGATAACTAATTAGCTGGAATATTTAAGTCATGCTGTATGTTGAAGAATACTTTGACCAAAAAAAGATGGATTGGGTCAATTACTTTATCTTTTCTAAGAGTTATAAAAGAGGAGGTAAGGCTATTGTTATATCCAAAGCAGAAGAGGATAGATTTCAAGATGACTGATGAACGTAGTGTGGGTCAGAGGAAGTTAGTGTAGAGTTTTAATTATAAGGCCTCCCAGAAACTCTGAATTATAAGAAAGTAGAAATTATAAGTAAAAGGAAGATCCAGTGTGGAAAAAATTTATGTAAAATACAGAAAGTAGAAATGGTGCTTTGGGTCTATGCCCAAAATGAGGCTTAAACATCATGAGAAAGAGATAAAAAGGTTCTATGAGAGAAAAATCAATTCCTAAATCTTCCTCAGCTCCTGTAAACTTTAAAAAAAAAGTCTATGAATGATACTTTATGCTTACAGTCTATATAAAATGTTGTGTTTTTAAACATGACATTTACTTAATGGTTCTATTCAAATAAATAAACGTGAGGATTTTTGTGTTGGGATGCTAAAGAGAGTTTACATTTGTGTCCTTCCCCAGTGGTTCCCATCAAGAGAGATGTTTACATATCAGCATATTATAGCCACTAGTGACTGGAGTCCATCATGGAGCTCTCTGGAATAAGGAAGCATGCTGCTTTGCATAAGAGTTTCTGCACCTAAAGATTCTGAAACAAATGCTCCTTACCAGTAGGATATAGTACAAATTTGTCTTTAATGATGATTTAAAGCTAAGTAGACACTACAGCACCATCTTTGAAATTTAAAAACAATTTTAAATAGTCAGAAACTTTAAGAAACAAAGGCGCAGGAACATCTCCTGTAATGTACATCAAAATTCAGTAGAACCCAGTGTTTATTGATTGCTGGTTCACAACAGTATGCGTAGAAGATATCACTCTTGGTCCAAAACAAAGGATAAAGGCTGTCCTAAAAGGAAAGAATTGGTAAATGCATCTTATTCTGTAAGAAACTCTCTAAAAATAACTCCAGTTTTAGATATACTAAATACATTATTTTAATAAATAATAGGTAAGCCATCAGAAATGAATGTGGAAAAACAAAGCACTGAAACGAGGACATATAACACGAATCTAGAAAAAAAAAATCAGTCTTTACCAGTGTGCTGAACATTTTCACCAGATTAATACTAATTTAAAAATAAATCTAACACATTTTATAATTCTGCCAAGATATACTTAGAAACCCCCAAATCTTCAAACTTATATTTCTTGGCTAATTCCATGTAAATGAGAACCTTAGTTATGGGCTGAACTGAAGAAGATATTTCTTGTATTTTTTGTGTTTCTCCTTTCTAGTCTCAAAATGTTTTCTATGCTGGTTAGGCCAACTTATGCCGTACTTTCTAAAAATAACCACTATCATCACCCTAAACATTCCTTAGTATGACACAACATATCAGAGGATATGTACTGTGATTATACTCTGTGTGTGTTTTTTTTTTTTTTGTATATTATAATGTTTTCAAATCTTAAAAAAACCTTTCTGGCTGGGGAGAGACTGCTTTCCATAGACTAGTCTATTCTTAGACATCAAAAAAAGTCCAGCTGGGAGCGTGATGTGAAACAATCCAATCCAAAGCCGCACCTCCTCTTTCTGACCCGTGCACCTCAAGGGGCAATATTTCTCTGCTATAATCATCTCAGGGCCTGCACCAGGAAGCTTGAGACCACGCTTATAGCCCAAAGCCTACTGATGAAAATACGCAACTGGCCAATATTAAACTGTTTATTGTGACCCAAAAAGCCAATAAAAGCTGCTCTAAACATGTCCCCTCACTCCTGTCTTCTGACTCCTGATCACTCTGGTGTTTTTCTATGTAACTCTGCATGGCATGCCACACCCTCTGTCTCTAAACTTGGGATTATAATAAACTCTTCTTGAAAAAAAAATAGATGGCTTGGAAATATTTCTTAATTCTATCATCTCAGAAAATTCAAACTTCAAAGCTGTCTGTTTAAATTTCAATTTGTATATATTTTGTTTAAAAAGAGATGTTATGTTTTTTTCCTTTTTTATATTTTTGGCTATTAAGGATAATAAAGATGCTGAATTGAATATTTCCTGAATTGAGTAAATCCTGAACTGAATATTTACACTTACACAAGTTTGTAACTTTAAGGATTATTGATAATCTTGTTAATTTAACAATTTAATTTACCAGACCAACCATCCCAAAATATCAAGTTACTATCTTGAATAAAATCCTTATTTCCTAACTTCACTGACAGACTCCTCCATAGCCTGGCTCCAATCAACCTTCTAAAAGCCATTTTCCCCCTTTATCTCAGATCAGTACTGATACATCTAACATTTCCTCTTTAATATGTAGTATTCATTCATATGTAAACTATTCTATACCTGGAAAGCTTTCTAAATATATTTATACTTTATTCTACTATTAAAATTTAGTTTTTCACTTTTTCTAGTGGTCCTTTTTTTAAGTGTAAAATGTATACACATTTCTATTACCACAATAGTCCAAAGCAGTTTGAATATAAAATTGAACAAAAATTGAACAAATCAACTTTTACCTTTATTAAAAGGTTACCATGCTTTACAGTGTGTAGAGTTTACACAACTATTTATCTGTATTTAAGATCTCTAGCAAGACTTTGAGAAATTACATGTTTTAAAATATTTCATAATGTCTATTAAAAATTACATACAAAATCATAATGAAAATGAGAAGTTAAATTACTTTTGCTCTTAGCAATTTTTAAATCTAAGAAGAAATAAAAAACTTTTATTTTATTTACATGTTTAGAACACACAGAACTGTGTAGTCAATGTTCAGCTGTAGTCACTGTGAGCCATTATAGTACAATAATATTGAGTAATACAATTCAAAATCCATACATTTTTATAAGACATTTAGTTATTTTTCTGTGATTTGAGAAAAAAATTTGTAAAATTTTGGGCACTTATGAGTTGCAGTGAAGTATATCGTTGACATCTTTTGATTTTAATTTCTTGTAAATTACCTGACTTCAGATGTCATTATCATTACCCAAAGTTTTTAAGACACAAAAATGTATTGAATTATCACATTTAGGTAGCAAAGCTCATCATAATTAAAATAACTAGAGAGAGTTGATCCACTTTTGTCCAAAAATTACCTTTTTAATACCTTATGTTTCAATTATGATTTTTGAAAAAATTTAGCTACCACTTCAAAGTTAAGCAATGATTTTTTTCCTTATAAATTTAAATGTAACAAATGATCTAGTTACCATACTTGACACTCAGTGATACAACCAAATGTTCTGGAGGAAGCCTATTCATCTGGCATTGGTTCTGGAGTTTAACTGCAAAATTATTGACCTCAAATATCTGTTGTTAGGATATGCATAATTAGCATTGAGCACCTGTCATGGTTTAAAAGAAATAAAATGCACTTATGAGTTGCAGTAAAGTATATTGTTGACATCTTTTCTCTTTGGGTACTTTAGAGCAGATTGTCTGAAATGCTATTATATAATTTTCAACAAATACTACATTTACAGATTTTGCAGCTTCCTACAAAGATCAACTCTTGACTCTTGTAAAAACTTCACTCTGACACTATTGGTTGTATTTGATGGCTAATGTAAAAGTTAGTAAACAGCATATACTACAGGGTTGAATACCTTTGTAATACACCCACTTTCTTATTTCTGATGCTTATGGATGAAGGAATTCTATATATCAAGTATCTCAGTGTATCAAAGATTATAATAAGACAAATATATATTTTCTAATACAACAATCACCTAGTACATTTCATAGGTGTAGAAATGTACCCAGGGAAAAAATAAACAAAGATAAATTGTCTAAAAAGCCTTGCTTGAAATGGTGCAAAGTTTTGAATATTTTGATAGGAACACTTGAAGTATATAATTGCCTGTTTCAAAGTGTGTGAAAGTTCCTAGTTATTTATGAATATTTGAAGTTATTTTCTTCATTCCCTGTTAATTGCTTGTGACAGCCAAGAGTTAAAATCTGGGTATCCTATTATATAATGTCAGAGAACAGCTGCAACACAGTCTGCTTCTGCTGATGCTCTTGACAATGTGTCTCCTGATGCCCTAAAAACAGCTTCTCCCGGCATGGCTGTTACTTCACACTTTCAGCCTCCAACAATTGGCCTACTGAAATATTCAAGAGCCACACTGAGGAAAATCCATTTCCACCCATCGCAAGGAGATAGCAAGACAAATTTGCAGTGAGGACAGAAAAACAAAACAAATTATTGACAGTCATGATTGTCCTGGATTTTTGAGGAAACAACCCCCCAAATTTAACTTTTTGAAGACATTGTTAAGAGGGGAGGAGAAAAGTAACCAATTCTACTCATGGCCTTGTTTTGATAAATAGGTGTTACATTTATGTTTTTACATTGCATATGTTTCAAATGATCAAGTAATTCATGGTAGTTGTTGCTTATTTTAACTGAACGATGACAGAGACCTACAGAGTTGAAAATAAAAGTTCTCTTTCACTTCATCTTTCATTTCCCGGCTCATAAAGTATTCAATACCACTTGTTGCATATTATTCTAACATTTAAAATGTTAAATTTATATATATATATATATAAGGTTGTAGCAATGGCCTATATTATATATATATATTTATAGGATTATATAGATACTGTGTATATTTTAGAACATTATATGTAATCCATAATTAAATAAAATCTATAAATTAAATATATATGCATATGCTTACTTTTAAAGCAAAATTATTATGTAATACAGAATGATCTATTATTTCTTTCTAAATTGATAATATATTAGTAAGATTGTTCAATTTAGCATATATTGGCTTGCCTCATACTTTATTAACTATGTAGTAATCCATTGTTGGATACAGCAAATATATGTAAATGATAGTGTTATGGTTGAATTGTGTTTTCCCAAGATAAAGAAGTCGTAAACACCAATACTTCAAAATGTGAACTTATTTGGAAGTAGGACCATTGTAGACGTAATTAGTTAAGATGAGGTCGTAATGGAGTAAGGAAGTTTCTAATTTCAATATAATTGATGTTCTTGCAAGAAGAAGTAAGATGATTGGAAGAAGGGGAAACACCAGGTGACAACAGAGGCAGGGACTGAAGTGCTCCACTGACAAGTCAGGAGTGCCAAGGAATGACAACCATCAGAAGAAGCTGGGATGAAGGAAGGAAGGATACCCCTAAATAGGTTTCAGAGGAATCATAGCCTTGTTAATGGGCTTGAGTTTGAACTTCTAGCCTTCAGAACTGTGAGATAATAAGTTTCTGTTGGTTTAAGCCACAGAGTTTGTGGCACTTTGTTATGGCAGTCCTAGGAAACTAATACAAAGGAATACTATAGTTTTGGGGGTTTTCTGTTTGTTTTACTATTGTACTTGTGTGTGTTTCTACATATGAGGGACTATTTTCATAGGTTAGAATTTTTAAATAGAATCACAAGGTTGTAGCAATGGCCTATAAACTTGCTGTCTCAATTTTCATATATGATAATACTTTTTCCTCCAGTTTTGTACATTTTGGGCTTGGTGAGTCAATATGTTTAGTAAAAAAAGCTACTGCAATATTACCTTAATTTTTATTTTTCTGCTGATTGGCAAAGTTGTATGTCATTTTTCATGATTATTAGCTGTTCATGTTTCTCCTGTTGTGGACCTCCAATAAATCTACTTCCTCAATTTTCTGATGTATTTATTTGCCCTATCATGTTTTATTAAGTTACATATGCTATGTGTTATATATATTTATCTGCTATGTGTATTGTGATTAATTTCTTATTACTTCACTGGAATTAACATTATTGAAAATGCCTATGGCTGCTTTCCCTTTAAAATGGTAGAATTGAGTAGTGGCGACAGAGATGATATAGCCTCCCAAAGCCCAAGGTATTTAGGGCATAGCATTTTACAAAACTAGTTTACTGACCTCCATTCTACATGGTATCAGAATATTTATAACAGTAGTCAAAATACTATGGTATTGGCAGGAAAAATACACACTATAAAACAACCTGTATTCTAGAATTTAAAATGAGATATTTATGGCATTCATTTAATTAATTAGTATGTCTTTTTTTTTGATAAGAAGTGTTGCTTCCCACTAAAATCTGGGACAAGACAAGGATGCCCACTATCACCACTCCTATTCAACATAGTCCTGGAAGTCCTAGCCACAGCAGTCAGGCAAGAGAAAGAAATAAAAGGGATCCAAATTGGAAAAGAAGAGGTAAAAGTGTCATTATATGCTGATGACATGTTACTATATATAGAAAACTCTAAAAGGTCCACAAAAAAGCTACTAGAGCTGATTGAAGAATTCAGCAAGGTAGCAGGTTACAAAATTAGTGTTCAAAAATCAGTTGCATTTCTTTACACTAACGATAAATCAACAGAAAAAGAAAGTAAAGAAACAATCCCCTTTAAAATAGCACCCAAAGTAATAAAATATCTGGGAATAAATCTAACCAAGGAAGTGAAAGAATTATACACAGAAAACTATAAACCATTGATGAAGGAAATTAAAGAAGACTTTAAAAAATGGAAAGATATTCCATGCTCTTGGATTGGAAGAATCAATATTGTTAAAGTGGTCACACTGCCCAAGGCAATCTACAGAGTTAATGCAATCCCTATCCAATTACCCAGGACATACTTCACAGAACTAGAACAAATCATAATAAAATTTATATGGAACCATCAAAGACCTAGAATTGCTAAAGCATTACTGAAGAGAAAGAAAGAGGCCAGAGGAATAACTCTCCCAGACTTTAGACAATACTATAGAGCTACAGTCATCAAGACAGCATGGTATTGATACCATAACAGACATATAGACCAATGCAACAGAATAGAGAGCCCAGAAATGAACCCACAAACTTTTGGTCAACTAGTCTTTGACAAAAGAGGCAAGAATATACAATGGAATCAAGACAGTCTCTTCAGCAAATGGTGTTGGGACAACTGGACAGCAGCATGTAAAACAATGAAGCTAGAACACTCTCTTACAGCATACACAAAAATCAACTCAAAATGGATCAAAGACTTAAACATAAGACAAGATACATTAAAACTCCTAGAGGAAAATATAGGCAAAACATTATCTGACATACATTTCAAAAATTTTCTCCTAGTAGAAATAAAAGCAAGAATAAACAAATGGGACCTAATGAAACTTACAAGCTTCTGCAGAGCAAAGGAAACCAGAAATAAAACAAGAAGAAAACCTATGGAATGGGAGAAAGTTTTTGCAAGTGAAACCGACAAAGGCTTGATCTCCAAAATATATAAGCAGCTCATACGACTCAATAAGAAAAAAATAAAGAACCCAATCCAAAAATGGGCAGAAGACCTAAACAAGCAATTCTCCAAGGAAGACATACAAATGATCAAAAAGCACATGAAAAAATGTTCAATATCACTAATTATCAGAGAAATGCAAATCAAGACTACTATGAGGTATCACCTCACACCAGTCAGAATGGCCGTCATTCAAAAATTCAAAAATGACAAATGCTGAAGAGGCTGTGGAGAAAGGGGAACCCTCCTACACTGCTGGTGGGAATGCAGTTTGGTGCAGCCACTATGGAAAACAGTGTGGAGATTCCTCAAAAGACTAGGAATAGACTTACCATATGACCCAGGAATCCCACTCCTGAGCTTGTATCCAGAAGGAACCCTACTTCAGGATGACACCTGCACTCCAATGTTCATAGCAGCACTATTTACAATAGCCAAAACATGGAAACAGCCTAAATATCCATCAACAGGTGACTGGATAAAGAAGAGGTGGTATATTTACACAATGGAATACTACTCAGCCATAAAAACCGACAACATAATGCCATTTGCAGCAACATGGATGCTCCTGGAGAATATCATTCTAAGTGAAGTAAGCCAGAAAGAGAAAGAAAAATACCATATGAGATTGCTCATATGTGGAATCTAAAAAACAAAAACAAACAAACAAAAACAAAGCATAAATACAGGACAGAAATAGACTCATGGACAGAGAATACAGACTTGTGGTTACCAGGGGGGTAGAGGGTGGGAAGGGATAGACTGGGATTTCAAAATTGTAGAATAGATAAACAAGATTACACTGTATAGCACAGGGAAATATACACAAAGTGTTATGATAAATCACAGAGAAAAAAATGTGACAATGAGTGTGTATATGTCCATGAATGACTGAAAAATTGTGCTGAACACTGGAATTTGACACAACACTGTAAAATGATTATAAATCAATAAAAAATGTTAAAAAAAAAGAAGTGTTGATCACCATGTTTATTTTAACGAAAGATGAAATGGCTATGCAAGAAGTGTAAGTGGCAATTTGATTAAAAAAAAAAAACCCTCCTATATAGTTCTACTAGAACTTGCAGAGGGAAAAATGAGGAAACAAAACAAAACAAAACAGGTGGACCTATACGGAGATGAGCTTTTTTAAGCAACACAAAGGAAAACAGACAATTCACAGAGATTGCTTCTTTTAAAAATGTTAAATATGTTTATCAAAACAATAGTGCACATAATCCACAACCAATTGCATCAGAAATAGTGGAATTATTTTCTGGCAAAGTCATTAGAATAAAAAGATTCCTAAGCATGAAATGAATACTTGTGTGTAGCTCGACAATACCGAAAAAACCTAGGATAAGCTAGCAATGTGTGTTCTTGCAGATAAGAACTTTGCCATGAAGGAAAACATATGCTTCAGTTAAAAAATATTTTTTTTTAATTTGCATCCACAAGAGGGATTTTTGGATTGGCTCTACACATCTATTTCTTCTCTTACACTCTGATAATGTCAGTATTAACCATATTAAAAACTGCTATACCATTTTAATTATATTGTTTGCACCCCTAATAAGATAAACAAAAACAAAAACAAAATTCAGAAATATGTTATCCCTGACTGCTAAAGTGTGATTTATTCATCTTTTCAAAGTATTGTGTTTTGATATTTCAAATACCATCATCCTACCACCACCACCATCACCACCACCACCAATCACCTCTTCTGACAGAGTGGAGAATTAGAAAAGAGAAAAAAATATTTCTGTGAGCATTTGTAGAAATATGTGACAGAAACAATATTACAAATTAGTAACATAGATTATTTAACAAATTGTGCAATAAAAAACATTCCAAGTCAAGAAAATAATCAAACAAAATTGGTGTTAAGACAATTATTTTCTTCTTTATTCATCTCTTAATATGAATAATTTATTAATGAATAGATAGCTTTTGGATGTTAAACCAGCCTTGAATTCCTGGGGTAACCTCATAGATTCATGCTTTCTTTTTATTAATTTTGGTAGATTGCATATATTTTCTTAAGTGCTTTTATTTTCTTAATGTCTTTCATTTTTGTGTCTAGGTAATTCAGGTCTAATAAAATTTGTTGATTTCTCCATTTTTTGAAAGACTTTGTTTAGGATTGATATTATTGATTCCTTCAAGATTAATTCAATTCTTCAGTGAAAGCTTGTGGGCCTATGCCTCTTTTGGTGTAAAATGTTTAATAAAATAAATTTCTTTATATTTCTCATAGGTTTCATGATCACTGTTCCTTTAAATTCTTGATCACAGTATTAGTAACTTTTTAAAGTCCCTGTCTGTCAATTTCAATAATTGTCTCTTTTATAATATCTGCATATAATTAACTTCTGCATATGGGTAACATTTTCCTGTTCCTTTGCATGTTTAGAAATTTGTGATTAAATGCTGAACATTGAAAATGATACATTGTTGAATGTCACCTTTCACTATCATTTTTTAAAGGGTCTTGCTCTTATTTGTCAGGTATCAAAGTAAATTTTGGATTAGCTTGTCTTTTAAGGAACATGTTTTTAAACTATGTTGGGCCAGAGATAGATTTCCCTTTACTCAGGTGCTAATTTCTACTACAAGGCATGATAATTCTGACATTCTTAAGAAACGACTTTGGTGATGAGATGAGATGTCTATACTAAGACTCATTGGGGCTCAAATGTCCCCATGTTCTTTTTAAGCTATGGGAATGGATCTGCCTCCAGATGCCCAATAATTTCTTTGCTAACTTTGTGAATATTCATGTTATGCATTTGTTCTGCATTCAGTAACAGACCAATGGAATCTTTATGTAATTCTCTAGAATTTTTTTGTTTTGTTTTCCCTTTCTATATGGCAATTCTTTGTCCTACAAATTCCAGCTACTTCTGCTTTCCCAAATACTACCCTTGTTGTGTCAACTCAGCCAAATTGATTTGCTTTGCATTTTACCTTATTTATTTATCTTTCTTTAGGATTAAATTCTTGCATTACATGTAGTCCTATGGGTTAAAACAGATGCTATGAATATTTTGTCCACTTATCTAGCTGTTTAAGGTAGGAGAATACATCTAGTAGTTCCTAGTTCATTATGTTCAGGAACAGAAATCACTACTTTTAACAATGCCTGGGACTTTGAAGAACTACTTAAATAATTTAAGTAGTCTGTTATTGTATTGGATGGTATTTTAAATGATTCTTCTAAATTTTAGTTGCATTTTGTACAAAATAAATTAGATACCTTAAATAAATATTTCATTAATAGGATGTCAAAAGGTTATGTTTTAATGCTTCTGTTGACTCAATAAGAAATCGAGAAAAATAAAAAATAATCAAAAATTATGTCTAAAATGAAATGATTGAATAAGTTATGTTCTGAACATCTGTGTAAAAGTTAAATTTTGAAATTCTATAATTGCCTTTTGAACTAACTTGAAATCTGGAAAGAATATTTTGGTTAACTCCTACTTGAATCAAAAGCATTTGTGTTCTATCCTGAATGTAATGGAACTGAGGAGGCCCATGATTCTGTAGTCTCTAAATGTAGCAATATATTCAAGATAATTATAAGTGAGTACAATTTATCTCATAAATTTGTCTTGTAAATAAAGTTACAATGATTAGATGCAAAAGGATAGCATTTAACAAAACAGTTAACTTAAATATTCCAACATTAGAATAAGAAAAAATATATAAGTAAGCATATTTTACTTAGAGCTTGCCAAATACCTCAGCACCTGTGTAGACAGATCTTTCTTAAATAAAAATATTTTCATTTAAAAATATATAAACAGGTGTCAAAAACTTGATTTCTAAAAAAACAAATCTGAAGACAAATGTTAGAGAAAGTAAAATGTTATTGAAAAATATTTTCAGAAAAATAACAATGACATGGAATTCACATGACACATGACACTGTTAAGAGGTGAATAGATCATAAAAATGTTCTGAAAATAGTTAAGCTATTAAAATTTTCATTGAGTGCTTTTTTGAGTTTTAATCAATATATAATAACATTTTAACTATTAAAAGTATAAAACTTGATAATTTTCATGAATGCATACATTCATGTAACCACTGGCCAGATCATAATGTGTAATAATTCCTTCATGTAATAAAAAGTTCTTTCCACTTTCCATTCAATGACAACATCAGTTTTTATCAGCTTAATACAGACTGTTATAACTATAAAATGTTTATGTAAAGCTCATGGTAACAACAAAGAAAATACCTTCAGATGATACAGAAAAAGAAGGAATCAAGTTGTATCACTTTAAAAAATCAATGAATCAGAAAAGAAGACATCAAGATAGGAAAAGAGGGATAAAAGAATCACAACACAGACAGAAAAAAAAATAAAGTAGCAATAGTATGTCCTCTATCAGTAATTGCTTTAAATTTAAATAGAATAAACATCTCAAGTGAAAGACATAGAGAGGCTAAACGAATAGAAAAACAAGATCCAAGTAATACAAAATCTGAAAAATATCGACTTTACATTTAGGGACACAAACAGTATCTTTACTCTGAAATTGAAATGATAGAAACAAAAAAATTCCATGCAAATAGTAACCATCAATAGAAAGCAAAGGTGGCTATACTGATATCAGACTATATGGACTTTAAGTCAAAAACTGTCAAATGACACAAATAACGACATTAAATATAATGATAAAAAGGATAAATTCACTAAGAAGATATAATAATTCTAAATATATATGCACCAAACACTGGAGCAAAGATATAGATCAAAAATTGACAGAACTGAATGGAGAAATAGACAACAATAGAAGAATAATAGAAATTGTAATATTCTTCTTTAAAAAATGGATAGAATATTTAGAGAGAAAAATCAATAAGAAAAAAGTAGACTTGATACAACAATATAGGTAAAATGGACTTGGTAGACATATATATAGAATTCCATTCAAAAGCAGCATAATATGAATCTTCTTAAGTGCACCAGAAACATCCTCTAGGGTAGATCACATACTAAGATACAAAATAATCTAGTAAATTTAAGATTGAAGTCATAACTAATATATTTCTAACTACAATGGAATAAACTAGAAATCAATAAAAAAGGAAAACAAAAATTCACAAATATATGGAAATTAGACAACATATTGTTGAAAAATAAATGAGTGAAAAACAAATTAAAATGGAAATTAGAAAATATATTGAGATAAACAAACATGAAAGCACAAGGTACCAAAACTCATGGGATATAGCAGAAGCAATTCTAAGAAGAAAATTCAAGGAGAAAAATATCTGCATTTGAAAAAAATATATGACGTAGACAGTATGACTTTATACCTCAAGGAGCTAGAGAAAACATGCCAAAAGTTAGTAAAAAGAGGGAAATAACACAAAAATTAGAGTAGAAATTAATAAATGTAGACTAGAGAAACTAGAATCTGTATAAGTATGCATATTCTTGTAATGAAGTATATCTCATTGCTGATATGATAATTTTAATATTTTAATGATCTAGGGGTTGAACTTTGTTCTATCCTGACTTGCAGTATAAACATTTTAAGATGTGTTCTCCATTTTACTGAAGTCACTTTTTGGATTAAGGGTCAACATTGGGGTCAGCCTCCAACTTGTTCACAAGAGTGTTGCATTCTTGGGTGATTCTGTCTGATATTCTCAGGAAAGTCTCCACTGGAGAAGAAAGAAGCAATCCCAATGCACCTCCTTCCATTTGGTCTGCCTTTCCGTGATTATTATTGCTTCTCCTGGTGCACTCACTCCTGGATGATGCTGATTCTTATTAAACGAGTGTTACTCAAAGAGCTTTTCCCAGAACGTAATTCACTACCATCTAGGGAGAAAGGTTGTTCTTTTCAATCACCTACACCTTTATCTCATCTTTTTACTTTCTGTGGTTACATCTCAGTGTCATCCATTTATGCTGTATCTAACCAGTGACTTTAAAGATATTTATTTCTACTTTTCTTGATTTGTGGTTTTCCCTCTATTATTAAATCTCTTCAATCATTTCCCTTGGTTTACATAGGTCAATTATGGATAAAACATTCTTACCTATATTATTGTTTTTAAGAAAACCATGTCACATGAAATTATTACAGTTACTTCAGGAAAATTTGAGTTGTCTAAATATATACTTGATTTACTTTTGTAGACAGATCTAACTTTTTGGATTTTGGTACAATTCCTAAGTTTATGTTATTGCTACATTTTCATGTTTGGTTGCAAACAATAAGAACATATCTATTTGGAATCAAATGCTGTTACTACCTAGTTAACTTACAGTGGTACTTTCCTTAGATAACATGAATCCTTTTGGGCTATAAAAAGGGGGATTATCTAGCAAGTATTTTTGTGGAAATTTATAAACAAATTGACTTCTCTTTGACTCAGTAGAAAATCACTTATTTAACATGAATCTGATATAAACAATGTTTAAAGTCAATATGGTTTGGTTTAAAGAGTGCCCAGTTTTTACATGTCCTACTTGTCAGTAGGCAGTGATAGCATTTTGTTTATGTTCAAATTTAACCTTCTACCTTTTTCTCAGTTGTGTAGTGTTAGTCAATTTTTATAAATTCCTTTAGCATTTAATAATAGCAATGCTGAAAAGATAATAGCATCATAAAGGTGTTATATATAGTGATAAAGAAAACCTCCTCCAGACAGTAGATATAACAACCTATCACTGATAGCTTATTAAGGATTCAGAGATCACCAATCATTAGCTCTTTGTTTCTTCATTTGTTTCATTATTTTGTTTTGACCACAGTACTAGTATTTCAACATTTTTTCTTTTCTTACTCCCACTTTGATTTATTTTGTTCAGTTTATTCAATTAGAAACAATATTTTACTCTAAAGTAAATGTAAATAATCAGTTCTCAATGTGTTCATCTCATGAAGACATAGTCCTATCTGACTTCTTTCTTATCCTGTATTTAGTTGATAAACTCTGATTAGAAACAAAATATATTTTGTCAACATTAAATTTCAAGTCCCTGGCAAATGCTTTTGAGTTTCTCAAAAATAAAACTCTGGAACTCTAAGAAACCAAGTGATTTATACTTCAAACTTAAATTCTTTAAATGGGAAAATGCTAAATCTTAAATTTACCTTAATATTGTAATTGCTTTTAATGCCTCTGTGTCAAGTTCAAAGTTATTTATACATTTCTAAAATAAACCAAAAAAATTGATTAAGATGTTTCCTCTACATATTCCCTTTTACTAAGTATAAGAATTTTGTCTATAATTTTATAACATTGATGGTTTACAATAATGAGTACTAAGTAAACAGCATTTCATTAAGAATGTGGTAAAAATTTACAGTCTTCAAATGCATGCTTGCTCTGAAAAATATACATTCAGTACTGAGTTATCAAAAACAATTGTTATAATAGGCATATCAGATATCCAATATATATAGATCATAAAAACCTCATTTTAACTATTTCTTTCTCCTGTTGTCCTGACAAAGTTCTTTTTACTACCAATTAGTGAGAGTAATAAGCAATTTTTAAAAAGTTCTCTATACTTCCACACAAGGCTGCATTTATGCAAGTAAAATGCAGCCCCATGAAAATTTTAAACTCCATGTTATTTGAAGAATGCAAATAAACACAACATTTCTCATTATTGGAAAGGAGAAAAATTAAAAGCAAAAAAAAAAGATATAATTTTTATCTAAGATTCTTGGAGAAAGTAGAATTTATGACATCTCAGATTCCACCCTGTTGCTGAGTGATGTTGTGAATGAACCACAGCTACGTAGCTTCTAAAATCAGAAGATGATACTTCTGATTAATAATAATAATAAAAAAAGAAGTACTGTCAGTTTTTATACCAGAAAGCAGCCAGAAGAATATTTGGCAATGCATTCCCTCTGGGAAAGTTACAGCCACCAATTCTGCTGCTGCTTTATTATGCTTGTTTTGTGTGCCTGGTTGTGTGAATGACTTTTATTTATTTAGAGAAAGGAGTGGTTTCAAAATATACAGAAATGAAGAGTTATTTGCAGTTGATTCTACCTGCACTAATTAATGGTGACATATGCTGACAAATTAGTTTTACTTCTCATTGCATGGGCAATGTGGGCATCAAACAGAAAAAATTGAAAACTAATTTCCACCCAGCCTTTGTAGCTTACATATTTGAAAAAAGAGACTTGGTGTTTAATGTTTAAACAGATTGTTTAAATATTAAATAGAATCTTTTCTCTGATTAATTAAATGAGAACAAAAGCTTGAAAAAATGAATTTCTCCTGCCTGCAAAGTCTAACAAGACAACATCACAAATAACACTTGTCAGTGATATGATGATTTCCGGGATATTTTTTTCAAATAATATGCTTTATTTGTTTTTTTTTTATTTCTCATAAAACATATTCGTATCACATGTGAAAACAGTTATTTATCATTCAGGAAACTTGCTGCACTGTGACGGTCAGAAGGAAAGGGAGGGACCTAGCTTTTAACAAAGCAGTTGGCAGTATGCTCTGGTCTTCATTTGTCCTTGATCAGGACCAGAATACGAACAGCCTGAAAGATGGATCCTTTTGTACTTCCCTGTTTCTGAAGGGTTCTTTAAGAAATTCTCCCATTACACTCACTATTTAAACAAGATGAGGTTTCTTTTTCTCTTGCATTGTTTATGTCTCAAACACTTTACTTGTATTTTCATTCTTCAAAGATATTGGAGTCAACAATTATTTCTCCTCAAATTTGAGTGAGGAAGCTGAGATAGAGAAACAAAAAGGAGGCAAACATTTATCTTTGTCATTTAAATTATACATTTTCCTCAATATTGTACACATCTGTGGTACTGTCTTTGAAATAATATATTTCTTACTTCGTAGGTTCCTGAGAATGGAAAGATATAATTTAACGTGACTGTAGTTTTCCCATTCATACACAGTCAATGCTAAACAGTAATGTGTCCCAGCCCTGAAATATGTGCAGAAGAGGATATAACTTATGTCATTTAATAATAATGAGTTAACCACTGGCTAAGGACAAGGTACTGTGATCAATCTGATTTATATGAGTTCCTTTAAGAATACTATTTGGGAGAGCATGACCCACTGGCCTGAGGGAATTGTTCTCCATTTTGGTTTGGTAAGAGAATAAGCAGAAACTGTGACCCAAGAGAACTCAGCATTGTAAGTGAACAGCATCAGTATATTTTCTCATCCAATCTTGCTAAAAGGAAGATTATTCAGTTCTGAAAGTTATCTTATATGAGATGACAGGGGGGAGGTTCAATTCTGCAAGACTTACAAGAATACTGAGGATGTAATGTAAGAAGTCCTGAAATCAATCTCCAATTCATTCCACAAAGGCCTTATCTCCCACTAAACAACTTGTGTTATTAAACATTTTTATTTGAATATTTGAAAAAGATTAAGCATAACTATTGATACTTTGAACAGCAGTGGTACATTAGTATCATATTAGCCATGTAGACAAAAAAAGTACAATGTACCCAGCCATCAATTGAATCAATTTCACCTTTGAGCCTTGATGTCAGAGCACAATACAATCTGACACATTGTGTCCTTCTATGTCATCCTTCATTTACTGACTGAATCTCCACTTTAACCAGTCTAACCAAAATTAAATACTGAATCTTGCCATTAAATTTAGTCATGCCAATTTTTACTTTCTGTATTAAAAAAGAAACTTGCTATGGACAATTTTCTGCACTTTGTCTGGTGCATATGTAGAAGGCATTCTCTGGAATAAACATAGTTGTGAAATTACTGAGTTGTAAAGTATTTAATTTTCAGAATTACTAGACAATGCTAGAATGGTTTCCAAAGTGGATTTATGAAAATTCACCACCTTCTGCAGTGGATAATATTTATTTTTTCTCCACATTGCCAACAACATTTAAAATTATTAGTCTTCTAAAATGTTTGCCAAGCTGGTGTGTATCTAATGGGGTTGACTTTGAAGTTACGTGAGAGCCTATGTGTTTCAGGCTTATAGGCCACAGGTTTCTTCTTTTAGTATATCCTTGTGCAAAATATTTGCCCATTTTCATATTAGCAGGTTTGCCTTTTTTCATCACTGGATTATGGAAAAGATTATATCTTTTCCTAATTTGTACAACCAAGTATATATAATTTCAATATAGTTAAACTTATCACAAATATTTTTCACCCTGACCTGCTTCTTTGTCATGTAAGGAATTTAATTAATATGGTCTGTTTTGTTGTAATTAATATGGTCTGTTTGTCAAGTCATTTATTTCTATACCCATAAACTATTGTTTTGATTAATGTAGCTTTATGATAATATGTGATATCTGGAAAGCTATATTGCTTACTGCATCCTGTTCATGGTCTTTTTAAATGTCTTGATTACTATAAGCCATTGTTTTTCCATATGCATTGGAATCAGCTTTTAAGTTTTCACATGAACCTCTGGCATTTTCTTTGAATTTGTACAGAACCTATTTGTAAATATTGGGAGAACTGATATATTTATGATATTAGATGCTACAGCCAGGATATTGTGTAGTTCTCCATTTATTTAGGGTTCTGTACTTAATTTTAACAAAATGTAATCAAATTATTTTTGAATGACAATTTTATTTGTATGGTTCTTATGTCTTTTATTGGTCTTTATTAACTTACTATATTAGCAAGAACTTCAAGGATAGTGTTGAGTAGTAGTGATGATATTTTGCATCCTTAATTTTCAAATCAGAAAAAGTACTGCAATACTTTATTACAGGTTAGGGTTACCGTAGACTTTTGTTGATGTATTATCAGAATAAGAAAAATCCTTTCAATTCCTAGTTTGCTGAGATTGGTTTTTAGTCACATATGAGTACTGACATTTTTCAAATGCACTCCCTGAATCTACTAAGATGACCATGTATTTTTTTCTTTTATTAGCAGAATGAAGTCAATGGTTGATCTACAAGCTATATATTTTCACTATCATTCAATTTGTAATGTTTTGTCATTTGTATTAAACTATCTTCTTTAACTTATGTGTGACTCAGAAATGTATTTATATTTCTTTGTCTGTATTTCTCTCTACCATCTTATGTGTTCTACCTCCTCAGCCCCATGCTTTTTGTATTTATTTTCCTTTCTTTCTTGCTCTTTTTTATATTGACTTTTTGCACTTTTTTCTTCGTCATCTGAAAGTTGAACGCTATGATTCTATTTTTAAATATTTTTTTTTAAATTTAAAAATGCCTGTCACTAATTTCAATATATGAACTTAATCAGAGTCTGTACTCTCATTCCAACTAATACAGAGTTTTCCCAGGTGATTTTTTAAATTAAAATATAGTCAGTTTACAATGCTGTGACATTAAGCTGTACATCAAAAATATGAAGAGTTTTAACAGTTTGATTCTTCTTACCTTCCTCTTACGTATTTATTTATTTGGCGTGTTAGTTTGAAAACTTTTGAAACTCAAAAGCAAGTATTATTAATTTTTCACATTCAATAATCATTTTTGTTTAATTTATATTTGTCATTTTATTTGCTTGTTAATACTTCTTACAACCCAGTCTTTTCACTAGAGGAATTTTCTCTTTAATCATATTTACAATTTCTATTAATGAGAGTCAGTGTAGTAAACATAGCCTTTTTTTTTGTTTGTTTGAAGATAATTTTTTTGCTCTTTTCATGGATTCTACTGGCAGTATTTCATCATTTTGAAAACATATGTCCATAGTCTTCTAAGTCACATTACTTCTGAGAAGATGTGAAGGAAAGACTTGAAGATGGACTACAGTTATTCTCACCTCCTGGTACTCCTTGTATGACCCTTATATAACTTAGAATTCCAATATTGGCAAAACCCATGAAATAGAATTTGTCAATGTTGCCACAACCACAATGGTGTTACTAAGACTGCAATGTCAGTTTTGTGGGAGTCTGAGTGTCTCCCTTGCTGGTGTAGAAGAAGCAAGGAGCCAAGCTCTAATCTGCTTTTTGACAAGAAACTTAAGGCAGTCTTTGGCTAACAGGTAGTCAGATGCCAAGGGTCTCAGTCTGGAAGCCTGAACGGAGCTGAATGCTGCCAACAATCCATATGAGCTGGGAAGTGGCTCCTTACTCTCTTGTACTTTCAGATGAGTACTCACACCTGAGTGACACCATCATTGTAAATTTGCAGAGGACTGAGCTAAGCCATATCCACACTTCTGGTCCACAGAAATTGTGTGAAATCACAAATGTGATTTTTGTTTGTTTCGCTTCTAAGTTTGTGATGCTATTCTTATGCAATAATATATGTGATACATATTTTTAAAACTTAAAAGAAGTGATCCGTGGTAACAAATACGTAATTATGTGGAAGTAGCTTTGGAAATGGGCAATGTACTGAGGCTGAAAGAATTTTGATGATATGACATATAAAGCCTAATTTGCTTTAAAATGACTTTTATTAGTATGAGTCTGTACTTTGAGGAAACTGTCAGTGAGGATGCAAAAGAAAGTGATGAACTGTTATTGAAAACTGGTGTTTCCAATGTCTTAGCAGAAAACAACAAAAGTCTTGCTTATAGGTAGGTAGGTAGAAAGCAGAACATGTAAATGATCAATTTGGTTGGGTAGCTACAGAGATTTTCAGGCATTATGTTAAAGCTGCTGTTTGGTTTCTTCCTGTTACTTATAGTAAAATATAACAGAAGAAAGAATTTGAACAATTAAATGTTAAACAAGAAGTAAACATGACTTGATTCCTAACCTCTTCAAATTCAAGGGAGACCCCAAAATTGAGAAAACTATTTCAGTAAAAACTCTTCCAATTTGGTTGAAAGAGACAGAGTACAAAATAAAAAGAGGTTTTTCAGGCCCCCAAATTTGTTGTCAAACAGCAGACTGATAAAACTGTTAAGCTTCAAACATGTGATACATTTCATGAAATAGAAAGGATGACTCAGAGGACAGAGACCATAGTCCAGAAAGCAGAGCTAAAAGTCACAGAATTATTCCTAGACCTTCAAACCTAAGCAAGAAATTTCCAATGTTAGTCAAACAGAATTTCAGAATTACTCTAGACCAGTGGCTACTTTAGGTTTCCAAATGTATCCCTTTTGGAATGGTAACCTTTATAGCTGTTATCTCTAGCTATCTTATCATTACATGTCTGATACATGTGTGGGAAAAGATGGAAATCTACAGCAGATACACTCTCAAATGGGCTTCATTATCCACACATCCTTGTATAATATTCTCCTCTTGAGTCTTGACAAAACTATGGCTTGCTACCAAACAAAATAATATTAATTAATTAAGTTTTCCCCAAATTAAAAATTTCCATTTGAGTTGAGTCCCATTTGCCCAGGTATTGGTTTCCAATTTAATTTTTTCCTTGGAGAATTATTGTTCATTTTCAAATCTACTCAATTATTTTAAAGTTATTTGATTACTACTTGCACATTCAGCCTAATATTTTGTTTCATCAAATATATTAAATATTTCATATTCTTGACTGCTAATATGTGAAGTAGTCATAACTGTAATCAGTAGCCTGTTTTTTAGTTAATTCTTCATCATATTCTTGCTTTTCAATTTATATTTTTGGGCTCCTACTTTTTGGGAAGTTATGCATAGGTTTTGTGTTGTGTTCCTTGGAGAAGATGTGTGATTGCTTATGGCAGGTACTTGTGGACAGTATAATTTCCATTACTACTGTACAATGTATTTATAATTTGAAATTTTAATGACAAAGTGACTTCTATTAAGGCTGAAAATTTTGCTAGTAGCTTGCTTGTGTTTACCACACCCCTGAGAAGACTTTCCTGTCCATTTATCAGTATTTTTCAGGTATGATATCTTTCTTGAAATCTTCTCAGCAGTGGGTAAAATTACTTAAAATTGATTCTTAAATTAATGCCCTGCGCTGTAGGGTACCAGTTTTTCTGCAGGAGGGAGAGATAAGCAGGAGTCTTCTACTGTGCACAGACCCTACACGATTCTCTCAAAGGCCATAAAACAAACTTAAATTCACCTACCTTCTCAAATGTATTTGAGGTAAATGCAAGTTCCTGTCTATGCTTACTTTTCTGGGTTCCTGCTTTCACTTAATGTTTGGCTTCAGACTACTAAATATGAACATTAAATGAGTGTTTTAACAGAAGCATTTGGGGAATGTTTTTATTTGTTTTCAGTGAATGGGTTGATCAGGGTTACAAACCAGACAACTTGTTGGGAACAGAATTTCTTCCTAATTCTTCATGACTTTATTCAAATTTCAAATCCTTTGTGATCCAAACTCAGGTTCTTCCAACTTCCTTAAATTATTTATAAAATTTATAGTCCATAACACTGCTATTGACTGAATTGTGTACCCACAAAATTCATAACTCCCAATTGACAACCCAGGAAGAGAGCTCTCACCAAAAACCTAACTGACCAACACCTCAATGCTGGGCTTTCTACTGTCCAAAAGTGAGAGAAATACATTTCTGTTCTTTGAGCCACTCTGTCTATGATATTTGTTATGGCAGCCTAAGCAGACAAATACGAATTTTGATATTGGGAATAGGGTGCTTCTGGGACAAACACTAAACATAGAAGTAAATTAGAACTGGGTAACAGGTAAAGGTGGAAAAGTTTTGAGGTGCCTGTTAGAGATACAAGTGTTAGGGCAGTTCTAGTGAAGTCTCAGATGGAAATGAAAGCATGTTATTAGAAACTGGAAAAAAAAAAAAGCAATCCTTGTTATAAAATGGTGAAAGAAAAGAAAGTGTTTGTGAAAGGTAAAACTTGTGAGCAGTGGAATTGGACATTAGCTAAGGAAATGTACAAGCAAAGTTTTGAAGGAGCAGCCTGTTTCCTTTTGACCGCTTATAGTAAAATGTGGAAAGAGAGAGAGAGAGAAACTGAAGGAGGATTTGTTAAGCGTAAACCAGAACTTACCAGACCAGCCTATCCATATTGCAAAAAATGAGAAATCTTGTTTTGAAGAGGATACTAAGGATGTAGCTGAACAACTGTTTGATAAAGAAATTATGAGTGTGACTCATGGACTTGTCTCAGCAGAAGTCAGGAATAGAAATAAGATTATACCAGCAAAGATACTGCCAGTCTGAACTAAAAGGGGCAGAGGAGGTGGAATAGAATTAAGGAAATCTGTTAGACTTCTCAGATTCTGCAGGATTAGATCATGAAGCTATTGGATCGTGGCTATGAATGTGTGTTATTTTTTTAAGGAAAGGAAGGATGACCCTAATGCTGATTCAGAGATTAGTGCTACATGACTTCTTAAGATACAAGGATTGATGAAAGACTTTTCTACTAGTTGATATTTTTTTAATCTTCTTACAAGGACCTACTTTTCTATCTTCCAAAGCATGACATACAGTGTTTTCCACCACATTTAATATTTAATAAATGTTTGAAAATTTATTTTTATTGGAAATGAAAAAAATTTCCAACAAGAATATGATTTTCTGCTTCTTTTCTACTTTTAATGATTCTTAAACTTTGCCTTTTGTTGAAAATAACTGGATTTGGCCACCAGAAGTATTCACCTTAGGATTCTATTAAGATAAAAATCTCTGCTTTTATTAGGAAAAAACTTAGAAGAATATATGAGTGAGATTCTTCACATGACTAGATGCTACTATTCTTATAACGCCTTCAGACTGACATAAAATGGGTCACGGCTTGTAGTCACATATTTTTATTTTTTACTCTAAATACGTTTTTGGTCCATATTTATGTCTGAATTTCAACTGAAAAGCAAGGATAATTTTTCTGTCAAATAACTCCAAAGTGACATTGCAAATTAACTCTTAACTTTAAAGGGATTATTAAGTAAATGGCTATTTAATGCAAGGTTATTAATACTCATGTTGACTTTCTTGAAAATTACACAAAATAATCCTACCACAAGTGATTCTTGGTATATTGGATTTTGCTAAAATACCTCTTCTCTCTCTCTCTCTTTCTTGCTCTCCATGTCTCTCTCTCTCTCATTTTACGTATTTTTCTGAAATTACATTTTTTAAGACAATTGCTAAATCAAGGGCAAGGGTTCTGGTCTCAATCCTACAATTAATTCAAAGATTTTCCTAAGCCAAATCTCTACCATTTTCTAGACCTGAATTTTCTTTAATACCAAATGAGAGTTCTAGTAAATAGACTATCAAACCTTTATTTTCCCCTAGCCCCTCAGATTCTCTCCGTGTATTCATTGTTTTGATTGCATAGTGCCAACCTAATTACATCTGTATATCTAGTCAATTACTTGACTGGCTGCCGTGACACTTCTTCCCTACATTCTCCTACTGTTATTAAAAACCCCAATGAAAAAAAAATTAGTTCAAAATTTGAAAATAATTTTCTTCTTATGAAATCATTCCAGCTCTGGAAATAACCATCAGAATAACAGACCTTAGGATTCTAGGGATGAAAAGCAAAACTTTTCAAAGTGATTCAACGGAAACAATTGTTGGATATATATGTCTACTTTTTGGTTCCCAAGCCCATGTCTTCTTGAAATGGGAAAACCTTTGCCATATGTACAAAACGTGACCTTAAAACCTCCCTTTTAGTTATAAGGAGATAATGAAATATGTCACTGGTGAATTATAACTACAGGAGGGATATTCGATCCAAGATCTCCTTTTTCATTTCTGTCTGGTTTTATCATAGCACATAATATAACACTCAGTCTTTGGGGATTTTGTCAACTAGTCATAAAACTTTAGACAAAATAGGAAAATATTGTGGTTAGTAGAGCAACATCTTGCACTATGCTTTTATTGTATCTTTCTGCCCTAAGGGAGGGAAAAGGAGCTTCAAGAGGCAGAGAAAAAGAAATTTTTTTGCAAAAAGAGCATTAGAAGTGTTATAGAAACCTTCCCCTTTCCATCTCATTCTAGTATTTATGTATGGGAAGGATGAGTCTGTAGTAGATTTACTCATAAGTAAGCTTCCCACAGAGCTCAAGAGACAAGGTGGTGATGCAAGACAGGTTTTTCTGGGGACTTTGATATTGAAAAGTTAGAAGAAATCAAAATTATAAAGTCTATTGAGAGGCAGAAGAAAGGCAAAAAGATAAATATTACCAGAATGATGTGGTAAATTTTATCTGAGGGAACGTTAGTGGCCAAATCTCATTGGCGCTACAAACTTGGAGAGATCTGAATCACAGAAGACTACGTGCTATTTGGCTCAGCAAAACTTAAAGACTGTTTATTGCTGAAAAATATTTGGCAGCATAATCAAGATGGCAAGACACATGGAATATCTATTCCTATCTCACCATTATGGGGCTGGGGGAGATATTGGTGAAAAATTTAAATCTATGCTGAGATAATTAAGTCAAATTTTCTTAGAAATTAATGGATTTAAGTAAGAAACCAGTTTGAATAAATTAAACTCTTTGCCATCAATAAAGCTAAGGGCTTAGATACAGCAATTACATTGTTTTAGAAAAAAATGCATTTCTGAACATTTGGATTATATTCATTTTTATAACTATAAAAGCCAACCTGGTACACCTACAACATTTTCATTCATTTGATTGTGACAGCAGTTATTTGCACTGATATGACCACATGAAGTTAAAAGTTAACTTGAATTTGGAGTTCTAAGTGTCGCTAGGCTGAAAAAAAATCTCTGCTTTTATACAACATTGCAAGAAAAAAGTGTATGAGGAAAAAATCTTCACTTTTATATAGCATTGCAAGAAAAAATGTATGAGGAGCAGCAGAATAAATCTCTTCAACTTAAATTTGCTCCGTGAAAAATAAATGTCATTTGCTAGGGAAAAAAAAAAAAAACCCAAAAAACAAACAAACAAAAAAAAACAAAAAAACAAAAAACTTCCACAGATGTTTTATTTATTTTGTAAAAATCATATTTTTATAAAGGAAGATAATACAAAAATAGAAACAATAAAAAAGAAAACCTGCACTTTATTTTGCCAAAGGCATGAAAATGACTTACTCATCATGAACCATGAAATTATATTAAGGATGGTAAAAAATGCTAAAATATTTCAAAACATTGTCAAAAGTCATAGTGTTCAGTGTGATTGAAGTGAGTCATGTGCTATAAAAGATGTGATGGCACAAATGTCTGTTTGTCAATTTTTTCCAGCTCCTTTCTAAGAGAAGCTGTATTCAAACATTATGCAATTCAATTAACAAAAAATAAGGAGTTATGTGTTTAACCAAATAGGAAAAGAGGATGAAACCACAATACCTTTTATAAATATTTCACATGTTCTAAGGACAATAAAAAGATACTGTCTAAACACTTATAGTGAAAAGTTGTGTGTCCCTGTGATGTGTTTAAGCACTGATGGTTAAATTGAATACTGAAGGATTTTTTAATTAATTAATTTAATTAAAAAAATAGTCTTTAGGTCACAGCAAAACTGAACCTGAATAATAGAGTTTCTACATACTCCCTTGTCCTGAAGCACACGCAACATCCCCTTTTGACATCCCACACTATAGTGTTACATTTATTACAGTTGGTAAACCTATATTAACACATTATTATCACCCAACATCCATAATTTATATTAGGGTTCACTTTTGGGGTTGTATATTCTAAGGTTTGGACAAAGGTATAATGATGCACTCCCACCACTGTAATATCACACAGAGTAGTCTGACTGCCCTAAAATTCTCTGTGTTCCCATCTTTTCTCCCGTTAACTCCTGGCAAATACTGATCTTTTCACTGTCTCCATGGTTTTGTCTTTTCCATAATGCCATGTATTTGGAATCATACAGTAAGCAGCCTTTTCAGATTGACTTCTTTCACTTAGTAATATTCATTTAATTTTCCTACATGTCTTTTCATGGCTTGGCAGATCCTTTCTGTTTACTGCTGAGACTATTCCATTGCCTAGATGTACTACGGTTTATTTACCCATTCACCTACTGAAGGGCATCTCAGTTTCTTTCAAGTTTTGGCGATTACAAATAAAGCTGCTATAAACATTCTTATTCAACTTTTTGTGTAGACATACATTTTAATTTAACTGGGTAAATTCTAAACATGAAAATTCTGGATCATAGAGGAAGCTTACATTTAGTTTTACTTTTTTTAAAAAACTGCCAATCTATCTTACAAATTGGCTCTGACAATTTATATTCCCACCAGCAATAAGTAAGAGTTCCTTTTGCTCCATAGCTTGGCCAACATTTAGCATTGTCAGTGTTTCAGATTTTGGCTCTTCTAATAGGTAAGTGGTAATTTATTGTTATTTTAATTTTCATTTCCCTAATGAATAATGTTTAATAATATTTAATTATAATAAATATAATAAATAAATAATATTTGATAATATAATAATATTTAAATTTCAATTTCCTAATGAATAATATTGAGTATCTTTTTAAATGCTATTTGTCATCTGTGTATCTTTTTGATAAGATATCTGTATAAGATATTTTGCCCAATTATAATCAAGTTGTTCATTTTCTTATTGAGTTTTAAGAGCTCTTTGCATATTTTGGATAATATTCCTTTATCGGATATGTCTTTTTCTAACTTTTTTCCCAAGTCTATGGCTCATATTTTCATTCTCTTGACATTGTCTTTTGCAGAGCAGAAGTTTTTAATTTTAATGAAGTATAAATTATCAAATGTTTATTTTATGAATCAAGCCCTTTATATTATATCTAAAAGGATATCACCATAGCCAAGGTCATCTAGGATTTCCTAGGTTTTCTCCTATGTTATCTTCTAGGTGTTTTATACCCACACATTTTACTTTTAGGTCTATGATGTATTTTGAGTTAATTATTGTGAAATCTGTAATGTCTGTGTGTAGATCTTTTTTGTTTTTTGTTTTTTTTTGCATGTGAGGGTCCAGTTATTCCAGCACCATTTGTTGAAGAGTCTATCTTTGCTCCATTGTATTGCCTTTCCTCCTTTGCTGAAGATCAACGTCAACAAAGGGGGTCTGTTTCTGGGCTTGATATTATGTTCCATTTTTCTATTTGTCTATTAATTCACCACACTACTTTGATTTCCTCAGTGTTATAGTTAAACTGTGAAATCGTATAGTGTCAGTCCTCTAACTTTGTTCTTCTTCAATATTGTTCTGGCTATTCTGGACCTTTTGTCTCTCCATTTAAAATTTAGGATTAATGATAGGCAGCAAATGTTTCTACCCAGGAACTGGAAAGATAATGGCAGGTGAGTCCAAAATTCTGTTGTGTCCACTATGAAGAAACTTGGATCAAAATATCTTATATTAGCTGGTCTGCATGAGATTCCTCCATAGCATCATAGCATCATAGCAAAATCATAAATGCTTTATAATTATTAACAGCTTAGGCTCTGGATGAAATTTCTGGTCTTCTAATCTTCTGTCTACACTATGTCACTTACTAGATGTATAACCTTGCAATGGTTAAACTCTCTGTGTCATAATATTTTCATGTGTAAAATGAGAAAAATTGTATCTATTCTATAATGTTGTGTTAAGGATTAGTTGAATTACAAAGGACGGCGTTTATAATAGTTTCTGGATCTGTTTGCATTTGCTAGTACTTTTCTGAGGGACCTACCATTTCAATTGTGGTAAATTTCTATTGTTTCTGTCATAATTCTATATTGTTCTAAGTCAGGAATATATGTCTACTTATATTTGTGTTTTCCAGGCACTAGTGAGAATGCTTTTTTTACCCACTCTCTGTCTTTGCTCTTGGACTCCCCAAATCCATTCTCCAAATAGCAGGTAAAATGCAAAAATACTATAAATCTATTTAAGCTACATCTTTGCTTAAAACCATCAAATGAACAAATCCCTGAATCAACATTCTACTACTACTATCAATATGCACACACACACATACCCACACAGACATCACAACCACACTTTTGATCATCATAGTAACCTGTTATAAAGTATTTTTCAGTTTCTTATTTCATGGCTATTTGTTTACTGAATTATTATTTTCATCCCTATTTAGAAAGTAAACTCCATTAAATTAGGAACTCTTGACTTTCTTGTTCATCAATCTACTAAGTCTAATACAAAGCCTGACACATGATATATTATATGAATATTTATTAAATAAAATAATGTATATAAGAACAGCTCCCAGTGAACTGCCTAATAATTGTATTCCAAGAGATTTCCATATAATAGTACCAATTCATTTTTTCAACTAGATGATCATGATCTAGGATTGCCATTTAGCTTTACATATTCAAATGTGTATAGATTTTAACTTTTCAGATATTCCTCTGGTGGGGAACATGAAATAGATGGAGGAAATCAAATGGAAATGAGCTAGACAGTATAAAATTATTTTCCCAAGTTTATTTTCTTACCTTATTGCTGTGATCCACATTCAGGATGTAGATTTTACAATTGCCTAAGAAATTTTAGCTTTCTTTTAAAACTGATATGCATATTCAGATCCACAAAATAAGAATTTTCATAAATATAGCCAGTCACTTATGTTTCTACAGAGCTCTCCAGGCTATCCTGCTTTGCATTCTGCCTGTAAATAGGGCAGCATTGGGTCCAGATAATAGTCGGCCTTTAAAACAAGATGCAAAACCATAGCCTACTATTTATGTTAATCCATTGAATATGAAATATCTGTTTAGACTTCCCAAAGCAATCAATTTAGAATAATCTATACTTCCCAATGGAGATATCAAATCAGACTGAATTAGATGAGGTAGAAATGCTGTGCAAAAGCCATTATTTATCTCCAAAAGAGTGAAACAGAGCAACAAACAATGCATGTCTTATCCCATCCATCATGTGCACAATTTTAAAAAGGTTGTAAGAAAACTCCAGATTAACGATATATTTCTCTCTCACAATTTTGGAAAATACTTTAACTTATCAAATTAGAAATATTCAGAAAGACTCATTATATTTGAATCCTGGGAACAAGTAGGCAAATAAAGACTTTGAGGCTTATACCACTATTTTTTATCAAGTATATACCTACTTAAAGAATATCAAAATCATTTTCCAAAATGAACTTTGTGAAGCTACAATAAGAATAACATTATTACAAGAAATCTATCAGGAAGCCAACTTAATGCTCTGCTGCCTCAAACCATTGTTAACATAGGCATTGGTAACCCACAGACAGACCAATGAAATTTATCTGGTATATATCAGAAAACAGCAACAAAAACAAATCCAAAATCATTTCTTCTCAACTGGAGTAAGAAATAGTAAACTAAATAAATAAGTAAATCATATAGTAAGTAACAAAGTAATAAAGTACTATGAGGAAAAATAAAGGAAGGAAATGAAACAGGGTGTGCTGGGAAGAGTGGTTACAATGATAAGTAAGGTGGTAAGATGGGGTCTCATTGAGAGGGTAGTAATTGAATAAATATTTGATGATTTTGAGGAAGTGAGCCAAGTTAATAATATCAGAATACTTCAGGAAAAACAAATAGTGCAAAGGCCTTGATGAGTGAATATGTCTGGAGTGTTCAAGGGACAGCAAGGTAGCTGAGTAGAATAAACAAGGCCAGAAGAGTAGGAGCTAAAGTCAGAAGGATTAACAAGGAACTGAATTGTGTAGGACTATGCATGACATTTACTTATAGCAAAATGCGGTGTCATGAAGGGAGTGGATGTTGAAAATAGACCAACATGATGTGATTAAATATTTAACAGTATAACTGAGGTGCTAGATTGAGAATAAAGAGTAAGATTATAAGAGTATAAGCAGGAAAAACAGACAGAGGCCCTTACAATATACTGAGTGAAAATCAAATGGTGTCTTGAACTAGGGTGATAGTGGTGGAGAAGCTGATGGTGACAGATCTGAGATTTAATTGGAAGAATTTCCTGAATGATTGAAAATAAATTTGGAGAGAAAAAAGATCCTCGATCTTGATGACATTAACTATGGGGGATTGTGGTGAGAACAGGTTTGAATAAGACAAATCAGGGCTGGACTGTGTTATTTTGAGATATCTTTTAGACATTCAATTTGATTTGTAAAGACAAGAGCGAAAGTAAGTAGAATTTTGTTTGAACAAGTTATGGAGAGCTAGACTTCACAAATATATTGGAATTTTTAATGGTCTGTTTTCACCTATATCTAAAACAAATATTTTTAGTGTGATTTATTAATAAAATATTTAATTTTCCTTCTAATACCAAACTACCTTATTTTAACTAATTTGTAAACAGTAATATATATATATATTCTTGTCATACATTGTCTATAGGTTTTGACATAATTTCTTTAAAAACAATTGATTTTTTGTGCATACATTTTAAGTATTAAGCACATAAGTAAGCTTTTTTTGCTCTTTCTCTGAAAAAAATAAGAAAACTCCCAAATTAATAAATGGCATATTGATATCTACCTTTAAATGTTCATTAATAACTTAGAAGCAGTTCTAATTAAAGCATATCTATTATTATTTTTAAAGAAAATGTATAAACCTCAGAAAGTGTCTAATTATAATATTTCATACAGAAATAAGCTAAGAAAAATAGTTTTGATTTTGCTGATTGCCTCATCTTGGTAAAATAAATAATAAGGCTTACTTAAAAATTTACTGTTATATGTTATATTCATGTTAAATACAACAAATACAATTTTTGTAAAACCACATTGCAACATTTCTATCAAATTCTATTAAATTATTCATAGAGGACTAAGTACAAAAAATAAATTGTGATGTTTAAGTAAGCTATATTTTATTGATTCCAATATACCTGTAACATCAAGATAAGCGTTATCATTTGAATTAGAGGTGCTTTTTTTTAATGGCACTTAAACTAAAAGTGTTTTAATTATTAAAATGTTAGACTGAATAAATTATATATACTAACAGTTATTTATTAAATTGCATCACATATATAACATCATATTAGATTTTTTAATGGGTAGGCAGTAAATGAAGATACTGATGCCTAGAGAAGCACAGTGAAAACCTAAAATAACCCAGGTAGTAAGTGACAGAAACAGATTCACACTCCGGTCCTACTGTGTCCGAAAATGTGACCTTATTCATTATACTGTATTTATTTCAACAACTTTCCATGAATGGCATTGTCACATGGATTGTAGATTTATGAAGCCCAGCTTCTAGCTTCTAAAAACCAATGGGAGCTATGGAGCTGAGTGGAAGCAAATAAGAAAAAAGGCAATGTCTGGCAGCTTATATTTTTAATCCCCTTAAAGCCAAGACTACTATATTTAATGGACAATTTTTATGCCTTGGCAATGTCTTCATGTTCCCCCACAGTCAGTCATCATACATAGTCCAAACTGTCCTGACTCACTTCTGGTACAACTGCCTTGGACATTCTTGCCAAGTGGTAGACCTCAATAAGGGGAATTTATACCTTGAGTTTTAACACCAAGACTTTTGGGCTTCTGAGCTATCAACACTATTGTTATGCACACTACAAAAGTTGGGGTTTACATCAGGTTCCAGCAGCACATCAGGAATATGGGTGGAAGAAAAAAACTAATATATATACTCATTCTGTTCCTGACCAATATTAACTATGCCTATTCATGATTGAAACTACACCTCCAGCAGTGCACTAAAGATTAGAACATCAGGCTCTATATCTATGCATGAATCTCCAGAGAGATATTTAGTATGAAAAGCAAAAGTGGCTCCTGGTTTTGGTAGGTATATATAAAGCTCAGTGGAGCTGGAAGAGGTCTATTATCCTAATAGAATGTGGTCATGGTACCAAGTCCAAACTCATTCTGCTCGCTGCATGACAGGCCAATACATCATGATACAAGGTGTTGGGTTAAGGAATAACTTTATTAGGATAGCTAGCAGACCAAGAAGATGAGGACTAATGTCCTAGAAAACCAACTTCTTTAAGTCAGAATTCAGGCTACTTTTATACTAAGAAGGGGAGTGGTGTGTTTGGTTGTTGCAAACTTCTTAATGTTGGAATCCTTTGTTCTTGCAGCTGTCCACATAGGTCAGGTCATGATGTTCCTGTAACCCCTTCAAAAAGACAAATGTTATTCTCTGTTCTGCAACTTTTCATCTTTATATGAATGGAAAAGTGTTATATCTTAAAGGTCAAAGCCTTAAAAATAGGCTATCCTGTATATTTTAGGCTACAATCAACATTCTTTTACAAAAGGTGTAGAACGAATATGACTGAGTACAGGAAACAGAGCACAGGATTAGAGCCAAAGGAACAGATCTAATATGGAGTCAGATTTCTTCTTCCCTATTATAGTCAGGTCAGTCACCCAAGTCTTAAGGGACTATGAGACACTCATCAGTGAAAGCAGAATCAAACATAACTGGATATTACTGCCATCATGTTATTTTAAAATAATATGCATTCCTTTAAGTATAAACTGCCAGGGTGATTTCCTTTCTGGATGATATGAAATTCCAGCAAATACCAAGGAGTCTCAATACTGATTCCGCTTAGAAAATAATTTGGTCCAAAATTTTTGCTTAAAGATAATCCTTATCTCAAGCTTGAACAATAAAATGTGTGAATAAACTAGTCAATTCCAAATAATCAAGCTGAAAAGAAAAAAGATAAACTATACTTTGGAATCTAAAGGGATTGGAGGAGAAGGTATGTGTGAATGGCAAAGGAAAAAGAAGGTGGCTCTAAAAAGCAGGACTGAGGGGTGAAAAGGAGCAACATATGGGTATGGAGTAAGAAATATGCAAATTCAGCTTCCTGGTCATCAAATTCTATGTGTCTTTCATTCTCCTACATCACTGTGGACAGAGTATTGTGGTTTCTGCCTCCTCCCAGAAATTGAGATTAGACTGAGGAAATAAACTAGATTTAATGATGGTTTACTGACTAGAGAAATGGAGATCAAATAAATGAATTTAGTATGACTTAAGAAAAAAGAAAAAAAAATCACATTTACCTGATGCTACCAGTGTTTTCAATTTCTACTCAATCACATATTAAAAAGTTTAAGTGTGGCCTAAAATCTAATTATAGTGTCCAGTTTTTTCTATGAGTAAAACAAATATCTGATCAATGAAACAAAAAAATTTAGGCAGTTTTTGTTTCAATCACAATGAAAAAATTTGAGTAAACCACCATATCTCCTCATTTGCATATTCTGCATATTTTTCTTAATATATATTTCATCTTAAAACATCTGAAAGAATATAAAACATATTCTTATTAGTTAACATTTAATTTTGATGCATACATTGCAATGTTATATCAGAATTTTCTGGCGTAAAATGTTGGTATAATTGAACATGTATCAGTCATAATTATGTCATGATAATGTCAATTTTATTTGAATACAGTCTTGCTTTCTAAACTGCATTTTTAGAAGCAGAATTCTTAATCGTTGTAGTGTCTTTCATGAACACCCTACACTATTGGTTTTGTAGTGAAAATTCCATGCATGCATTGTTCATTCATTCATTCAAAAATATAATTCAAGTAAAAATAATGTACTTATGTCTCTTGTGCTGGAGAGTCAAAGATAATTAAGTCACAAACCTAGAGTTCAAATTACTTAGTCTAATAGGGGAAAACACAACAAATAATAAATTGGGGAGAATGTGATAAGTGGTATAGTAGAGTTTTGTATTAAGTGCTGAAGAAACACAAATGAAAAATAAATGATTCTTCCTGGATGGTTTGTAAAATGTTTTAGATAATGCATACTCAATCTGGTTCTTGAAAGAAGGTTTTTCATTTTCACAAGGAAACCATCAACAATACAGTTATACTGTCTACTTGTATTTCTTTCCTTTTGGATTTGCAAAACCAACACCATTAATAAAATTTTGTTTAAAAATCATTCACTGTTAAAGCACTGTGAACATTTCTCATCCCCACAGAGTTCTGATTGTCAGGTTACACCTATTTTTTCTTAGTTGTAATAGGTTTACCATTTTGGAAATATTAATTAATGTTTTGTATATTCATGTTTCTTTTCCATCAAGTCAGATACAGTAATTATTGTATTTATATAGAGTACATATATCCAAACAATTTTGCAAATAATTGAACAAAGTATGCTCTATACTTTCTTTATCTTAAAATACAGATTTTCTGTCTTAAGAGAAAATTTTCCTTCTCAAAATTTGAATGAAAACACACTTGTAAACAATTCCATTGAATTAAATTAAAAGGACTAACATATTCTATTTTCAAAAATTTTCAGTCTTAGGGACAAAAAATTTTTACATTAGTTGCTTAATAGAATGTATTTTTATTCTCTTTGAAACTTTTTATAAATTTATATACTTTATTTTGAGTGCAGAACAACATTGTTAGGCAAGTTGTCTCAATAAGACTTTTTATTTCATTCAAGTCTTATTTATAATCTGTATCTAGCTGATTGGAGGTGACTTTATGATTATTAATGTATTTTAACATAATAATTGCACAAAGATAGTGAAAGCATTTCCTTAATGCATGCCTATTGTTTCCCATAGAACAAAGATGTAAAGAAAGATGTGATTAATGTTACAAGTTGGATCTATGTTTTTCTGTTAAATGAATATAATTAAGATGATGATTGGTTTAATTCTCATGTAAATAGTCACCTATATGTGATTTATTTACATTTTTAGATCAATGTATCTATTTATTAATATTTTATAAATATGCAGGGAGTTATATAAATAGACAAATACAGTTTTATTTTCTTAACATATTGCTTTTTCTTATGTGCCTTAAAATTCTGTTTAGCTTAGCATAATATCTTGGGTAAAAATTTCAAGTATACAGTAATTTAACTGTGGCTAAATGCAGAAATAATGCATATTTGTGGTCAATCGTCTTAACTTCTTTAATCAGTAATGTACCAGAAAATTAACTTCATTTGAAGCTTCATTTACTGAGGAATTTACATTTATAACCCCTTAATTTTTGGCCAGATCTGCCATTATATTGAAAATGCTCAATGTTTACATATTTGATGTATTCTGATTTTTTTAACAATTTGAGAAGAAATCATCTGTAAGTGATTTACTTTAACATAAAGGAAATATAGAGCACACTTTAATTATTTGCAAAATATTTGTTGTTTGGCTATATATGCCCTATATAAACAAAATAATTAGATGCTAATAATTAGTGATTACTATGCATAATGATTAGATGCTTGAATTTTTAGTATAAGTTGAAGGAAATAAAATAATAAATGAAACGTTTTAAGCACCTGGTTTGTGCTGGGTATATAGTAAATGGTCATTAAATGCTTGCAAGTAAACATATTGGCACGTAACACATTTTCTCTTTTAAAACCATCCCTTCAGGAAAGTATTACCACTATCAGATTTCAGGTCAGGAAGTTGCATGAGGAAGGTTAACTTCTCAAAAAAAAAATGTAATTTGTCAAAATATACCATGTGATTAAGTCAAAGCTGATTCCCAGCAAAACGCTGTGCCATCCCTTTGATAGCGTTATGTTTCTTACTCATGATATTACACCCACAGCTAGGCAGCCTAATCTATTTAAACCTTTAACTCTAATAGAAGAGAGAATAAGGTAAGTATTCACTCCAGAACAGATACCTGCACAAAAGTGCTTTATTAGATTAGTCACATACTTCCATATCAACACCACACCTGCACCTTTGAAACCAAGATTATGGTGGTGAACTTTGAAAGAAGTATTGCTGTGATTGACAAGAAATTCTCAGAATCCCTATTCAATTTTGTTTTCCATTAATTAATGGGAAATATTCAATACCTATAGAATCAGTACTTTATAAAGGCTCAGATGTTTAAAATCATATGTCAAGAATTGAGACATTCTCAATTGATTCACTTATCTAAGCAAAAATGAATTTATTGACCACCTATAATAAATAGGTAGGACACTTTTAGAATAAGAAATTTCAGTGCATTATGCTTTATAGACTACAAATACTAGAATTATCTGTGCAGAGATATCTCCTTTTGTTAAAATTCCTCTAGGGGCTTATATTTTATCAAGGCTCACAGTGTCATGTAGTCTTGGTTTCTTACACATACAGGTCAATCACAATTAAGTGTTTCAATTTGACTCCATTTGAACTATGACAGAATCACTGTTCAATTCATTATTCAGATAACCATCAACTTTTTGCTATTGTGGTTATTACATAAAATTTCTAACTAAATGAAAATGATTCATATATTCATTAATTTGAAAATTATTATTAATTGCAATTCACATCACAGCAGTTCAACTGAAGGAGATCAGATTCGTTCTACATTTAGCTCAACCTGCCAATTGCTGAATTATATAATTTCTTTTACCCAATATTTATGCAGTACCTGCTAAGTCATTTGCTAGATATTGGACATCCATAGACAAATCCTGACATCATAAGTGTAAAATCTTGAGGAGAAAGGAAACATTTGTCAATTGATCTCATTACAATTTTTTAATTGTTTAAAAATCTACAGGAGATTGATATGTAACTACCCACAAGGGTCTCCTAGATCAGAATGGAGGTGGTTGTATGCTATAATGGGAGTGTTAGGTAGTTGGATAAATGGGGGCATGAGGCAGACAGTTGAAGGAGAAGAAGGATGGTCTATAAGATGGCGGTATGCCCACCTTCAGCATAAAAGAGCTTTACTTTCTCTAAATGAGTGCCAGCAAGAAACGCGTTAGAACTCAACAGCTGCAACTGCCCCGTAGCAACAAGGACCTAAACGGTCATGACCCAATGCTCATTGTAATATAATTAGCATTGCAGTTTAGGCCTTCCCCACCATGGGTTTTTCTATATGCATTATTGGTAAGGACATACACAAAACAGGATGAGCATTCCAGGGGCAAGAGCTGTCAATCAATCTAGAGACTACCCCTAAGTGAGCTATCTGCCCTTGGATCAGCCCACCTCCTGGTCTTGGAGATGAACTTTCCCATTGCTAAATAAAACCTTTAAAATATTTTGCTACACCATGCTTCTATCTCCCACTTGAATTCTTATCTTTTGGGTGACTAGAACTAGTCTTTTTCCTTCCCATTTTGGGGTAACAGAAGCAATGCTGTGCAGTAGTAGGAAAACTGTTGAATCTGAAGTTTACAGTTCACGATGTTTCATATCAATTCTATATTTCTATTTTCTGAATAAAATTGAAGTGAATCATAAAGCTTAACTCTGCATAGCTTTTTTGACAATTAAAGAATTATTATATGTGACAAGAGCCTATGAGGCAGCATGGGATTTTTATGTGGGATTTTGAAATTTACTGCCAATGGACCTAAGTTTGATAGCTGTATGTCTAACCTGGCAAAATTATGAAGGTCCTGGAAGTCATCATATCTTTATTTATATATTTGAATATGTGTTTACTATTTGTGTAAAGTATCTATCACACAGAAGGCACTAAAGAAATAAAACAAAATATGAACGACCCTCTCTTTATAAATTGTGAAATGTGTACAGTATAATTACTTCCTACTTTTCACCACACCTATGACATGCATAACTGCTGTTTTGTGTTACTTCTATCCATTCAATCACTCCTTTAATTCACTAACACTTTTGTTGTCTTAAACTCTCAAAAGAAATAAATATAAATAAAGGCGTCTAATGCATACATTCCAGAAAAAATCCCAATGGAAATTACTTTCTTTTCCAGCTCCTTGTCTAATAATTTTCAATATAAAATCTGAGGTCCTGAGGATAATTTCTAGATTCATACAGAAGCTTATTGGATTATTCTAGCTTAAAAATATGTTTTCCCAGCCAAGTGTTTTAACTATGTAAATAGATGATAAGTCTAAGTGTAGTCATTACATGGATGGTATTTTTTTTAATACACTCAGCATTTTATTTCTTTTGACTGGGACATTCAATCCATTGACACTTCAGGTGATTATTGGTAAGTATGTACTTGTCATCATTTTGTCACTTGTTTTCTGATTGTTTTTGTAGTTTTCTTTTTCTTTTTCTGTTTTTTTATTTTGGTCTTTTTTGTTCCTGTGTATTTCTTTGTTTCTAGTTTTTGTATGTATGAAGCGGGTTTTTTATTGTAATTATCACATATTTCATGTATGTTGACCTGTAAATTATATCTCCTTGATTTAAGCTGTATAATCATTTAAGTCTAATAACCACATTCTAAAAGCTCTACATTCTCTACCATACCCACCATGTTTTGTGTTTTTCATGTTATATTTCACATCTTTATGTCTATCTCTTATCTGTTTATTGTAGTTGTAGTTAATTTTACAATTTTATTTTTTAACCTTTGTACTAACTTATTTAAGTGGTTGAACCACTGCCTCTACCAGCAGGATTTTTTCCTTCTTATAATTTCTTATTTTCTGTTGTAGTGTTCCTTTTTCACTTAAAGAAGACCCTTAACGCTTTTTGTAAGGTCAGTTTAGTGTTGATGAATTCTTTTGGCTTTTGCTTGTCTGAGAAGCTTCTTATGTCTCCTTCAATTCTGAATGATAACCTGTCTGAGTAGAGTATCCTAGGCTATAGTTTTTGGCTTTGTTTTTGTTTTTTCCTTTTATGCATTTTAAATGTGTTATGCCACTCCTTTCTGGCCTTCAAAGTTTCTGCTGAAAGATCAGCTGATAGCCTTAGGTGTGATAGCTTTGTATGTGACTCTTGTTTTTCTCACTGCTTTTAAAATTCTCTCTTTATCTTTAATATTTTCTATATTAATTATGATATGTCTTGGTGTGACTTTCTTTGGGTTCATCTTGTTTGGGATTCTCTGCTTCCTATACCTGGATATCTGTTTTCTTTCTTCAGATTCAGAAGTTTACAGCCATAATTTCATCTCTTCTGGGACCCCTGTAATGTGAATATTAGTAGGCTTGATGTTGTCCCAGAGGTTGCTTAAACTATTCTCATTTTTTAAAATTTACTTTTATTTTTGCTGTTCTGATTCGGTGATTTCCATTATACAGTCTTTCTAATTGCTTATGTGTTCTTCTGTATCACTGAATATGCTGTTAATTCCTTCTTGTGTATTTTTGAATTTTAGTTATTAGATTCTTCAGCTCTGACTGGCTCTTTTTATATTTTATAGTTCTTCTTAAAATTTTCACTGTGTTCATCTATCTTTTCCCCAGTTCAGTTAGCATTCTCATCACTATTTGCTTTGGACTCTTTATCAGCTTAATTATTTATCTTTGTTTCATTAGGGTGTTTTTCAGGAATTATTTTTTTCTGGTTCTTTCCTTTAAATCATATTCTTCTGTCTTTGTATTTTGTTTACCTTTCTCTGTCTTAATGAAATTGGGTGAAACAGTTACCTATCCTAGTCTTGAAGGCATGTCCTTGTGTGAAAGTGTCCCTGTGCAGTCTGCACATGCCCAGTGGATTTGGTGGGAGAGCCTGAATCTGAAGTGCGCACAAGTCACGTCTTCCTCTTGGGTCTGCGGACAGCTGCCATCTTGGTGGAAGGTGGGGCGGGAGTTGGAGGAGCTGAAGCCAGAGCCAGACATAAGTAAGGGTTTCTCCTATGCTCAGTGGAGGTCATTGCCATTTGGGGGGTGGGGGATGGGCCCAAAGGTCTGGTGCAAAATCCCTGAAGGAGCTGGGTTTCTCCTAGGTGTGATGGTATTCTGTACCTTGATTTGTGATGTTACCAGGGCCTGTGGGCTTGGGGCTGCACCTCTGTGTTCCTTTCACTTTTTCCCTGGTGTTCATGCCTTGGTTACAGGCTAGGTCAGGTCCAGAGAGGTTGATGAAACACCATTGAACTAGCCCCGCTCCCTCCAAAGTGTGCACAGAGGCATATGCCTGCAACGGTAGTCTTCACTATGGAACCAGATTAACTCCCTCGGGAGTGTCTACAGGGATGAACCAGCTGGCAATGGCTACCTCAGCCCTAGTCAGATGCAGGGCAGGGGTCCCTGTTGACTCCATTCCCTCCAGGTATGTGCAATCTCACTGGCAGCACCACCTCCTCTGTAGCAGGGAGCAGTGCCAGAGCAAGAGGAGATGGAATAGAAATCTGGTGTGTCTTGGGTGGCACATTGTTGTGGTCCTGACAAGCCGGACAGAGCCCCAGGAAGTTTTCAAAGTGATGTGACTGTGAGTAAACAAATCTGTGCATGCATTTTTCAAGAGTGGAGTCTCAGTTTCTTACAGCTTTCCAGTAAGCCTCACTGCTTTTCAAGCCAGCTAAGGCAGCTCCTCTTGCCAGTGTCAGACACAGGTCTAGGGTGTCTAATATATGTCTCAAACTCTCAGTCCCCAGGGAGAATCCCTAAGCCTATAATATCTGCTTCTTCTTCTGTGCCCCTACTAGAGGTGAGGGTCCTAATTAGATTCCTTTCCTCCCTTCCTACTGGCCTTCATGTGGATTTTTTTTCTATTCTTGGCTGTAAAAGAGTTAGTTATTCTGCTAGTCCCCAGGACAATCTCAGTGAGAGTTGCTCTATATATAGTTGTAGTTTTGATATGTTTTGCATCCTCCTATTAGGTTATCTTAATCTCTGGTCCTAGCTTTTTTGATGTTAATACCTAACAATATATGAACCATTCAATTAATTTATTATATATATCTCATGTTTTACATATATATGTAAATATATTATATCATTTTGTATATATGTATCATTATATCATATACCATTGTATATATATCATTATATGTATAAATATCATTATATATAAATATATATTTTATTATATAATATATAATGTATATTTATAAAACCTTCTCTTTGTGTGATGGTAATTTCATATATACTCCACCACTTGGGTGAAGAAAAGTGAAGACAAATCTGCATGGTACTCAGAACTTGTTTAAAGAAGAAACAACTCACAATTCAATTCTCCACACAATACAGTTGTTAGTTTTTTGATTCATCCTGTAGCATAAATCAGAAAGGACTCATAAACTCTTTTGAGCTATAATGGAAATGAACTGAATGTAATTGATGAGTGGCTGACAGAGCATACATATCTATAGAAGCAATTTAAGTCTTGAAAAAGATTTCTTGGAATCCCTTAGAGCACAAAATTATTTTCTGTATATTTTGAAAATTACCTTTGAAGCAAATGATGGAATAGAAAACAAAAATAATGCACCTTATACAAGAGTTTCCTCAGTGCCAATATTTGAACAATATTTCTGAAGTACATAAAGTTATATTTTATCTCCTCTGCTCCTTTGTTCTTCATAGGTTCACAGTATGAGAATGATTATACGTATCTATCTATCTCTGCCTAATCTGTCTGAGTATACATATACAGACATACAAATATATATATAAATATATATAAGAGTACATATACATAGATATATATTAGAAGAGAATCATACTAAATATCTTTACAAACAGTCTTCCTCCAGACACACATACAGTGGGTTGGGGGTTTGGTTATCACATTTGAGAAGGAATATAAATAAATCAGAATAAAATGTGCCCAGATGGAATGGTGTCATTCAAATCATTGAATATGAGGACCCATAAACCAACAGTTGCAATACATCCTGTAGACAATAAATGTAGTGAGAATATATGTGCTTTCATACAATTTTCCCAAAATGTTCTTAGTCATGTTGCAATTGACATGAACATATTGTTTATTTAGTTTTAACTAAGCAGCACATTTCAAATTATACATGTAGATAAAATGTAAAATAGCAAAGCTTTAAATACTTTTTTACTGCCTTTTAATAGTACCTACAATTCATTTGTATCTTACATATGCCTACTTTTTTCCTCAGAATTTGTACTTTGGCTTAACTGTGAATGTTTTCCTTATATTCCAAATTCTATCTTGATATGTAATTTCACAATTTTGAAGTAGATTTAAAGAAATAAAATCAGACAATGTTATCAATACACTGAAATACGAATTTCTAAAATACAGGTTTTTCAATAGGCAAAATTCGTGGAAATGAACTAAATATATCACATCTTAAGACCAACAACAAATGAACATCTATCTTTGTAGTTTTGGGCATCATTAGCACAAGATCATTGTCTTATATGATTTGTCTTGACTTGTCTTGCATTCAATAGTCCATTTATAGTCTGATATTAATGTACTACCATGTTAATTGTGGAGTACATATGTATTATATATTAAGGTTAAAGATTGAACTTGTGAAATAACTATATGCCGTTAGATGCTATTAGACTAACATTTATTTAAAAGAGAGATTTTAAACAAGTTTTGGAGAGAAGTAAAATCATTGTTGATTAAAAATTCTGCAGAAAGTATTCTTAGAATAATTATTTCACTTATTTGGATTTAATTAAGTATCACCAAGTGATGCTTACTGATAATTAAATGATGAGACTAATGAAATATCTTTCTGTTGCAATTATAAAATGTTATCAAGAGAAAATTAATAATAAAAGTTTGATTTACATATTATCTGCAACTATGTAACACCCTAATAAGAAATATCTCTCTCTTACCCAGAAAGAAGTAAGAAATATCTCTAAGAATACATAAACATGTAAAATTTAAAAAAATGCTTTTAGCTAAAACCAAATAAATAATAGATTTATTTCAATTGCAGTGTAAGGGGCAGTGAAACAATCAACTTTCTCATTCTATTCATTTTATTTGAACAAATACAGCTGAAGAGTAAGTTGCTAACTACATATTGAGAATGCTTATCATTCATGAGATGCTAAGATGCAAAGCCATGATATCTATTGTTTCTTGTAGGACTTTATATGCTTTCTTATTAAAATGCATCTTATTAGTATTGATTAATTATTCTGGGTTCTCAAAAATGTTGAGATCAAATTCTGCCATTTAAATATTCCTGCTATTGTATCTCAAATTTGATAAGTATACTATTAATGTCCCCTTCCACATCACAACTAAGTGTTGAATGAGGCAGGACCAGGAACTTGAGGTCCTGTAGCACATCACTAGATGTGTTTCTTAAGGTTCACAGAAACTAATTTTTCAAAAAATCCTTGTCAAAAGTCCTAAACACAAGTTTATACAATATTATACACCAATTATATCTCAATACAAATGATTAAATAAGAAATTTTATGTTATGTAGATTTTTACCACAATAAAAACAAATTAAAAAGTTGTATCTGTGTGAAGAAAATTCAATAGGTAAAGAATTTTTTTTAACAAGGATGTTGAAACTGCTGATATTTCCATACAAAAGATTCAGTTTAGACCCCTTCTCTACAGTCACTGAAAAATTAATTCAAAATGGATCTCAGGCCTAAATGTAAGACCTAAAACTATATAACTTTCAGAAGAAAGCATAGGGCTAAATGTTCACATAAGATTAGATCTAGGGTTAGACAAAGTGCTTTTTTCATACACCTAAACACAAGGGACAGATGAAAGTAGCTAGATTGGACTTGATCAAAATTTAAAATATTTGTGTTTCAAATAACACCATCAAGAAAATGATAAGACAACCCATATATGAAAAAAAATTTGTAAATCATATATCTGATAAGACTCATACTTCTTTCACTCTGTTCTCACAAGTTCTTCATATGTTATCAATCTCACTAGTTTCTTGTTTATATTTCCTACATGTCTTTATGTTCAAATTATCAAATATATGTTTTTTTTTCTATTTTTTCCTTCTTCATTTCACAAAAAGACACATAACATATATATTCCTTTGCAGTTTGATTTATCTACTGGACATTAGATCATGGAAATCACTCATATTATTTCACAAACACCTTCCTAATAATTTTATGCTAATGCTTAATGTTCCACTAGGTAAAGACACTATGGTTTATTAAGACAGATCTCCTACTTATGAGCAATTAAAATTGTCCTAACGTTTTGCAACTCAGTCTATGCATTCCTTAATGATATTGGCCACAGGTCTTTTTGGCCACTGGAGATATATACCCAGAGTAGAAATGAGATCCTGAGTCAAATGTCCAAATGTATTTTATTAGATATTTCCGAATTATGCTTCATAAAGACTGCCAAATTGCATTTCCATCAGCAATGAATGTGAGTGAATGTTTCTCCACAACCAGCCAATAGAGCAATTTTTATTTTCTTTGTCAATTTGCTAAGCAAATATATTGACTATAATATTAATTTTCATTCATTATATTATTAGTGAGGTTGAACACTTTTTCACTTATTTAAGGATCATTATTATATATGTTTTGAAAAGTTTCTATTCATTAAATTTACCAATTTTTATATCATTTTTTGATATTTTCCCTTAATCTTTTTGAAAATTTCTTTGAGCCCTTTATCTACAGTAGATATTTCAAATATTTTCCTCCAGTTTGCTAATTATATTTCTATTTTTCATGCTATTTTTGTTTTTGAAGAGTAGAAGTATTTTTATGATGTCAAATTTACCAGTCTTCTTTTATTGCATCTGAGTTTTGAATCCTACTTAGAAAGCCTTTCCGTACACTCAGATTAAAGATAATTTCTTTCATTTTACCTATTATTTGCATGATATCTTTATTTGATCCAGTTGAAGGTTAATTTGGGGGTGTGATTTGAGGATTAGCCTTCATTCTATCTTTTTCAATATAGCTAACCAATTACCCTGGAAATATTTATTAAAAATATATTTGCCCCAGAATTCTGAGATAATGTATTTGTCATATAGTTATTAAACTTTAAAAAATGTATTTAGGTCTTTCCACTTGTCTACCACTTTATCTGTCATAATTCTATTTTGACCACAGAGTTTTTACAGCAACATAAGTCTTACAATACAAATTTTAGTTGTAGACTTCAACAGGTTGGCAAAACTTGTGTTAGACTCCTCATGGAAGTTTTGGAGATGTAGACAATGTTTATTGAACTTGGGAATCCAGGATATTCAAATGTCTTTTTTCCTTATTTTTCATTCTCATCATGGGGGAAGAAAACCATTCAGGAGAGCTACACTTAAATCGTAAAAGTTCAGAACTTGGGAGAGAGAAAACAGAACTGCTAAATAAAGGCATTTACAGAAAAAATAAATGGCATGAACAGTCAAAATCCTGGAGAAAGAAAATGGAGAAGGTTCAGAAGATACTCTTCAAGAATATAACTGCAAATTAGAATTCAGTAACACTACTATAGTTTGTTTTTCAGAGTATTAGCATTTGTACCAAATAAATAAAACCTTAAATCAAAAAAAAAAAAGACTTGCATATTGATGTTTATAGCACCTTTGTTTATCTAATAGCCAATGAAGGAAACACTCAGATATCCATCATTATAAGAATAAGTAAACAAACAATGGTATGTTCACATGATGGAACGTTACTTAGCCAAAAAAATTGACAGGCAAATTAATTAATGATAGAAAAAAAATCGGACAAGTGGCTGCCTCTAGGGGTCAAGGGTAGAACCTCTGAAACAGCCATAAGGGCACTTTCTATATTTATGGTAATATTCTATAGCATGGTAGAAGTTAGCATTTTTTTGTATGCAAATATGCATGCATTTGTATACATCATGTATTTGTCAACAGTTAGCAAATATACACAAAAGATTTACTCATCTCATTCTAAAATATTAGTCAAAAAGAAGTATGTAAACCAATATTGAATTTTAGCTAATGATATGTATGCTGGAATATTTCAGGAGAAATGCAGCAGTATACTGGTGTCTGTAATTTTTTTTTAAATGCATTAAAAATAACAGACTAATGAATGATCAAAAATGGATAGATTATAAAATGTGATAAAACTCTCTTTATATAAATACATTAGGAAGGCAGAATTATTCTTCTGTCTCTTCCCTTTGTATGATTTTAAGTTATTTTATATCTCTGGCTTCAGTATTTCCTCCATGTGGGAGACATGTATATAGTTGACATTTCATCCAAATGGGAGATATGGGTATAGGTGTCATGTTACTATTTAGGAAAATTGATATAGAAAATAAACATGATTCAGACAGGTATACTCAACATATATCTAAATAACATAATTTCACAGTATAGATTTATTTCTAAAAGTAGAAATAGAAATAAGACTTCCATTGAAAGATATATGGGGAAAAATAAATTTTCACCTGGTGTCTATATCATAATATGATAATACTGGCTTAGACTGAGGTTGTTTCAGTATATAAAGTGAGAAGTGACCAGATTCTGGGAACACTTTGAAGATAAAGCTAGCAAGCAGTGCAAATGGATTGAATTTGGATAATGAAATAAAAAGTAATGACTGATTGAATACTATGTATATGAAAACAAACAAAATTTCCATTGACAGATGAATGGACAAAGAAAATGTGCTATATATAGTGGAATATTATTCAGCCATAAAATGAGGAGACCCTGTCATTGGTGACAATATGGGTGAAACTTGAGGGCATTATGCTGAGTGCAGTGTGTTAGAGAAAGACAAATACTGTATGATCTCACTTGTATGCAGAACCCTAATAAAATGAACTCATAGAAACAGAACATTTTGGTGGTTGCCAGGGGTGAGGAGCAGAAGGTGAAAGAAATGGGTGAAGGTGATCAAAAGAGACAGACTTCCACTTATAAGATGAATGTTATGGACAAGTAATGTACAGCATGGCAACTATAGTTAACAATAGTGTATTGTATATTTAAACTTGTTAAGAGAGTAGCTTTTTAGAAGTTCTCAACACACACACACAAATTGTACCTATGTGAAATTATGGATGATAACTAACTTTATTGTGGTGATCATTTCTCAGTATACACATATATCAAATCATTGTGTTTTATACCTTAAACTTATAATGTGTTATATGTCAGTTATATCTCAATAAAACCTAACCAAAATAATTAATATCCTACTCAGTAGCAACCAGTATAATAGCTACTACATCACAGAATGAAATACACACAAAAGCAATCATAGCAATTTGTCAATAACACTTACAATTATATACAAGTATGTAATTTGAAAGAAACAATTCACTTTTGAAGACATAGTCTATAGAAAACAAAATTGAAGTGAGCTAGTCCTATCTGTGGACTGATAACTGAGAACTATTTTTATAATCACCAAGTGGGAAAAGAAAAGGTGAAAGAGAAAGGTAGGTGTTTCAATGAATTCTGAGACGAAATTTCTACTTAATTTGTAATTGTGGGCCTTATTAAGTTTGATTTTGCCAAATAAAGTAATGAGACTTATTCTGGGCACTGAAGTATAACAGGGCACCATATGGTGCCTGGTTGGAAGGGTGATTGTATTGGATGTGTGCCTTATTGAGCACAAGCTCAGAGTACAGGAAATGTGTGTGGTAGTGGCATAGTAATTGGGAGATAGTTCTCTGTGGGTCTCATGTTTCTACCTATCTTGTGATACTTTTATCCCAGATTGTCTTTTTAAGGATGTCTGTAAACAGCCTTGGAAAATGGAAATTGTGTCTCACTCCTGGGCAAAAGTGGATTTATATGCTACCCAGGAAAATAAGGATAATGTCCCCCAGTGGGGCAAATAATGAGCAGGTTTATTGGCAGCTTTCTTGAAAGTTTAAAGCTTTCCTAAGCTCAGGGCTTCTCAGCTGTAACACAAACCTCTTGGTTGTGCAGCATCCATCTACCTCACTTCAGCATCACCAGGGACTTAGCAAAAACATTAAGTTCAGACTGCCTGCTATACTGAATGAAAAGTCCATAGTTGTAAGTAGGGTAAAATATTAGTTCAGAGTTACTGACAGTGGTGATCATGGACTTAATCTAGCACGTTGCCCTATTCTTATGCGATTTACAAACAACAACAACAACTTCTATAAATGTAGTGATGGGAACATCACTCAGACAAGGCTCATTGTTGTAATCTAGAGTGACTTGGCCATCTCTGTGTTGAGAGCTTCCTCTTATTTAGTAACCCATCAAATAACACTTCAGTAAAACTCTGATGATCCAGCCGAGACAATCTAACACCTTGCCAACAATTTTTCTGACGGGAGTGAGTAGATCATGTTTCCTTCGATGTTTCAATAGGGATGAGATCACTGGAGAAGCTGAGGGAATGGTGTTATGTAGAGAAGACATCATCAAGCAGTATATTTTGAGTTCCAAAGGGATTCTCTGGAACTTGTGGCTTTCCCGGGAACTTTCTATAATAGATTATGTTAGTATCCAGACACTTTCTATAATACACTCCATGTTTTTACACAAGTTTGTTTGAATTATGATTTTTGCAAATTGCAATCCAGAAAATCTTTTTTTTTTGTGTGAGTGTATTCAAAGAAATTTATTTATTTATTTATTTTTATTGAGTTATAGTCAGTTTACAATGTTCTGTCAATTTCTGGTATACAGCACAAAATTCTTCAGTCATAAATGAATATACATATATTCGTTTTCATATTATTGAGCTACTACAAGATATTGAATATATTCCCCTGTGCTATACAGTATAAACTTGTTTATATATTTTATATATACCCAGAAAATCTTTTTTTTAACATTTTTTATTGATTTATAATCATTTTACAATGTTGTGTCAAATTCCAGTGTTCAGCACAATTTTTCAGTCATTCATGGACATATACACACTCATTGTCACATTTTTTTCTCTGTGATTTATCATCACATTTTGTGTATATTTCCCTGTGCTATACAGTGTAATCTTGTTTATCTATTCTACAATTTTGAAATCCCAATCTATCCCTTCCCACCCTCTGCCCCCCTGGTAACCACAAGTCTGTATTCTCTGTCCATGAGTCTATTTCTGTCCTGTATTTATGCTTTGTTTTTATTTGTTTGTTTGTTTTTGTTTTTGTTTTTTAGATTCCACATATGAGCGATCTCATATGGTATTTTTCTTTTTCTTTCTGGCTTACTTCACTTAGAATGACATTCTCTAGGAGCATCCATGTTGCTAAATGGCGTTATGTTGTCAGTTTTTATGGCTGAGTAGTATTCCATTGTATAAATAAACCACATCTTCTTTATCCAGTCACCTGTTGATGGACATTTAGGCTGTTTCCATGTTTTGGCTATTGTAAATAGTGCTGCTATGAACATTGGGGTGCAGGTGTCATCCTGAAGTAGGGTTCCTTCTGGATACAAGCCTAGGAGTGGGATTCCTGTGTCAAATGGTAAGTCTATTCCTAGTCTTTTGAGGAATCTCCACACTGTTTTCCATAGTGGCTGCACCAAACTGCATTCCCACCAGCAGTGTAGGAGGGTTCCCCTTTCGCCACAGCCTCTCCAGCATTTGTCATTTGTGGATTTTTGAATGATGGCCATTCTGACTGGTGTGAGGTGATACCTCATTGTAGTTTTGATTTGCATTTCTCTGATAATTAGTGATATTGAGCATTTTTTCATGTGCTTTTTGATCATTTGTATGTCTTCCTTGGAGAATTGCTTGTTTAGGTCTTCTGCCCATTTTTGGATTGGGTTGTTTATTTTTTTCTTATTGAGTTATATGAGCTGCTTATATATTCTGGAGATCAAGCCTTTGTTGGCTTCACTTGCAAAAATTTTCTCCCATTCCGTAGGTTTTCTTCTTGTTTTATTTCTGATTTCCTTTGCTCTGCAGAAGCTTGTAAGTTTCATTAGGTCCCATTTGTTTATTCTTGCTTTTATTTCTTCTAGGAGAAAATTTTTGAAATGTATGTCAGATAATGTATTGCCTATGTTTTCCTCTAGGAGGTTTATTGTATGTTGTCTTATGTTTAAGTCTTTAATCCATTTTGAGTTGATTTTTGTATATGGTGTCAGGGTGTGTTCTAGCTTCATTGTTTTACATGCTGCTGTCCAGTTTTCCCAACACCATTTGCTGAAGAGACTGTCTTTATTCCATTGTATATTCTTGCCTCCTTTGTCGAACATGAGTTGACCAAAAGTTTGTGGGTTCACTTCTGGGCTCTCTATTCTGTTCCATTGGTCTATAATGTCTGTTTTGGTACCAATACCATGCTGTCTTGATGACTGTAGCTCTATAGTATTGTCTGAAGTCTGGGAGAGTTATTCCTCCAGCCCTTTCTTTCTCTTCAGTAATGCTTTAGCAATTCTAGGTCTTTGATGGTTCCATATAAATTTTATTATGGTTTGTTCTAGTTCTGTGAAATATGTCCTGGGTAATTGGATAGGGATTGCATTAACTCTGTAGATTGCCTTGGTCAGTGTGATCATTTTAACAATATTGATTCTTCCAATCCAAGAGCATGGAATATCTTTCCATTTTTTAAAGTCTTCTTAAATTTCCTTCATCAATGGTTTATAGTTTTCTGTGTATAATTCTTTCACCTCCTTGGTTAGATTTATTTCCAGATATTTTATTACTTTGGGTGCTATTTTAAAGGGGATTTTTTCTTTACTTTCTTTTTCTGTTGATTTATCGTTAGTGTAAAGAAATGCAACTGATTTTTGAACATTAATTTTGTAACCTGCTACCTTGCTGAATTCTTCGATCAGCTCTAGTAGCTTTTGTGTGGACCTTTTAGGGTTTTCTATATATAGTAACATGTCGTCAGCATATAGTGACACTTTTACCTCTTCTTTTCCAATTTGGATCCCTTTTATTTCTTTCTCTTGCCTGACTGCTGTGGCTAGGACTTCCAGGACTATGTTGAATAGGAGGGGTGATAGTGGGCATCCTTGTCTTGTCCCAGATTTTAGTGGGAAGCTTTTGAGTTTTTCACCGTTGAGAACTATGCTGGCTGTAGCTTTGTCATATATAGCTTTTATTATGTTGAGATATGTTCCCTCTATACCCACTTTGGCAAGAGTTTTTATCATAAATGGGTGTTGAATTTTATCAAATGCTTTTTCTGCATCGATTGAGATGATCATGTGGTTTTTGTCCTTTCTCTTGTTGACGTGATGTATTAAATTGATTGATTTGCGTATGTTGAACCAGCCTTGTGTCCCTGGGATGAACCCTACTTGGTCATGATGTATAATCTTTTTTATGTGTGGTTGGATTCTATTTGCTAAAATTTTGGTGAGGATTTTGGTGTCTATGTTCATCAGTGATATTGGCCTATAATTCTTTTTTTTGTAGTGTCTTTGCCTGGTTTTGGTATGAGGGTGATGGTGGCTTCATAGAATGAGTTTGGGAGTATTCCCTCCTTTTCAATAGTCTGGAAGAGTTTGAGAAGGACTGGTATGAGTTCTTCTTTGTATGTTTCGTAGAATTCCCCAGTGAAGCCATCCAGTCCTGGACTTTTATTTGTAGGAAGGTTTTTAATTGCTATTTCTATTTCCTTTCTAGTGATCGGATTGTTCAAGTGTTCCGTTTCTTCTTGATTCAGTTTTGGTGGACAGTATGTTTCCAGAAACTTGTCCATCTCCTCTAGGTTATCCAGTTTGGTTCCATATAGTTTTTCACAATATTCTCGTATGATATTCTGTATTTCTATTTTGTTTGTTGTAATTTCTCCATTTTCCTTTCTTATTGTGCTAATTTGTGCTATCTTTTTTCTTCTTTGTGAGTTTGGCCAGAGGTTTGTCAATTTTATTTACTTTTTCAAAAAACCAGCTTTTGGTTTGGTTGATTTTTTCTATGGTCTTGTTAATCTCTATTGTATTTAATTCCTCTCTGATCTTTATTATTTCCTTCCTTCTGCTGCTTTTTGGGGTTTTTTGTTCTTCTTTTTCTAATTGATTCAGGTGGTGGGTTAACTTGTTTATTTGAGATTGTTCTTCTTTTTTGAGGAAGGCCTGTATCACTATAAACTTCCCTCTTAGCACTGCCTTTGCTGTGTCCCATAGGTTTTGAGTGGTTGTGCTTTCATTATCATTTGTCTCAAGGTATTTTTTTAATTTCAACTTTGATTTCCTCTTTGATCCATTGTTTTTTCAATAACATATTGTTTAATCTCCATGCTTTTCTTTTTTTCTCCTTTGTTTCTCTGTTGTTGATTTCCAGATTCATGGCATTGTGGTCAGTAAAGATGCTTGAGATAATTTCTATCTTCTTAAATTTGTTGACGTTTCTTTTGTGTCCAAGTACATGATCGATCCTGAGAAATGTTCCATGTGCACTTTCAAAGAATTTATATTCTATTTTTGGGGGTGTAATGCTCTGAAAATATCCACCAAATCTAGTTTTTCTATTGTAGTATTTAATTTCTCTGTTGCCTTGTTTATTTTCTGTCTGGAAGATCTGTCTAGTGATGTTAATGCAGTGTTAAAATCTCCAGCTATGATTGTATTCCCATCAATATCCCCCTTTATCTCTGTTAGTAATTCTTGTATGTACTTAGGTGCTCCTATATTGGGTGCTTATATATTAACGAGTGTAATGTCTTCATCTTGTATCACTGCTTTAATCATTATAAAATGTCCCTCTTTATCTTTCTTTATGGCCTTTGTTTTAAAGTCTATTTTGTCTGAAATCAGTACTGCAACACCTGCTTTTTTGGCTTTTCCATTTGCATGGAATATCCTTTTCCATCCTTTCACTCTCAATCTATATGTGTCCTTCTCCCTAAAGTGGGTCTCTTGTATGCAGCATATTGAAGGTTCTTGCTTTATTATCCAGTCTGCTACTTTGTGTCTTTTGACTGGAGCATTTAGTCCATTGACATTTACAGTAATTAATGATAGATGTGTGTTTATTGCCATTTTGAACTTCTCTTTGCAGTTGAATTGGTATATCCTCTTTGTTCCTTTCTTCTTCCTTTTGTGGTTTGGTAATTTTCCTTTGTATTATCATGGATTTTATTTAATTTTTGTGACTCCCTTGTAAATTTTTTGTCTTGTGGTTACCGTTATTTATAAATCTATTAACCTATGCCTGTTTTTATTAAACTGATAACAACATGATCTCAAACCCATCCTACTGTTAAAAAAAAATTTAAAAAAGAAAGAAAAATAATTATATATTTCCCTGCCTCCCTCTCCCACTCTCAGTGATTTGTATGTCTTCTTTTATAATTTCGTGTTTTCTTTATTTGTAATTCATGAGTTATCTCCTCTCCAGTTGTGAGTTTCTCATTTCTGTAGCATCCTGCTGCTTTTCTATTTAGAATAGCCCTTTCAATATTTCTTTCAGCATGGGTTTAGTGTTGCCAAACTCCTGCAGCTTTTTTTTGTCTGTGAAACTCTTTTCTTCTCCTTCTATCCTAAAGGATAGACTTGCTGGATAAAGTATCCTAGGCTGGATCTTTTTTTCATTCAGGGCTTTGAATATATCTTGCCACTCCCTTCTGGCCTGTAGTGTTTGTGTAGAGAAATCAGCTGAGAGCCTTATGGGGGTGCCCTTGTAATTCACTCTTTGCTTTTCTCTTGCTGCCTTTAGAATCATTTCTTTATCCTTGACTCTGGCCATCTTGATTATGATATGTCTTGGTGTGGGTCTATTTGGGTTCTTCCTGTTTGGGACCCTCTGAGCTTCCTGTACTTGTATATCTGATTCCTTCTTTAAGTTTGGGAAGTTTTCAGTCATGATTTTTTCAAAAACCTTTTCAATCAGCTTTGATCCTTCTTCCCCTTCCTGGACCACTATTATGCAAAGATTGGGACGCTTTATAATATCCCATAGGTCTCTTATACTATTATCATTATTTTTTATTTGCTTATCTTGTAGTTCTTCTGAATGGGTGCTTTCTATTGCCCTGTCTTCTAGATCACTAATTCGTTCCTCTGCATTAACTAGTTGGCTTTGCACAACTATTAGATCATTCCTCACCTCTGTCAATGGGTTTACCCATTCTGCTTGGCTCTTCTTTATAGCTTCAATTTCATTTTTGACATATTTTATCTCTCTAAGCACTATCTCTTTTAATTCCTTCAGCAATTTGATCACTCCTTTTTCGAAATCTTGATCTAGTAGGCTATCGATGTCTATTTCATTGATCTTTCTTTCAGGTGATTCCTCTTGTTCTTTTAATTGGGAAAGGTTTCTCTCCTTCATCTTGCTCATACCTCTCTGGCACTGTGGTTTATTGAGTATCAGTTGTCTATTTTGGATCTTAAGGATTTTATCTATCTAATGCCTATTTAGGAATAGAACTTAGGAAAAAAAAGAAAAAATAATAATAGAGAAAAATTTTAAAAGAAGGGAGAATGAGGGTTTGAAAACAGTGTATAATGAATAATAGAAGAGCGAGTTGAAGCAGAGTATTAATCGGGTTGATACGTCCTTTTAAAACCCTTAAAAAAAAGGGGGGGGTGGGGAGATGAATAGATGCATTTGAAGCCTGTGTCTAATCAACAAGAGGATATCAAAACCCAAGAGAAATAGAAATGAATTAAGAAGTAAAAATTAAGAGAGTAATTGAAAATAGAACAGGTAAAAACAGATTTAAAAACAAAAAAACAAAACAAAAAAACAAAAAACCCCAAAAAAACCCAAAACACAAAACAAAAAAAAAGTGGTTGTCGGTGTTCTCCTGGAGTCTGTGTGCTTTTAATGTGAAGTCCTTTTGTCTTCGTCCTGTTTTGGAAGCTCAGCTTGTTTTCAGATGCCCTCCGTTGGCGCCCTCTTCTGTGCTGCTCCCAGCACCTGTCGGCAAGCCGATTGCGCCGCCTCCTAACACGGGGTCAGGTGCAGCTCTCCTCTGCTGTGGGCGGGCGGGTCACTGCCCCTCCAGATGCCCCAGTCAGATGTTGCAGACTGGCCAGGCAGGAGGGCAGGTCGTGCCCCCTCCCAGCACCTCGGTCAGGGGCTGTGTTCCTGCCCGACAGGCGGGGGGCCGCTCTCCCTCTGCCTGCGCTGCAGGTAGCTCCGCTGCTCTGTGCGGCTGCGCGCTCCGCCCTGGTCGCCCTCCGCCCTGGTCGCGCTCCGCGGGTGGGCTCGGGAAAGACCGAGGGGCAGCCTCGTCCCTGCTCTGAGCCAAGACCCAGCTCCTTGTTTCTCTTTGTCGAGCAAGTTCTCTGAGGGACCAGGATGGAAGGATCCTATCTGCCCTGGGCTGTAGGCCCGTCGCAGTCTGGCCCTTGAGGCTGCTAAGCCCTTTTGTGTGGACACAGGTTTCGCCTCTGCCCCCATCTGGGTGCTAAGCGCCGGAGAATATGGCGGCTGTTTCTGGGCCCCGCCTCTCTTCCCCTGAAAAGTTTCCGCGGGTTTTCGGAGATGGGGGTATGCACCCTTCCCCCGAGAGCACATCAACCTTGCTGTTTTATGGAGGGCCCAGGTTGTTCTGTCCTGTACACCCACATCCATGGCGCCCAGCCCCTTGCAGTACGCCGGAGCTGTCTCCGTGCAGCCACCCCCGTCCTCCGCCTGGCTTGTGCAGCCTGGCCCTGCCCGCCGCTGCTGGCCCGCATCTCAGGCTGGGTGTCGGGGGGGGGGGATGCTCTGTGCCAATTTAACTTAGTTCTGTCAGACAAGGGCTGCTCTGTACAGATTCGAGCCTCGGAGGCTCCCCCTCTGTCCCGCTGGCCTCTCAGTTGGAGAGGGGTGACCCAGCGAGCGAACGCCAGTCCTCCTTTGCCGCTCCCTCCCCGTGGGGCCTGTCCCGCGCTGCTTTGCCTTTTGTTCTTTCTTTTTTGCTTTTCTCCTACCAGATGTTTGGCATCTTTATCTTTTGAAGAGGGCGATGTTCTGTCGGAGTTCCGCAGGTGCTCTGGTTGGCTGAGTGGGTCTGTAGATGTGGATCTTGTATTTGTGGGAGAGGGTGACTTACAAGCATCCTTCTACTCCGCCATCTTGCCTCTTCTCAGAAAATCTTTTTAAGGAATAAAAACTCAGATAGGTATTCAGGATTTGTGGGAGAAATTGACAGAGAATTCTTTCCTCTTAACTTTGATATTGATCACCCAGGCCATCATAGCTAAGTAATTGCTCTTACTAGATAATTAACAAAAACAATATATTGATGTATAAAAATATGAAACGTGTTATTACTGTTTGATTGCTCCCAAGTACTTTTGTGTATAAATTGTCGTATGCTGTTCTATCTTTGAGTTTTTTCTCTATACTCAGGATATGTCTAATAAAAAGCAAAGGCTAAAGAATTATTTGCTCTGATAAGGCAACAATCTCTGCTATGTTTTTGAGTTTGGGATTGAAAATCCCAAATTAATAGATTAATATATTTGACGCAGTAGTTTGGATGAGCCTAGGGAAAATATTCAATACCATTCAAAATCTGGAAAGATATAGAGGAAAGGAAGAAAATGTGAAATAAAATTAAGATAAGATGAAGAAGAGAATAAAAGGGTAAGAAGAAGAGAAAGGGAAGGAAAAGTAAGATAAGGAAAAGGAGGAGATAGTTAAACATTCTAAAAAGAGGCAAATATCATGAATATACTTGCAATTTGAAATATTACCAGTTAAAACTAAAATACAGTAACAAGAAAACATTAATAAATGACAAGAGATAATCTAGGAAACCTGTGAAAAGTTTGCATTTTATCAATATTCATGTATACATTCAAATATATATTCAGTACATATACAGCTATACTTATACTTATATATGTAGAGATATATATTATAATACATTATATTACATATAATTGTTTTACTAGATATTATATATAGATATGCTATATTATATATATCTATCTATATATAATCACATTAATGCTTTCAAAAATAATTTTGAGTCTCTTCTATGCCCTTATTAATGTGCTAAATATTGAGACTTTATAGAACAAAAATGAGATAGAATACCTGTACTTTCATAGTTTCCTGTCCAGAGAAAAGATAGACAAACAGCGGCTGTACAAAGGTGGTGCAGCACATGACAGGTGAAGTACCAGTTGCTCCGGGAGCACAATATAAGACATTTTTATTTTGTTTATTGTTATCCTGATTAAGTAACAGTAAGCTAATGCTCAAAAAATGAGGACAAGTTAATCATAATTCATTAGCATTCCATAAGGAGAAATCAGACTTTGTTTCCTCCATAGCTTTTCCTTTAAATTCTGTAGATGTACACAGAAAATATTATTATAAACTTCATACTAAAAGATCCTCATATAAATTTGACTTTTGATATCTCAATAAATTAAAAAAATAAATCTTTCTATTCAAGTTCCCATCATATGACATTTTTATGTTTATCTAAAGTAAAGTTCATAGACATTAAATCATAATCAAAACCTTGGATTTCAGTTTGTTGAATTAATTCTATTGTATTCAGTCACTCTTGATTGCTTTTACTTCATTATCCAAATCCAACCCATTTACAATTCTTATAGCTTTTTCTTCAAAATATTCCCAGAATCCAGTCACTTCTCACTTTATATACTAAATCAACTTCAGTCTAAGCCACTATTGTCACATTCTGAATTAATGAAAACTGTTCCTAATGGTTTCTAGGTTTCTGTCACACACCTTCTGTATTCTCTTCTCCACAAAACAGAGGAATCGTTTAAAAACTGACATCAGACCATGTCACTTCTCTGATCCCCACATTGCAGAGTTTTCTTGTCTCACTCAAAGCAAAAGCCACTGAATTTCCCTTTTCCTTTCTTTCTTTTTTTTTTTTTTTAGTTGAAGCAAAAGCCACTGAATTTCCCTTTTCCTTTCTTTCTTTTTTTTTTTTTTTAGTTGAAGTACTGTCGGTTATAATATGTCAATTTCTGGTGTACAGCACAATGTCCCAGTCATGCATATGGATGCATATATTCGTTTCATACTCTTAGATTCTACACTACATCTCTTACTTCTTCTAGACTCCTACTACTCTTAGACCACTCCTACAACTCCACTACATCTCCTCCTCCTTTCTTTCTAATTCACTCTGTTTTAGTCACTGTAACATACTTGCTGTTATTCAAACACATGAAACATGCTGTCACCACAGTCTTTGTACTTTCTGCCCCCTGCCTTTGATTTTTTAACCCAGTTTTCCATCAGTTTCACTGGATTGCTTCCTTAAGATTTCAACTCCAGTGAACTTCAAAGATGTCTTCACTGATACTCCTTATGTAAAATTTTAACTCTCATGTGTACTTTCACTCCCAGCACTGCTTGTTCCCTTAAACCATTTTAATTTTCTTCATTGCACTGATCACCATATAAAATGTTACATACTTTATTTTTACACATATATGCCCACACAAACTTTGGTTTATCTGTTATATTTCCTCTTGTTTAGAAGGTAAGAACTATTGGGGCAAGAGCTTAATTAATTTTTTTCTGCACTATATTGGCACCAAAAACAGTACTGGGGACATAATAAGACATAAATAAAAGATTATTGAATTAATGAATGTTCATTGAGAATGTAAAATATATCATAAGTGATATCATTTTTATATTATTTTTCAAACTGGACAATAATATCTGTATACTTGCTTAAGTTGAAGGCATTTAGCCATGTTCTGAAGTATCAGAAAATCAACTATTGTCAAAAGTAAAGAAATAAGAAATTTCTATTTATTTGCTATTCATACATGAATTTATTCATTCAACACATACTGTCCATAGACAACTTGTTATGAGAACACATTACAGTGATCAAACAGAAAGAAAAACAGGAAATAGTACATATCCAATGTTAGAAAATTTTAGAACTCAATTTTACACATAAATCAGTAAATAAAAATTGAAAATATAATGTGATATACTAGAATTATTTTGGAGGACATAGATAGCATACAATATAAAAACATAGACAATACTATTAACTAAATCTTGAAGGATGGGTGGACGTTTTCCACATCAACGGGAAAGAAAGATAGACAAAGAAACATACAGGTTCTGAAAGACAAAGGAAAGAAGAAAACTATTTTGTTATGACTATATGTGGGATCAGAAGATGTACAGAAGGTAACATGAGATAAGAAATGAAACATCTCACAATGTTTTAAATTCATTACATGGGGTTTGTTCACGTTTTGTCTCATGTCTCAGAACTCATCTTGTGAAATAATTTTAAAGACTTTGGATGAGACACATATTGGGACTACCTCAGTTTCTAGTTTGTTAGTTTTCTGGGAAAAATAGTTCTAGAAATTGCAAGGTTCAAAAGGTTCCTATTTGGGTTGACATAGGCTACATCTGATATATACAGTTCACATGCAAGTGTTGTGTCTACTTACTTATTCACTTAATCCCTATTTCTTGAGTCTACTATAAACATTGTGTTAGGAACTAGTATAGGTAAGTGAATTCTTACTCTCATTACAGTAACATTTTATAGAAAAGCTAGACAAAATTAGCAACAAAATACTGTCTGTCTACAATATATAATAATAAAAGGAACTGAAACACATTGAGTGTTTTATATGTGCTAGTAACTGATTTTGCTTTTTGCATAGAATATTGTACAGAATACACTGGGCAGCTATTTGGTAGGTGCATCTTTTTCATTTATTACAAGATATTGAATATAGTTTCCTGTGCTATACAATTGGCCTTTATTGTTCATCTAGCTTATATATAGTAGTGTGTATCTGTTAATCTGAAATTCTTAATTTATCCCTCCCTCCAACTCAATTTCCCCTTTGGTAACCATAAGTTTGTTTTCTATGTCTGTTTTGTAAATAAGTTCTTTTGTATTTTTTTTTCAGATTCCACATGTAAGTGATATCGTATGATATTTGTCTTTCTCTATCTGACTTTGTTTAATAATCTCTAGGTCTATCCATGTTGCTGCAAATAGCATTATTTCATTCTTTTTTATGGTTGAGTGATATTCCATTGAATATATATGCCATGCCTTTATCCATTATTCTGTGAGTGACATTTAGGTTGTTTGAATGTCTTGGCTATTATAAATAGTGCTCCTGTGAACATTGGAGTGCATGTACCTTTTCATATTGGAATTTTCTCCAGATATATACCAGGATTGGGATTGCAGGATCATATGGTAACTCTATTTTTAGTCAAGGAACCTCCATACTGCTCTCCATAGTGGCTTCACCAATTTACATTCACACCAACTGTGTAGGAGGATTTCTCTTTCTCCACATCCTCTCCAGCATTTATTATTTGTAGACATTTTTAATGATGGCCATTCTAACCAGTGTGAGGTGAGCATCTTTTCATGTGCCTGTTGGCCATCTGGATGTCTTCCTTGGGGAAATGTTTATTTAAATCTTCTGCCCATTTTTTGATTGGGTTGTTTGCTTTTTGATATTAAGCAGTATGAGTTGTTCGTATATTTTGGAAATTAATCCCCTATTGGTAGCATCATTTTCAGGGAGCACTATATTTTTATCTCCATTTATTCACAAGGGAAATAATGCCCTGGAAGTTTTGTAACCTATCTCTTTGCCTCTACGTATCTACTTTACTTTCACTAAATTTCTCTTCTTCATCGAGGATTTGAAAATGAGAAGTAATTAGCATGATTTTAGTATAACAATTATCAGAATATAGATGAAGTTAATGCCCTTTACAGTATTACAGTTTAGTAGAAAAACAAATATGTAAGTTTTATAAAATACAAAGAGTAAGTTTTAAAAATAGCAAACAAAAGAAGCACCTAAATTTTCCCCTCTGGTCAGGGAAAGAAGTCCACAGGGAACCAGTCTTGTGCTGAGCTCTAAAAGATGAATAGATGTTGTTAAGTCAAACAAAGATCAGAGGAAGCAGAGAAAACAGAAGAAGTTCAAGAGCACATACACTTGGGAACATAAACATGGCATAAAATTAGAGGAACACACATTTAGAAACCCATGGGAGATAACGTTCAATAGAGAGCATGGTAAGAATAAGATAGAGAGATGGTTAGGACCAAAATTTTAGCTGTATGATATAAGATGAGTGCCCTTTCAAAAGTAAGAAGGGAGCAGTTCTTTTTTTAACATTTTTTATTGATTTATAATCATTTTACAATGTTGTGTCAAATTCCAGTGTTCAGCACAATTTTTCAGTCATTCATGGACATATACACACTCATTGTCACATTTTTTTCTCTGTGATTTATCATCACATTTTGTGTATATTTCCCTGTGCTATACAGTGTAATCTTGTTTATCTATTCTACAATTTTGAAATCCCAATCTATCCCTTCCCACCCTCTGCCCCCCTGGTAACCACAAGTCTGTATTCTCTGTCCATGAGTCTATTTCTGTCCTGTATTTATGCTTTGTTTTTGTTTGTTTGTTTTTGTTTTTTAGATTCCACATATGAGCGATCTCATATGGTATTTTTCTTTCTCTTTTTGGCTTACTTCACTTAGAATGACATTCTCTAGGAGCATCCATGTTGCTGCAAATGGCGTTATGTTGTCAGTTTTTATGGCTGAGTAGTATTCCATTGTATAAATAAACCACATCTTCTTTATCCAGTCACCTGTTGATGGACATTTAGGCTGTTTCCATGTTTTGGCTATTGTAAATAGTGCTGCTATGAACATTGGGGTGCAGGTGTCATCCTGAAGTAGGGTTCCTTCTGGATACAAGCTCAGGAGTGGGATTCCTGTGTCAAATGGTAAGTCTATTCCTAGTCTTTTGAGGAATCTCCACACTGTTTTCCATAGTGGCTGCACCAAACTGCATTCCCACCAGCAGTGTAGGAGGGTTCCCCTTTCGCCACAGCCTCTCCAGCATTTGTCATTTGTGGATTTTTGAATGACGGCCATTCTGACTGGTGTGAGGTGATACCTCATTGTAGTTTTGATTTGCATTTCTCTGATAATTAGTGATAGTGAGCATTTTTTCATGTGCTTTTTGATCATTTGTATGTCTTCCTTGGAGAATTGCTTGTTTAGGTCTTCTGCCCATTTTTGGATTGGGTTGTTTATTTTTTTCTTATTGAGTCATATGAGCTGCTTATATATTCTGGAGATCAAGCCTTTGTTGGCTTCACTTGCAAAAATTTTCTCCCATTCCGTAGGTTTTCTTCTTGTTTTATTTCTGATTTCCTTTGCTCTGCAGAAGCTTGTAAGTTTCATTAGGTCCCATTTGTTTATTCTAGCTTTTATTTCTTCTAGGAGAAAATTTTTGAAATGTATGTCAGATAATGTATTGCCTATGTTTTCCTCTAGGAGGTTTATTGTATTTTGTCTTATGTTTAAGTCTTTAATCCATTTTGAGTTGATTTTTGTATATGGTGTCAGGGTGTGTTCTAGCTTCATTGTTTTACATGCTGCTGTCCAGTTTTCCCAACACCATTTGCTGAAGAGACTGTCTTTATTCTATTGTATATTCTTGCCTTATTTGTCGAAGAAGAGTTCACCAAAGGTTTGTGGGTTCATTTCTGGGCTTTCTATTCTGTTCCATTGGTCTATATGTCTATTTTGGTACCAATACCATGCTGTCTTGATGACTGTAGCTCTATAGTATTGTCTTAATGATTGAAAAATTGAACAAGGTAGCAGGTTACAAAATTAACGTTCAAAAATCAGTTGCATTTCTTTACAGTAATGATAAATCAACAGAAAAAGAAAGTAAAGAAACAATCCCCTTTAAAATAGCACCCAAAGTTATAAAATATATGGGAATAAATCTAACCAAGGAGGTGAAAGAATTATACACAGAAAACTATAAACCATTGATGAAGGAAATTAAAGAAGACTTAAAAAATGGAAAAATATTCCATGCTCCTGGATTGGAAGAATCAATATTGTTAAAATGGTCACGCTGCCCAAGGCAATCTACAGATTTAATGCAATCCATATCCAATTACCCAGGACATATTTCACAGAACGGGAGCAGTTGTTTTTGAAATGCATGCTAGAAGTTTTTAAAGAGGGAAATTTGAACTGGGCTTCACAGAGGAGAATTTCATTCTGATTGATCCCTGGCAATTCCTTGATAGCTAACAACCCCTCAGGTACTCTGAGGGCTGGGAATGGGACTACTTACCCTTTTCTTGGGTCTTCCTGAAAGTGAGCAAATGAGAGTGAATGGAAAGAACAGAGGAAAATGTGGTATTAATACTACTTTATCAACATTCTAGGACTTTTGTTATTTCCTTTATTGATTAAAAAATATATAAAAATTAGTGGAGAGGCTTTCTAGATTTTACCTTGTTAATTTCCTCTAGAGGCACACCTCACATATATTGGGACATATTATAGTTTGGGTTCCAGGCCACAGAAATAAAGCAAATAGCACAGTAAGGGGAGTCACATGATTTTTTTTGGTTTCCCAGTGAATCTAACAGTTATGTTATATATATATATATATATATATATATATATATATATATATATATATATATACTATACTTTAGTCTATTGTGTGCAATCAGATTATTTCTAAAAAAATTAAGCATTAAAAAACGGCATTAATTTTAAAATAATATTTAGAAAAATGACACTAATAGGCTTGCTCATTGTGGCATTGCCACAAATTTTCTGTTTAATATCTGCAAGGTGCACTAAAGTGAAATGCAACACAGCGAGGTTATGCCTGTGCTATATTCACATTCCCTCAGGTCATATTAACACACATGTTTTGAGACTAGTTGCCAAATATATTCTATCACATTTTGAATTATGTAGTGTAGATGTATATAAAAAAGTGTTAGAAGATTCTTATTTTTACTTCATTAAAATACCCGTGAACAGGTTACAGCCCAGTCCATTTTCACATTAGTCTTCATGCTAATGTTTTACATCAGATAGAACATATTTTGATTTTTTGTTAGTTGGAATAGTTTTTGAGTACTGCATATTTTAGCTGAATAAATGTACCCTTGTTGATTATTTTTAATATCAATGGATATAAAATGCATTCTATATTTTAGCATATTTACTGATTCAATAAAACATTCATAAAGTTGTATTTAAAATTCAACTTGTTCTATAACCTTAATTAAAATAATCAAACTATATTTTAAACTACTTAAAGTTCTCAATTCCCTAACAGAAATGTATTAATTCATGCAGCAACAAAATATTTCACAAGGTATGTTTTTCCTACCTTGCAATTGATGTCTTCCTTGCAATTCTAGGAAGGTTTCAAGCAGTATTTGAGTATTTGAATACCTTCAATATACTCCTTTTTCCTGTGTTGTCTCAAATGGCTTCATACAAAATTTAATATGATATAGAAATACGTCCTAAAACACCAAATAATCCCATTCGGTCTGTCAAAATAATTTGAAAATAAATTTCAAATGATAATTTCAAGATAATTTGAAAAACAAAAGGCATTGCTATATTTTAAAGCTAAAAGAAGAAAAAATGATACTAATATTGTAAGCAAAAACAGAAGAAAAGAAAGTATTAAACTATATGAACTGTAATGAAATGAAGCAAACTGTTTAGAAAATAAACATGATTTAGGACTTTGGTTTTATCTTTTGTTTTAATTAGTGAGTGTAAAAGTGTACTTGAATATAGGTCAATGTGCATTTTTATTGCTTTGTAACTAAAATTGGAATTATATAAAAATTACCATCATCTATAAGACAACTTTATTTTTGCCAAATATCCCACTAAATTATTAGAGTTATTGGCTTATTTAACACAATATGTTCACATTTTTTATCCTTGCAGAAGCATAGACAGGAAGAATGCTATTTACATTATGGTACACAGTCAATGACCCTCTAATGCCTTATGAATTTCATGGCTTAAATGAATAATTATTTTTAAAAAGAGTGTTTAATTAATGTATTATGATGAGATTGGATTTTAGGATTTAATTAAATGTAATGGCTCTTTTGTCCTCAAAATAATAATTTCTTGTAACACCAATACAACATATTAATGATCATAATCAATTTGTGTTACCAGAAGGAGTATCCAGGCAGTGGGCAAAGTTGTATGGTACCCCTGTCATGATCCCTGCTTCCTAGAGTTCATATTTTTGTGTTATCTCCATCTGAGGGTGGGCAGTACCTGTGACTAATTTGTCACCAATAGACTATGGCAACGGTGATGGGGTGTGATTCCATGATTATTACATGCTTCTGTCTTTCTAACAGGGTCACTCAAGACAGTCTTCTTGTCTGCCTTTGAGGAAGTAAATGGTCGTGTTGGGATGTTCACATGGCAAGAAGATTACAGTGGCCTCTAGAAACTTATGGTGACCTCCAGCTGACAGCAAGAAATTGGTTCCTTCAAGCTCTACAACCACAAGGTAATGAATTCTGTCCATGAAGCTGAGTGAACACAGTAGATTCTACCGAGTCAAGTCTTCCAATGAGAACACAACCCAGCTGACACACTGACTGTAGTCATCTGATACCATAATCAGAGAATCCACTCTAGCTAAGCCTGGCTCCAGATTCACAAAAATTATCATAAATGTCTAATAGTTTAAGATACTAAGGATTTGTAATTTGCTACACGGTAATGGACAACTGGTTAACATAATTCTCAAAACTCTTTAAGAGGGAAGACACATTAGTCATGATGGCTTGCACAATTCCAGTGTTACAAAAGAGGAAACAAAAAGAGGAAAGGGCAAAAACTCAGGACCTTGGAGGTGTCAATCTTTATCATTATTAATACATTTTAAATTATGAAAAGTCATCAAATCTCTGAACTTCAATTTTCTCATATTTGTTAAATTTTCTCATATTGTTAAATGCAACTGACATGCAACATTATGGTAGTGTCAGGTGTACAACATAATGATCCAATATATGTAAATATTGAAAAATGATTACTACAATAAGTCTAATTAACATCCATCACTGCACAGTTACAGTATAACTTTTTCCTTGTGATAAGAACTTCTAAAATTGACTCTTTTAACAACTTTTAAACATAGAATGTAGTATTATTAACTATAGCCTTTACACTTCATATTACATCCCCACAAATTATTTATAACTGGGAGTTTGTACCTTTGATCACCTTCACCGACATCATCCACCCCTAACCCCACCTCTGGCAAACACCAGTCTGTTCTCTGTATCTATGAATTTGGGATTTTGTTTGTTTGTTTTTAGATTCCATATAGTGAGATCATACACATTTTATTTATCATAATGCCTTCAAATTCAGTCCATGTTGTCACAAATGGCAGGATTTCCTTCTTTTATATGGCTGAATATTATTTCATCATAAATATGTACCACATTTTTTATTATCTAGCCAATTGTCCATAGACACTTACTTGGGTTGTTTCTATGTCTAAACAATGCTGGAATGAGCATAATGGTTCAGATATCTTTCCAAGTTAGCGTTTTTGGTTTTTTGGGTTTTTTTTTGGATAATTACCCAGAAGTGCAAATGATGGATCATATAGTAGTTTTATTTTTAAATTTTGAGGAACCTCCAAACTATTTCCCATAGTGGCTGCAGCAAATTACATTTCCACCAACAGTAAAAGAGGATTCCCTTTTCCCTGTGACTTCATCAACATTTATTATCTCTTGTTTTTGATAATAGCCATTCAAAAAGGTGTCAGGTGATATCACATTGTGGTGTTGATTTTCATTTCCCTGATGATTAGTGATGAGCATCTTTTCATGTACTTGTTGGCCACTGGTATATCTTCTTTGGGCAAATGTTTACTCACATTCTCTGACCACTTTTAGTTAGATTGTGGATCTTTTTGTAATTGAATTGTATGAATTCTTCATATTTTTTATATTAATTCCTTGTCAGATATATTTTCTATAAATATTTTCTCCTACTCCATAGGTTGCATCATCATTTTGTTAATGGTCTCCTTTGCTGTGAAGAAGTTTATTAGCTTGATGTAGTTCCATTTGTTTATTTTAAGTTCTGTTGCCTTTGTGTTTAAGGTCGAATCCAAAAATCATCTCCAATGTCAAGGAGCTTACTGTCTATGCTTTCTTCTAGGAATTTTATGCTTTCAGGTCTTATGTTCAACTTATTATTGATTTTGAGTTGATTATTTGTGTGGTAGAAGATAGTAGTCCAGTTTCATTTTCTTGCATTTGACTGTCTTATTTTCCCAACACCATTTATTGAAGAGATGATCCTTTCCCAAATGTATATATTTGGCTCCTTTATCATAAATTAATTGAACATATGTGCATGAGTTTCTTTGCCTTCTATTTGGTGCCATTTATCTAAATTTCTGTGTTTATGCCAATACAATTTTTTTTATTTTTATAGCTTTATAATATAGTTTGAAATTAGAAGATTTGATGCCTCCAGCTTTGTTCTTTTTTTTAGAGATTGCTTTGGCTATTCAGGGTCTTTTATGAGTCTATACAAATTTTGGGATTTTTTTCTATTTCTGTGAAAAATGCCATTGGAAATTTGATAGAAATTGCATGGAATTTGTAGATAGCATTGGGTAGTATATACAATTTAACACTATTAATTCTTCTAATATTTCTTCATCTTTTATCTTTTTATCTTTGGTGACTTTGGCTATTAACAAAAATAATGCCATAGTAGGGGGAGGGTATAGCTCAAGTGGTAGAGCATATGCTTAGCATACACAGGGTCCTGGGTTCAATCCCCAGTACCTCATCTAAAAAATAAGTAAGTAAACCTAACTACCTCTCCCTGCAAAAAACAAAAACAACAACAAAAAGAAACTAATGCCATAGTATTTTTCTAATGTGAAATATGCATGACATGCTCCTTGTAAATTGCTAAGTTTATGCTAATAAAGGTAGAAATGATTTGTATGTGTGATTTTATGGTTAATATATCTTAAAAATAGACTTTGCAATATATATTATTGAAAAGTTCTCTCTTTTGGAGAAATTACATTAAAATGAGATTTTTTTAAATGTAGTCATGAATGATGGTGAAAAAGTTTGTAAGAACCAATTTGGCAATAACTTAGGATACACACCTCTTCCTACATGACCTATCTGATTATTTGCCTTAGAGTGGCCAGCATTATTATTTTTTCATTTTAATAAATGCCACATAGGGACATGTCCTTCCATATGTTGTAATCTTAGCAGTTTCCTGCTCCGTCTTCAGACTCCAACTTACCTATTTGCATTTTGAACTTATTCTGTAATTCCAATGGAATAAAATGGCAATTGTGAAACTGAAATGCATATACAATATGAAAATATACAGATATTTTGGAGTAGGATAGAAAGGAAAAATGGTTTCACACAATTTAGAAAAAGTAAATGTTATTTCTAATCTGAAAGTCCTTATTGTTATTCAGTGGCTTTACACCAACTAGAAATCTAAATTATTTCTTTGGAACCTCAAGTTTCTATTAGTACAACATGAACTAAAATCAGACCATTTTATCATCCTCCATTTCCCTAAAACCAAAAATGTATGCTGTGGTCATCAAAAGCCCTGTGTGTATTAATAGAGCGTACCTGGCAGTGTTGTAAAAGACATGTGTCAGATGAAATGTCTGGCGTTGGGTAGATAAGCATTGATGTAAAGGGAACTATCAAGGACAAACCAGTTAACATTTAAAATACACAAAGTCAATTTTGAATAAAGGAAGAGAGAAAAGATAACAAAAGTATCAAAAAGAAGCAAAATTAATTCATACAATGAAATCAAGCAAAGAGTGATGTGTAACACATATTTGAAAGGCTGTTTAATCAAAGGAACACTATTTTATATCTCTGAGTATTGCATAAAAGAAAATGTGAATAGATTAAAAAGCACACACAGAGTACATCAAAGTGGCAGAAACCTTCAAACACTTTGCATTATTTCTCTTCAAACGAAAAGATTATACATGATTATATTATTTTTAACTATCCTGTTGCTACATATTTAGCAATGCTGTAGAGTGTGCTATTGAGCAGGCTTTCTGTACTGCAATGACAGAGATCTTGCCCATAACTAACAGCACTGGATTATCTAGTCAAGGGCCAGCAATGCAAAACAGATAGGTTACTGTTTTCAACATCCTACACTTTTTATCTTACTGTACTTCTGATCCCCTTCAAGCCAGTTCATCTCACTGGTAATGTTCGTAGCCACTTGAATGGCCTATCTAGTTTAATGACGTTTTGATAAGTGATAGTTCACTTATATGAAAGAATCTACTAAAGTATCAATGAGGCATTTCATTTGCTCAAATCTGTATGAAATTGATTCACATCTTCAAGGCAGAGTAATTAGTACACAGAAGCTTACATTGCCAAAGCCAGAGATTCTAAGTGCCGTAAATATCTACTATCACACTCTTTCCTCCCTAGATTCAGAGGAAGCTGACAGAGTTAGAGGTTAAATTCTTGGATCAAGTCTGTGCATCTAGATAGAGACAAAGCCAGAATAAGTCCAAGGACTACTTCCCCAAACCCCAGTCCTTTCCCACCATACCACACTGCCTTGATGTATATATTAACTGATTTCAATTTTACTAATGCCTTTCTTATTCCTTACAAGTATTCTAAGAAGAAAAGACTTCTGTTTTATTTTCTTTGAATTTTTACTTGAAGACAAAGTTTCCAAGATTTGTATAAAAATTCATATGAAAGTAGCATATTTCAGAATTATCATATTGATGATTGATCAGAATAGGTATTTTATAATGAAGAGAACAACCATTCATTATATCCATGCCAATTTTCACTTGTGCAAAATATTTTTTAAGCATTTGAAATATTAATTGAAAACATTTTAAGAAAACAAAATCAAGGGGAGCAGAAAATATAAATTTATTAATATTTTTGCCAAGTAAAAATAGATAGCATTTAATGGATACTCTCAAATTTAACAAAAATTAGGAAAAACATGCATAATGAGGATATTTACTTGACAAACTTAGACATATAGGAAATGCACACAAAAAGGGGGGATTATATACAGACTAATATTCCTGCAGCAGAAATGAAATAAAATAACTATAAGTAAAGAGCCAAATTAACACAGCAAAAAGTAAAATGAATGCACAGGCTGAAAAAATATAAGAGGTGATAATGGAGTTTCTCAATAGTTTGCTGTAATGATAACAACTTCTATATTATTTTTGTCATTTGGTAAGTATTATTTTATCTCCATTATAACTTCAAAATGAATTCATGTCATTTTAAAATAAGCAAAGTAATATGACTTCCCTTTAATTCTTTTTCTCTTTTTTATTTCATATTCTCATAATAATATTGTATTTCTAGAATTCTTTGATTTTGCTTCATTTTTTGAAAAGAATCACAAAATTGACAGAACTTTAGTTAGATTAACTTAAAAAAAGTAGAGAAGAATTTAACTAAAATCAGAAATCAAAGTGGAGACATTACACCTGAAGCAACAGAATAAGCTCGTAAGAGCCTGTTGTGAACAATTTCATTCATGCAGGATCACCTAGAAGATATGTAAATTCCTAAAAACATACAACCTACAAGAGTAAATCATGAGACAATAGGAAACTTGAACAGACCTATTACAAGCAAGATGACTGAAGCAGTAATCCAATACCTCCCACAAGGAAGATCCCAAGACAAATGGCTTCATGGGGGAATTCTGCCAAGCATTTAAAGAAGAATTAACACCAATGTTTCACACACTCTTCCAAAATTTGAAGGAGAGGGAACACTTCCAAACTAATTTTTTGAGGCCAGAATCACCCAGATACCAAGTCCAGGCAAAGACACTAGAAAGAAAAGAAAAATACAGTCCATTACCCTAAATGAACTTAGATGCAAAATCCTCAACAAAATAGCAGCAAGCCGAATCCAATAGCACAGTAAAAACATCATAAACATGACTCATCATATGTACCCTTGAAATGCAATAATGGTTCCACATATGAAAAAGATGATGCACCACATTAATGTAGTACAGAATCAAAATCATATGAGCATTTTAATAGATACCAAAAAAGCAGTTAACAAAATTCAACACCCCTTTCGCAAAAATTCTCAATGAATTAGCAATAAAAGAAAATTACCTCAACATAATAAAGACCATAAATGAAAAGCCCACAACTAACACTGTTCTCATCAGTGAACAACTGAAATGGTTTCCCAAAGATCAGGAAAAAAAAGTAAGAATGCCCACTGTTGACACTTCTATTTGATATAGTACAGAAGTCCTACTCAGAACAATTAGACAAAAAGAATAAATAAATAAAATTTAAAAATAAAGAAATAAAAGGCATTCAAATCAGAAAGGAAGAAGTAAAATTATTTTTGTATGTGGAAAACATGATCTAAAATATAGAATATCCTAAAGACTACACACACACACACACACAAAGGTAGAACTAATAAACAAATTCAGTAAAGTCTCAAGATAAAAAATCAGTGTACAAAACTAATCTGTGTTACTAAACACTAAACTTTAATTATCCAGAAAGAAAATCAAGAAAGCAAACTCATTTACAGTAACATCAAAAAGAGTAACATACTTAGGAATAAATTTCAAAGTGAAAGACTTCTCTACTGAAAACCATAAAAACCCATTTGGAAAGAAATTAAAGAAGACACAAATAAGTTGAAGGACACTATATAGTCTTAGATTCAAAGAGTTAATATTGTTAAATGTCCACCCCACCTGAAGCAAACTATGGTTCAGTGGAATCCTTATCAAAAGTCTTAATAGCATTTATTTATATTGTTCAATCTTTAAAAGGAAATAAATCCTAAAATATACAACTATATGTATGAACCTGGAGAACAGTGCTAAGTGAAATAAACCAGTCCCAGGAGGACAGATACTGTAAACCCACTTACATGACTTATTTGAAACAGCCAAACTCACAGAAGCAGAAATTGAAATAGTGGTTGCCAGGACAGTCCTGGGAGGAGAGGGAAATGGAGAGCTCTTATGCACAGGCATAAAGTGTCAGTTACACAGGATGAACAAATTCTAGAGCTGTGTTGTACCACATCATGCCTGGAATTAATACTGGATGGCTCACTCCAAAAATGTTTAAAAAAAGTAGATTGCACGTTAAGTCTTCTTACCAATTTTTTTTTAAAAGTGTAAGTTTGAACAGATAAAGCAACAGTGAGTTAGTTGAGGCACTTACTTTCTAACAGACTACATTTATCTTTAAAATGCCTCAGGACACTAATCATATGACTGTGGTAGCATTTAAGCTAAGGAATTTGAATATTCTTTGATCAATAGAACAAAGTGAAAAACCTGTACCAGAACAGTTTCCTAAGCGTAAGTTTTCTTCAGAATTTTAAAATAGCTCCATAAATGTAAAATTTCAGTGGGGAGAGACTAATAAAAAAGCTTTACACCTGTGAGAGAAAAAAAGGTGCAGTCCAGCTGAGAGCTAATGAACCACATACGGGCAATAGTCCTCAAAGGACGGAAGCAATTTGACAAATTTTGCAAAAGGAAATAGTGTTAATAACACATTTTTTGAGTATCTATTTTCTTCAAAGTATTATACTAAGCACTTTACAAGCATTTAATCATCTCACTTCTATGAAGTACATTCTGTTATTCCTCCCATTTTGTAGATGATGAGACATGTTTAGGAAAATATACCAAATATTATGTGGTCAGTGACAGACATAGTAAGAAAGTGAGAATTTGGTGTCAAGTAACATTTTTAAATACTATCATAAACTGGCTCCCTTGATATCACTAATGTGTTCATATTTCAACATCCCTCTTTATTGTCAGTTCCTTTTCTGCTATGATCTTGTCTGCAGGTCTAGATCAAAATTAGATTGAAACCAAGACTCCTAATTCTCTTACAGCCCTGTCCTTACACCATGTTCACTCAGGTATATGGCAGCCTTGAGTCTGTGCTGTACTTTCCTTTTATTACTTTTAAACACAGACATTCAGTACTGCTACAAAAAACATGAATATTTAGATTAGGTCACTATAAAAAATATAATTCTGAACCTTGGCAACTTTTTCAAAGTTTTTCAAACAGAAAAAAGAATCCGGTGTCGTTCAGTTTCCCACCTTTTCCCACCTAGTCCCCTAGTCTTGAAGTCTGCTTCACTGAAGAAACAGAGCTTATTTTGCAAGGTCTCCTGAAAAAGCCCGAGATGCCTCTCACTACCTAGATATCTATGTTACATTTTTCTGCTCAGTTTCAGAGAAAAGTGTATCTTTTTTTAAACATTTAAGTATCTGTATGTTTTTGCCTTTCAGCCACTAGTCATTCCTGTTTTCTCTTGGACATCAGCCCATCAGCCACATTAATGACTTCTCATTTTAAACCAATAAACTTTTGTCTCTGCAGTTATAACAAACACTCCTCTTAAGTTGTCTTTACCCTTTTGTTAGCATCTGGTGGTTCTCCTTCACTTTCTATTTAAATTTACAATTGCTTTTACGAAGGTCACTAAGAATTATCCCTTTTTCCAAAACAGTGAAGGCATATCAAGTCTCATGTTTTGGTTTATGTTCTGAGAGTAGCAGTCCTGTACCCAGCTTCATAGCTAACACATTCTATTGTCCATACCTTCCCAGTTCTCCTTAAAACAGGGATTATGTCTTCCCAGTCTTATTTCTAGACTATTCTTCATCCCTTTGATCTTTAAAATATTGTTGTTACATTGAAATTCATCTATTTGTATATCATTTGTTAATTTTATAAAGGTGCCTTAAGTGATTTTATACACATCCATAGTTGTTCAATACCAAAGAATAATGGGTCCAAAATTTGTAGCTACTCTCTTATTATGCTAATAGTCTACATATATTATTATATTGATATCCAGAAGAATACAAATGCCAGTATTTCAACATTTGTATCATCTATCTCTTGGAACATTTTCTTCCTACAGTATTCTCTGCCTCAGTTCATACCACTGTGATCGGTCTAGTTACCAATATTAGAAAATTGTGAGCTATGGTAAATGATATATTTCTTTCAAACTAATGATTTATTTAATAAATATTCTAACATTGGCTTGTTCTCCATTCTACATATGTGAAAATCAGGCTAATATTTAGCTATTTGATATCAGCATTTAGGTGACTGACTAAAATTTCTAATGTTGCACAATGGCTCAGATTTTTTATAAAATATTTTGATATTGCATACATTTTTACTGCATAATAAAATAAACTATTAGTTCATTTGTATAAGTTCAGAATAAAATATTTATACTGAAGGGGAGCATCAGGGTCTATGAATTTGGTCACAGAAGGATGAGTATTGACACAAAAATTCCTGTTGCAAATCATATAATTTAAAATGGGCAGAAGACCTAAATAAGCAATTCTCAAATGAAGACATACAAATGTCCAATAGGCACATGAAAAAATTCTCAATATCATTGAATGTCAAAGAAATGAAAATTAAAACTACAATGAGGTATCACCTTACACCAGTCAGAAGGGCCATCATTAAAAACTCCACAAATAATAAATGCTGGAGAGGGTGTGGAGAAAAGGGAACCCTCCTACACTGTTGGTGGGAATGCAGTTTGGTGCAGCCATTATGGAGAACAGTATGGAGATTCCTCAAAAAAACAAAAATAGACTTACCATATGATCCAGCAATCCCACTCCTGGGCATATATCTGGGAGGAACTCTAATTCAAAAAGATACATGCACCCCAGTGTTCATAGCAGCACAATATACAATAGCCAAGACATGAAAACAACCTAAATGTCCATAGACAGATGACTGGATAAGGAAGTTGTGGTATATTAAAAAAAAGACACAAATAAACTTATTTACAAAAGAGAAACAGACTCACAGACAAAGAAAACAAACATGGTTACCAGGGGGAATAGAGGGTGGGAAGGAATAAATTGGGAGTTCAAGATCTGCAGATACAAACTACTTATATAAAATAGAAAAACAAATTTTTACTGGATAGTACAGGGAACTCTATTCAACATTTTGTAGTAACCTATAATGAAAAAGAATATGAAAAGGAATATATGTAAATGTATATATATATATATATATGACTGAAATATTTTTTGTATACCAGATATTCATACAGCATTGTAAACTGACTATACTTGTTTAAAAAGTGAAAGTTATGAAAACAAAATCTAAAAGACTTATAGAATTTCTTCTAAGTATACATAGTACACTTATAGGAGACAAGAGAAAGGTAAATGCAAAACTAAAGTAGACCAGTGCTAAGATAAGGCAGTAGTTGAAAACATGTGTCTATATGTAACTGTATCCTACTGTCTGATCCTAATTTCTGGATGCTCAGCCCTGCTTGCACACATGGAATACCTTCTGTCATGTCCTGCTATTAAGTCTCCTGCAGTTAGTTCCCAACATTTTGCTTTGAAACTTGGACCTTCTCATTCCCTGCAGTTTAGCCTTGCTTCTGTGGTTCTGAACTTGCTCTATTCTCTGGAAACATGGTAACTTTAGCCTATTTCCTTACTTTCTAATGAAAATCCAGTTACCTGTATCATCAGGCTGTATTAATAATATACTCCACTATTCAAAGCACATCATTACAATGTTATTAAGTAATGGTCAAACTAAAATAATATGAAATTTACAAATAAAATTTTATAATAACTTATTACAAATGCATTTTGGATGCTGTGTCTTCTAGGACTCAGAAAGACCAGAACTGAAAAATGGATTACTGGGACTCAACAGAAAAATGGTGATAATATGAGGTCTTTCTGAGGGCATGGGTCTCTGAATGTATTCCTGATGTGAACATTTCTCCTCTTAAAACTTTTATTCCCAAAGGAACACTGAGAGTATTTATCAACTTTGAATCGAAAAGTTATCATTGTTATTGTAAAATCACATAGTACTATGTTTTAATGGTTTTAAATGGAATTGATAAAGAAGTGGTTTTACACAATTTCTTGTTTAAAAGGAAAGGGATGAAAATAACATCTCATCAAAAAGATAAAGAATGACTCTTACCTAAGTTTTAGAATTGAAACTGAAAAATTATTTTTTGCCTATTTGATGCCATGTGTATTGCAGATCCTGAGAATTAAAAATTTCACTCCCCTCATTCATTCTGTCTTTTCCAAGGCAAGTGAAAAATTGACCATTGGGCTACAGCCAGAAGTGACCTTGTCACTAAGGAAAAAAGGGAATGCCTAAAAAATCAAAAGCTTATATACCCTAATAGCAATTGGATTTTGCATGTTCTTAGTTTTTATGGGGAGTTTTAGCTCAGGTGTCCACAGAAAATAAAACCACAAGTTTTCACATGACAAATTACAATAATAAACAGAGTATCACAGGTGATTTTGGATAGGGCATTAATGAGATCATGACTTGATTGCTAATTATTTCTTCTTTATCTAAAGGAAAAACTCATCTGATTCTAAAAATAATTGTTTTCATACAAGTTATTGTACATTCATGTAAACATTTAGGAAGAATATAACAGTACCATCTGGAAAGAACATGCCAAGTAAGGGGGATGTCTTAAGGTCAATATGATACATTAAGTACATTAAAGTAGAAAAAATTGCCATAAAACTATTTTAAAAAGTAGTAGAACAATCAAAGTTACCTAAACTAAAATTTAGAATAAATTTTGAGAAAACTCCTTTAAGAATATTGTACAGTCATCAATTTATAACAGAGGTACATGAAGAGGCAATAAGGAAGAAAATCTAATCAAGCCAAGGAAAAAATGTGAAATTCTGTTTATAAATAAGTTTAAAAATGATACATTAGGTGCAGATGCATGGTATGTGTTTCTATGTGTTTGTGTGAGGAGTTTTCTTCTGAGAATATTAATTTGTTGGCTTCCCAGTGACTTGCTTGCTTGCCAAATACCCAGTATTAAGGGCTATCGAACATTTTAAAATACTTTGAAATTTTAATTTTATTTTACAAAACTGAATGATTTTGAATAATAGGTACAAATTTATTAATGACAAATGAAAACAGACCAGCAAAGATTGTTCAGGCCCTTGTTCAGTACTCCAGAGTACCAGGAACAAGAATTTTTTCTAAAGGCTAGAACTTACTTGGGCTGTTAATCAAAACTGTTTAGCTGAAAGATGGGGAAAAATTGTTGAGGTTAAGCATATTTTCCAAGCAGCTCAAGCAAGCAGTCCATTCTGAGACTATCTGATTTAATTATACTCCAAAGACTAAATGAAAGGCTTGATTAATTAAACGGAGAAGATAGTGCTTGTTTAAGTAATTCTTTCCTGTTGGCATACACTCTTTAAAAACTTTAATATTTTTTTATGTTGCAAATTGGTCACATGCTGAACTCAAAGACACAATTCACTTAGGAAAATCTGGATTAATCTTAACAATGTAATTATAATGATGTTTCATAAAGAAAAAAAAAAGCCCACCCAAAGCACTTTTGAAGGTTATAAGTAAGACTTTTTTCCTCCATATACTACAGTTTGTATTATCTATAGGCCCTCATATTTTCATCCACTTTATTCACAGATTATTTAAAAATTAGCATTTCTATAATTTTTGTATTTTGTAAAAATCTGTATTAAATCTGACACATCTGTAACAAATGTATTCTTCCCATGTTTTATTGGTAGTCCACCAATAACTAAAGAAAAATATTAATTTTTTTGGTAATGTAAGTGTCCAATTTACACTGCAGCTCAAGAATCCCTTCCCCAATGAAATTCTCCTAGCCTTTCTCATCCACAATTATGAGCTTTTCCTTCTTGCAATCTCAAATTTAAATAATCATAAAGTTCTGCATTATAATAATAGCTGATGTGATATAATAAGGTTTTATATCACATAATGTGATATAGAATGTTTTCACTACAAGACTGTGAAATCTTAATAAAAAACATCTTGTTTAAACAATGAGTGCTAAATATAAGGCCTAGCAATTAAATACAAAATGAACACACTAGATTGAAGTTTAACTTAATAATAAAAATATATAATTTATATTGTTTAGTACATGTGAAATACATTATGTATGATACCTCTGATTCCCACCAAACTCATGTAAAATAGTCTGAAATTATTACCAACTATCAGATAAAGATTCTGACACAACACTTAAGGATACATAATGCCACTGATTTGTGCAATTGCATAGGTGGAGCAGAAAATGACTTTATTTTTATAAATCTGTTATGTATATATGTATATATAGTTTTAGGCCTCTCCAGTGACTTCTGATTGCTTTCAGAGTATCAAACAATGTGCTCACTTCAGTGATGAAGTGCTTATCTTTAGATTATTCAGCCTACTGATGAGTCAAAGGGGTCACCTTCCCAGTGGGCTTTTGAAGCTGGTCTGAGTTAGTATGAGTTGAGGAGGAATCTTCTTCCTCCCTACAGTCTAGGGAGTCTTTCGTCTAACATCCTCACATCTTTGTGGCTTCTCCATCTTCAACCTGTTTTAGTCTCTAGAGATAAATATGTGGCCAAGATCACGTAACTAGTGTTTGACCACCTCTTGTGAAAGTACTGCATAGACATGCAAGACATTGTAACCTTGGACTTCACCAGACAGTAGTCAGAAAGAGTTCCCATTTAACAATCTCTTACAACCATCTTCCTAAAAATCACTTGTCTAGTAAATGAGAGCTCAGGGTTGAAACCCTTAGGTCAATGGCTTAGCTCTAAACTCTGACATGATTTGGACATATACCATAAGCACCTTAAGGTGAACCCCTGTCCTTTTCATCATCTTACTTTTGTGTATATATTGTAATAAATGAATGAGCTAATGGTAGTATTTTGTATGCCTTTTCCACATGGGTTATAGATCCATCTATATTGTGGGTAATACCTGTTAAAATATCAGTCAAGTTAGTCATAGGAAAGTCTCTTTCTCAAAAAGTATATAGTAATGTACTATAAAAATATGCATAAGAAAAAGTCGTACAGGTCTCTTTCTCAAAAAGAAGCACTGAGGTGATTTCCATAGAAAACACACTTTGCTACCCAGTGATTCCATTTTCTATGATAAGCATGGTCTGGACATCTTGTCAATTCTTCCTCATTCGTTCTGCCTGTGCTTTTTTTGGAGTTAAGTCTCAGGTGAAGGAGTGAGTACAACTTTTTCTGAACCCAGAAAAATAATTAAATAATTTTTATGAGCAGAAAGGTAGAAATATGCTGTAATTCCACATACTGTCAATTATTTAAATATGTAAATTGTTTAGAGGCATTCTTACCATAGGGTTACTGTTGCAGTAAAGCTGTGTATAGCAGGAGACAAAAAGGTTAAATTTAGGCAGCTAAAGTAAAATTTTGAATTATGAACGCTGGGAGATACGATGTGCTATTTTAAGTGCTAATATAATTTTTAAATCATCCAATTAATTGTTTGCTTATATTTTATAGCTCTCAAAATATTTTACTGATTTTATACTCCAAAACTGTCAAAGTTCTATTTGGACCTAACATGGACACATATAGACTGCATAACTTTTTTTGAACCTTTTTGATGAGTAGAATTAGATCCATATTATGAAGAGAAGTCCAGTTACACTTCTGGTAATATAATAAACAATTTTCTATAAAAATAGTTTTCTTTTATTTAATAATGACAACCACTGATTACAAATAATATATTTTAGTATTTCCACTTCAGTAGAGAAAATAACTGTATTTAAAATGCCCTACAATTCTCTGATATTGAGAAGCATATCATTTTCTCATTTTTAAATATTTAAACACAAAAGTCAACTTTGGCATCTCTTTGATTCAGAGCTTTACTCACATTGTCCTTTCTTAAAAGTAACCTCACCTTATCTGGACTCAGAAGGAAAAAAAATGCTTTCTGAAAACAACATTGTTACATAATCTAACTGCTAGAGCATATGTCAAAAGCATATATAATATTAGGCATCTGGGAAAAGTCAAGAGAGAGAGCAGCATTCTTCAGCAAACCTTCCTTCTGGTCCTAGTGATATAGTTCAGCTTTACCAAATTTTTAATAAATGTTTACCACACCTTTATATCTTAAAAAATATAGCATGCCGTATGTTCATTATATTTATTATGAACACTTGTTTGTAATGAGCACTCTTTATAAATGTCTTGGCAACTGGATTTGTAATAAATAAATGTTAGGGATTAACATGTTCCACATGTGCTGTTTGTTTCTTTTTATTCTAGGTGCCCAGTATATGCTCAATGATGATTGTTTTCTAGCTTGACTGATTATTGATAGTAACAACTGAGCGGTTACAGATATGTAAGAATTCCTATATTAGGTTTTACCTATGACATAATAGACTGGTTAATGGATTTTTAAGTATATATTTTGCCACTGCAGAATAACTTACATTCAAATAAATATATTTATTTGTAATATGCCTTCACAAGACTATGTTGGCTAATCACTGATACTTCAGCCTGGTAGCATCTTTATGATTTTTCTTTAATTTAGAGTGCTTATTTGTTTTATTACTACTCTTTATATATGTTCTGTAAAAGTAAATGAGGGTTCAGGTGTCTATAGAAATGACTGTATAAAATATTAATTATATTGAAGAGGACATACATTTATTGATCATATAGTATCTCCTTGACATTTTTGAAGTATGTCTTAATGACTGCAATGGATACTGTATACAGCTGTTGAAAATTTGTATAGCCCCATAATTTTAAACTCTAAAAAGTTATTTTATTTGAATCATAGATACATTGTGAAGAACAGTCAAGTATATATTTAAATGGGACTCCGATACTGATAATCACTCTATAAAATTTTTGAACAAATGTGTATGTTTAAATGTAGATGTCTATAATTACAATTTTTAATTAAATGTATCACCTTTGAGAAAAGTTTTTTTTTTTTTAACTTAAGCACACTAGAACTTAAATTAACAGTAGCCTATTAGCGAATAAAACAAGCAACACAAAACTATTGGTGAAACCACTTATTTAAATATTTAGGCGGAGGAATATTTATACGGAGTCATCTATTCACCCTTTCAATTTGCATACTCCAGTGAAAGGGTAAAAAAGCTCCTAACAAAAGGGGGAAAGGGACTTCTTGGGTGACGTTTGCTTATGCATTTTGAATTCTTTTGTGAAGAAGAGCATAGTGGTTTATTACTTCACTAACATCATGAACCTGCACCAAGAAAAGCAAAATTCTTAATTAGAAAAAGAAGTTTGAATATACTTCAGGTTTTCAATGTAGGATCTTGAAAAATAGTACTCACACTTTATAACTTTCTATTTTATGAGAGACTATGCATAAAGCATTTATTGGAAACTCTGCATGAAGTTTTTAGTATTGCCTTACTATAAAGTATTAAGATACTCAGTCTATCACTCACTGAGATGACTATTTCATATCTTCCCTTTCTTCTAAAACCTCAGATATATTCTCCTCCAACTTAGCAATCAACTTTTCATCTTGTTTTAGTGGGAAAACAAAAGTGATTACAAGAGGGTTTTCTCAGACTTTCACTCCTAAACCTCCCTATAAATAAACATGCCTATAGACTATGCCTTGTTCTTGTCCATGCTTTAGTAAAATAAAGAAGTAAATAATTAAAAATAAATAACCCCAAACTTTTTAAATTGCTTTCAGCCTCACTGCCCTTTTCTCCTGGAAAGAATGGTTATATATAATCATTGTGCTCACTTTCTTATTTCTCACTCTCCATTGAGTCAACATTAATCTACCAAAATCATTCTCATCAAAGTTACTGAAGAACTCCACACTTAAAATCCCCAGTTAACTCTCCATTCTAAATGTATTCACATTCTAAGCAACAACAGAGCCATGTCCTCTTTTGTTTCCTTCTTCTGTTTCTAATGCACCAGTGTTCTCTCTTGGCTTTTGGAATGCTGTAGTCTCCTTATTTTCACTTTATCACAATATTACCTTTTCTCCCTGTGCTCTTTATCCTCTTGCCATCTTTTAAATGCATGAGAGGCTTAGTACTCAAAACTTTCTCTACATACACACTCTTTCTAGGTTATCTTTTTTTTTTACAATGTTTTAAGTATTATTTTATGCAAATTCCTTTAAATTTACAATCTTCAACTACAAGCAAGTAGAATGATTACTGATATAAAACATTTTAGAGACATCACAGAGTCAATTGTCTACAAAATTATTTATCTGTTTTGTCTCAAACATATTCTAACTAATGTGTTCTTTTTTTCAGTAAATAACATTTAACACCTTTTGTTTAGTTTTAGTTTGTTATTGCTCTGTAAAAAAACACATGCAGAATATTGGTGATAGAAAACAGTAAGTGTTTGTTTCTCCCACTTTTTTGATTTGATTGTGTGGATCTGCTGATCTTGGTTGGATCTGCAAGCTACACAGAGAGTGATTTTCTCAGTGTGATTATAGTGTTTGGAGGGAAGTTGGAATCAGGTTAAACATCTTAAAGACTGGGTTCAGAAAGAGTACAAAGATGATGTCACATGTCTTACTTAAAAGAAAAAAAGTAAAAAGGCAGCAGATGGCATGCGACCACTATGAGAAGAACTTCAACATTACATGACAAAGTTTTGGTTACAATTTAATTAGAAAAACTGAAAATTTCAATACTAGGTAAAATAGAGAAGTATAAGGGTGATCATTATTTCTATCAAGGGCAACTAGAAAAAAACATTTAAAATACAGAAATCAACATTTCAGAGGCATTAGAGAGCAACTCAAATAAGGAGTTGAGTTGAGGTTCCAGTGAATGGAGAATTCCGCAGAGATTAGTGTACCCTCTACAGTTGTTTTCCCTGGCAGAATTCGCTGACATGATTATTGCATTGGTAAGATGCTAAGAATATGGCGTTTTTCCTTGTTGAGGGCTACTGCTTGTTAGTATGGAAAACAACAGCACTTTCTGCAGAGACATGTGGATGGAGACGAAAAATGGAAAATGAGGCGCCTCAAACAAACGGTCTTAAAATAATTGTCTAACTCTAAGGCTGTGTGAGAAAGGAAGCTGGAGAATTTGTGAAAAGCAGAGTAGAATTTTGCTGCTGAGGAGACAAATGCTACCGAAGTGAGGGTCTTAAAAAAAAAAAAGAACACATTTTAAGAGAAAAAGTTTCTCATTTAAAGGTGCTAGAGGGCTAGACATTAGAAATAGAGGCAAATCAGAAATATAATGAGTCTTGCCAGAATGTAAACCCAGTTTTACCTCTACTTAAATCCTGATTGAACTACGGTGACTAAACCACCCTAATCTATCTTTCTAGTGGAAGAAAAAGGGACCTTCCTATTTAGAAAATAATAATCAAAGTAATGATAATAATAACAATAAATATATCTTCCTATCTATTTATTTATCTATCCATTAATTTACTGTACAAGATTCCATCAAATATCCAGGTGTCAGAAGATGAAACTGTATGACCAAAACAGAGAGAAAAATAGATAATATAAAAAGGACCAGACGTTTTCCAGCACTGAAGTTAGGAGATAAAAACTTTTAAATCACTTTAATTAACAAAATCAAGAATCTACACATGGAGATAGAAAAATCATTAAAATTTGAGTCATTTTATCAGTCAATTAGAATTAGAGGGTGGGAAGGGATAGACTGGGATTTCAAAATTGTAGAATAGATAAACAAGATTACACTGTATAGCACAGGGAAATATACACAATATGTTATGATAAATCACAGAGAAAAAAATGTGACAATGAGTGTGTATATGTCCATGAATGACTGAAAAATTGTGCTGAACACTGGAATTTGACACAACACTGTAAAATGATTATGAATCAATAAAAAATGTAAAAAGAATTAGAATCTAAAATTTTATAGAAATTATAGAAAAATATATTTAAATATAAATCATAAAATGAGCCAGAGAGAAATGATACATTACATTCAAAGGGTCAATAATAAAACTAATGGTTAAATACTCAAGACAAGAATTTAGCCAGAAGACAATGAAATTACACAATTTAAGAGTTTAAAGAATATAACCATCAACTTAAAATTCTATTTAAAAAAGTTCCAAAGAATGTGAAATAAAGTTGTTTTTGGACACCATTATCTATAGAGTCTATGTAATTCCAGTCGAAGCTCCTACAGGCTATTTTGTGAAAATTCAAAAGTTATTCTAAATTTGAACTAGAAATAGAAAGATCCAAGAATATCTAAGATAATGTTGAAGAAGAAAAACAAAGTTGAACACTTAAAAATTAAAACATGAAAAATACTTATTCTTAAATATACAATTTAAGACGGTTCAAGAGAAGGGAGACCAATCAAAAATGAGGAATTCTTAAAGAGACTCTCAAATATGTAATCATCTATTTTATAACAAAGTCATCTCTGCTATATTATATGGAAAAGAGTGTATTTTAATAACTGTGCTACATCAATTAAATATCTGTATAGAAAAAAGTAAATATTGATTACTGTTTCACATCAGACACACAGAAAAGTCAATTAGAACTAAATTTAGAACCAAATGTGAAAGCAAAAGCAATTAAGCTTCTAGACGAATTCAAATAAATATATTCTTGACTTTCTATAGACAAATATCCCTTAAAGATGTAAGCTATTACAAAATCATAGATAAAGGAAAAAGACTAATCAGAGTACATTAAAAAAAAGTTCTAAAAAAAGACAATTCAAAGTATAAATTGTAAACTATAAATTTGAAAAACATAATAAATACATGTAACAGTACATATTCTGCATACACATGCATATACATATAACATATATATATATTTATATAGCATGAGTATAGAGTTTATAATGAATATGGAAAATATAATGAAACCCTGTAAAGAAATAAGATAAACTCAAACACCCTACTACAAATAAGGACAAGAGACTTTTAAGAAAATTTTATCAAAAACTACATATTTGAAATGATCAGCATCATTATTCATTGAGAAGCTCAATAAAATCAAAATACAAAATAAATATATATCAGGTTAGCTAAAATAAAAAAAATATAATACTAAGTGTTGGTAAAGATATGGGGCAATTAGATGCTAGGCAGTGCTGGAGGAAAGCAGGGATTGATATAACCTCTTTGGAAAACTCTCCAACAGTATCTACCAAATGCGTGTGCACATACGCTATGACCCAACAGTCTTACTCCATAGAGTATATATGCAGAAGTGCATATGTACGTTCATCAAGTGTTTTGTACAAAAATCTTCATGGCAATGCTATCCATAGTATCACCAAAATGGAAACCACCTAAATATCTGTCATCAGCATAGAGACACATAAAGTACGTGATATTCATGCATCCGGATGGTATATTGTAATGAAAAAATATTTAGCTATACAGAGTAGTATGATGACTCCCACAATAAGAAATTGTTACAGAGATACAACTATATGTAAACATTTATATACTATATGACCTTATTTATACAAAGTTCTGAAAAATCAACATGTTGTAGTAATACAAGTCATGATGAGAGTGACTCTTGGGAGAGGGGAGAGACTGGAGGGGGACCAAGGGTGCTTTTGTGATTCTGTCAATGTTCTTTTTCTTCATTTATATGCTGGTGAAATTCATCTATAAAACTTATAATTTGCACATATTTCTATTTATAGTTATATTTTAATCAAAAATGTGCACCCAACATTTTAGTTACAATGCAGTTAGAATCCCAGCTTCAGCACTTACATTCTTCTTTGGATTTTTTCTTTTTCTTTATGTTATCTTTCTATTATCACAGGATATTCTTGTAGAATCAGAACTTGTTGTGTTACATCATCAGAGGACTTGCTTCTACCCAGCATTTGTTTCTACAGACAATCTAATTATGAAATAAAAGGCATTTCAGTGGAATTCAGAGTTTGTGTGCTTTTTTTCTGATGTAGAGACAGTTAAGCACTGTCTTGAGTGTCGTTGGTTAGATGGATGGTTAACCTGGATGTTCTAACCCAGGTGAATAACGCATGTTAAGGTTTTGAGGCAAAAGGATTAGATTTTTAAAAACTGCTGAAAATTCAATGTCAGTGGAAGGTAGATATCAAAGGTAAAGGGATGATGAAAATTGTGTCTCATAATACTGCAAGGAAGCAATCATGCAAGAGATGGGACACTTATCAAGGCATTTCTATATATTCTAAGAGTAATAAAGGGCTACAAAATACCAGAAAGAACTAACAATTTCTATTTTCATCCCTTATTTTTACATAACTTTTACTATATCTTCTTGCATATCTCTTACTAAACATAGTTTTTAGTTTCTGTTTTTCTTTGGTTGATAAAATATGAATGAAAATGTAATTTCCGAGGGGAAGTTGTAAGCACCAGTGCTTACGCTCTAGCAGTTTCTCCTCCAGAGCAGTTTCTGCTCAGTCAGTCCGACTCTCAGAATGAGGGCAACAACAATTCAGCTTTGGAGCCCCAGCAGACCTGACGAAGTCTTAAACTGTCAACACACTGTAGCACTTACAGGATGCTTATTGAACATATATATAAAGACTGGCATTCAGCAATCTATATACCACTTGGAGAAATGTGGGCTTCTTTGTTGAGTTAGGCACCTGGGATTAACTGAACCCAACAGTGGGAATAGCATGGCCAAAGTTTGTTGTAAGGCAAAGGGAAATTCACTTCAAACAAGCAGAGACTCATCACATGGAGTTATCAGACAGCGGCAGCTGCAAATTTTTACTGTAGACGTTTTTCCTCCATATTCTGTCCCTGAGCCAGCGCTGTAAGCCAGAAATTTAAACCTCAAACTTGGCAAAATGCCAAATTCTGTGCAGAATACTAGTATGGGAGGTTTAGTTTTATTTCATTTCAGTTTTATTTTGTTTTGGTTGCTTTAAAATTCTTGGGTCAGTGTTGGGTCAGAGTCCCCCAATTTTCTCCCCACTTCCCAAATTCTGTCTCTATCTCAGATGAACTAGTTCAAGGTCAGAATGGAAATGAGCAAGTAGTTCTTGGTGCTTGTAGACAGTTTATTTATTTCAAACTGCTGTTGATTATAACATAATCCCTATGTTAGTCAGGTTTCTCCAGAGAAACTGAACCAATTAAAAAAAAACTATATATATACATACATATATATATATGTAATACAAAATTACACAAATTATACACATGGTAATGGAGGCTAATATAAGTCCCACAATCTACCATCTGCAAGTTGGAAACCGGGAAAGACATTGTCTGAGACCACTGGTCTAAGTCTCAGAACTTGAAGACCTGAGAACAAGAATCTATAATGTTCACAAGCAGAAGATTGATGTCCTAGCTCAAGAAGAGATAGTGAAAATTTGCCCTTCCCTACCATTTTGTTCCACCTAGGCCTTCAATAGATTGGGGGATGCTCAGCCACTTTTGTGAGAGCAGATTTTTTACTCAGTCTACTGGATCAAATGCTAATCTCTTATGGAAGCATCCTCAGACATATCCAGAAATAATGTTTTACCACCTCTCTGGGTACCCCTTAGCTCAGTCAAGTTGACAGTGAAGTAAACAATCACAGTCCCCTAACATGGTTGGGATTCCTTGCACCCAGACTAAAGATGGTGGATTCTATCCATTGTCAGAAAACGAGGAAAACAGAAGTCTTTTTTTTTTTTTCCTTCTTCATGGGGAGAAAATCTCCCACTTTGACTAAAATGAAAGAAAATGTAAACAGTCATCATCCAAAACCTAAAAATTATTAAAGGAAATCTGATCTCAAAACATTGGTCTTAGAATTCATTTACACAGAAAAACATGAGTTTTTAAGGCATGTGTTTAATTCCAGTTGTTCAAATAACACTTTTCCCCTCCAGAAAACTTCTTTCTTCTTCGATCTTCTCCATAAACTAGGTATCTCATGTTTTTAAGTCGCTCCTATGTCTGTCACAATGAAGAAAACAAAAATTAAAAAATTGTAATGGTATATTTAGAAAAGTAATTTGCTTTTTTTTCAATAAAAGTAAAAAAAAGACTTAGAGATTATGGGGTCAAACATGATATTTCATAAATGAGGAGAGCAAAAGATGCAAGGGTATATACCCTCATGACCTCATCTTCTCCCAAAGGCCCCATTTCCAAATACCACCCCCTTGGAGTTTAGGATTTCCACATATGAATGTGGGGGATGGATATTCAGACCATAGCAGCTGCTGAAGAAGAACACAGGTTGGAATGAGATGACTCTAGAGAAGACAATGTCAGAAATTGTATATACAATGACACAGAGAAAAATGATAAGACTGAACTCTAAAACAGTGATATATTAAGAAGGGGTGGAGAATAAATGCTCATTGAGAATATATGCTAATTAATCTCATAGGACCCTGGTTAGGAGAGAGGAAAAGGTCCAGGTGATCCTTGCATTTCTTGCTTCATTAATTCCGAGAAGAGTGGAGCTCTCCTCAGTGACAGAGAACAGAAACAAAGGGCAAAGTGAAAGAGGCAGAGTGATGTCTTCCAGTCTGAGTATGTTAAACTTCTTCTTTTCATTTGTTCCCACTCACTATACTTGCCAAATGAGCCTATGTTATTTTTTAATGGGAAAAATAATTTTCATATTTGAGCTTACTTTGAGATATCTCAGTTGAGGGTAGATGATTTTTTTAATAGAAAAATAAACTTTAAAAATTTTAGATGACTTTAAGACATCAAAATGAAGAATCACATTGTATAGCAATTCCATGTTCCAGAGAATTCCAGATTAGAGGTTTTGAGATTTAGGCCTCAGGTGACAGGTAGTAACTAGCTGTATATGGATGTTATCATTCATTTACCCAGTTCTCTCTTCCTTCCTTCATTCATGCCATGAATATTTTGTGCCATACATTGTGTTTCAAGTCCTGTGGTAGATGCTAGAAAAGACACCATGTAGAAAGAAAGAGTGCTAAGAATAAGAAACAAAACTAGTTAAGTATGTATTCCAAAGGTGAACTGACCTCTGAATACCAAATAGGGAGAAAAAATTGAAAATGATTCGGAAAACAGGCCAAAGGCACAAGCATGAAAACTAAGAGGTAATTATGCTTTATAATGCAAGAAAATATGAAGACAAAGGAAGAATACTTTGATCTGACTCTGCATTGTTTAAAATAAAAACTTATTTACTCTCCCTCTTGCTCTAAACCCGTGCTGTTCAAATTGGTATTGGAGCTGGAAATATTTCTTCAGCAATAACTTAAATGAGAATCTAGAAATTGACATGATACTGAGTCCTTTTCAAGAATACACCCCACCCCCCACCCCCGGTCACTCCCTTATCTTGTATTTCCTTAGGGGGTCTGGAGGGACTTGAAGAACCACTGGATAAAACTCTATTAAAACATCATACCTTGAATAATGCAAATTAAGACTCCAATGTGTTATTAATAGAACGGTAAGATTGGGCGGGTTGGTAATAGTTCAGTGGCAGAGCACATGCTTAGCAAAGCACGGGGATCTGGGTTCAATTCTCAGTACTTCAATTTAAAAAAATAGAATGGTAAAATTTAAAAAGAAAGAAAATTACTCAGCACTGGCAAGGGTGTGGAAAAACCAATTCTCTAATACAACATAAGTGGCCATTATAAATCAGTACAACTGCTTTTCTAAAACTATATGACAATAGCTACTGAAGTTGTAGCCATCCAACAATGATATAGCTAAATTACACAGTGTGTTAAAGTAATAGCACCAGATACACAAGAATACATGCTGCCTTGTTCCATTTACATAACAAAATCAGTCAAAACTAATAATAGGAGGTGTTAATGGTTATAATGGTTAGTTAATGTCCTGGGGAATTAGTGACTCGAAAGGGACATGAGGGTGGCTCCTGGGGTGCTGGTAACTCTCTTTTCTCCTTGCATGATGATGGCATAGATGTTTTCATCTATGAAACATGTATAAGACATGAATAAAAATTAATGTACCTAGCATACTTATGATAGATGCAGTTTTCTGTATGGATATCTATATTAATAAGAAGTTAAAAAAAACTTAAAAATTAAGCAGGAGTATAATTTTTAGCACTTTAACTAGGTTGGATGTTTACTGAAATATCTTTAACAGCATTTTCTATGTTAAGTCTATCTCCAAACTCAGTAGATCTATTACTTTCAGTTATCAATGAATACTTATTTAGTACATTTTACAATTGCCTATGAGTAGTCTTTTGAAAACAACAGACTTGCTGCATTTTAAACAAATAATTGTAAATTATTTTGACAAATTTAGAATACAAATTCTCATAATGCAATTGCTATTTTCTACTCAAAAAAAAAAAAAACACTATCCATCATCTCTTTCGGTCTCTTTTGATTTAACCTTGTCAACAAATTCCTCTAAGCTATTGTAAGTGGATTAAACTGGGGACTAGAAAACCTTACTGCATGAATCTAATTTTTCTTCTTTTAAGAGAGGTTTTCATTCCTGTCAAAAGAGGATGTGACATAAAATCATCTTGAAATAAGCTCATCGGCCTCTAAAATCTTTTCTCCACTGTGAATTAATATAAATGAAATTGCAAGCTTATCATTTCAAGGAGCTAGCATGACCTGTCTTGATTCCAGTGATTTAGTCAAGAACATACTGCCACAACATTTTGAAAATCTTTGTTTTGCCATGGTGAATGTTGCAGAATAGTAGATATTCAACCTATATGGCATCCCAAATTTAGGCCTTTATGTTGGAATAATAATTATGTTCAGATGATTCTATTTCCATTTCCTTTAAGTAGCATTTTGAGGTTTCATTATTATTAAACAAAATCAGTAAAAAAAATCCTTTGATTTCATATTTTAAAGAAAGTATAAGGAGGAAATATGTGACTTACCTGTTAGTCATAAGTTTACAATATATTCTCATATTCACACTTCCTGTCCTTTCCCTGATTTATTTATTTCTCATCAGCATTTATCACTATCAATATTTCTCTAGGTCTTATTGATATACCTTGTTTATTTTTGTCTCCTTTAATGTAATCTAAGATCATTTAAGATAATAGTTGTCATCTGTTTTGTTCTGTGCTCTATACTGGCATCTGGAACAATGCAATGTAAATAGCAGATAGTAGGTGTTCAAGAAATATTTTGAATGAGTGGATGAACTATTAAAACATGATAGGAGAAAAGAGAGCTGGTTTATACAACCCTGATCTTTATATATCTAGACACAGATCTAGATATTTGTCTTATTCAGAAAAAAAGTAGGCCTGAGAGAGAGAAGGATAGATTTTCATTTGGGATAATTCAGCAATATTTCCATGATATATTTATAAGATATGCAATTTTGTGTGTTAATTGAGCATGCCCCCCCTTTGCTGCAATCTCTTCCACTATGTCAGCAATAATATGAATACATCATAAGAAAATGTAGAAAACTGACTGAAGTGTTTAAGGCAAATTCTCCCATAGGCTAGTTGCAAATTGGGTATTTCTGAAACGAGATTCTCTCTCTTACTCCTGGTGTACTAATTTCTGTGGACTTCGAAAGACTCTGAGGAAGAAGGAAGTAGGAGTGATGAACACATCTTTGGTGATTGTTCTATGCTAGGCTGTACTCATCTGTTCATCTACACTGCCTGCTGCTCTTCCCTGCCAGCTCTCATCAGTGTCCCATCAGAGCACAGCTCGGTGGAACAGACAACCTGCTGCCAAGCAGGCTTCTGGGCTCAGGTTCTATCTGCTACTCTTCAAGGGTGCCGAGGCTCCCTTAGAACTTTGTTAGATGCCATTGGAGAAACCAAATGATGACCTTGCCCATCTATCCTTTATACTTGCTCCATGATTCTTTAATGCAGGCTTCATGTCTCTCTTATCCAACTGTGTGAAAATATATTGCATTCTAAGCAACTCTCTACCAACATGAACTATCAGCATTACCTTTGACAGATTCTTAATCTTTTTGAAGTAAAGATCTTAGCACTCCCATTCATTTCAGTTGACATTGTTTCTGTCTTTAGGTGGAAATTTTAAATAGGCTTCTCAAGTGTTTGCATATGAGCTAGAGAAAAATGGGATAATTTTCTGGACTATCCCATTGTTTGTCTGTCAGTCTTTGTCAAGTCATTTGAGAATGTAGAGGAGGAAATTAGTCTCACTCTAAGGAAAATGGGCTTCACTGTCAAATTAATTATTCAGATACAAACTTTTTACTTACAAATGTTTTTCTGAGGCCAATTAATTAATTATGCTCACTTTATTTTACAATGTGTCAAGAGAGAAAAGAGATTAGAAAACAATGACCAAGAAAATTAAGCAGACCAAATTCTATTCCTTAATCAGAGATCACATGCCAGGAGTGTTATTAAATTTCCCTGTGACAATATATTGATGATGATTTGTTTATATAAATAAATTGTCACTAATTTACATGAAGGCTAATTGATTTAAATATTCTAGTATTTAATTCTATACATCATTATCATCATACTGTTATCTTACTGTCTAGTATTATATTAGGTAGTGCAGTTAAATATGATACAGATGAAGAAAATAGTACAATTAGAACATTTTATTCACCAAACAACTTTTGTTATCATAAATAATCATCACATTTTACAAGATAATAATAATAAGAGTAATTCCTAGTTTTATTGTTACAAAATGGTGTGTGTATATATACATATCACTCATATATATGCCCACAGCCCTAATTATACATGTGGGTATGTATACACATACACATGAATATTTATGAGTTATTTTAGAACGATCACCTTCAAAAAATGTCACGGGAACTTCCCGTCAGATACCAGCAGTGCCAAATAGAGGGCAATCAGTAAACTTTGGGTTAAGATAGTTCTAAATTGGAATGCCATCTCCTCTATTTAGTTGCTCTGTGACTTGGAATAAGATAGTTAACCTCATTAAGCCACAGCTTCTTACTTACCAAAAGGTGAATGTTATTTTAAGATTATTCATGGGATTAAGTATGATAAATATGATAATCAAATGTAAAATGTGTACAGAATATACTTCATGGTATTTGATGAGTAATTTAATCCTTGTTTAATTAGTTACTTAAATCTTGCCTAATATAAAATAGTGTCAAGTTTGCTTCAATGAGCATATATATTTTTACAACTTTATACCACTGTTATTTCATACAGTATTTTTAGTTTACAGTATCATTTTTTCCTATTATAAGCAAATTGTCTGTATATGATTTTTTAAATATAATAGTTGCAATTAAAGTTATTTCTCAGTGCCTGTATTATTCCCCAAGAGGAATATTAACCACAAAAATCTCATTGTAATCCCTAAAACATTCTCAAGTAGCTCCAATATAATGACAATGTATGGAAGAAAAGTGATATGCTTCTGAAAGTGCTGACTTACCCCAGGAAATTAGTTGAGACAATGGGAAAAAAAAAAACTGACGAAGAAGTCATTAATGATTTTAAAATAGTGGATTTCTTCTGCACAGACTTAATTGATTGCTTCTCTGTAATAGTATTCAGTGTGTCTCTTCTTTTCACCTTTGAAAACTCTAGAGCAAAGTGTAGTTCAGACTTGCCATCCATTCTTTTCCTCGCAGGGTGGAGCTGTCCTCTCCCCAGCATGAAAGGGTTGGACCATATGTTGCTCTGCACTTCCTCTACTGCAAAGTTAAGCTCCTACTGCCTCATAGAAAATTGTGTCACTAGGAGACCAAACATGAGACATAACAATTTTATATATTGAACATATCAAAATGAAAATGAAAGGAGAATGACAGAGAAAAATAAAGAGTACTTTTAAAAATCATTTTTGCACAGGGAACTATAGTCAATATCTTGTAGTAACCAATGGTGAAAAAGAAAGAATATGAAAACAAATATATGTTTGTTCATGTATAACTGAAGCATTGTGCTGTACACCAGAAATTGACACATTGTAAACTGACTATACTTCAATAAAAATATACAAATAAATAAAATAAAAAAAATCATTTTTGTGCAATTTGTATATGATTTTCCAAAGGTACAATGTTTTATATTAGAGCTAGTTTTGCAAATAAATAATTGCATGCCTAAAATATGCATTTGTACTTTTAAATATAGTAAATAAAATATTAAAATAAAATTGCTTTATCAAGGAGTATTGATTACCTTCAGTTATTTCTAGAACAAGCAGAATATACTGAATTAAAGCAGATACAGATTTTTTTAAAAAATGTACTAAATGCTAATGTTTGAGTAAAAACAACAATTTTTTAAGAGTGATTAGATAGACACTTTAGAGAATATTCTAACAGACTTTGAAGTAACAAAATGTTTTACTTCGAGTTGATTATTATGTTCAGTTTTACTTGACAGTTGATTGGGTTTTTCCTTCTTGAACATACAGCTCCTGTTCTACTGCTCTTATGCACTTATCAGACACAATTAAGTAAGTTTTGGGCTCATTATTTTCCTGAGGGCAAGACAGAGAAATAATGAGAAGGTTAGAAAGGACAACCAAATGAGTACCTAAGGCAAATTTATTCAACTGTCAGCAATGAATGAAATGTTGGAGACAATGTTTCCTCCGGAAATTTGTAAAGGGGAAAAATGAGCAAGGGATGTTTAGTTGTTGTCCACCTTTGCCCAGCTGCTCCCGGGTATCATTTATTAGAATGCTTTCGTTGCTGTTCAAAACAAATGCTGGGGTTGGATGGGCAAAATAATGTTGAATTTGCTAGAGGAAAAGAAAGTAATTAGATATTACCAGTTAGGTGTTCCAACTTCAATAACATCATATATTCAAAACACAATGAAGACTTTGCGAGGTGTTGTGGATTTTTGTTTCTTTGTTTTATTTTACTTTAATAATGCTGATCATGACCCACCAATAGGTCATTATCTTCAGTTTGAAAATAACTTTGCCTACAAGGATATAACCTCTCCAAGTTTCTCCTGAAGGAACTTGCCGGGGAGGATCCATGAATCTCTTGTGTCCAGTGAGCGCAGTAACTCTGATGTCTCAGTGTGTATTCTACCTAGCCCCCTCCTTGAGAGTTCACAGGGGAAATAAAACCTATACCTGAACTCTCTACTTTAAGTTTGTATCACATCTTGACAAATCCACCGTATGTAGCCAGATTTTTACTTTGTCTTGCTCCATGAAATGGTTTTCTCCTTTGTCCTAGAATCATTTTACCCAGGCATTAAATGAGAGTTCTGCCTTAATATGGGAGGCGCACCCACTCCACACTATTAAAGAAACTCAGTGGCATAGATCCAGATCATTGCTGTCTCCCCTGTGTCAATTGCTTACACTACGAGTGGAAGTCAGACTGCTTTTTTTTTTTTCGGTGGGGGGAGGTAATTAAGTTTATTTACTCTTAGAGGAGGTACTGGGGATTGAACCCAGAACCTCATGCATGCTAAGCATGCGCCCCACCACTTGAGCTATACCCTCCCCTCTGGACTGCTCTTTTTGACTATCAGTCAGATTACATTGTTTCCTATGTTGAAATCCACTACTTGCTCATGGAAAGAATCTACAACCAGCAGGATAAAGACACCGCCTATGAAAAGAGGGTAGACAGTGCTCTCATCACCTGGCCTTCGAGCATCCCTCAAACGTCATCTCATAATCCCCAACCCATACTCACCATGCTCCAGTCACGGGGGCCTCTTTCTTCTTCTTAGAACAGTTCCCACCTTAGTGCCTTTGCTCTACATGCTTCTTCTGTCACTTTTGCACCTATGCTGTGTGACTCTGTATAATTAAAATGCAATCATTGTTTCCTCAGCATTGCTTCAAATGCTTTTAAACTTCATTTAGCCAGGAAAATAATTATTTAACCAAATTTAAGTGGAAATTTAAGAAACTGACACAAGAGTGGGAGCTCTAATCCAGACCACATCTCTCCAATATCTTTTCATATTCCCTTAGGTCGTCTTAAGTAGACTTGCATTAGAAAAACACCTTTTTGAACATCATGCCATAATACACATTATATTATGTCATTATGACATACAACTTAATCACGTTTATTATATCTTCATATCATAAGCTAATCTATTGTTTTGATATTGATTTATATATTCAACTCCTTAAAAGCACAAATAATACAAATATCAGTGATTTTTCACAATTATTAATTCAACTCTGAGACCATTTTCCTTGTTTACTTCAGTCCAAATTTTATTTATCCTTAATCTACCACTGATGTTCTTTTATTTGGTTATGGTTTAAAAATATCCCCAAAGGTCACTCATTGAGAAATGTTAGTTTAGTTAAGGAGTGAATAATATCTGGAAAGGAAAATTCATTCATGCAAAACATTACTTTGTTGTCTAGTTTAGGTTTTATATTGCAAAATAAATTCTCTGTCTTTTTAAAATCCAATTATCTATTTTACTCTACTGTCAGGAAATGAGCTCATAGTGCTACCATTGCATTGATTCATGATAAAAATCAGCTTGCTGAAGTTAAGAGAAGAATGGTTCTCAAGTGGATGAATTTCACTTAGTGTCATTAATTTTTTCAGATCCCTTTTTTGGGTGATATTCAGATGCATTGCAAATGACTTTAAATTAATTTTTACTTTGTTCTCTTCAGATACTACAAGCTCAGTCACTAAGAAATGTTTTTCTCTCCCTAATACATATATACCCATCTAGAATTATAATGAAATTATTAGACAAATTGTTGAGTTGAAGAATATGCCTCCTAATATAACTTTCACTTCTGGGAAGATTTTACTGAAATGGTTATCTACATTTCCTATCTTATTTCTCATCTTATTTCTTGATCTCATTAAATAAACTTCACTTCCTTTTTTACATCAAAATTATTCTTATCAGTGTCTCAACATCTCCACGTTGCTAAACCTAATAATCATATCTCAATATTCATATTATTTGATACAGCAAGAGCATTTGAAACAACCAATCACTTTCTTTCTTAAAATATGTGGTTTTCAGGACTTCACACATCAGATTTCTCTTCTACCACACAGGCAACTCTTTTTCAATCTCTTTTACTGGTTCCTCCTCTTGTCCGTGACCACTGAATATTAGAAGGCTCAAGATTCTGCCTTGGGCCTTTTCTCTTTAGCTATATTTAGTCTTTTGTGGATCACATTCAACCATAAACTTAAATACCTGTATGTGTATGTAACTTGTGATAATATACACATTCATATTTTAAATCTAGGCCTTTTGCATGAGCTCTACTTGGATGTCTATGAAACAATTCAATATTAACAAAGTCAAGGCTCCTTCTAATCTGTTTTCTTTGTTGTTGTTTTGTCTTTTGTTTTTGCTAATCCTTCCTGTGTGAATAAAGGGCAAGTGCATTCTTCTACCTGCTCAAGCCAAAAAGCATAAAATCAGCACTGATTGTTTTCTCTCGTTCTCCACCTCAGATTTGTTGACAGACTCTGGGATCTACCTTCTAAATAGATCCAGGTCATAACTTCCAAACTAAGTCTTCCTTAGACTGTAGATAAATGAAGCACAGTTCCTTGATTTATACATATACACAGTGAAGGGTATTTTATCTGTTATTGAGATTTGATGACTTACACAGAGCTGGATGGAAGAATCAGCCATCTAGTCAGTAATAGTAAATTTACTCACTACAGTGGTGTGAAAATTTTAAGTTTGCTACATAATAGTTTTGAACTTGTAATTCTTTACCTGGCCAAACTAACAAAAAAGCTGTGACACTAAAATAAAATCTTTTTTTAAAAAAACACAACAGATCAGAACACTTGTATTACACCTACACTTTCTGGGGAGGACAAAAAGAAAAAGTTACTTGAGGACATAATCTGACAAAAGGGGAAAGAATCACACAAAAACAAAATAAATGGAGTGGTTCAACAAATTGTATATCTGTTCTATATACTGACGAAAACTTCTATGATCCCAGCTGGACTTTAGATTAAAAACAAAGGTTCACATTAAACAAAGAAGTCACTGCATTCCATGAAAATGTTATTCATAAAAGAAAGATATTTCATTTAAAATATGCTACAACTATGAACCTAGAAGATATTAATGGTACAATGAAAGCATATACGTTTCTATATAGAAAAAGAAAAAAGCAATTAGAAAAATTTGAAAAAAATAATAGAAATATACAAAATTTTTACAATGTCAGATAATAAACTAAAATGTGGTAAAGTTTTCACAAATTAAAAAAAGAAAATTCATTTAACTTTTTAGCTTGGATCATATTCTTTTAACTTACATAGTGTTCAACATTTAGTTTGCTTCCTATTGGTACAGTTGACTTGTTTCTGCAAAAATATTATAAATTCTACCATTGATTTTCATTTTTTAGAAGCAAACTATAAACAAACTTGAATAATTAAAATTATAGATCAGAATGTCAGTATTTGAACATGCATGTTTAAAAACAATGATAATTAATTTTTTTTAAAGTCAGAAATGAAATAAAATAATGGTCCAGCTGGTTAAACTGAATAGGAAGACTTTTAAGGGAAAAATCATGAAAGTTACTTTAAAAGTGAGGATTTCATAATACATGAACACTGTGCTTTATTTTCTATAGTGGCTTATGTAAAAAATGAAATTCTTAAATATGAATATAGCTAAAAGCAGCAAAGTAGGAAATATCTAATTATATTATATATCCTTATATTTAATTTTTGTTGCAGTATAATTCTATAATTGAAAATAATGTCATCTCCATTCCTTGGCATTCAATAAAATGTTAATTAACAATGGTTACCTCTATAGATGAAGGATCACAGATCATTTTTGTTCTTTATACTTTAAAATTTTTTTAGAGTTTTCCATTAAGCTGTCTTTTATAAAATCAATAATTTGGTAAGATTAATTTTAAAAAAATGGTAATCATTGTTTTATTTTGTTTTCTTCATGTTTCATGTCAAGCCTCAGAAGAACTGTAATTTGAAAACTGAATAAAATAACTAACCCCAAGATAATAACTTTCATCCCTGTTTTTGTTACTTGTTCACGGCATTAGAAAGTCTTGTAACTGTATAACTGAAAATTCCTCCAATTTCTGCATGGGCATGCTGCCACTTACATCATGAGGTGGAGTCTGAGCTAGACTCATGCTCAGTAGAATAAAACTCAATTGATGCTTTGAGCTTTTGCCCTTTCATCTTGGAGGCTACTGGCATCATGCTGTGAGAAAGTCCATGCCAAGACTGAATTATTAGAGGACACATGGAGGGGAGTGACATTCCAGCCTCAGTTAGGAAACCAGCTGATTCAATCACATGAATAACTTCCCTTTATATGATGTGGAGGAGAGTAACAGCCACGCTGAGCACAGTCAGCCCACAGAATCATGAAAAGTAGTCAATCATTGTTGATTTAAGTCCCTGACTTTAGGCACGATTTCTTATGCAGTCATATGTAACAGACACATTCAGTAAAATATATGCTGTGTTCCAACTCTTCTGTTGGCTTCTCTTCTCACAATGAAACCTGAAAGTTAGTAAAATGGGATAGATTTTATTCTGTTTCAAATACTTTAGGTATTATGTTTATTTTAGACTAGGGAAGAAGTTTCCTGATCTTCTAAAAAACATTAACTTAATAGGGTTGCAATGTATTAACAAACACACCAGAGAAAATAGTGGTGCTCAAATAGTAACTCATATTCAAGAAATATGACAGTTTTTTAACCTTTGCCGGCAAAGAATATGCAGCACAACAACATCTATGAACTCTGATAGATTTTAATCCCTTCTTGGCCTGTTAAGATCTCATTTAGAATTCTTCCAGGTAGAAATCATTCTGAGAATTGCATTCAGTTTTCCAAGATGCCAACTTAAGCAATGCCTTTGCAGTGTGTCTCCAGGGCATGCACTACTAGAGGAGGGTGGAGGACTGTTTTGATTTTGCAATGGCTTAAAATCATTTGAAGATACCATATAATTTTTTCATTCAACTTTATACATAAAAAATTAGATTGACCTAAGTTTAGCTCTTTGGAGAATCCACTTTTCAAATATAACCTTGAGTTTATCTTTTTCACTCCACGCAAAACATTTTGTCCCTTGGTTCCAGAGGCAAATTTCACCTTTTCTTCCTGAAAGTGTCAGATATCTAAGGAAAAAGTCATCTTAAGTATCTGTTCTGCTATCTCAAAATGTTTCTATATCATAGCAAATTGTCAACATATTTCACCAATAAGTTTTGAACTTCTTAATAATTAATTGTTGTGAGAGTTATAATTATACATGTAACTGTATATGAGACTCTGATAGTTCTTATGTATCAATCAAGTAATTATAATATTCATAAATGGTTCTTGATGATTATTTTCCTTATGTTAAGGTAAAAGTATTTTAATGTATAATATTTTAAATGTATAACTTGCTCCTCTTAAACATTATTTGCAAGGACAAATAAGAAAAATCTGTCAATCTAATATTCTAAAAGCTGAGCAATTATTTTTATTCTTTACATGGCACCTACTCTTATTGATATTTTGACATATCATGTTTTAGCCTTCATTCAACACCTTCATTCTGCTATTGATAAATTAATTAAGAAATAATTTTAAACTTTTATTCTAGTGGTCTTACTGAAATTCACAATATCATGCATTAAGCACTAATTTAATTATCATAATACAATATGAATTAGGGATTATTATTACTATTATTATTTCCATTTTGGAAATTAAAAAAATAAAAACCAGAGACACTATACACTAAACTATTTAAATTCCATTTGTTTTGTATTTAGATATTTTGAAAACATGTATAATATTTAAATTATACATAAGGACTCATTTTATAATTTTGAGTATTTTTCTTTAAAAGATTCTTAAAGTGATTGACACAGCTTTGCTTATAAACAATTTTCTTCACACAAAATTCACTTTTCATAATTTCAATTTATTTTGTAGTTTTCCTTTAAGAATTATTTTGAAATTAAAATTAAAGTATTGCTTTTAAAAATATTGTAACTCTGTTCCTTGGTAATATTCCTTTCCAATTCTATAAATTTTGGTATAAGAAATATATTCTTTATTATATATTGACATTTAAATATAAATACTAAAGATAATAAAAGTAAAAGTAATAATGGCCACCTTTTTAAAAATTAGTAATGGGATTCCAATTTGAATAGTTATACAAATGCTAATACTGTAAACAAAGAAATGTTATTTAACATTGTATTCAATCATTCTTAGTCAAAATAATTTATAAAGTCACTTTCACCGAATATCTTTATGGAAAATAAAGGGAAAAAGAATTACCTTGGAGTTATAAGATGTTTTATGAATCCTACCTTTTTCATTATACTGGCTAAGAGATCTTGAGCAAGTCACTCTAAGTTTCTGAGCCACAGTTTTCCTATCTATAAATTATGAAAAATAAAATACATCTCTACTATTATTGGTATTAAATGAACTATAATTGCCCATAAGTATCCTTTATAGTTCTTGGTAAAATTGATATATTTCATAAAAAATATTTAACAAAGTAAAATTTAGATTGTATAATCACTTTGAAAGTTTTTTGACATTACTTATAATGCTATATGAATCATAATAGGTTTTAATGTGAAGTCCAAATGTAATAAAAATGTCCTGGTATACAGTGCACATTATACTGAAGTCTCAAAGACTTTGTGGGATTGATTTTCTATAGAAAATAGATTAAGAGATTAGCAAAAGTATTTGACATTCCTTATAGTAATAAGCATTTTGAGTTCCAAGGTTAAGTACTAGAATACCACAAAGAGAGACAGACAGAAATGAAAAGAAAATTGAATTTAAAAAGTGTAAAGTACAAGGAAACTGAAGTGATGTAATACAAAGAAAATTGGCACTTTCATTACTAAAGAGTAGAACCAACAAACGAGAAAATCAAATAATTGATATTATGGTTCAACTTAATTGCTCTCCAAGGTAGGAAAGAAAGCAAAGCTCAAGAAAAAGGGATTAAAATAAATTATTAAACATAAGAAATGTAAGGATTATAAAAAATGTATATTAAAACCTGAAAAATAAGATCCAATTATAGTTGAAATTAGGACACCTAAGTAAAAGAAAATCCTGATCAAAATTTATTAAGTTGAACCTGAGCTGGAAAACATCCTGAATTTGCAAATTAAAAGAATTGACTCTTTAAGATAAAAGTAATTAAATAAGCACTGCATCTTTTGAAATAAAGAGAGAAAAATACATATAGCTTCTGGAAAGGAAAATTAAGGTCTTACATAGGGTCGAAAATGATAGTAGCACAGTCTTTTGTTTTTTCCCCTCTGATAACCTGAATGCCAGAAGTAGCTAAGGAATTGAGAAGTTAAAAAAAAATTGTGATTCCAAGATACTCAGTGAAAAGTCAAGTTTTTATTTATGTATGAAGAACATTTATAAAGACATAACCGTCAGGAACTATTTAACATTCTGTGTTAAATGCATCTAATCATAGTTCAAAGGTCAAAAATAAATTGAAAGCATCAAACAAAACCAATTGAATTACAACATCAATAAAAACTCATGGTTCTGTGCACAAACTATATTCATCCATTAAAAAATGAAAAGATAAGAAATAATATGAAAAATGAGAATTATAAAAAGGATATGCTACCGACAGACAGGAAGTTAAATATATTATAACAGAATTGGATGTGCAACTTTATGCCAAAAATTTTAAGTATCTAGACAAATGGGCCTCTCCTCACAACTACAACAAAACCACAACTGACTACTAAACAATCACAGAAAAAAAAAAAAAGACTGGAACCTAGCAAAGAAAATCTTCTTCAAATGGAAACATAAGGAAGGAACCAGAGCAGGATGGTAGGAAGGGCAGGCTTGTGGTATATTTGGGCCCCATACCCCCTGGGTGGGTAACCCACAAGCTGGAGAATAGTTATCGTAGAAGTCCTCCCACAGGTGTGAGAGCTCTAAGCCCAACATAAGGCTCCCCAGTCCGGGCTTCCAGCATTGGGAAAAAGAGGTTTTCAAGTCCAATGGGACTTAGCTCCAGGAGCCCCACAGAACTGTGGGAAACAGAGACTCCATTCTCTTGGGAAGTGTACATAGAATCTCACATGCACTAGATCAAAGGGCAGATGCAGTGATTTTATAGGAATCTGGGCCAGACCTACCTGCTGGTTTTGGAGGATCTCCTGGGGAGGCAAGAGACAACTGTGGCTCACCCAGGGGACACAAAAGCTGGTGGTGGGACATTCCAGGAGTGTTCATCTACATGAGCTTTCCTGGAGGGTGACATCTTGATTGGATCATTAGTATCAAAACCTAATCCCACCCAACAGCCTGAGGCTGGGAAGCCTCAGGCCAAACAATGCACTGGGTGGGAACACAGCCTTACCCATCAGCTGACTTCCTGAGCCACAAATGCCTCTAGACAAAGCCCTACCCATTAGAAGTCCAGGACCAAGCTTCACCCAGCAGTGGGCAGGTACCAACTCCTCCTGCCAGAAAACCTGCATAAGCCTCTCGTCCAGCCTCATCCACCAGGGAGCAGAAAGCAGAAATAAGAAAACAACAATCCCAAAGCCTGTGGGAAGAATTCACAAACAGAGGCCATACTCTACACCAGGACCAGCTGGACCCTGACCCTTGTGTGATAAGAGAGGGGCATACTACTGAGACACACAGGACATCTCCCACAGAGGGCCACTTCTCCAAGGTTGAGAAATATAACTAACCTATCTGAAAATACAAATAGAAAGATAGACAATATGTGGCAGAAGAGGAATATCTCCCAGGCCAAGGCACAAGACAAAATCCCAGAAGAAGAAATCAGTGATGAGGAGATAGGCAACTCACTTGAAAAAGAGTTTAAAATAATGATGGTAAAGATGTTCAGAGAACTCAAGAAGAGTATAGATGCACAAAGCAAGGTTTTTAGCAAAGAGTTGGAAAATATAGACAATACCCAAACAGAGTTGAAGAATAAAATCATTGAAATGAATAACACACTAGAAGGAAACAAGAATAGACTAAATGAGGCAGAAGAATGGATCAGTGAGCTGGAAGGCAGATTAGTGGACATTAATACTGCAGAACAAAGAATGACAAGAAGGGAGGATAGTTTAAGAGATCTCTGAGACAACATGAAGTGCTAATATTCACATTGTAGGGGTCCCAGAAAAAGAAGAGAGAGAAAAAGAACCTGAGAAAATTTTTGGAGAGATAATAACCAAAAGCATCCCCAGCTTGGGAAAGGAAGCAGTCACTCAAATCCTGGAAGCACAGACAGTTCCACACAGGATCAACCCAAAGAAGAACACACCAAGGCACATAGTAATCAAATTGACAGAAATTAAGGATAAGGAGAAAACATTAAAATTAGCAAGAGAAAATCAACAAATAACATATAGGGGAACTCCCATAGGTTTATTAGCTGATTTTTCAGCACAAACTCTACAGGCCAGAAGGGAGTGGCACGATATATTTAAAGTGGTGAAAGGGGGGAATTTACAACCAAGAATACTCTATCTAGCAAGGCTCACATTCAGATTTGATGGAGAAATCAACAGTTCCACAGATAAACAAAAGCTAAAAGAATTCAGCACCACCAAAACAGCTTTACAACAAATGTTAAAGGAACTTCTCTAATCATCAAACGACAAGTAAAGAGATCAAAAAGAAGAAAAAGAGAAAAAAAACAAAACAAAAACAAAAAAAAAACCCTAGAAACATTATTTTGGCAATTCAGGGTCTTTTATGGTTCCATATACATTTTGGAGTTATTTGTTCTAGTTCTGTGAAAAATGTCATATTTTGACAGGGGTTGCATTGGATTTGTAGATTGCTTTGGCTGGTATGGCCATTTTGAGTATTGGATTCTTCCAATCAAAGAGCAAAAGATACCTTTACATTTCTTTGTATTATCCTCAATTTCCTGCATCAGGGTTTTAAAATTTTCAGAGTATAGGTAAACTCCTTGGTTAAGTTTATTTCTAGGTGTTTTGTTGTTTTTGATGCAATGGAAATGCTTATGACAGTTATAAAAGTCTGGTTTTTAAAATGAAAAAAAAAAGAATGAAGAGTCACAAAAGGCAAAATATCCCTCTTTTTATGACTGAGATCTATTCCATTGCATATATATGCTACATCTTCTTTATTCCTCTATTGATGTGCATTTAGGATGTTTCCATGTCTTGGCAATTATAAATAAAGTGTATGTATCTTTTTGAATTAATGTTTTTGTTTTTCTCAGATAAGCCCAGTGGTGAGATTGCTGGGCCAGATGGAGGTTCTATTTTTAGGTTTTTGACAAACCTCCATGTTGTTTTCCATAGTGGCTGAATCAATTTACATTCCCACCAACAGTGTACAAAGGTTCCCCTTTTTCTACATCTTTGCCAACATTTGTTATTTGTGTTCTTTTTGATGATGGTCATTCTGACAGGTGTGAGATGATAGCTCATGATTTTGATTTGCATTTCCCTGATATTAGTGATGTTGAGCAAAGTTTCATGTTCCTGTTGGCCATCTGCATTTCCTCTTTTGGAAGCATGCCTGTTCAGTTCTTCTGTCCATATTTTAAACAAGTTGGTTGTTTGATTGTTTGGTTTTTAACTGAAGTGCAGTTGATTTAAAACGTATTAGTTTCTGGTGTACAGCATGGATGGACTTGGAGGGCCTTATGCTAAGTGAAGTTAGTCATATAGAGAAAGCCAAATACTGTAAGATATCAATTACATTTGGAGTATAAAAAAATGACATACTAGTGAATATAACAGAAAAGAAACAGACTCACAGGTGTAGAGAAGGAACTAGTGGTTACAAGTGGGGAGAGGGAAGGGAGGGGGAAAGATGGAGGTGGAGGATTAAGAAGTATAAGCTATCAGGTATAAAATAAGCTACAAAGATGGACTGTACAACATGGGGAATATAGCCAATATTTTATAGTAACTATAAATGAAGTATAACCTTTAAAATTTGTCAATTGCTATATTGTACACTTGAAACATATAATGTTGTACATCAATGATACTTCAATTTAAAAATATGATATTGTAAAATAAATATATAAATAAAAAAGATAATGTCCAAAAAAATCTAGACAAATGGACAAACTACATGAAAAAAATTACCATGTTTATCTCAGTTAGGGAGATGGAAATGTGAATAATTCGATAACCATAAAAGAAATTGAAACTAATCAACCCAGTTTAAAAAAATTTCAAAAGGTCCAGAGGGTTTAAGGACATATGACAAATCTCCAAGGAACTAAAATAGAAATTTTATGCTCTATAAAAATGGTACAGAGGATAAGCAAAACAGAAAACCTGGAAACTCACAAGGTTCATTAGGTTAAAATAACAGAGTAAAATCAGACAATAATTGATTTAAAGGATGTACAATACTACATTGCATTGTTTTTTTGATTAAAAATAAAAGCTCCTTAAATGTAATCAATATGATGGTGGTTAAAGAAAATATGGTACATCCAAACTATGCAAAACTATAACAAGTTTCTTCAGAATGATAGAAACCAAAAAATAATGACATAGAAAAATTCTCAGGCGTATTTTAAGAGATAAATGTAAGCCCAAGAACAGTACGTGTGGAATGACAGCATTTGTGTAGAGAAAAAGCACCTGTAACAAATACACGCATGTAAATTCATAGAAAGGATGAAAATGAGGAATGAAAGTGAAATGTTTTTTGCTTTAAATTATTGTGCGTTTCTTGATTCTTTTATAATCACAATGTATATGTTTATTATTTGTACCACAAAAGTTGCTGAAAATCAAAGGAAAAGTATCAATTCTACATGAAGAATATTATTTATATCATTTTTTTTCAATTGCAATATCTTGGTTTATCCTAATCAGTTTTGAAGTTTATCACAAAATATCGGTATTATTAAAGAACAATAATTTTGAATAATCAAATTTAAAATGAGATTCAAGTCTAGATTTTCTCTATTGTAATATTCTCTTTTTCACACAGATTTGGTTATTTGTTTTTACGCAGTAGAGAAACTGGGAAAATCAGAGCTAGTACTTCTGAATGCTGCATGGAGCTGGGTATGTAAATAGAGTATGTTTGTTGTCATCAAAAATACACTTCAATAAAAAAAGAAAAAAATGAAACAGAAATGGCTTCAGAAAAACAACACAAAAATATTAGTGACTTAAATTATATAACAAATGATGTTTTTCTAACTCATGCTAAATGTCTGCTGAGGGTTAGCCAGAGATTTCTGTTCATTTTCAGTCACTATGAAACATAGGTTAATGGAGGAATAGCCATCTTGAATGTTGTCCATCTTCAGTCTGCAAAGAGAAGAGAGCTGTAGGAGTCTTGAAATAGCAATCAAAGACTATAGCATGGAAATAGGATACTTCGGTTTGTTCACATCCACTTGAACGTGACCCCACTCAACCACAAAAAAGCCAGGAAATGAAATTTATGATGTGCCCAAAAGGAGAAAATCTGGGACTATTTAGCAAACAGCAGTAATGACCACCTCAATGTTGTAATGTGATATTGCATCTGGAAGTTGAAAACTGCTGATCTATATAACACATAGATATTCAACAAAATATTTGATGTACATATTTATAGATGTAATATTCAACTGCATTAATAGGTTGTGTTTAGAATTCTAACTTGGGCATATTAATTTTGTGACCTTGGACATTTCATTGGAACACTATACATTTAATTATCTCTTTTTTAAAGAGAGGGAATAGTAAGTAAAACAATTGCTTTTTCCCACATGAACTTGATGGGATTATCTTTATCCGGCTCTAAATATGGTGCCTGTCTGAATTAAGCATGCACTATTAATGATGATAGTGAGGACCATGGCATTATTATGTCCTCTAGTTTTATGACCACCTAATAGTCAAATATATTTTATATTTAAAAGTTTGTTCAAATATTCTAATGTGACACATCATAAGAGTTAAAGTCCAGATTAGATTATTCCATTTTTATACAAAAATTCCCTACAGTGAAACTAATCAATGTCTTCAATGTCTTAGGTCAAGGAAAAGAAAAAGCCTAGAATCAGAACCTGACCAACAGACCCTACTACACATTTTAAAAAATGAACAAACAAACAAAAATACCCCCAAAATAAAAGAAAAAGAAACTGTGTACAGCATACATAGCATGTAGCTGAATTTTGAAAAAGATTAAAAACACATTTTATTAATTAATATTGAATCAGAGAGCATTCCAATTCCTGAATCAGTGGAAGCCAATGAAGACAAACAATTGTTTTAAGATATGAATTGTGAGGGTTCAGTGTTAACCTTGATTTACATGCAATGACATATAAAATATTGAGAAAACATAAAAGAAAGTAACTAGAAATACAGTATCCTTTTTAGGGAAACACTATTCTTCATCTCATATTTTGTTTCTCTGACCTTTCACTTTTCCATATTATAAGAATACTTTTTAGTACATCGATTCAACTTAATTGAATGGTTAATTACATTTCCTCTCAAATTGATAGTTTTCATTTCAACCCTATTCCTGGGCTGGATAAACTTACCCACAAATTGCCTACAGAATTGCTCTCCACTGTGATTTTTTCAGACATAATGGGTCCCAGTGTGCCCACTACCTGTCTCCCTGGCTTCCAGAGATGCCCAGAGTACTTGTGATCACTTTCATTCAGGACCAAATGTTCCTGATATGTCACTGTCAATACTCTCATTTAGATTTCCTATTACTGTTTCACTGTTTTCTGGCCATTTCATAAGAAGAACATCTTATTAAAGAGACAGTAGTCAAAGTTATACTCAGAATGTTGATTGAAAACCATCCTCGCATGGCTTTTCTAGCCTGAGGCAAATGTTCGATCTATTTTTGAACAGAGACCATGTCCCTGAAGGTGCGTAAGTGGGGTCTATAACCATACATTTCCAAACTGAAACTGTAATAATTGCATATTTTATATGCCTAGGAGTTTGAATAATATTTAATTAGATCATGATAAGAAAGATTATTTAAATAAAATATCCTGAAGACAGTTGTTAAAAATTTTTATGGTAAGATTCAAAACCATAGGATGTCTGTATGGATTTGTGGTTCAATACAAATGCTGGATTCATGGCAGCTTTGCCATAGTCAATACTTAACAATCCATTTAGGGTAAAATATCCTTACCTCCACCTATGATATAGGGTCTGTTCTAGGATCTCATTTCATAGGAAAGAAAAATGAAACTCATCAAGTATTGGTCATTTCTCCAGAGTGTGATAAATTGGATGCAGGCTGTCTACCTTTAGAGCACTGGTGGTCACTGAATTAATAGGGCATGTTCTTTCTCTGATCTCAAAAGCTATAAGAAGCAAAATACTCTGATTTTGTCCTAGTGCACTCTGAAGTTTCCTAACTGAAGCACTATTGCCATTTTGGAGTGAATATTTTGTTCAAGGTGACAGATGTACATTGTAGGTAGGTGGCATGTCTGGCAGCAAGTCTGATAACTACTCACTAGATGCCAGTGGCACCCTATCCCCAGTTGTGACAACCAAAAATGTCTACAGACAAAATTGCACTTGGTTGGGAATCACTGGCACTGGCATAATAAAATCTCACTTTATAATGTGACTGATTTCAAATAGACTATTTTTCATTAAAGATAATATACTACTGTTTAAAGATGCAGTGCAACAAGATAACAAGAGAATACATGTATAGCCTTTCTCTACAGATTTAAGAATAAAATATAAAGGACTTTATATAGAAGAAACTGTAACTTAATCAGTTTATCTTTATCTATTATTATAGGCAGTGCAAGTAAGTAACCAACTTTTTGATATCTTTTCACATTACATGGGTAACATTTTCCATGTGATAAGATATGTGATTTTCTCAGATTGTCAGTGACTCAAAATCCCTTTGACTTTTGTATACATTATGTGTAAATACAGATAGATAATAAAAATTTAATGTGCTTATATGTGGTTTATGGATATACATACAGTCTTACAATTTTTCTGCTGCAATTTGATTTTTGGTTTCTAAAGATTTGGGTATTATTTTTGTTAACATAAGGTTTCTAGAAGAGCATCTAATAGAAATTTAATATTGCAGAGAACTGGATTACTAGACATAAAAGTTTAAAACATTTTTACCCTCTATCACCTGACAAGTCAGCGTTATTAACATAGTGTTGTTTTATTCAGATTCTTTCTCATCTCCATTCAAGAGTAGTCATTTCAGATGTTTTCTGAGTAAGGATAGAAACATGGAGAAACATATAAGTACTAAACATATAAAAAATACATACTAAACATACAAAAATAAAGTATGTGCTGTGTAGAATCATTTTTGTATGATTTAAACAGTTTAGAAATGTATGCAAAATAAGAATGAGAAAAAGGAGATAGCAGTCTAAGTTCAAAGTCAAACTCTCTGTCTTTTCATTTGTCAGCAGGTGAAATCTCTGTTTAATTCTTACTCCTTCAGCTGGGCTGCTTAGAATCCACCCACCACACAGAAGGTTCTAGATTCAGCTGGGTATTTGGGTCTATTCACAGTTCATACTCGGTTTACACACAGATTTTAGACTCCTTTTTTCAGTTCTGTTCTTTGGGGGGTTTCCTCCCTTACTGTCCAGAGGCCGTGGGAATCCCAAATTCTGTGTTCTGGTTTCTCAAGCCTGTAGGACTGTTTCTTCCCAAATTTTAGTGCTCATGGTGTCAATTGGCACCTTTCTGTAGACAAAAAGGCATAAAAAAGAAAAAAAACAACAACAAAAAAAAAAACCCAACAAACAAAAGCCTTAGCAAACTCATCCAGTACCTTCTTTTGCTCCCACTTCTACCTGATGTTGGTTGTTTTTCGTTGCCTTTAAGTTGTTTTTGCTTCTGTGTTTTCTTTTTCATTTTATTTCTTTTTTTTTTTTTTTTTTACAATTTCTAGTTGCTATCCAAGTGAGAGCAGCTCTCATCAAATCACTTCCTCCATGGTTGAGAGCTGATCTGCCAAAAACCTTCAGGAGTCAAGGTAAAGCATGGGCTCGAAATCTGGTTTCATAGATTTCTTATTTTCCCAGTCTTGCTGATTTAACAGCACATGTAACTGCCTTAAATGTGCCTACTTTGGGTTAATGGAATTGCATGCTTTACTGACCATAGGTTGTAGAGTGTCTATGATTTGTGCTCATTTGCATAATTTGCTGATTAAACTGCATGGTTAATCTATTGACCTTTACACTTATCATACTTATACAGGCATATAATCAAAGAATATACGTTGCTGGGTGATGTTTATATCTTATCAACTGATTTATTCCTTATCAGCCTCTGAGATACAGACGATAAGGACCACAAGCTCTTTGCTAAGCAAGGTTTATATTTTCTTTTTTTCAAAAGTGCGTACTTTTTTTGTTGTGTTTGTCCAATTCTTCTGTTCTTTTCCTTAAGTTATATTGCATTCATGTGTCTTTCTTTCCTTTTGCTATTCTTTTCTCTCTCCTGTTTTCATTGAATTTATTTCTCTATGGCTGCCTCTCTTTATACCACATTCTGATCAATTCTACTTATATCCTTGATAAGCTCCAAGATAAATGGGGGTAAAATTTGTCCCCTGAAATTTTAATGAAAGCATGACCTTGCATACGTAAGTTAGCCTGATTTGTTTAGTCTTTCCTCTGATTGAGAATATCCTTTTAAAATATATTTTTATATGTAGTAAACATACTCAAATTTGGTATACACTCTAGTTGGGAAGAGAATTAAAAGGAAAGAAACAACTGCAATGTGGTAAACTAAACATTATGATAGGCCTGAGATTAATATGCTGTGATTGCACATAGGAGGGACAATTAACGCACAGTTGCATAAGAAAAATATATCAAAAAATAAGAACAAAACTGGAAGTGGTCTTTATGAACTAACTCTTGAAAGCTATCTTGTTGCCTTAATAAATGTAACTGTTGAAGTAATATTTTTGGTATTTGACATTTTCCACTGTGGGCTGTTCTTTTGAAAAGAAACTGATAATGAAGTAAAGCATAGAGTGAAAAAATAAGGATCCTAGCTGTTCACACATTTTTTTTTAAAACATTTAGTGTATAAAATCCAAAGAAGGGAATTGATGGCCCAATGCCAGGAGCTAGATACCAGCAGATTTGGACCTTGGTTATGAGGCTGCATTTTTAAACTTTGATGTGCTTAGGCATAGAGTTTCTTGTCTAAGAATAAAAATAAAAAAATAAATTTTAAAAATTGATGATGTATTATTAGATTAAATAGCATAAAAAAGAGAAAGGAAGATCATACAAACAAGAGTTGAAAAGTTCTGAATGGGTAAATAGGATTCAGATCCAGGACCCCTGACTGAATTATTAGTATATGCCAGCCTGCTAAATAATCAACCTTATTTTGAAAATGTATTTCTGAACTTCACAAAACACAAATCTCTGTTATAGTAGATAATTTGATGTTTGCAACGTATTACAGCTTTTCAGGTACTTAATTTAGAACAATATTCAATTCACAGAAAAATTTTGAGCATAGTACAGACAGCCCCAATGTCCACTATTATGAACATTCTACTTTATTAGGTATAATTTTTATAATTAAGGAACCAATGATGATACAGTATTATTAACAAGTCATCTTTATTTAGGTTTTCTTAGTTTTTACATAATATCTCTTTCTGTGCCAGGATCCTGTCTGGGATACTATGCTACATTTCATCAACATGTCTCCTTCGGCTTCTTTAGCTGTGACAATTTCCAGACTTTTCTTGTTTTTGATGACTTGTATATTTTTGAGGCGTAATTGTCATATCTGCTTTAGAATGTCTGTCAGTTGAGCTGTGTCTGGTATACCTCTCAGGATTCAGGTGGGATTACGTGTTTTGGGGGGCAGAGCACAGCGGTAATGTGTTATTATCACCCCCTTCTAGCAACTGCACATATTTCCAGCATGATGCTGACCTTGACAATCTAGCTGAGATAGTGTTTGTAAGATTTCTCCGTTTTCAATTTACTCTTTCCCCTCCTTTTAATATCATTTTCTGAAGAAGTCACGATGTGCAGGCCACACTTAAACAGTGGGGAATTATATTCCTTATATAATTCCTTATATTCCTTCCTTGAGGACTAAGAATCTACATAAATTATTTGAAAGTCTCCTGCGTAGGATACTTGTCCATAATTCTCAGTTTAATTATTAAATCACTTGCTTACATCTGTGCAGACACATGGATATTTATTTTCTATTTTAGGTAATAATCCACTACTACTTTATTTATTTTGTTGCTCAAATTATTCCTTTAGCTGTCACAAGCTCTTTTAGTTGGCTTCTGTATTCCATTTGAAATATTGTTGCCACAATGCTGGCCTCTGCAACCCACAAGCCAGTTTGAGACTTGGAGACAGAGTTTTGGGAGAAAAAGAACAGATTTATAGCTTTGCCAGGCAGAGGGGAGTCACAGCAGACTAATGCCTCAGAGACTGTGAATCTATCTTGGGGTTGGGGGTTCACAGAAAAAACTGTATGGATCAGAAAAGGTGGTGACAATCGGGGTGCCTCACAAGGTGCTGTCACAGTCCTCTTAACCTTGGCATCATGGGGGAACCATGGAGGGTCTGTCCATTCTTCTGAGATTATTGGCTCATTACCTTCTTCCTGGCCCCTGGGTTAAAACTATTGCAAAAAAACATAAGGGAGAAGTTTTTGGGTTACTTAGCACAAAAGCAGGAAGGAAGAGAAAGAAAACTGCAGTATTTCTCAGTCAGAAAGAATCAGTGAATAGTTTTGGCATCAGGGGAGTTAGTTCTTTTCCTTCTCCTTCAAATCCCCATTATGAGTTTATTCCTTCCATTTCTATGGAAATAGGGACTCATGCATCATTCTCTTCTAGCTGCTTCCTGCAGTATTGGGGTGTTGTCTGGGCACATCTACATGGAAGGAACAAAAGTGATCATGCCAATTTTGGGGGGTTTTAAAAGGGTTATAGCAGGAATTGAAAGATTCCTAAAAAGATAGATTGGAGGCCTTCAGGGGCCCAAGAAGAACAGACCTAAAAACCAGCTGGGGAATTTGGTGTCCACTTCTGATGCATAGGCCTCTGTGTCTCTTTTTTCCTGAATTTGAGATCTCATATTATTTAAACTTGAGGTTACATTTCCCCATTCATCAGGAATAAAAATACAACAGGCAGCAAATCCCAGCACAAGTTCCCTCTTGTGAGGTGAGTAACACATCTAGGGCCATTCAATTTTGTAGCACAGCCTTTCACATTAAAAAAGACTTTGGTGTTACCCCACTATAGTAATGGTGGTCTTGCTTAAAGGGGGTAATTTACAGTTCAGAACAGAGTAGATGGTTCCAGTGTCCACTGAGAAATCCACTGGCCAGCAATCAATGTTTCAATATTTTATAAATGACACAGTGTGTTATTGAATTATCTTCATTTAACTTAGTTTTAAATTACCAAAATCTGGAGAGACAATTTTAGATAGACATTCCCAAAACATAATTGTTCCTACAGAGTTTACCTAAAAGCTCATATTTTATTTAATTTACTTTTCTTGGAAGTTTTTTTTTCACACTGAGTTTTGTTCCTTGTTGACAAATTTTCAACAGATACAATAAAGTCTTATTTGATTCTGGTAAGACTAGGTACAATAGAAGTATTGTACTTAACATTGATGGTTCTAAAGACATATTTATATTAATTAAGCCAGTAAGTTTAATCTAGCTTTATTACCAGATATTGACTTGGTATTGAACATTTCCCAGGTCACGTGAACCTGAAATGTATTTTAATCAGTTTTCTTTATATTTCTGCATATCCATATAAGCATTTAATTTTCTTTAAGCCAATTAAATAGAGCTATTTTACAAGTTAATTTTGGCAACACCATACACCTGTGGCACACAAATACACACAACACAGAGGCCTCCTAGTATATTTTACTAATATTTATGGAAAAGATAAGACTTTTATTTGTCTTTAATAAGTCAAGTTTCAGATTATTTATCCCTTTTCTTGAGATTTGCATTTTAAAAAGATGGTGGGATCAGGGTTCCTGGAGAAGACCATGAAGAATATTTGCATCTCAAAGACATAGAAGTTGGTTACTAACTGTAGTTTGATTAATCTGTCAAGATTTTTCCTATGGGACTGTCCGATGAAATTAAAAGTGTACTGTTAGGCAGTTAGACAGAAATGAGCGCCAGACAGGGGGAGAGGCAAGTGGAAGGAGCAACCCAGGAAATAACAGCACATCTGTGCTCAGGATAAGGGGCTCCAAATTTTTTTACTTTCTGTAAATGAGGGGCCAGCAAAGAAGCTGGCCAGGGTCCAATGCTGTGGCTGCGCAGTAGAGAGAGGGATCCAGTTTAACCTGACCCAATGCTCACTATAATGTAATTAACACTACAGTCGGGCCCCCTCCTGTAGGTTTCTCTGTGTGCATCATGGGTAAGATGGGTGTACCTGAGCACAAGGAACTGAGCTGTGAATCAATCACAAACACTCCCTAAGCCAGGACAGAAGACAAGAAGCAGAGGAGCAGTGTCATTTTTCCTCTGTTGGATTGGAGAGGAAATTCTTGGGGTGTACTATATTTTACCACCTTTTTACTTCACTAATAAAATCTGTTTATATCACGCTGTCTCTCATTAAAAACTCACTTTTTTCAGGTGACTAAGAACTGAGGTAACTTTTATTAACTTTTGTTCCCCTCCACCTGGTAACAGTACCACCCATTTTGATCTTTCATGTGCACACAACACAAAATTCAAACGTCAGCCAGCAAACGGAAGCCTCAAAATTCAAAGCAGGCACAAGACAACACTCAAAGTCAAACAACAGCTTCCTAGTTTCACTAACCCCTTGACCGCTATCTATTTGGCACCTGTCAGATGGAAACTCTCTCAGGGAGAGGGCCCCATCAAACTGGGGACTCCCCTGCCTTAGGGAGTCCCCAGATAGGGGCAAAGCGGCCTCAGTCATCACAAGGAAACTTACCCTAGTGTTGGCCGAAGAGTCGCGATCTCACTATCAGTGTTCTTTTCTCTCTCAAGTTTCCAAGCAGCCAGAGGTCCAGACCAAGATTGGAAGGAAGAAGGAAAAGAGTCCTGAAGCAAAAAGGGCTTCAGCACGTGCTGGGCTCATCTTCCTCTGCTCCTGACCTCCCGCCTCCGAGACCTGTCTGTGGATTCCGGCAGCCCGAGTGGCTCAGACATAGATCTCCTCTCCGGTTCCAGATTGCCCTGGTGATCTGGCCTTGCTAGGCTCCCCGAGACCTCCACCATCCCAAGGGATTCTGGCACAGGGGTTGTCTTTAGGGTGTCCAGTCAAGCCAAAGTGTCCAGAGCAGGAAAGAGGACAGGGCAGACAAGTCACACATCGGGTCACCAAGGTTGTTGCTGCAAAACCAGCCTCTGCACCCCAAAAGCCAGATTGAGACTTGGAGGTAGAGTTTTGGGAGAAAAAGAACAGTTTTATTGCTTTGCCAGGAAAAAGGGAGTCACAGACTATCTCGGGACTGGGGCCTTGAAGTTTTATAGAAAAACTGGATGGATCAGAAAAGGTGGTAACAATCAGGGTGCTTTACCGGGTGCTGTAACCTCTTAACCCTGGTGTCATGGGGGGACTGCAGTGTCATGGGGGGACTGCAGAGGTCCTGTCCATTCTTCTGAGATTATCAGCCCATCACCTTCTTCCTGCAGCACAGCCTCTGGGTTGAAACTATTGTAAAGAATGTAAAGGAGATGTCTGGGGGTTGCTTAACACAAAAGCAGTAAGGGAGAGAAAGCAGACTGCAGAATTTCTCAGAAAGAATCAACAACTAATTTTAGCATCAGGAAAATTAGTTCCTTTTACTACCTTTTCAATATTACCATCACTCTGTGTGTGTGCGTGTGTGTGTGCGCTGAGCACTTCCCTGCTTTCTGTCACTACAAGATGCTGCAGGATAACCAGGCATATTGGAGTACACCCTAATAAAAATCCTGCATACTAATCTATGCCTCAGAATACTGAGGGTCCCCAACTCGTGATAATGCCCATTTGCACTGTTAAAATTGGCTAAATACATTTTTGTGTTATATATAGTGGAATATTATGGAGACTTTATAATGAATAATACATCTATCTCCATCTCTATTGTTATATTTATTTACACATCTATATCTATGTAATATCTATGTCTATCTATATATTCATATATCTATATCAATAAGTCAATACTTTAATATCCAGGAAAGATAATTCTGGTAAAAAATAAAAATTTCAGGGGACTATACCTAGTGTGATCATGACACAAATAGTATTACAGGGCCATTAGCTTAAAGAAAAGATCTGTCAGGTTAAATATCAGATAGGTACTGTTGGCTTTGAGGAGTGAGATAATATGGAGCTTTTTCTTTCTACATATCTTTTGCTTAATATTGTATAACAATATTGTATAACAATGTGGTATGTTTATAATAAGAAAAACAAGTCAAATTCACCAGGCCATAATAAAAATTTTTAAATGATGACAATGATTTTTGTGCACTGAGTCATGTCTGCCTAAAATGTATATATTGAAGTCCTAAGGGCCAATGTAACTATATTTGGAAATGGGGTCTTTAGGGAGGTAATTAAGATTAAGTGGGGTCATAAGGGGTGCAACTCTAGTCCAATAGGCCTAGTGTCCTTACAAGGAGAGGAAGAGATACCAGAAGAGTACACACACTGAAGAAAGACCACATAAGGACACAGTGAGAGGGCGTCTGTCTGCAAGCCAGAAAGAGAAGCTTCATCAGGAACCAACTCTTCTCAGATCTTGCCCTTGAACTTCCAGTCTCCTAAACTGTGAGGGAAAAACAATCTGGTGTTTAATCTGCCCTGTCCATAGTATTCTGTTATGGCAATCCATAAATTAATACAATGATGATAATAATAATGTCATAATGAACATTTTATTTAAATTTTGCAAGTATTCCTATTTAAGTTCTGAGTGTGTGACTTCTGGAGAGGCATTTAAAGGTTAAATGCAATTACTGTTTGATTCAAAATTATCATTTTGATAAATATGCCCATTCAGGAACAGATCTCAATGTTTATTACAATATTTTTTTACCCTCTGTATAACAACAACAGAAATGTTTGTTTGGTTTATTATTCTATGCCTGTTTTTTATAGAGACCACCATGGATTTGCTTAAAAATCATATTTTCATTTTCATCCTTTATTGCTAATCAATGCTTGCACTGATTATGTGTGAGTCAAATTGTTAGGTAATTAGATAGAAATGAGCACCAGGCAAGGGGAGAGGAAGGTGGAAGGAGCAACCCAGAAAGTAACAGCATGTCTGCCCTCAGGATAAGGGGCTAAGTTTGGGCCCCCTTCTGTAGATTTCTTTGTGTGCATCACAGGTAAGAACATGCACAAAAGAGATGAATGTGCCTGAGCACAAGGAACATAAGCCATCAAACAATCGATCAATCACAAAAACACCCCTTAAGCCAGGATATAAGAACAGAAAAAACAAAGGAGTTGCACATTTTTTCCTCTCTTGGGTTGGCCAGCACCCAATTCTTGGGGGTGTACTATATATTACCACCTTTTTATTTTACTAATAAAATCTTCTGTTTATATCAAGCTTTCTGTCTCTCATTGAAAATTCTTTTTTTGGGGGGTAACCAAGAACTGGGGTAAATTTTTCCCCCCTCCTGGTAACAAAATAATATGCAAATCTTAAGGTCATGTTACATCATGAAAGTAATTAACTTAAACTTCATGAATTTGTACAACATCAATGACATAATTTTGTTGTCATGTTGTTGTTGTTGTTGTTAGAACATATCGAGTATTAGTACTGCTCATTGCAGAAGCACTATTATTACTCACACTCAGCTAATTAGTGTTCATTGAATACTTTGACTTTTTCTGAAAACACTAGAATGAGATAATCCATACTGTTATGACTATTATGATAGTATTACCAAATGTTTGTGCATTGTATCAAAGTTTTCAGAACTATCACTGATTATAATATTTTTCCACACAAAATCCTCTAGGTTTGCAGTAATATCTTAAACAGGCAGAACACGGAGCTCTGTTTATAATAAAATGTGCAAATGCCAAGCACATGAGTTCTGCTGCATTGGAAAGGAACACTCAGAATGTTATCATTTTTAGCCAATTGTTGATGCATCACCGGAAATGGTCAACTTGTCAAAACAGATTCACATGAGTCACAGGTTTTCCCCCACATTAATATGCTAATAATGATTAAAGAAGAATGAACACAACCAAGAAATAGCCACAAACTGAGTCTCTGGATCTTCCAGAATGCCATGCCAAAAGTTTCTTTTGGCATTCTGGGAGTTCATTCTATTTCAAAGTGACAAGTGATAGCTGTATGTGGTACTGATGAGCACAAGGAAGCCACTTAGGTTTGGATTATTTTTGGTTTTTATACGTTGATTGTCTTGTAGCTAGAGGACCTATGTGATCTACCAGCATCACTTGATAATTTCCATGGTTATCTCAGCTGCATCCCTTAAATCCAAATCCTGCTTCATTTATAGGAGCCAATCAAGTTACATAAGAACCCAGAGAAGAACCTAAAAGCCCCTTAACATATTTACAAAGATCTCTGGTTGGGGTTCCAAAAATGGAGTCCTTAATTGTGGAGGAAGGGAATCAGAGACCCAGTGTTAACTATTGTTCTTCCTAGTTGCCATGTAGGAAGCCACTCAGTGAAACTACATCTCACTTTTTAAAAGGAGAGAGAGTTCAAATTTTTATGTTGAATCTCTTACATATGATAGTGGGTAAAGTGTTGTGTAGGATTTAGCCCATAGGTTGCCAGATTGTTCCTTCTACTGTAGATAGACATAGTGAAGTCTTTCCCTCTCTCTTATTGTTTTCTTGAAAACAATACAATGTTTAAAAGCATGATTTTCTCACTGAAGAGCATTGTGAGGGCATCATTTTTAACATTTGATTACATTTGTCTTCTGTTAAGAGAAAACAAACAGGTTGGATAAAATAATAATAAGATATTATTCTATATAATGGGAATTCCAAAGGCACGGTGGTTGATTCAACTGCTCAGCAATATCCTAGTCTCAAATGAACTTTTTCTCCTGGCTTTTCCCCGTGTTCCATGATGTGCCCAAGGCTTATTCCTCATAGGATGGCAAAGAATGGCAAAAAAGGATCATCACCAGGCTATATATACCTTTAATAGTGAGATAAAATTTTAGGAAGCATCCAGCAGCCTTTCCCTCATACCTCAATGACCAGGATTGTAACATATGTTACATTTGATGAGAAGATTAAACCTACTGTGACTAATTATGAGCAGTAAAGATAAGAGGTGGGATTTGAGGCTACCAAGTGACTCTGCTTCTACTGAAGGGCATGGCTCCTTTCTAGGTGTAGTGATCAGGAATAAGAAAAGAGCAACTAATCATTAAAAGGTCCACAAACAATAAATGCTGGAAAGGGTGTGGAGAAAAGGGAAACTTCCTCTTCTGCTAGTGGGGTAGAGTTTGGTTCAGCCACTAGAGAAAACAGTATGGAGATTCTTTAAAAAACTAAAAACAGACTTACCATATGATCCAGCAATCCCACTCTTGATCATATGTCCAGAGGAAACTCTAATTTGAAAAGATACATGCACCCGAATGTTCACAGCAGCACAATTTACAACAGCCAACATGGAAACAACCTAAATGTCTATCAACAGAATACTGGATAAAAAGATATGGTGTGTGTGTGTATATATACACACAATGGAATATATATATACATATATATATATATATATATATAATGCAATACTATTCAGCCAAAAAAACGAAATAATGCCATTTGCAGCAATATGCATGGACCTAGAGATTATCATACTAAGTAAGCCAGAAAAAGAAAGAAAATACCTTATGGTATTACTTATATGTGGAATGTAAAAATAAATAACACAAATGAACATATTTACAAAGCAGACTCACAGACAGAAAACAAATTTATGGTTACCAGGTGAAATGGGTGGTGTGGAGGAATAAATTGGAGGTTCAGGATTTCCAGATACTACTACATATAAAATAGATAAACAACAAGATCCTTCTGTATACCACAGGGGACCATATTAAACATCCTGTAATAACCTACAATGAAAGAGAATATGCAAAGAAATATGTATATGTATGTGTGTGTGTGTGTATATATATATATATATATATATATAACATATATATAACTGAATCATTATACTGTACACCAGAATCTAACACAGCATTGTAAGTTGACTACACTTCAATTAAAAATAGAAAATAAAAGACGGAAAAGATGGCGGAGTAGAAGGACGCTCGTAAGTCACCCTCTCCCACAAATACACCAAGAACCACATCTGCAGATCCACTCAGCCAACCAGAGCACCTGCGGAACTCCGACAGAACATCGCCCTCTTCAAAAGATAAAGACACCAAAAATCTGGTAGGAGAAAAGGAAAAGAGAAAGAACAAAAGGCAAAGCAGCGTGGGACGGGTCCCGCAGGGAGGGAGCGGCAAAGGAGGACTGGCGCTTGCTCGCTGGGTCTCCCCTCTCCAACTGAGAGGCCAGCTGGACAGAGGGGGACCCCATGAGACTCGATCTGTACAGAGCAGCCCTTGTCTGACAGAACTAAGTTAAACAGGCACAGAGCGTCCCCTGACACCCAGCCTGAGACGCGGGCCAGCAGCGGCGGGCAGGGCCAGGCTGCACAAGCTGGGCGGAGGACTGGGGTGGCTGCAAGGAGGCAGCCCCGGGGGAACGCAAGGGGCTGGGCGCCGTGGCTGTGGGCGCACAGGGCAGAACAACCTGGGCCCTCCATAAAACAGCAAGGTTGATGTGCTCTCGGTGGAAGGGTGCATACCCCCATCTCTGAAAACCCATGGAAACATTTTGGGGGAAGAGAGGCAGGGCCCAGGCACAGCCGCCATATCCTCCAGCACTGAGCACCCGGGTGGGGGTGGGGGCGAAACCTGCATCCGCATCAAATGGCTTAGCAGCCTCAAAGGCCAGACTGAGAGGGGCCTACAGCCTGGGGCAGATAGGATCCTTCCATCCTGGTCCCTCAGAGAACTTGCTCCACAAAGACAAACAAGGAGCTGGGTTTTGGCACGGAGCAGGGACAAGGCTGTCCCTAGGTCTTCCCCGAGCCCAACTGTGGAGCGCCGACCATGCGGAGCGTGCAGCCACACAGAGAAGTGGAGCTACCGGCGGTGCAGGTAGAGGGAGAGCGGCCCCCCGCCTTTCGGGCAGGAACACAGCCCCTGACCGAGGTGCTAGGAGGGGGCACGACCCGCCCTCCTACCTGGCCAGTCTGCAACATCTGACTGCGGCATCTGGAGGGGCAGTGACTCGCCCATCCACAGCAGAGGAAAGCTGCACCTGACACAGTGTTAGGAGGAGGCGCGATCTGCTTGCCTACACGTGCTGGGAGCAAAACAGAAGAGGGCGCCAATGGAGGGCCTCTGGAAACAGCAAGCTGAGCTTTCAAAACAGGACAAAGACAGAAAGACTTCACATTAAAAGCAAACAGACTCCAGGAGAACACCGACAACCCCCCCATTTTTTTTTAAAGCTGTTTTTACCTGTTCTATTTTCTATTACTCTCTTAATTTTTACTTCTTAATTCATTTCTATTTCTCTTGGGTTTTGATGTCCTGTTATTGATTAGACACAGGTTTCAAATACATCTATTCATCTCCCCCCCCATTTTTTTTAAAGGTTTTAAAAGGACATCTCAACCTGATTAATACTCTGCTTCAACTCGCTCTTCTATTATTCATTATACACTGTTTTCAAACCCTCTTTCTCCCTTCTTTTAAAATTCTTTCTCTCCCTCTTATTTTTTTCTTTTTGTTCCTAAGTTCTATTCCTAAATAGGCATTAGATAGATAAAATCCTTAAGATCCAAAATAGACAACTGATACTCCATAAACCACAGTGCCAGAGAGGTATGAGCAAGATGAAGGAGAGAAACCTTTCCCAATTAAAAGAACAAGAGGAATCCCCTGAAAGAAAGATCAATGAAATAGACATCGATAGCCTACTAGATCAAGATTTCGAAAAAGGAGTGATCAAATTGCTGAAGGAATTAAAAGAGATAGTGCTTAGAGAGATAAAATATGTCAAAAATGAAATTGAAGCTATAAAGAAGAGCCAAGCAGAATGGGTAAACCCATTGACAGAGATGAGGAATGATCTAATAGTTGTGCAAAGCCAACTAGTTAATGCAGAGGAACAAATTAGTGATCTAGAAGACAGGGCAATAGAAAGCACCCATTCAGAAGAACTACAAGATAAGCAAATAAAAAATAATGATAATAGTATAAGAGACCTATGGGATATTATAAAGCGTCCCAATCTTTGCATAATAGTGGTCCAGGAAGGGGAAGAAGGATCAAAGCTGATTGAAAAGGTTTTTGAAGAAATCATGACTGAAAACTTCCCAAACTTAAAGAAGGAATCAGATATACAAGTACAGGAAGCTCAGAGGGTCCCAAACAGGAAGAACCCAAATAGACCCACACAAAGACATATCATAATCAAGATGGCCAGAGTCAAGGATAAAGAAATGATTCTAAAGGCAGCAAGAGAAAAGCAAAGAGTGAATTACAAGGGCACCCCCATAAGGCTCTCAGCTGATTTCTCTACACAAACACTACAGGCCAGAAGGGAGTGGCAAGATATATTCAAAGCCCTGAATGAAAAAAAGATCCAGCCTAGGATACTTTATCCAGCAAGTCTATCCTTTAGGATAGAAGGAGAAGAAAAGAGTTTCACAGACAAAAAAAGCTGCAGGAGTTTGGCAACACTAAACCCATGCTGAAAGAAATATTGAAAGGGCTATTCTAAATAGAAAAGCAGCAGGATGCTACAGAAATGAGAAACTCATAACTGGAGAGGAGATAACTCATGAATTACAAATAAAGAAAACACGAAATTATAAAAGAAGACATACAAATCACTGAGAGTGGGAGAGGGAGGCAGGGAAATATATAATTATTTTTCTTTCTTTTTTAAATTTTTTTTAACAGTAGGATGGGTTTGAGATCATGTTGTTATCAGTTTAATAAAAACAGGCATAGGTTAATAGATTTATAAATAACGGTAACCACAAGACAAAAAATTTACAAGGGAGTCACAAAAATTAAATAAAATCCATGATAATACAAAGGAAAATTACCAAACCACAAAAGGAAGAAGAAAGGAACAAAGAGGATATACCAATTCAACTGCAAAGAGAAGTTCAAAATGGCAATAAACACACATCTATCATTAATTACTGTAAATGTTAATGGACTAAATGCTCCAGTCAAAAGACATAGAGTGGCAGACTGGATAATAAAGCAAGAACCTTCAATATGCTGCATACAAGAGACCCACTTTAGGGAGAAGGACACATATAGATTGAGAGTGAAAGGATAGAAAAGGATATTCCATACAAATGGAAAAGCCAAAAAAGCAGGTGTTGCAGTACTGATTTCAGACAAAATAGACTTTAAAACAAAGGCCATAAAGAAAGATAAAGAGGGACATTTTATAATGATTAAAGGAGTGACACAAGATGAAGATATTACACTCGTTAATATATATGCACCCAATATAGGAGCACCTAAGTACATACAAGAATTACTAACAGAGATAAAGGGGGATATTGATAGGAATACAATCATAGTTGGAGATTTGAACACCACATTAACATCACTAGATAGATCTTCCAGACAGAAAATAAACAAGGCAACAGAGAAATTAAATACTACAATAGAAAAACTAGATTTGGTGGATATTTTCAGAGCATTACACCCCCCAAAAATAGAATATACATTCTTTTCAAGTGCACATGGAACATTTTTCAGGATCGATCATGTACTTGGACACAAAAGAAACCTCAACAAATTTAAGAAGATAGAAATTATCTCAAGCGTCTTTACTGACCACAATGCAATGAAACTGGAAATCAACAACAGAGAAACAAAGGAGAAAAAAAGAAAAGCATGGGTATTAAACAATATGTTATTGAAAAAACAATGGATCAATGAGGAAATTAAAGCTGAAATTAAAAAATACCTTGAGACACATGATAATGAAAGTACAACCACTCAATACCTATGGGACACAGCAAAGGCAGTGCTAAGAGTGAAATTTATAGTGATACAGGCCTTCCTCAAAAAAGAACAATCTCAAATAAACAAGTTAACCCACCACCTGAATCAATTAGAAAAAGAGGAACAAAAAGCCCCAAAAAGCAGCAGAAGGAAGGAAATAATAAAGATCAGAGAGGAATTAAATACAATAGAGATTAACAAGACCATAGAAAAAATCAACCAAACCAAAAGCTGGTTTTTTGAAAAAGTAAATAAAATCGACAAACCTCTGGCCAAACTCACAAAGAAGAAAAAAGAGAGAGCACAAATTAGCAAAATAAGAAAGGAAAATGGAGAAATTAAACAAACAAAATAGAAATACAGAATATCATACGAGAATATTATGAAAAACTATATGGAACCAAACTGGATAACCTAGAGGAGATGGACAAGTTTCTGGAAAATTACTGTCCACCAAAACTGAATCAAGAAGAAACGAAACACTTGAACAATCCGATCACTAGAAAGGAAATAGAAATAGCAATAAAAAACCTCCCTACAAATAAAAGTCCAGGACTGGATGGCTTCACTGGGGAATTATACCAAACATACAAAGAAGAACTCATACCAGTCCTTCTCAAACTCTTCCAGACGATTGAAAAGGAAGGAATACTCCAAACTCATTCTATGAAGCCACCATCACCCTGATAACAAAACCAGGCAAAGACACTACCAAAAAAGAGAATTATAGCCCAATATCACTGATGAACATAGACGCTAAAATCCTCACCAAAATTTTAGCAAATAGAATCCAAAAACACATAAAAAAGATTATACATCATGACGAAGTGGGGTTCATCCCAGGGACACAAGGCTGGTTCAACATACGCAAATCAATCAATGTAATACATCACATCAACAAGAGAAAGGACAAAGACCACATGATCATCTCAATTGATGCAGAAAAAGCATTTGATAAAATTCAACACCTATTTATGATAAAAACTCTCACCAAAGTGGGTATAGAGGGAACATATCTCAACATAATAAAAGCTATATATGACAAACCTACAGCCAGCAGAGTTCTCAATGGTGAAAATCTCAAAAGCTTCCCACTAAAATCTGGGAGAAGACAAGGATGCCCACTATCACCACTTGTATTCAACATAGTCCTGGAAGTCCTAGCCACAGCAATCAGGCAAGAGAAAGAAATAAAAGGGATCCAAATTGGAAAAGAAGAGGTAAAAGTGTCATTATATGCTGACGACATGTTACTATATATAGAAAACTCTAAAAGGTCCACACAAAAGCTACTAGAGCTGATTGAAGAATTCAGCTAGGTAGCAGGTTACAAAATTAGTGTTCAAAAATCAGTTGCATTTCTTTGCACTAATGATAAATCAACAGAAAAAGAAAGTAAAAATAATCCCCTTTAAATTAGCACCCAAAGTAAAAAAATACCTGGGAATAAATCTAACCAAGGAGGTGAAAGAATTATACACAGAAACCTATAAACCATTGATGAAGGAAATTAAAGAAGACTTTAAAAAATGGAAAGATATTCCATGCTCTTGGATTGGAAGAATCAATATTGTTAAAATGGTCACTCTGCCCAAGGCAATCTACAGATTGAATGTAATCCCTATCCAATTACCCAGGACATATTTCACAGAACTAGAACAAATCATAATAAAATTTATATGGAACCATCAAAGACCTAGAATTGCTAAAGCATTACTGAAGAGAAAGATAGAGGCTGGAGGAATAACTCTCCCAGACTTCAGACAATACTATAGAGCTACAGTCATCAAGACAGCATGGTATTGGTACCAAAACAGACATATGGACCAATGGAACAGAATAGAGAGCCCAGAAATGAACCCACAAACCTTTAGTCAACTCATCTTCGACAAAGGAGGCAAGAATATACAATGGAATCAAGACAGTCTCTTCAGCAAATGGTGTTGGGAAAACTGGACAGCAGCATGTAAAACAATGAAGCTAGAACACACCCTGACACCATATACAAAAATCAACTCAAAATGGATTAAAGACTTAAACATAAGACAAGATACAAGAAACCTCCTAGAGGAAAACATAGGCAAAACATTATCTGACATACATTTCAAAAATTTTCTCCTAGAAGAAATTAAAGCAAGAATAAACAAATGGGACCTAATGAAACTTACAAGCTTCTGCAGAGCAAAGGAAACCAGAAATAAAACAAGAAGAAAACCTACGGAATGGGAGAAAATTTTTGCAATTGAAACCGACAAATGCTTGATCCCCAAAATATATAAGCAGCTCTTATGACTCAATAAGAAAAAAATAAACAACCCAATCCAAAAATGGGCAGAAGACCTAAACAAGCAATTCTCCAAGGAAGACATACAAATGATCAAAAAGCACATGAAAAAATGTTCAATATCACTAATTATCAGAGAAATGCAAATCAAAACTACAATGAGGTATCACCTCACACCAGTCAGAATGGCCGTCATTCAAAAATCCAAAAATGACAAATGCTGGAGAGGCTGTGGAGAAAGGGGAACCCTTCTACACTGCTGGTGGGAATGCAGTTTGGTGCAGCCACCATGGAAAACATTGTGGAGATTCCTCAGAAGACTTGGAATGGACTTACTATTTGACCCAGGAATCCCACTCCTGGGCTTGTATCCAGAGGGAAATCTACTTCAGGATGACAACTGCACTCCAATGTTGATAGCAGCACTGTTTACAATAGCCAAAACATGGAAACAGCCTAAATGTCCATCAACAGGTGACTGGATAAAGAAGAGGTGGTATATTTATACAATGGAATACTACTCAGCCATAAAAACTGATAACATAATGCCATTTGCAGCAATATGGATGTTCCTTGAGAATGTCATTCTAAGTGAAGTAAGCCAGAAAGAGAAAGAAAAATACCATATGAGATCGCTCTAAAAAACAAAAACAAAAATAAACAACACACAAAAACAAAGCATAAATACAGGACAGAAATAGACTCTCGGGCAGAGAATACAAACTTGTGGTTACCATGGGGGTGGAGGGTGGGAAGGGATAGACTGGGATTTCAAAATTTTAGAATAGATAAACAAGATTACACTGTATAGCACAAGGAAATATACCCAAAATGTTGTGATAACTCACAGAAAAAAAAATGTGACAATGAGTGTGTATATGTCCATGAATGACAGAAAAATTGTTCTGAACACGAATTTGACACAACATTGTAAAATGATTATAAATCAATAAAAAATGTTAAAAAATAGAAAATAAAAAAAGACCAACAAGCAACATCTACTTCATTTCCTACCTCCATCAATTTAATTTAAGATAACCAATGCTAAGTTACTTTCTTGTCCTTTCCCACCAAACTGATGGCTGATTTTTTAAATCTGTGGTTTCTTCTTTCAAATTACCATCATGGTACAATATATCATCAAATAATTATATGGAAAAAAATTAAAACAAATTTCCTTTCTATATCTTAATATGCCACAGGGATATTTTGGAATAGGATAGGTCCCTTGACATTACCAACATCAAGTTTGCCTATGTATTTTTAAATTATATGATGGTCCAGAATCTGATGGTGTCCTCCGTAGCCTTTGGCACAATATGATAAATAGAAAGGACTTGACATATATTAATTTATTGATTTAAACATCAAATTGTTAATCATCTGAAATGGGAATCACTGTTTACATTTGATATGTACCCCTTCAAAAGCAGTTTCATATAAAGCCTAATTTTGCCCCTGTTTGAAATTTACCTGTTTTCGAACTAGTTCTTTTTAGAATGTAGCCTCCATTACTGGTATTTTCCTACATTGCACCCTTTGGTAATGTATGTTCAGATATCCATATAAGATTTTCCAAAAATGCTTAAAATATCATAATGATGCAGACAACATTGAAGATAAAAATAAAAATTACAACCTTGGGTTATGCCTGATTATTATTTATACAAAAATTAATATATGTTTGTACTATGTCACTTGCACTATCATTGTATTCTTCAATAAAATGTTTTAAATATTTATGCTTCCTAATACAGATGCACATATTCAGTGCTATCTTCATGGTTTTTATGGTCATTTGTTTATTTTTACAAATAAAAGAGTCATAATTTACAGCATAAATCACTAAGAATACAAAATTGCAGGATACTTAGATAAGAGCAATGTTTTCCTATAGAAACATTTAAGATTTTTAATTTAAAGTTATTTTGGAGGAGGAGATATTATAAAGGGAAAAATCATCATTTGCAATTTTGTTATCCCCACAATCTTAAAGCAGTTTTTGTTAATAAGCAAGGAGCCATCATGAAAGAAGGAGGTCTGTTGCAATACTAGAAATTGTTTGCTAATTATACTAAAAAGCACGAGCATATATTGATGCTGAGACAGTCCCAAGCATTATTTCCGCTTTGCTATTGAAGACAGATAAATATATCAGTGTATTGCTGACAGTCATTTTGCTCTATGTGCTTTTCATATACCAACACACTAAATCCCCATGACATACCTGGAGAGAAGTTGAACCATTGTCCGTATTTTACCTGTGAAGTCACAGCAGCATAGCGAATTTTAAACATATCACTTATGGTCAGGTCTTAAACCTGGTAAAAATTGGAGTGAAGCCCTCCTCAGTCTTATACAGAGCTTTTATATCAGTTGGAACAGAAAAAGCATCTCTTCTTCCATAAAAGTGATTGTGAGTATAACATCATTTCTTAATAAAATGTCTGTTAACTGTAAATTTCTGCCAGACAAATTGCAATAATAAAATTATTGAACAGAAAACAAATCAAGTTGAATCAAATTAATTAAGAATTCAAAGCCACAATGATATATATTTTTAATCAAATAATTATGCATTTTCCAATAGCAACAAAATTTACTGTGGAAATTTCAGTGTATTTTACTTGCTCAATAACTTACTTTTCTATAAAAACTGTTGCTAGACTTTGAAGTTTTTTTGTGGCATTAAACCTTAATTAGTTTTTTTTAAAGACTATTTTTAGAGCAATTTTAAGTTTATATCAAAATCAAGAAGAAAACACAGATGTTTCCTATACAACACCTGCCCCCACACATACATACTCTGCCCCGTTATCAAAACCATTGTCATTCAAAATGATAATCGATATAACTGGGTTAGTATCTACAATACTTGATTGTGTTTATTTGTTGTCATTGTTATTTATTCTTATTTTTGTCTTATATTCTTTCTGGTTCTGTTGTAGTTTTCATTGAGCATTTTATATGATTACATTCTGTCTCATTTCTTAGGCTATCAGCTATATTTTATTTATTTATTTTATTTTAGTGATTGCCCTAGAATTTTCAATGTACACTTACAACTAATACACGTTCACTTTGAAATAACTTCACGTGTACTCTGAGTATTTTATAATAGTAAAATAGTCCTAATTCTTTCTTCCTCTACCTTGTTTACTTGCTGTTATTCATTTCAAGTATATGTAAAACTACAGAATAGTTTACTATTCTACAGAATGATATATAAAATACATAGATTAAAAATTATAATCGAATATATCATTGTTATTGTTTTAAACATATGTTATCTGTTGAACAATTAAGAATAAGTAATATAAAAGTGGTGTCTAAATAGATTTTGTGCAGTGTTATTTAAAATGTAAAATAATGCAAAGATTAACTGTCTTCAATTTTTGGCTAAACTTGTATTTTATTTCCGCTATAGTTTGGTTGCATATTGGCAAAAGCTTTTGATCTAAATTACTTTAGCTCAAGCCCAATCCCTGTAATAGATCACTGAAATACATGCAATCTCTTTCAATTTGTGTTATCTTCTAGAGAATATTTCAAAAAAAATTCAGCAATCAGAATATAATTATTACAGAAACCTGAAATTTTAGCAATATATATTCACATTCCTGCCTGGCTTTTATTATGTCTTATTTAATTGTTTATTATTTAGCATTTATTACTTAATAATATATTTTGCATACTTTATCAATTACAATTCATATCATTTTTGAGAGGGTTATCCATGTTATTCAACATCATTTGGCATTGACACGTGCATTTTGAAAAAAATTTGCCATTGTTGTATAAAATTTTGCTGTGATTTCTGCAAAAGGATAAAAATTCCCACTGATGTCCATAAAGGTTTTGGTCAACCTCAGGCGTCATGCCATAGACCCACCCACAATCAAAAAATGTTTATTATATTTTCAGCAGCAGAGCAATAGAATTGTTTCAGTGATTCCACTTCTGTACTGCAGAAAAAAAGTTAATTTTTCAGGACAAATTTTAATTTGAATGTTCATCACTATTATTGATAAATATTTCTTTTTATGGATTTTTAGAAAATAAAATGTGATTCTTTTTTTTTTCTATTTTTTCCAAGCCCTAAATAATCCTTTGAGGCAGATGAAGTAACAAATATCTAACAATACTTTCTCCATTTAAAAAGATTTGAATGAATACATTTCTTAAAATACCCTAATTTAAGATGTTTGTTTTAATAGCCTTAGTTAGCATCCTAAAATTTATGAAGTGACCAGGACTCAGCCGAACACTCAAGCGGGGCACTTTGAATATCTTTAGTGCCTCCCTTTCTTGCTCTCTCTCTTTTCTCTGCCCCACCTGTCTCAACTGCTCTTGTCTGGTCAGTATTCTGCTTTGTGAACTCTAGCTGTCTTGACCTCTCCAATCTCCCAAATCTTTCCCTTCAACACTGGACTCCATGTGGGTTCCTACTTTTAGCACCAACATTTAGAATCTTCAGATGGTTAGCTGAAAAATCACACAATTTACCTCATATTTTCTTCTTCTTAGAAACACTCTACTGTGGTGCCTAATATCCAATATTTGAAAATCATGGTTTTATGTATTTTGTTCATTATATTCAGATGTTTCATGGAGGAGGTAAATCCAGTCCTTGTTATCAGATCTTGATCAGAAGCCTAAATGCACTCTTTCCTTTTCTGAAACTTTGCCTGCAGTTGATGGCACCGTGTCTCACATAACAATACACGGTGGACTTTCCTGTGTGGCACGTGGCTGTCATGTATGGAGTGATTTAGAGATTCAGTTACCTGGCTCTGCAGTGTTCAGCACACTATTTCTCCTCTGTATCCTCCAAGTGGCTGAAAGAGTAAACTAGAATAGAATGGCATACATAGGTTTGCAAGTGTTCATCCCAGAAATCTAATATATTGTTCCTATCCATATTTGATTCTCTTGAACTTATAATAAATTATTTAACCATAAAGAAGGTTGAAAACAGGATAACTGTATCCACAGAATAAAGAGAAAAACAGACTTTGGTGAACAGCTAGATACCCTTGACTTTGAAAACATCAGTCAAGTCTTCTTGTTGCTGTTTTCCTACTTATACTGAAGTGTGTGTATGATTGAATGTGTGTGTGTGTCTGTGTGTCTGTGTTCAAATGAAGCTACTGAGGTCTGAGGTTCTATATTAAATTAAATTCAAAACTAGTTGATAAAAAATAAAATAAAGTATAAACCTAATTTTTCATAGTCAAAATTTCACTATCTCAGGATGAAGAACTCAGCTAAGTTTGCAGATAAATAAATAAGAAATGTATAAATGTATAAATAAATAAATAAATAAATAAATAAATAAATAAATAAATAAATAAATTTCCCTTATATAAGTAAATAGATTTCTCACACAGATTTAAACAAAAAATACAATTTTGATGAATTTTGCTTTCTGATCTATAGAACCAGTTTGATGTTTTCATTATTTGCACTTTTGTAACATACCTTTCAAGCTTTATCTTCCTTTTTCAAGATTGTTCTATATAATTGCATTTTCTATGTATAGAGTTTATTACCTTGTGAAGGTAAATGTTTTAAAAGAGTCTCTCAGGAAATAGTTAGATCTTACAAAATATAGCAAATAATTTATATCACAACTGTCATGATTCATAAATTCAAGTTTTCTCTATGGAATTTCTTGCCCCATTTTCAAATACCAGTCATATAAGGTTATCTCTTTGGTCCTTTGATTACATTTAGCTGTATTTGAATGGTGGGGGGTAAAAGAGAGGTAAATTATTCATTGTGTTGTATTTCTGCATTGATATTAAACTGAAAAAAATGTAACTAATACACATAACATAGATTTAGTGAAGAAAAAATAAATTTTGGAAGGACTCCTAGGAATGCCTAAAACATAACTTACCTGAAAAAATACATAAACATGTATTCCCTCAGGCAAAAAGAAAAAAATATATATATATATACACACACACACAATATATTATTTTGCACAAAGTATATATTTATGGAAATATTCCTTGCACCTATTCTTCTTATAGAAAATTTCAGTTAAAAAGAAAATCAGTTTAAAATTGTGTCCTTTCATTTTTTTGTATTTTTCATTTATTTGAGCCCTTTACAATAACCAGACTACACCACAAGTATAAATCATTAGGGGAAAAAACAAGTAGAAGTACAATGACCATAGCCATGTTTCTTAATAATTGAGTCACAATTAACTTCCAGGTATAGAGAGATAGAAAGTCCCAAGTTATGATCCACACAGTTCAAGATCAACAACGCTTTTATGAGTAACACAGAAATTATGTAACAATGTTTCCTCTGATGATATTGAATGCTACTACTTCCATGATTTAATTTCCCCCATTTTCTACATAAATTAAATTAGTTTTTCCCCACCTCTTGCCAAATCATATAAAGATGCCAGAGAAGATGTTGATCATATTTAGACTATGATTTTGACTTGAATCATATTATGGTCTGACTTAAAATATAGGTCCAAAAACATAAATAAAATCCACTTGGGGAGAGGCAGAGGAAGAACCTTTAAGTAATAGGATCTTCTCCACAGCCATCAAACCTATGTTACCTCTGAAGATGCCAATTGTAATTTAGGAAATGTGGAAATGTGTGTCACAAATATTTGTATTCAGATATACAGAGAACAAATTAATTTTCAATACAAGCAATAAACGATAATTGTAATGGTAGAAGTTTGGGAAGGCTGCATATTTATTTCTGACTGAGCTTCTTCTCCTCTAAGAAATTCCATGTAAGGCACTGAAGATGGAGAAGAAGCAAGAATCTATTGACTTGATAATGGCTAACTCTTCTCCACAGCAGGCAGACCAATTGGCCAATGCACCTGCTTCAGTGCCAATAGCAACAACTCAATTACCCTATTTTATTCTTTGTATTTCCCTGATTATTCTGGTTTCTTATCTCCTTTCCTGGAAAGTCTACAACTTTAGTTGAAGACACTAATATAGGAAAAAAAAGCAGGATAAGTAATTTTTTTCTTCAAATAGAAAAAGTTGAAGAAGGACAAAAAATTAGTGTTATTAAGTATTTTCCTAAAGGTAATTATCTGATGGAAAGTAAAAGGTACTTTTTGGTAGGACTCTATATTTTGACGCTATCTTAGTTCCAAACCCATGAAACTCAAATACGAAAACCCGGGGTGAGATTCCTAAACAGTGACATGTAATTTAGCAATAATGACCGTAGTTATAATATTTTAAGTTTTAAGTTCATGCCATTGTCAAAATATTCCAAACAATTATGTGAATAACATTAAATTGATTATGAATCTTGATAAAATAAATTTTCACATATTGAGCCATAAGAAAGTCATTCTGGCTTACACATGAGTTAACCTGAATTTTGTGCTGACTAAAATAGCCTGCTTGTGGCCTATTAAACATACACTGTACATCTGTTTAATTATTAAAGAAAAGGGCACACTGACCAGAAGTAAAGTGTGTCCATGTTAAAAATGAAGATTAAATACCCCTCTTCCTGGGATGCCATTCTTGGTACTCCTTTGATTGTTAAGACTCCCATTCCAGGTGCCAAGGCCATAATGTATGTGCTACATGTATATGTGCTGGTCTGTTTTTTGAAACATTGAAGGAATGCATCCCTGATCTATTTAATATTCTTTGCTCTGACAGGATATGAAACTATGCTGAAAACCCCACTTCTCCAGAGCAGTTTCTCAGGGTATTCTGGGAAGCAGGCTTCCAGGCTAGTCCTCAATTGGCTCAAATAAAACCCTTTTCTACTCTTATTATTGATTATTTATTGATTATTTTCATTGACAATCTGTTCCAAAGCTGTGACACACTTTTGAAAAACATGAACACAGCTACATTTTAATGTTCATAAGAAAAATCCTCTTCTTGCCCAGAAATAAGTCCAAAATTTGTTAACACTGAGATTCTGCTTTCTTTCAGCTTCAGGAGTTTGCAAAATAAACTCAATAACTGTTTAGATATTGTATGAAAACATAGGGAGTGAGAAAGAAGGGTCCCTTGTTCCTACTTTCTTTGAAGAATACACACAACTTGTTGTAGTCATAATGACATCTTTGTTCTCCCAAGTAATTGAATTCTTTTTGACAAATTACACATAAAGTATATCATTATTTTAATATGCTTACAAGATGGAGTAATTTGTCAAATTTGGTAGCATACAATGTACTCCTTGTAAAATATAGACTTTAAAATGTGTAGTACAAAGTAATAGAGGATGATATGATGGTATTTTTGTGTGTGTGTATGAGAGAAAATAAAGTTTAAACATTAAAACAGCATGGAACTCATGCCCATTGAGACAACTTAGACTTTCAACACACAAAGAGAAAGAGGGAAAAGTAAATATGAAGCTTTGCATTATCCTCCATTTTCTTGTTTATGTAAAGGATATGAAATATCAAACTATGAAGTCAATTATCTCTCAGGTTTTGCACAGTTTTCTCTGAATGCATGGCTTTATATGCCTTTTAATATCCTTGTTATTTAGTTTATCTTATCAACTAATAGAAGTAAGCTGCATTTCTGTTCATTTCCTTTGGACAGGTTCTGACAAAACATCCTAATATGGATACTTAGTACCTAGCACTTGATAAAGAAGATAATGTTCCAGTTTAAAATAGAATATAATGCATTCCTTTCAGGATTTCTTGTTTGCTTTCCTTCTCAATAAAATATGTTATTCTTTCATATACTTTATGTGTCTATACTCAAAATACAGAGAGACTGTAGCATATTCTGAATGATGATACCAAATGTCAAAATTCTCTGAATAGGATACAGGATGTTGTCAAAGTCAGAAAAATCACTGCCTTGCTGCGCTCTGCTCCATGCGCTGTACATGGAGACATAGCATTTTCTTCTCAGAAGCAGCCAAAAGTGCCCAAGATTCAAAGTAAAGGAATAAGATTTCTTTCAAATATTTTAGAACGGCTTTTTTTTTTTTTGATTCCCTTCAAGTTACCAGCTTCTGTAACTAAGAAAGGAGACAGAGATCCTTCAGTTATACTAAAGTAAAAATAAACAAACTGTCTCAAAGTTGAAACTGGGTAAGTCTGATTTTTAGGTGGTTACATATTCTGCATCTTTTTAGTATAGGTTGAGTCAAGGTCACAAGAAAACTGGAGTAGAACTTAATTGAGCAGATATACAATTTTGTTCTTAGGCTGCTCTCTATGGACAGTATTTGAATGTAGTACTATGTTTTGCAGATACAGGCAAAACCATTTGTACTGTACCATTTATACATTTACTGTTATATAGGCAATCAGTAGACACAGGCAAAGGAGGAGACTTCTCTATCATTTATACATTTACTGTTATATAGATTATCGGTATAACTCAATTTTGATAGATACACACACACCAGTATTTTCATTGAGCAATGCCTGAATGTACCCGTACCTATTTTTTTCAGATAAATTATTTCAACTATTTTGCATATATTTCTTTGATACATACAATTGAAAAAAACTCAGTGAGTAGATAAATTATTGAGTGTGATATTTAAATATTCTTTTTAAAATAAAATACCTGGTAGATATTGAAATGGCATTTCAAATGTAGTTAAATTTACTTTTGTGTTGGAAAATTGTAAGTTAAATTTCATTCAAAGTTTATGTGTCTAAAATTTGTAGGCAATAAATTATTGAAGTGGTTTTTATTGCACCCGAATGGCAACTTCTCATAAATGATAGCACTCTACAAAAGCCTAATAGTTGTTCTTTTATGAGAGATTTAATTAGTAGACTCTCAATTCAGTGATATATAGCCACCAAATCTGTTCTCTTACTGAATCTCCACAGGCCTCCTGGGTTCTACAGATGCACAGATTAATCTGGATCCTTCAGGGGAAATTGTGGAACAGATTTCCTCATTTCTGATTGAACACTACTGTGAAAACCACTGCAATTTCTGTCTTTTGACCTGATTATTGTTGAAGTCACACAGCTACTAGTCTAGATATGGACTCAAAAGAATTATACCCAAAAGGCACATTGATATTCAAATAGCAGGCAGGATCTAGCTTGACTGTGGGACTGAGAGCCCCAAAGCTAAACAGGGGAAAAAAACAAGTTCGTTACTTGTTTCTTACTTTCCTATTTTCATGGGAAATCACAAGTGAATGTCTGCCACTGACATCTATTTTCAGTTAGTAAGATGAAATTAATGCTATCATCAAAGATACATAATTAAACGGACTGGGGAACAAATGATTCATTTAAATGTTTTATTATATATTGATATATTAGACATGAAAAGTGCACATGATTATATATCTCACATGATTATATATACATATTTATCTTTAAACTACCTAGTAAGATTCATTGTGCATTATCATTAAAAATTATCTGTGTAACTCTTCCCCATCCATTTATCTGGTCAGACTTTCAATGGCTCACAAATTTTGGATGAATTTCATGATGCTTAAGAGCCAGCAAGACCCAAGTGATGCTATGAAAAGGCTTCTATAACACCTAAACGGAAGCTGGCTTTCAAGACCAAGTCTTCTTTTCTTTTTAGCTTCAGGTTTTAATCTTTCTTGGAAAGCCAAGGTTTTGGGAGGAAAAGAAATGTAAAGTAGAGAGGCTGAGGTTGATGATGGGAGTGGGGAAATATGAGGCAACTTTTACCTACCTACATTGTTTTGACTAGACCTGATAAGAATTTTAAGTAGCATCATGTCTACAAAGTTGGCATCACAGATCAAAGATATGTTAGAGCTCTAAAATGACCAAATAATTAAATTGATTTGTTTGGGAACCAAAACCTGAAGTAATGAAAACTGTGATAATTATTTTGACTTTTTTTGTAACATATCCAGTATGACCTAACATTAATCATTGACCATACAAGATCATTGTAAGGATTTTCGGTTTTACTTTATGTTAGATAAGAAAATATTGGAGGAGTTTTGAATAGAGGTTTAAGTTATATTTTAAAATGAGCACTCAGTCAACTATGTTGAGAATATATTATTGAAGGATGAGGGGAAAGGGGACAAGATGTTCTAAAAAGTATTAGAAAGAGTAAACTGGGATATGTCCTTAGTCATATCTCAATAATACACAGTAGTTAGAATTCACTCCCATAAGTCAGTCAACACACATTTGTAAAAGCATCTATGTTGCGTAAAATTAAAATGTCCTGCATCCTTAGTAGTTTTTTTTCTTTTATGTATGTCACTTGTGTAAAATTACTTTCTCTCTCTTTCTTTCTTTCCCTTTCTTTCTTTGTTCCTTTCTTCCTTTCTTCCTTTCTTCTTTCTCAATGTGTGATGAAGTGGCAGAGAGCTTCCAGAAAGTCAATTCTACTCTTTATTCAGATTTTTACATATGTACATGGAAACTTTTCCAGACAATGAGTTAATTTACATGGAATTCTTGAGTTTTACCAGGAACTAAATGCCTTTGCTGCACAATGATGTAATATACAAGGGAATGATGGAAAGCACTTGGTGAGATGGAAAGAGCAGAGGGATGGGGAAGGATGGGAAAAGTGAAGGTGTGGGCTCCTGACTTACTCAGCATGTCCAACTATAGTGATTTCATTTTGTTTCCTATAATTGCCCCACCCATCACTCTATGTTTATAGACTCAGAGCCAAGAGTATGTTCTGATTTTCCAAAGAGAAGGGTTATAGTCCACATATTTTGAATTACAACTTTTATCATTTACTTCATAAATGTAATTTCCTTTTTTCTTCCTATAATATGCATGGTCAGTTTAATACTATGATGACTGTTTTTCAGTAGAGTTATGGTTTCTTTCATAAAAGTGCATTTTCTCTAATCTCAATAGCATGAAATAGAGGAGAGATATGTACAGCCAGTCTGTCTGATGCAAGCAGAACCTTGGTTTTTGTCCACACCATGTTTTTAATTGTGTCTATATGCAATGACCAGGTTTTCACAAATAGAATGTATAGCAAAACGTATGAACACAAATACATACATATTTCAAAAACCACAGAAACACTGGATTGGAAACACAATATTAATAGCATCAAATTGTCAATTTTCAAACTTGGAATTATCTGATGAAAAGACTGATACTAAAATTATTAAGTTACTAAAGTCAAATGTCTCTTAGGAAGCATTTTGACAACATTTAAGCCTATTGTTCTAGCTCAAGACATGACAATATTGAATCATTTTTGAAAATTTGAAGCAATCAACATGTTAAGTCAAACATGTTTCATGGCACTTTATTAACCAAAGCATGTGTTAAAATAGTAAGTAGGTAAATAGTCATTCATATAAAAATAAAAATAAAAATAAATAAATGTCAATTTTCTCAGACAAGCAAAGGGAAAAAGAGAATTTAACAACAGCAAAATAGCAATATTTAAGATTACTATTTAAGAGGCACTTAAACTTTCAAGCTCAGTAATTAAAAGAATCCTAAAAAGTACTTGAAAATCTTATTGTTAAAGTTCTAGCTTTATCTAGATCCTTTTTTTCCTAAAAGATGATATATGTCAAATATTTAAAGAGGTAGCAATAGATCTACATAGCTCCCTTCTTTTTATCTATTTTTTAAAAGAATAAAATTTTTAAAAAGTGGAAATACTACTTTATTGAGATACACTTCAAAACTTGAAAATTACCCATAATCAGATTGAAAATTATAAAAACAAGCAGATTTCTTTCTAATAAAACCAACTGACACAGAATATCATAGTTCAGACAGTTTAAATAACAAAATTTCTGTATTATGCTTTAAATATTTATATATATAATCAGTTCTTATGACAGAACGCAATGGAATGGGAATAACAATGCCTCTTTCTTGCAAAGCAATCAGGGTGTGATTGATTATGCCTGTCTTTACACCCCTCTGATGGATTTTAAAGTGATAGTATCTCTAATTGCAAATCCAATACCTGATTAATGTTGCTCTGAAGTTTAGTGACCTTTTAAAATGGAAAAGTATTTCACATCAATCCCTGTATTATTACTCATCAAAATATACATTTTTACTCATTTGGATATGTGCTGCTATTGGGCAATGTGTCATGACTCCTTAACAGTTGGGGCTTAAACTACTAAATTGCTTTTATATAGGCAAAAAGAAATGCAGATGTAAGCCAAGTAGTCTCCTCTGATTCATAATAGTCATTACAAGTAGAAAGTTCTTTAGGAAAAGGGGAATCTGAGTAGAGCGATCTGTAGTAAGTTATTTGTTCATGGTGAGCTACAAAATGCCCTAGACCTTAGCAAGATCTCTGATAAAATCAAGAGAACTTCACAGGTGCATTAGTGATATGCACAAAATAAGAATTCATTAACAATTATGTATGAACAACTATAACACTGACATTTTATGCAACCATGCAAATTTATGCAGTAGTGTCAGAATAACAAAGCTAAATTATACAGGTAGACTACTTAACTACAATGATTAATAAGCAATTTCAAGCATTTAGCTTGTTTTTAAGTAAATGTTATGCAAATATGCTTGAATCAAGAAATAAAAGCTAAGCAAACATGCTAAACTTTCAAATAACTGCTAACATAAATGTTAATCTGACACAAATACTCTTTTGTTATTTATTTTACTTGTCAGACACTGTGACCTATGTTAAGTAGAAATCACTAGTGTGCTCATATATTAAAAAGATAGAATAAATCTACATATTTTAATTCTCCTTTTTTTAAAGGAGAAGTTAAATAGAATATAACTAAATAATCCACATATTAAAATTATATATTTCTTCAAAAATTTTATTTTTATAGCTCTTTTGAGTTATAATTGGCATACAGTAAATTGACTAAAGTTTATTTCATATGCTTTGACATCAGTATTCAACCATAAATCCATAATCAAAATGATATAGAACATATCAATCATTCCAAGAAGTTTTTGTATGCTCTTTTTAATCTACCTTATCTATCTCTGTGTCTCTCCTCTTCCCCCCAACCCCCTCACCTTCACCAAATAATCAATAATGTGCTTAATGTTATTATACATTGATTTGCATTATATAAAATTTCAGATAAATGGAATTATACAGGGTGTACCTTTTTTGTCTATTATTTTCTGGTTCACAAAACTATTTTAAGATATAAGCATATTTTCTCTTGATTCTTATTTTGTAGTTGGCTTTATTCCTTTGATAACTATGTAAATGTGAAAAGCTAAAACTCTAATCTGTTCTCAGAAACAATGATCAGTACATATATGCAAACTTTAAAAAATGTGCAACATACTGTATATATGTATTTACATGCAGTATAATGTATATGTGCAGACAAACTGTAATAATTCTACCTAATAAAACTGAAAAAGAAAAAAAATTAAGCATGCTGTTGTATATATTAACAGTTTTCTCCTTCTTAGTACTGAATTGTATTTTATTTTATACATTTATCACAATATGTTTATCCATTTGTTTGAGCTATTTTTGTTTTACAAATATGCTACAAATATGTATATACAAGTCACTGGTCTTCTACTTTTATTTCCCTCAGGTAAGTATCTAGAACTAAAGAAGTATTTTATTTAGTTTCAAAGTTTGGGTATTATTGAGAAATTTTTTTATTTTATTGAATTATATTGTTATTAAAGAAAGATTTTTTAAAAATTTGAATATTTTTTCATGGATTAAGCTTTGTTTTATGGCCCATAATATGGTCTATTTGGGGAAATATTCCACATGTACTTGCAAATAAAGTGTATTCTGCTGATGTTGAATAGAGTGTTCTATAAATGTCAATTAAATCAAGATGGCTAATAGGATTATTTAAATATCCTATATCTTACCGATTTTCTCCTTGCTTGTTTTATTTGATTTTGAGAAAGTGGTATTCAAATGGTCTCTAACTGGTAATGTGTCTTTTGTAATTTCAGTTCCATTAGTTTTTTTTTTAACATTTTTCATTGATTTATAATCATTTTACAATGTCTATTAGTTTTTACTTTGTATTTTTAAGTTCTGTTGTCAGATACATGTCCACTTAGGATCATTATGTCATCTTGACCAACAGGCACATTTATTATTATGTAATGACCATGATCATCTTTGTTAATATTCTTTGTCACAACCTCAGAGGTTAAGATCTCCAAGAGAAGGGAATTGCAAAGATATGAGATCAGCACTGCACCTGTTTTCACTCATTGAACATCCTTAAGGCTAATATGCCCCCCCCAAAAAAAATTGAGCAAAAGATAATTGTAAAGTGGAAGTTTTTTATTTGGCAGCTTCAGAGTCTTAAAAAATAAAACTTGGTCTCAAAAATCTATTAAAAAGATGGCCCTGATAATACTTAAGTTTTTCCATTGGGATTTCTGCAGTTCTATACTTAGAAACGGGAGGAAAACCAAGATTGCCATTCATCCTCTGGTCAATTAAATTCCTGATTTGATTTATGTGATCTGACTAATTAGCTCCCAGCTGGGGAATAAGGTAAATTCTCTCTAAGAGCAAATGACAGTATTCAAAAATTCTGGTGTTTTTCAGACCTATAACTGACCTCTAGTATAAAACTCAATAGGCACTCCAAGATAGAAAACCATAAGAGAAAAAAGAAGAAAATAGAAACTGTCATGAATAATTTATATTGGTGTTTTCAGATATAGAACTTACAACAATATGATCAATATATTCAAGAAGATAGATGACAAGATGAAAAGACTTACTGGAGAACTGAAATCTATTTTTTAAAAAAGGAAACTCTGTAGTTGAAATTAAGAAAAGTAGTGGTTGGAAATAGCATGAAGAGAGGATTACAGAATGGGAAGATAAGTAAATAGAAAATATGCAGTCTGAAAGAGAAAGAATTTAAAAAAATAATAAAATATAGAAAAGAGTGGAAGAGACCTGTGGGACACAGTGAAAGGTCTAACATATGTGCATGTGAAATAGTGGAAGGAACAGTGGGAAAATGGAGCATATTCAGTTGTCTGAAGATAATGGTTAGGGATTTTCCCCTAAGTTTGAAAGACATTACACCACATATTAAAGAAGTTCTGCATATTCTAAGAAGGATGAATGGAAAGAAAAATACACCTAAGCATTTCATAGCAAAATTACTAAAATCTAAAAATAAAGTAGATATGCTGAGAGTAGTAGGGCAGAGGTGGAAGGGGAATTCATTATATTCAAAAGAGCAACAACAAAATTTGCAATTATCTTCTCCTTAGAAATGATGGAAATCACACACATTCATATCATATTCATAGTGTTGAAAGAAAATAAACCACAATATAAAATTTTATTACTAGGGAAATATTTAAAGCAGAGTAAAATAAAAATATTTCATACCTGTGGACTGGATAATGGGTAGGAAATTGATAAGAATTTATGGCGATGGAATGGTATTTATCCTGTGGAGAGTGATCCCAGATAAGAATTAACAAAATAGAAAAGATGTAGATATAATCTAAATAAATAGTGGTATACAAACCTTTAATATTAATGCTCTCTCTGGGACTAAAATATCTGGAGAACTAAAATTCATGACACATAAACACAAAACACAAGAGGAAGTTTAATGAACTTAAGATAATCTAAGACCCTTATATTGAGCAGAAATGTGCTTAAAAGTACTAATAAGTTGGGTTTACATTGTTACATTGGAAGTAATTAAAAGAAGAGTTGAAAATGAACAAAGGTAAGAAGAGTTGAAAAATGAACAAACAAAAGAAGAATAGAAAAATGAACAAACAGAAGCCAAAATAAGAGAAAATTAATAATAAGAAGTATCCAAATGTGTCCTAAGGAGAGCTTATAGAAATATAGAAGAGTTGGGAAAAACAGAAAACATGTATTTAGACTGGATCTATAAATCAAAATATCAACAATTTCATAAAATTCACATGAACTAAATGTATTAATTATTTTAAAAACTAGGCACACAAATTATAAGTTTGTATAAGCAGATAGGGAAGTTTAAAGCAAAAACATTGATGAAGCTATATTGAAAAAAACTATAATAATATCATGCAAAATATAATTTAAAGTAAGAAAGATTTATAGAAACAAACATGCATGTATGGAATAATAAAATGTTTAATCTTCTCACATTATATAACAACTTTACATCTATGGCTTTTGAATGTATAAAGAGAAAATTAACTGGTATTATGAGAGAAATGTACAAATAATATCATCTATCATTAAAAATTATTTTAAAAACTCCAAATCAAATAAAAAAATCTGAACAATCTGATTAACAATACTCACACGAATGACATATATAAAAGTGCAATGACAGAATAAATATGTTTTGAAGTATCTCATGGAAATTTTACTAAAACTGCTGAAAGGTGGGTTTTTAAGAAAGTCTCTACCAATTCCAAAGGAATAAAACATGTAAAATATGTATTCCAACCTCAGTGGAATTCAGGTAAAAGTTGGTAACATGAAATAACTAGTAAAACCCTTATCTCTATATACAGTTAATAAAATAATAAAAACATTTGCCAATTCAAAAATAAGAACTAGAAAATATTTTCAACTATATAAAAATGAAACATATCAAAAAGTGTGGGCAGGAATTAAAACTGTGCAGATTTAGGTGCAAGGCTGCAAATTCAATAGTATATGTACAATTCTCAACTAGTTAGAAAAATTACAGGAAATTAAACCAAAACAAAGTGAATAAAGGAGATGAAAATTCCTCTAAACAGAAAACTATAACCTATTTTCAAACTAATTAAATACCTAAAAATGTATTTCCTAAAAGCTGCTTATTTGGAGAAGTCGTTTGCAACCGCATACATCTGCAAAAGATTTCTACCCAGAATAGACTAGAGTGAACCTATGAAACCACTGATTACCATCCATTTTTAAAATAAAATAATTTTCTAGTCTTCAACCTAATATTAAGTTCTCATTAAATCAAGAATAAACATACAAACAATAAAAAATAAAATAGGCAAAATATATTTGTAGGAAAGTCATGAAAATGATATGAAAATGATAAATAATTAATATATGAAAGGAGCACAGTTCTTAGTCAACAGGAATATTCAGAATGTGGAGTAGCTTCATGTATAGGCCTCATTGTTGGAAGTTTAAAATGGTACAACTACATTGGAAAACTCTTTGTTATATATAATAAAGTTCAATATATGCTTACATTGGGAACCAGCAATTCCACTCATGGTATATACAAAATGTGTGTGTATCTGTGTGTATGTGAGACAAAAAAACATGTTCAAGAATATTTAAAACATGTTTGTAATAGCGCCAAACCAGAAGCAACTCTAAGCTCCTGCAGTGATATATGGGTAATATGTATGGATATATATTATAAAGCAATAGTAATGAACAGATAACTGTTACAAGCAACAACATAGATGACTTTCTATATATTAAACAAAAGCAAAAAAAAACACACATGAAAGGATACATACTGTATGATCCCATTATTGTAAAGTTTAAAAACAGACAAAACTCAGCAACATGGATGGACCTGGAGATTATCACTCTATGTGAATTAAGCGAGAAAGGGAAAGAAAAATACCATATGATATCACTCATATTTGGAATCTTCAAAAAAAAGAAAAAAAAAGAAAAGGAAAAGGATGACACTAATGAATTTGTTTATGAAACAGAATCAAATTCATAGACATAGTAAACAATCTTATGGCTACCAGGGGAAAGAGGGTGGGAAGGGATAAATTGGGAGCACAGGGAATTATAGTTAATACCTTGTAGCAACCTATAATGCAAAACAATGTGGAAACCAAATTTTTTTTAATAAAAACAGGCAAAACTAATAAATAATGACATAAATCAGGATTAGAGCTAGCTTTGGGGAGTGAAAAAAGCAGAGAGTAGAGGGAAGTATAGGGGTATATTGAGTGCTGGTAAGATCACATTTCTGTTTCTGCATAGTGTTCATACAAGTTTTGACTTTGAAATAAAATCACTGATCTATAAAATGTCTTCACTTTTAATAATGTTATATTTTCATTAAAATATTTTAAAATAAATATTATGATCTTTCCTCCCTTCTGTTTCCTTAGATCATTGACATGTACACTGTCCTGCCCTCTCATTGTTCTTGCCTTCAGTGAAAGGTATAGTGATTTTAGGATATAGAAAAAAAGCTCAAATGCATAGAATAAGCAAGTGAAATCTTTTCTACTGAAAATGAACAAAGTCTCTATAAAAAATTCCTTTAGACTTGCCTTTGTTACTACATTCCTTTAAGCTAAATGTAAGAAGTGCCTGATTGGAAGAAGAGAAAAGATAAAAAAGGAGGGATGCAAGAAAGAGATAGACAAGGAATAAAAGGAATATGGAAGAGAAAATGAGCTTCAACTAAAGAGTAGGAAAAGTAATGAAATTAAAGTGTTAAGGAATAAAAGGAAATCAGAAAGGAAAACTAGAGAACTTTCTATCTTGTCTTTTGCCAATATTAAAAATTATAATTTTGATAGTTGTGTACAAAGCTATAAACTTTGTTTTATATATATATACATATAAATTTAAAGACTGCTGTGAGTGGCAATATTTGTAAATAAATCTACTCAGTAAATCTCTTTCACTATCCCATAGTCTTTTGATAAGAATTCTTTCAATATCTCATTTTCAAGGTAAATCTCTCAACCCATTTTTTAAATTAATTTTTTCCTTTTGCTGAAGTTTATTGTTTACAAAATTTTCATAAGGTCATATCAAAACTTCTTATATTAAATGACTAATATAGAGGAATATTTCCCTTTATATTTTAAAGCTATGTATTTTTATCAGTTCAATAATATCTTCAACTTTGAATGCATGATGCTTCATGAAGAGTTGATATTCCTCTAAAATTTCAAACAATTAGAATATATGTGTTATCAATTAAGTAAATTCAAGGAGAAATTTTTAGCTTTTGAAATATGTATGAGATTTATTAGGACAAATTTGGAAGTGTAAATGTCATATATATAGCAATACATATATAATACTTAGTAGTATGTATCTTTCCAATAAGGAAAAGCACCATGATTTACTAGAAAAGTAAATATATTTAAGAATGGAAGCAATAATATTTATATTTTAGGATAAAACGTTTACCTGAAATATGTAAAAAATGACATTATTAATTGTAAGGACATATTTAATTGACACTAAGAAATGTATTTTCCACATTTATTATTTCTAATAGTGGGACATATCTGATGATTGTTGCCATGATTGTAACAGTCTTACAATTACTGTAAGACTTTTAGCAGTTATGACAGCTGTCATTACCTGCCATGTATGACCTTGGTCTCTGCTATTCATATTGTAATTACTTCAATTGAATCACGTGCATTATTGAAACTACACATGTCAAGTTTGATTACCATTTAAAATGTCTTTAAAAATGTTCAACTAGGTCTCAGCACTGAAACACAAAATGCTATTGTGTATACAGAGGCACAGAAGCAGAACCACAGGGCATAACTGAGGCATTAGTGGAGGAAATAGTCATCAATGAAGGAATGAATGTAATTTCAAATTTCCTTGAAAGCAACAAGCAAATACTTCATGGGACTTGAGAGAGGATGATACTCCCAAGTAGGGACACTGTCTTATTTTATTACTCTGAAATAAACAACAAGAATTTCCAATCACTGGCCACGAGGAAAACTGAAACAGAAAATTGTCAAATTCTAGTAAAATTTGAATAAAATAGAGAGACTACAGTAAACAATTTATATATTGTTTATGTGATTAGTTTGCTAGAGCTCCCCAGTGATTTTGTACAAAGAAACATAAATTCCAGGAACAAGTAATTACTTTGAGGAAAAAAAAATCTACGAGTATAGTCAAAACATACTGACGCATCAAAATTGAAAAAACAATGAGTTTCAATGGCTTGGGAGAAAATTCTGGAGACTTTAATTAAGTACTTGTCTAAAAAATGCTGGATAACCAACGCTCTTGAGGACATAGAGTATTGCATTATGTGAAAATATGGAACTGTTGATATAAGTAGAAAATTAATATAGGAGGTTTAGGCTGTAAATGAGAGGGATTATAAAAATTTCTTAGTCTTTTGTCATGAATATATTTTTGCTTATGTGTGTTCAAAGTTGGAATATGAAAAACATATAAGAAATTAAAAATAGTTCATTTAATAATTATAATATTTCTACCCAAAACAAAGACAAAAGTTTAGGATACACAGTCACTTACCCTGCTAGAAAAGCACTTTTTTGTAAAAAATTCACAGAAACATAAGCAGTAGAAGGAGCACGGACTTCCTTTGGTCTACTGCATTTTGGAGCAGAACACGTGATTTAGCCAAACTGGATGTCAGTGTTGGAGAGAGACAGACTTTGGGGATTTTGGCCACAGAGTTGAGGAAGCGCACTCCCCTTTCCCCATAAGAAGCAGTTTATGGGATTCAATAAAATATGATATGGTGAAAACATGATTCCAGTTCTATTTGATGTTTCAACACTCATGTTTTGAGGCTATCAGCTTCTCCCTAAGATCACAAGCCTGGGACCTATATACCCTGGGATTGCAGCAGAAAATACATGACAAGATTGTCATTGGCAGTCACAAAGGAAAAGAAAGAATTAGATTGTAGCATATTATACATCACTCTTCTCTTACATAGTGGTAAATTTCTAGTATGGTGTATTTTATGATTAAATGTGTCTTATAATTGGTCAAAATGATAGCTGAAGCTGTTGTCTATTTTGTCCCCCCATTCAATATTGGTTTATACTCATAGATAGATCAGCAGTATTCTAAACTTGTTCTAGAAAATAGTAATAAATTTAAGGATGTGTTGTTTTGTAGTCTCCTTAGGAGTGTCCCATGTGTAGTCTGAAATTGACTCCTTTACATGGAAAGCAGGAAGAAACTGAAGAAAGAGGCAGACCACTCTAGATTGATAGGTGGCATGGTTAATAAGCAAGGGAAATTACTCATGTGAGCAGATTTATCCCCCTGACCTCCAGGATCTTAAACATTTATGTAGTGGCTTTAACTGGGTTCAGTCATATCCAGTCCCAATGCTACATTTCTATTTCAAGGCTGTATCCTTGAAGCAGCTTCTGCAAGTGGGGAAGGCAAGCTGAGAGTACATTCCAAGGACAGGGGAGTGAGTGGGAGCCTCCAATTGCCTGGGTCCAGCTTAACTGTCAACTGGCTGTCATGTCTTTTTGATGAACTCTTCCAATGAGGGGGTACAAAATGATAGGTTTCAGGGTAGACTTCCTCAAGAGATGCTACTCTGGCATGTGGATTATTCTGAACTGAAAACAAGCAAAGCTCAAAGACTCAGAAAGAACTTTTGAACTGCTTCTTAAGAGAATTGAAGACAGAAGACCTCTTTCAGGAAGGAGCTGTGACCCACATATAATTCTACAAAGATATGAACTAGGTATGGTAGACCTGGCAAGGACCTTTTGAAGAGAGTTCTCTTGTTACCAAGACTTTTGCCCCAGAATGGTACCCTTGCCCACCCCTGGAATGGAAACCAATTACTTTTATCTAAGTTTCAGGAGGAAGCTGAACAGAGAAAAAAAAATAAAATAAAAGATAGGAACTGATTAGAACCAACCAAGCTCGCAGAAAACTTGACTTCCAATAGACCCTGAGCCTCATTATACGCTCACTGTAATACATTAGCATGCTAAATGACACACCCTTCAGTGCCAGGACAGTTGACAATTGCCATGACAACAAAGAGAAAAACCCATTCAAGGATCCAAAAAAAGTGTTGCATCGATCAGTTCTGTGTCCAAACCACAACCCTGTTCTTAGATAAATCAAGAATATTCCTCCCTTTTTTTCAATTCCCTCCCTTTTACCCTCAAGCCTCATATATACACGGTGTATCTTCCTGAATTGGATTGAGAAACTGATTAATGAACTAAATTCTTGCTTCTCTCTTCTTTCATATTGAATAAAGCTTGTGCTGTTCCAGTCTCGACATCATTGGTTTCATTACTCATTCTCAGCCAGGAATAGGCCGGCATCCCGGGTCCAGTGGACCAGTTCAAGAACACTCTCTGTGTCCCATTGTCTCTAGATGACCCAGCAATCATTTGTTACCAAACATCAGCTCTTTTCATCTTCCTGTGAATCGCTTTACTTTCCGAAGTCCCAGACCTCTACCTCCTTCTCTTTAGTCCAGAATGAGATTATATATACCTCATCTTTCTTAATGTTTTAAGAATTCCTCATACTTATGCAAATTCCTTGTGCTAATGTGTTAAACTTGATTTTCTCCTGCTTAACTGCCTTATTTTATTTAAATTACTCAATCACCCTAAAGAAATAAGAAGGGAAGGGAGGAAATATTTACGTCCCCCACAATAACATCTTTTTACCCTTCGTATGTTGCTGCATATATACATATAACAAATGTTCAACTTTGAGCAATCTTTAGCAGTCTTTGATTATCTTGGCTTATGAACTTTTGTATAAAATAGGGCATAACTGAAATATCATAGTAGCATTAAATGAAAGATTTATTTAGTTACTGTTCATATTGTTTATGCCTAATATATGCCTACTATAATTTTATAAGCATTTTATTAAAATGTATTATTCCATTAAAAAAAGAAATTTATTGTATTATATGGGCATTCTCAAACTTGGTAACAAAGATTTTTTTTTTAATTTTAATTGATTTATAATCATTTTACAATGTTGTGTCAAATTCCAGTGTAAAGCACAATATTTCAGATATACATGAACATATATATATTCATTGTCATATTTTTTCTCTGTGAGCTACCATAAGATCTTGTGTATATTTCCCTGTGCTATATAGTATAATCTTGTTTATCTATTCTACAATTTTGAAATCCCAATCTATCCCATCCCACCCTCTGCCCCCTTGGCAACCACAAGTTTGTATTCTATGTCTATGAGATTTCTGTTTTGTATTTATGCTTTGTTTTTTTGTTTGTTTGTTTGTTTGTTTGTTTTTAGACTCCATATATTAGCAATCTCATATGGTATTTTTCTTTCTCTTTCTGGCTTACTTCACTTAGAATGACATTCTCCAGGAGCATCCATGTTGCTGCAAATGGCATTATGTTGTCGGTGTTTATGGCTGAGTAGTATTCCATTGTATAAATATATCACCTCTTCTTTATCCAGTCATCTGTTGATGAACATTTAGGCTGTTTCCATGTCTTGGCTATTGTCAATAGTGCTGCTATGAACACTGGGGTGCAGATGTCATCCTGAAGTAGAGTTCCATCTGAATATATGCCCACGAGTGGGATTCCTGGGTCATATGGTAAGTCTATTCCTAGTATTTTGAGGAATCTCCACACTGTTTTCCACAGTGGCTGTATCAAACTGCATTCCCACCAGCAGTGTAGGAGGGTTCCTCTTTCTCCACAGTCTTTCCAGCATTTGTCACTTGTGTATTTTTGAATAATTGCCATTCTGACTGCTGTGAGGTTTTACCTCATTGTAGTTTTGATTTATATTTCTCTGATAATTAGTGATATTGAGCATTTTTTCATGTGCCTATTGATCATTTGTATGTCTTCTTGGAGAATTGCTTGTTTAGGTCTTTTGCCCATTTTTGGACCGGATTGTTTGTTAGTTTCTTATTAAGTCACATGAGCTGCTTATATATTCTGGAAGTCAAGCCTTTGTCAGTTTCATTTGCAAAAATTTTCTCCCATTCCGTAGGTTGTCTTTTTGTTTTACTTATGGTTTCCTTTGCTGTGCAAAAGGTTGTAGTTTCATTACAGAAGTTTCTAGGTCCAATTTGTTTATCCTTGCTTTTATTTCTATTGATTGAGTAGGCTGTTCTAGGAGACTGCTTTTGAGATGTATGTCAGATAATGTTTTGCCTATGTTTTCCTCTAGGAGGTTTATTGTATCTTGTCTTATGTTTAAGTCTTTGATCCATTTTGAGTTGATTTTTGTGTATGGTGTAAAGGAATGTTCTAGCTCCATTGCTTTACATGCTGCTGTCCAGTTTTCCCAACACCATTGCTGAAGAGACTGTCTTTATTTCATTGTATATTCTTGCCTCCTTTGTCGAAGATTAGTTGACCAAAAGTTTGTGGGTTCATTTCTGGGCTCTCTATTCTGTTCCATTGGTCCATATGTCTGTTTTTGTACCAATACCATACTGTCTTGATGACTGAGGCTCTATACAATTGTCTGAAGTCTGGGAGAGTTATTCTTCCAGCCTCTTTCTTTCTCTTCAGTAATGCTTTGGCAATTCTAGGTCTTTGGTGGTTCCGTATAAATTTTATTATGATTTGGTCTAGTTCTGTGAAATCTGTCCTGGGTAATTTGATAGGGATTGCATTCAATCTGTAGATTGCTTTGGGCAGTGTGACCATTTTAACAATATTGATTCTTCCAATCCAAGAGCATGGAATATCTTTCCATTTTTTAAAGTCTTCTTTAATTTCCTTCATCAATGGTTTATAGTTTTCTCTGTGTAATTCTTTCGCCTCCTTGGTTAGATTTATTCCTAGGTATTTTATGACTTTGGGTGCTATTTTAAAGGGGATTGTTTCTTTACTTTCTTTTTCTGTTGATTCATCATTAGTGTAAAGAAATGCAACTGATTTTTGAACATTAATCTTGTAACCTGCTACCTTGCTGAATTCTTCAATCAGCTCTAGTACTTTTTGTGTGGACCTTTTAGGGTTTTCTATATATAGTAACATGTCATCGGCATATAATGACACTTTTACCTCTTCTTTTCCAATTTGGATCCCTTTTATTTCTTTCTCTTGCATGATTGCTGTGGCTAGGACTTCCAGGACTATGTTGAATAGGAGTGGTGATAGTGGGCAGCCTTGTCTTGTTCCAGATATTAGTGGGAAGCTTTTGAGTTTTTCACCATTGAGTACTATGCTGGCTGTAGGTTTGTCATATATAGCTTTTATTATGTTGAGATATGTTCCCTCTATACCCATTTTGGTGAGAGTTTTTATCATAAATGGGTGTTGGATTTTATCAGAAGCTTTTTCTGCATCTACTGAGATGATCATGTGGTTTTTGTCCTTTCTCTTGTTGATATGATGTATTACATTGATTGATTTGCATATGTTGAACCATCCTTGTGTCCCTGGGTTGAACCCCACTTGGTCATGATGTATAATATTTTTTATGTGTTGTTGGATTCTATTTGCTAACATTTTGGTGAGGATTTTTGCATCTATATTCATCAGTGATATTGGCCTGTAATTCTCTTTTTCTGTAGTGTCTTTGCCTGGTTTTGGTATCAGGGTGATGGTGGCTTCATAGAATGAGTTTGGGAGCATTGTCTCTTTTTCAGTCTTCTGGAAGAGTTTGAGAAGGACTGGTATGAGTTCTTCTTTGTATGTTTGGTAGAATTCCCCAGTGAAGCCATCTGATCCTGGACTTTTATTTGTAGGGAGTTTTTTCATTGCTAATTCGATTTCACTTCTACTGATCAGTTTGTTTAACTGTTCAGTGTTTTCGTGATTCAGTCTTGGTGGGCTGTGTGTTTCCAGAAACTTGTCCATCTCCTCTAGGCTATCCAGTTTGGCTCTATATAGTTTTTCATAATATTCTTGTATGATATTCTGTATTTCTATTTTATTTGTTGTAATTTCTCCATTTTCCTTTTTTATTTTGCTAACTTGTGCTCTCTCTTTTTTCTTCTTTGTGAGTTTGGCCAGAGGTTTGTCGATTTAATTTACTTTTTCAAAAAACCAGCTTTTGGTTTGATTTTTTTAATACTTTTTTAAATCTTTATTTTATTTAATACTTTTTTAAATCTTTATTTTATTTATTTCCTTCCTAATCTTAATAAATTCCTTCCTTCTGCTGAGTTTTGGGGTTTTTTGTTCTTCTTTTCTAGTTCTTTTAGTTGGTGGGTTAAATTTTTTATTTCAGATTGTTCTTCTTTCTTGAGGAAGGCCTGTATCACTATAAACTTCCCTCTTAGCACTGCCACTGCTGTGTCGCATAAATTTTGTGTGGTTGTGCTTTCATTTTCATTTGTCTCAAAGTATTTTTTAATTTCAGCTTTGATTTCCTCATTGACCCATTGTTTTCTAATAGCATATGTTTAATCTCCATGTTTTCTTTTTTTTCTCCTTTGTTTCTCTGTTGCTGTTTTCTAGCTTCATGGCATTGTGGTCTGTAAAGATGCTTGAGATAATTTCTATCTTCTTAAAATTGTTTAGGTTTCTTTTGTGCCCAAGTTCATGATCAATCCTAGAAAATGTTCCGTGTCCACTTGAAATGAATGCATATCCTATTTTTGGTGGGTGTAATGCTCTGAAAATATCCACCAAATCTAGTTTTTCTATTGTAGTATTTAATTTCTCTGTTGCCTTGTTTATTTTCTGTCTGGAAGATCTGTCTAGTGATGTTAATGCAGTGTTAAAATCTGTAACTACGATTGTATTTCCATCAATATCCCCCTTTATCTCTGTTAGTAATTGTTTTATGTACTTAGAGGCTCCTATATTGGGTGCATATATATTAATGAGTGTAATATCCTCATCTTGTATCAGTCCTTTAATCATTATAAAATGTCCATCTTTATCTTTCTTTATGGCCTTTGCTTTAAAGTCTATTTTGTCTGAAATCAGTACTGCAACACCTGCTTTTTTGGCTGTTCCATTTGCATGGAATATCCTTTCCATCCTTTCACTCTCAATCTTTATGTGTCCTTCTCCCTAAAGTGGGTCTCTTGTATGCAACATATTGAAGGTTCTTGTTTTATTATCCAGTCTGTCAATCTGTGCCTTTTGATTGGAGCATTTACTCCATTAACATTTACAGTAATTAATGATAGATGTGTGTTTATTGCCATTTTGAACCTCTCTTTGCAGTTGAATTGGTATATCCTCTTTGTTCCTTTCTTCTTCCTTTTGTGGTTTGGTAATCTTCCTTTGTATTATCAGGATTTTATTTAGTTTTAGTGACTCTCTTGTAAGTTTTTGGCTTGTGATTACCCTTTTCTGTAAGTCTATTATCCCATTACTATATCTTGAACACATCCTACTGAAAACAAATAATTTAAGAGAGAAAGAAAAATAAATACTCTTTATTTTCTTGCTTCCCTCTTGCACTTTTAATGATTTAGATGTCTTCTTTTACAATTTCATGTTTATTTTATTTGTAATCCATGAGTTATCACCTTTCCAGTTATGAGTTTCTCATTTCTGTAGTATCCTACTTCTTTTAGAGTAGACCTTTCAATATTTCTTTTAGCATGGGTTTAGTGTTGCTAAACTCTTTTAGTTTTTGCTAGTCTGTGAAATTCTTTATCTCTCCTTGTATTCTAAAAGATAGCCTTACTGGATAAAGTATCCTAGGTTGCATCTTTTTTCATTCAGGACTTTGAATATATCTTGCCACTCCCTTCTGGCATGTAGTGTTTGTATAGAGAAATAAGCTGACAGCCTTATGGAGGTTCCCTTGTAACTCACTCTGTGTTTTTATTTCTTTATCCTTGACTCTGGCCATCTTGATTATGTTATATCTTGGTGTGGGTTTGCTTGGGTTTTCCTGTTTGGGATCCTTTGCACTTCCTGTACTTGGATGTCTGATTCCTTCTTTACATTTGGGAGGTTTTCAGCCATGATTTCTTCCAATATCTTTTGTATCCCCTTTGATCTTTCTTCCCCTTCTGGGGCCCCTATTATGTGAAGATTGGCATGCTTTATATTATCCCATAGGTCCCTTATGCTGTTTTCATTTGTTTATCTTGCAGTTGTTCTGATTGGATGCTTTCTTTTGTCCTGCCTTAGGTTGCTAATTCATTCCTCTGCATTATCTAGTCTGCTTTGCACAGCCTTTAGATCTGTTCTTATCTCAGCCAATGAGTTTACCAGTTCTCCTTGGCTTTTTATCTTCAATTTCATTTTTGAAATGTTTTATCTCTCTAAACACTATCTCTTTTAATTCCTTCAGTACTTTGATCACTCCTTTTTTGAAATCTTGATCTAGTAGGCTATTGATGTCTATTTCATTGATCATTCTTTCAGGGGATTTCTCTTGTTCTTTTAATTGGGAATGGTTTCTCTGCTTCTTCATCTTGCTCATATCTCTCTGGCACTGTGGCTTATGGAGTATCAGTTATCTAGTGTGGTCCTTAAAAGAGTTTATTTATCTATCTAATGCCTATGCAGGAATAAAACTTAAAGAAAAAGAAAAAAAAAAGGAGAGAAAGAGAATTTTAAAAGCAGGGAGAAAAGAAGGTTTGAAAACAGTGCATACTCAAATATAGAAGAGCAATTTAAATCAGACTAGCATTCAAGTTGAGACATCTTTTTAAAAACCCTTTAAAAGAAAAAAGGAAAAAAGATCTAAAAATTACATTTGAAACCTATTTGTAATCAATAACAGGAGATCAAAACCAAAACACATGAAAATGAAATCATGTAGATTTTTTAAAAAATAATAATATAACTACTTTAAAAGAAAAATTTAAAAGAAATTAAAACTGGAAGCATATACAATTGTTTAGAAAGAAAAATTTAAAAAGGAGTTAAATCTAGAAGTATATACAATTGTTTAGAAAGTAGAAATTAATGACGTAATAAAAATAGAACAGATAAAAAAGATATGATAAAGAGAGAACTTTGAAAAAGTGGAGAAAAAAAGGTTTGAAAGCAGTGTATAATGAATAATTCAAGAGCAAGTTGAAGTAGAATAGCAATCATGTTGAGAGATCTCTTAAAAACCAGATTTTTGGCATCTTTGTCTTTTGAAGAGGATGATGTTTTGATGGAGTTCTGCAGGTGCTCTAGTTGGCTGAGTGGGTCCATGGATGTAAGTCTTGGTGTAATTGTGGGAGAGAGTGAACTACGAGCATCTTACTTCTCTGCCATCTTGGCCTTGTCTCCAGTAATAAGGTTTGTACAGTAATAAAATGTGATACTTTAATGTTTTCTTTCTGGTAATAAATAAATATCTTGATATGTTCAACAAGATATGACTAAGTAAAATCATTTTTACTATAGTCCTTTTTTTTTTTTTCAGTGAGAAGGTGTTATATCAGGATCCAGAATCAAAGATCTTCTGGAAATATCAATGATGTAATTTCTGGATTTGCACTTAAACTAAAATACTGCATAAAAGAATAGAGTCTTTTTCAAATTCTCATTATTGCTTCAAATAAATGATGACTGAAAATGTCTGAATATTTTTCTCAAAATTATCTCTTTGGCTCTAATATGAGAAATTATTTGTCAGAGGAGAAGGCTATAGAATTTTTTAAGCTTTCAATAGTCTATTCATTTTGGTATAATATGATTCTTTTAAAATTAAGTACAATCTTTTAAATTTAATAACTGAAGTCTTTCTGTATTATTCAGCCTTATGCCAGCATTACTAACACTTTGGTATTCTGTAATGCTAGCTTACCAGATCCAATTTTGTTATTTATTATCATTGAGTTCTTTTGGTATTTATTAATAATATCAACAGCCTTATGTGTTTAAAGATAGGTGAGATCATGGCTCCCCATTCTCACAATGGAAATACTAAATTATATATTGCAAGAAAAGCATATCCGGTATTAAATTGTGTCACAAATAATAAGAGATGTTGATAATATCACTCAAAAAATAATCATGTAACTTTACCTTATAAGAGTGATAAAGGCACAGATACCCACTCTAACAAGTATTTTTAGAATTGACTCTAGGCAGAATACTATATTTTAGGTTTCATGAAATCTTATATCCAGGCCAAGTAACAGAATTTTCTGTTCATAGTAAAATGTGGATGTGGTCAGGGTTCCAGTCCTGTGACAATACACCAAAGGGTGAGAACAGTTTATATAGCTTCTAGCATACTCTGATTTTAAAATTTTGTGGTTAGAATTATCAGTTTCAAAAGTAGACATTTTATGAACAACCACACTGTTTGGTAAGGAATCTCACATGGATTATTACCAGTGATTTTCATAAATTTGCAGAGTAATAATCTTTGCCAAGACATCATTAGGAGTCATAGGCTTTAAGAAATCATTGTTATACAATGCTTTTTTGCTCTTAAAATACAATTTTTAGGAAAAGGCCTGGTTAAATCACATCCATTTATTAGTTAAGTTAATAAATATTGGGAGTTACATACAGAAATCTCTTAAAATGAAAGACCTCACCTAATAAATGAGTAAGTTGCATAATTCATCAAATATCACATGAACTCAACTTCTGACTGGAGATTTTTCTAAGATTTTTAGGCCAAAATTTACCTAGCTCAGTGCTTAAAGCCCAAATGATCCTAAATAGTGATTCCACATTTAAATATAAATGGATTGAAGAATTCTAGGGAAAAATAGTAGTAGTAACATAATTTGTGAATCTGCTTCAATAGCCCCTTAATAAAGGAAAATGAAAAACAAAAAAGGAAATGAATTAAACAAGTAGATTAGCAAAACAAAATAGTCACTAAACTTAGGGATACATTAAGTCTACCAACTGCTAGAAATGATTGAAAGGGGACTGAAAGCTTCACCACTGATAACTGGAAGAAGAGAAGGCAGAGATGTTGGGCTTCTTTCTGGTGGTTCTTGAACAGGAAAAACTCTCAAACAGCCAAAAAGCACTACCAGAAAGCATAGCAGGTGAAGGTGAGGACAACTTAAACTTGGTAGTGGATGTGCATGTCTAATATGTGAATGTAAGGGAGCTTGTGACATGATAATGTCTTTATAAGTGGAGAATTCTGAGCCCTGTCATGCCTTACATTTAATAAACCTTAAACTAGGGAGAAACCGCTGATAGTAAAATCCACATTGATCAGGGCAGGCACATTAGAGCTAAGCAACTAAGAGTCAAGGGAAATTATAAGGGGTGAGGGATGGGGTGGGCAGAAAAAAGTCTTAGAAAGTGGGAGATCCTGAGTTCTATCATACTGCAAAAATAAGAATAGAGGAAACTTGAAACCTAGCAAGGTAGAAAAGTAATCTTGACCCACTTCTCCCTCTAAAAGAAGAAGACAACTTTTCACATTAAAAATGAACAAGGGAAAAGTATTTGATATAATCCCATGCAAAGTTAACAAAGGGAAAAAGAGAATGAAGCATAGAATAACACCTCTACCATGTATGAAAGAATGCTATAAAAGCATTATTATAAAATAGATTGAAATTGTATAAAGTAATAAAATAAATTAATAAAATTATAGAAGCAATAAAAGAAAAACAAAAATTGTTATTAGAAAACATAAATCAGTGGATTGGATAAAAAGAATATTTGAAAATAGATGTGATAGAACTCAGGAAAACAATGTAATAGAATGTGGAAATATATAACAAACATAAAGGCTAAACCAAAAGGAACTCAAGAGTATATAAGTTCAGGCTGTGGAGAAAGGGGAACCCTCCTACACTGCTGGTGGGAATGCAGTTTGGTGCAGCCACTATGGAAAAAAGTGTGGAGATTCCTCAAAATACTAGGAATAGACTTACCATTTGACCCAGGAATCCCGCTCCTGGGCATATATCCAGAAGGAAATCTACTTCAGGATGACACCTGCACCCCAATGTTCATAGCAGCACTATTTACAATAGCCAAAACATGGAAACAGCCTAAATGTCCATCAACAGGTGACTGGATAAAGAAGAGGTGGTATATTTATACAATGGAATACTACTCAGCCATAAACACCGACAACATAATGCCATTTGCAGCAACATGGATGCTCCTGGAGAATGTCATTCTAAGTGAAGTAAGCCAGAAAGAGAAAGAAAAATACCATATGAGATTGCTCATATGTGGAATCTAAAAAACAAAAACAAAAACAAACAAACAAAAACAAAGCATAAATACAGGACAGAAATAGACTCACAGACAGAGAATACAGATTTGTGGTTACCAGGGGGGTGGAGGGTGGGAAGGGATAGACTGGGATTTCAAAATTGCAGAATAGATAAACAAGATTACACTGTATAGCACAGGGAAATATACACAAAATGTTATGATAACTCACAGAGAAAAAAATGTGACAATGAGTGTGTATATGTCTATGAATGACAGAAAAATTGTGCTGAACACTGGAATTTGACACAACATTGTAAAATGATTATTAATCAATAAAAATGTTAAAAAAGAGTATATAAGTTCAAAACATGCCTTAAGAGAACTAAAATTGTAAAGTAGTAAAATTTTAAATACTAAAAGAAATAATTTTTTTAAATATCTTGTAATAACCTTTAATGAAAAAGAATATGAAAACAAATTATATATATATATATGTAGATGACTGGGACATTATGCTGTACACCAGAGACTGACACATTATAACTGACTATAATTCAATTAAAAAAAGAAATCAGGGAAGAAATTAAAACTATTAAAAAGAAAGTGAGGGTTATAGTAGAAAAAATGTATACATATAGGAATATTCAAGGAAAAAAAACCAGAAATGAATGGAATATAACAAATATATATCACAACACTTCAAGAAAAGTTTACTGAAGTAAAAAAGAACTTAAAACTGCATGTCTCATACCCTTGAAAAAAAAATCAACCCAGAATAGAAAACTCTGAGATATATTTTATAGTAAAAATTTTGGGTTTAAAAAAATTTGTGAGATATCCAGGCAAAAAATCAAATCACATTTAAGTGATAGAAAATCAAATATCTTTGATCTTACTTTTTGATAGGAATGTATGCTAGAATAAAATAGGGTAACATATGTAAGATACTCAAGGGAAAAATGTGAATCAGAGATTTCTAATAAAGTCAAAATGACCTTAAAGCACAACTAATACACTCAAATATGCAAGACATCTTGGGGAGGGGAGTGTTCTTAAGAGCTCTTTCTGAAGACTTTAGTGAAGAATGATATTTAGACAAGAAAGTAACTGAACAGTGGCAAATATTATACATTTATTTACCTCTAAAATAAAGTGTAAATTTTATTTATATTAGAGGTTGTAAATCATATAATAACCATAGACTCTGATAATTACATTCATACTATGAATATTACATAGCCCCATAGATATATTACACTGAGAAAATCATCTAAATATTAATCTTTGCCAATCAAAGTATTGAACATTCCCAGAGACAAAGCTATTATATGTGTTTTGTGTTAAACTTTATCACCATTGATAGGTTTATAACAGGCAAATTAGAATGTCAATCTAAATGTATTTGTTGAAATCTTGTTAAAAGCTTTATTCAAAAATATGACTGTCCACACTATACCAGCACTTCCTAAGTGTGTTAGTTTAGGAAAAATGTCTGGATTAGGTACAGAGACTTAGAATAGTAGATTAATGCTGGCTTCATTTAAATGGATAACTTCCTAGTACCTCCCCAAAATACAAACTAGCAGAAACATTATGATAAAAGCAAATGATTTTATATATTAGGCTGTCTTATAGCATACCAACCTAAAGTTTTCTGAGGATGGTTGCCTTCCAGGAATGGTGACTATTTTTTTTTTAATCTAAGGAATTCCTGAATCCACCCCAAAGAGCATCCAGTGACCACTGTAGATGGTGAGAAATTGCGTTGGTGTAGAAGGATGAAAGACAAGAGAAAATCAAGATAAAAGTATCACCAGTTTACATACAGCAATTCCTCCACTCAAAAATGGGGAAAATAATTGTTGAATATTATGGAAATGCCCAAACAAGAATGGTGGCTTTGGAAGAATTGAGTTTCATTAATTTGTATGATATATTATATATGGTAAGACCTGTGACTAAAGTATTTCTAGATATCAAGGAAGTTTAAATAATAGCATGAAATAAATCTAAGAAACAACAAATTTTCTTTCATCCCAGGTAGATATAGTGATATATTTAATAACTAAAATAATAACAATCATTTTTAAGCAATCTAAATAACCTATCACAAAGCAGAAACAAGGAGAAAGATGTGGAGAAAATTATAATTACTAGGCAATAATCTGGGAGGAAATCTAAGAACTGAACATTATCATTCCTTTCCAGTAGAAAATGCATCCCTACAGAGATGAATAACCCTGTTCAATAAGAGGAAGTTCTACTGTAGAGATAAAAGCTAATACCCACAGATTATATTATAGATTTTAAAAAATCTTCTACTACTTGACTCCTAATATAACCATTAGCTTAAGCAAGAGTCATCAACTGGTATAAGGAATTGTCTGAGGGAATAAAGGGTACTGATACCAAGGTATGTTTTGATAACAAAAGGAAAAACAGTACATGAAGAAGGAATCATATTGTCACCATTTTAATCAATTGGCCAATCTCAACATCACTCATGTTGGGGAGACAATACTGCAATATAACATTTAATGCAAAATTAAGCATTAAATATCATCTATAATACAATTTGAAGGCAGAAAAGCTTAACTTGAGTTCTAATTATCTTTAGCTTTGATTTCCCAATTTATAAAAATTACAGGGAATTGGGGTCATTTAAACTTTACCAAAATAGGGCACTCAGATACACCTGCTGCCTTCAACAAATAAGAATATCATTAACAAAAAGGACTGTTAAAAGTCGAGGGTCTAGAGGCATATAACAACTAAATGTGGCTGGTCCTGGATTAGATTTTGATATGGGGAAATGAGCTGTAAAGATAACTTTGGGGGAAAATGGTTAGGTTGGAATATTTAATGAATTATTATTAAATTATTAATAAGTTTATGATCTTGTAAACTTCACAATATAAGGAAATGTTTTAATTTTTTTCTAGAGAATCATACTGAAATGTTTAGGAGTTGAAAATTATATTGTTTGTAGTTTTCTTTTTGAAATGTTACCATTAACTTAGTTATACATGGATGTAAATTAGTTTTAATATACAACCTAGAGTTGGATAGTTTCTGTTTAAACCAAGAAAAAATATATACTAGAAATATTTTAAATTACGATGGAAAGACTTGTGTCAGAGGTACTTCACCTATCTTCATTTCTAACCAGCCATATTGTATGTTTTAATTAACATAATTCATATTATAAGGGCTTCTACCATTTAAGTGATATTCAAGACATGTGTTTTGAAGAGAAATATTGTTCACGCACCCTTGTCTTCCATGATAATGCTTAAAAAATCTACAAGAATCCGAAACTGATGCTTCAGAATGATACCATAGGCCTGGACCCCCATCAAGTTCTGTATGTGTAGCCTATAAGAAGATTTTCACCAAGTCAGATTATAATGTAAACTAAAGATTACCTCTAGGATACTGTCATAATAATCCCAAATAAACCTCCCATTCAAGGGACTTTTCAGATGGTAAAATGACAGAGTTGGGGCTTTATCATAATTACAGGTTACATAATAATTTTTGCCTTCTTGCTGATGCATGTTCATGTGTGTCAAATTCTCATTCTACATTTGCTTTCACTTGATAGCAGATTTAAGTAGATGGGAAAGGGGAAGGCTTTTATCCATCACTTGTTCCTAATTATTTAATATTAATAGTATCTGACAAAGGAATGTAATTACCAAAATTGTCTTAACTAAGTTTACAATATTCTCAAACCATAAATATCAACTATTTCCTTTGCTATTATTCCCTTCATATTTAAGTGCTCTAAAGTTGTAAATTCCTTATGTTAGGTGAATTCCTTCAGTCTTGACTTAGTATTATAACATCTTTTTAGTTAGAGAAAGTTTCTTTAAAAGATCCAGTCACAGCTTATCATTGTCTTTACCATGACAAAGGTTTGCTTCCCTAATTGTTCCAGAGCCATATAACTTAGAATAAAATCTAAAAGTGAATACTGGTAAAAAAGTACTAATTCTATGTATTGTCCACGAAATATTTTTCAGTTTCCTATTTGCAAACTATCAGTGACTGAGAAAACCAAGCAGCACAAAGTAAGGGTATATTATTTATTATTAAATTCAATGGAAGGCATAGACGATAGGCTTCATAATTACCAATGACTACCATAGTGACTAAAAGTGTAGGTTAGATGGAAAATCTGTGGGTAGAAAAATATGTGAAGGATAACCATGAAATGTAGATTTGTAAAATCTAGCCTGTTAACCTTTAAAGGTGAAAAAGTGTTCAACCTTAAGCAAGAGTAGGTTATTTATCAGTTTTCTCTTTTAGGAAAAGTTTATTCCACCTGTTATATATGAAAACTGTGAGTAAATCAATGGTAGTTCAAATTCCATGCTTAAATAAATGGGGCACTTCTAAGCTGATGTCATGACCACATCTGGGATCTCTTTCCAGTGCAATAAAGTCAGCTTAGTCAGTACAAGTCCAGTCCTGATAGTAATTCCATCATCCTCAGGAAAATGAATCATACTTCTGGGAATCACATCTCATTTTCAGCCAATGTTGAGTGGCTAATAGTGTTGTGCATCATGTTTTCAGACTGAATAAAATTTTTCCTTCTAATTAACCATCTAAATGAATGCCCAGGTTTCTTCACCTTCAGTTCTGAATATGAATCAATTTCAAACGGGAATTTAATGAGAAAGAAAGCAAGTAAAATTTTGCCTTGGAAAGAAGCTATGTACAAAGGGTCAAAATACTCAATCAGTGCTGTCCTCATTAGGATTATTTGTATAAATGAAGACTAAATACTTTTTAGACTAATAGAAAAAGTTTTTTATAGCATCCATTAGCTGATTTTGCTTTTTGAATTCTAATTATTAAAAATTATTAATATCTTACTTATTCATATGCAGAGGTAATGATTTCTATTTCTCTAGATTACTTTCTGGTTTGTGACACTCAGTTGTAAGAGTACTGATATTTGTGGTGTAACTTTTGGTCATATTTCTATTTGTATAAAGAAATTCAAAATTAATGGCATTTTTGCTTAATCATTCACACTGATCAGTCACATGACTTGATCCAGAGACATGTCTAGTCATCTTCCCTACTTCCAACCAAAAAATAAATTTAGTTAGGACTATATGATTGGAAAAAATCAACAATGCAAATAATGTTACTTTGATATTGACTTTCAGTTCATTTTTTAATTAATATGATATAATCCTTTCCACCATTCATGGAGGTAATTAGGGAAGCATCTACTTGACAATTATAAAGATTTTGATGAAGAAAATGAGGATTGCTCTGGTTAGAGCTTTAGCAAATGATCACATAATTTGTTAATGACAATGCTAAGCCCTCAGCTTAACTCAGAATAGTTCAACTTCTATCTGGTGCATTTTAAACTATAATATATTGGCTTTAACTTGATGCATTTGGCTTAAGAATCAACTTAAATCTAAATCTAAAGGAACTTAGTAAAAACTGTTATTATTGGATGCCCATTAAGACCAAACACCCAACAGTCTTAGTTCATCCTATCAATAATCATTCAAATTGTTATTGCCAACCATATTTTATATTCACCATAGATACCCATTCTTCTAAATATTTTAATTAAATATTTTTACTCAAATATTTTTACTCAAGCTTGACAGTGACACTACGATGATATTGAGGTAAAAAAAGAAAAGAAAAGAAAACCCTCCCAGTTTGAAAATGAGAAAACTGTGATCTCAAAAACTTGTGATTTGCCCAAGTTTACATGGCTAGGAGGCTGTAGGACAACAGAATGAATGGTGCTCCACATATAAGAACTTGTGTTTATAATGATAATGATATGATAGTCAACTTAATGAATGCAACAATTGTGAGACAGTGATGTCAATGACATTACAATGATGATGATTATGTTTAGGAAGATACTGATGAACAAATAAGATGGCATTAGAAGGGATAGCATTTGTTTAGTTATATTTTAGATTTGGAGGTCATTTTGTCTGCATTTAAACATGAACTTGATCTCTTCTTTCTGACCATGAAGAAATTAAGCTTTAATTTCCTTATTTAAAAAAATGGTTGAAATAACAGTCATTACCTCATAGAATGTTGCTATCAGGGTTTGCATACGTTATCTCATGAAACCCTTAACAATCACCCAATGAGGCAATTTTACAGATGGTTGGAAAAGCAAATCTTGGGAAATTTAGTTAAAAAGTTTGTCCATGCTTTCACAGAATGTGAACAAATTTGGATTCATACCCAGATTTCTCTGACCCAAAGTTCACATTCTTTCTACTGGGTTACATAGTTTTCCTAACAGCATATTTAATAAAACACAATATCACTGATGATATATTTGTAGACTCTGAATAGAATTTCAATGCTGATCATTTTAAGTCAACTCAGAAATTACTCTGCCAGAAAGCCATGTGTAACCAATTCAAGTGATACCGATGGTTTTTAGAAATTGTACACAAAAGCCTTTCCACAAAATGGTTGATTTTTCCCACTGCACACATCTGGCTATCTCACAGCCTTTTTAAATAGGGAAATACAATTTTCAGAAATGTTAGGTTTACAAAGCATAGTGGTCATGAACTCTTCTCCATATTTCAAAACTGGGCAGCCAGACATAGAGCTTCTCTGGGCAGTTGGCCCAGTAAATCATGTCACAAATATAGTACTGGTTGAAAGTACTGAGAGCCAAACTAGACTCCTGATGTTCTATTTTCATCCAGCAGATTCTATTGTGGCCAATTCTGGAAGATGGGCAGGTTGGCTTACAGCCATATTTCTCACTGAAACCTGTATTGGAGGCAAAGAGCCAGACTTTGAAAGAAATCTGTGGGGATTCTTTTTTTAAGTTCCTTTCTTTTATATAATTACATATATTAATTGAAACCCAATGATGGTTGGGAAAACAGTTCAAAAAAGAGATCCTTCTGTTTGTTGACTGTATGTAGTCAAGATGGCAACTGGTTCACATTTTGAATAATCTTTATGAGCAGCTGAATTTTAATTATGTGTGGGAAATATAAGCAGAGGTCTGTTGCGAGTTTCCTTTTAGTTGAACGATGACTATATACTAACAGTGATTTTTAAAAAGGAATCAAAGGTATTGAAATATATTTTACTTCTTTCCTGCAAATCACTCTGAAAGGGATTAAGAATATTCTACTTAGAATAAGAGGTTTTGAAGATGATATCACCAGAAGCATGTTGACTTTTAGTTGGTAAAAGCAAGAAGAAGGAGATTAATAGGAAAAGTTTGAGCTGCCAAAGAAGCTTATTAAGAAAACAGGGTAGTTTTCAAGTGACACTTTGGTGGAGACTAAGTTAAGTGTGTGAAAGTAATAAATGTAATAGGGAAACATTAAACTTAGTAACAAAGGGATCAAAGTTCTTACAAGTCAAATCAAGGAGCAATAGGCAAACATGCTACTTACTTTACGGGCAAGAGGTTTTTATAATTAAGGAGTTGTAATTTATGTTGGAAAGAAAGAGTAGTGACAGATGACAAGATTTGTTAAATCACCTATAGAAACTGTTCATATTCAAACATTGCTATTACATGATGTGTGACGATGATGCTACGTTGGTATCTTGATACACCAGAAAAAGCAAGACCAAATACTAGATCCCTTCTCTTATGAAACTTCACCTAATATTGAGCTAAATTTTTCATATCCATATTGAGACTATAAGAAAAAAGACAGAGTTGCAAAAATTAAAGATATATTTAAAATATGAACAAGGAAAATTTCCTTCTAGCAAATATGTTTTACAATAATTTACTGAATAAATAAAAATTTTTATATAATAGTTTTCAAGCTAGCCACCATGTATGCTTAAGGCCAGCACCCTGAGCAAAAAACATAATTGGTGAAAAAAAGGGGATAATATAATAATCTTTCATTTTATTGCCCATTTTACTTTGTTTCTAATAGCTCAAATAATTGAATGCTAAGATCTAAAATTTTTAAAGTTTAATTTAAAAGAATGAATCCACATTTAAAATATATTATAAAGAATGAAAAGGAATTCTACATTCATTTAAAATAATATGCCTTCACACATTACACAATATTGCATTTATTTTTATCCATGTCATCTTTCTTTCGCTCTTGGAGTCTAACATTTTCTATATTTTGGCTTTGTTAATTGGCAGTTTACCAACTGTCTGCATTGTACTCTTTCATCAGCTCTATAAACACCCCTATTTTGAGATAGCATCATGTAATATTCACTTATGAATGTAATAAAATAAATGGCTACTTTGTGTACTGCATTTGGGCATGCATGGGGTTTAGAGGTTTTAAAGCCAAAATTATATACGGTCCCCATGCTGTGCAGAGATGTTGCAGAGTCTAAGAAGAGAGCCTACTTTTAAAAAAAAGATAAAATTCTTAAATGATGATGCTTTCATTATGAATACTTCAAAGAAATGATATGGCAAGCTTATAAATGTTACTGAGACAAACATGAGGCAGTCTATACCTAAAGTCTAAAATTTAAGAATATGCTGTGTCTGTCCCATTTGATGCAAGATACTAAGGAATGACTCATGTAAGAGAGAGAAATAAAAGGGATCCAAATTGGAAAAGCAGAGGTAAAAGTGTCATTATATGCCGATGACATGTTACTATATACAGAAAACCCCAAAAGGTCCACACAAAAACTACTAGAGTTGATCAAAGAATTCAGCAAGGTAGCAGGTTACAAGATTAAAGTTCAAAAATCTGTTGCATTTCTTTACACTAATGATGAATCAACAGAAAAAGAAGGTAAAGAAACAATCCCCTTTAAAATAGCACCCAAAGTCATAAAATACCTAGGAATAAATCTAACCAAGGAGGTGAAAGAATTACACAGAGAAAACTATAAACCATTGATGAAGGAAATTAAAGAAGACTTTAAAAAATGGAAAGATATCCCATGCTCTTGGATTGGAAGAATCAATATTGTTAAAATGGTCACAGTGCCCAAAGCAATCTACAGATTGAATGCAATCCCTATCAAATTACCCAGGACAGATTTCACAGAACTAGACCAAATCATAATAAAATTTATATGGAACCATCAAAAACCTAGAATTGCCAAAGCATTACTGAAGAGAAAGAAAGAGGCTGGAAGAATAACTCTCCCAGACTTCAGACAATTGTATAGAGCCTCAGTCATCAAGACAGTATGGTATTGGTACAAAAACAGACATATAGACCAATGGAACAGAATAGAGAGCCAGTAAATGAACCCACAAACTTTTGGTCAACTCATCTTTGACAAAGGAGGCAAGAATATACAATGGAATAAAGACAGTCTCTTCAGCAAATGGTGTTGGGAAAACTGGACAGCAGCATGTAAAGCAATGGAGCTAGAACATTCCTTTACACCATACACAAAAATAAACTCAAAATGGACCAAAGACTTAAACATAAGACAAGATACAATAAACCTGCTAGAGGAAAATATAGGCAAAACATTATCTGACATACATCTCAAAAATGTTCTCCTAGAACAATCTACTCAAGCAATTAGAAATAAAAGCAAGAATAAACAAATTGGACCTAATGAAACTTCTGTAATGAAACTACAACCTTTTGCACAGCAAAGGAAACCGTAAGTAAAACAAAAAGACAACCTATGGAATGGGAGAAAAATTTTGCAAATGAAACTGACAAAGGCTTGTTCTCCAAAATATATAAGTAGCTCATATGACTTAATAAGAAACTAACAACCCAGTCCAAAAATGGGCAAAAGACCAAAACAAGCAATTCTCCAAGGAAGACATACAAATGATCAATAGGCACATGAAAAAACGCTCAATATCACTAATTATCAGAGAAATGCAAATCAAAACTACAATGAGGTGTCACCTCACACCAGTCAGAATGGCAATTATTCAAAAATACACAAATGACAAATGCTGGAGAGGCTGTGGAGAAAAGGCAAACCTCCTACACTGCTGGTGAGAATGTAGTTTGGTGCAGCCACTGTGAAAAACAGTATGGAGATTCCTTAAAAGACTAGGAATAGACTTACTGTATGACCCAGGAATCCCACTCCTGGGCTTGTATCCAGAAGGAACCCTACTTCAGAATGACACCTGCACCCCAATGTTCATAGCAGCACTATTTACAATAGCCAAAACATGGAAACAGCCTAAATGTCCATCAACAGGTGACTGGATAAAGAAGAGGTGGTATATTTATACAATGGAATACTACTCAGCCATAAAAACTGACAACATAACGCCATTTGCAGCAACTTGGATGCTCCTGGAGAATGTCATTCTAAGTGAAGTAAGCCAGAAAGAGAAACATACCATATGAGATCGCTCATATGTGGAATCTAAAACAAACAAACAGACAAACAAACAAACAAAGCCTAAATACAAAACAGAAGCAGACTCATAGACATAGAATACACACTTGTGGTTGCCAAGGGGTTGGAGGGTGGGAAGGTTTAGATGGGATTTCAAAATTGTAGAATAGATAAACAAGATTATACTATATAGCACAGGGAAATATACACAAGATCTTATGGTAGCTCACAGAGAAAAAAAATGTGACAATGAAGATATATATATGTTCATGTATAACTGAAAAATTGTACTTTACACTGGAATTTGACACAACATTGTAAAATGATTATAAATTAATAAACAAAGTTAAAATAAATAAATAAATAAATAAATAAATATTTTTGGCTTTAGATCAAAAAAATAAAAGATAGTAAGGAATGTATAAATATCATGTACTATATAACTCCTTTTCATCCAACCAAAGCAAGCCCCTGATCCTTTCTAGTCTAGGTTCTCCTTGTATCTACTTAACTTATAGTTAGTTGGGAGGAGGGTGCATAGAAGAGAATCTTAAGGATCAGGATGTGGACAAAATAGATTGAGTTATCCATTTGATGACAAAACAAGTCATTCTTGCATATTTATATCTTTTTAAAAGCAAAAAATTTGATAAAAGCATAATCTTGCTTTGTAACCATCTTATGTGATTATCAAATATTCTGCTTTTGAATTTTATTGAACTAGGTGTAGCTAGCTCATTATGCTTTTCCATTCTGAATACACAATGTCTAAAATCCATAGTAGAAAAACTTGGCTAATTATTTACTATCACTTTTTTATACATATCAAAAATATTCATATATTTCTGATTCAAATGAAATTACCTTGTGATTTATTTTCATACTTCCTTCTCCATGCTATTTTTTCATTTTTTATTTTTATTTTTATTGAAGTAGAGTTGATTTATAATATTGTGTTAGTTTCAGGTGTACAACATAGTGATTCAGTATTTTTGCAGATGATAATCCATTATAGATTATTACAAGATCATGGGTATAATTTTTTGTGCTATACAGTGTATCCTTATTTCTTATTTATTTTATATACATAATTCTTTGTATCTTTAAATCCCATACCTCCAGTTTGTCCCTTACCCCTTCCCTCTCTCCTTTGGTAACCACAAATTTTTCTATATCTATGATTCTGTTTCTGTTTTGCATATACATTCATTTGTATTATTTTTTAGGTTCAGTGTATAAGTGATATCATGCAATATCTTTCTCTGTCTGACTTATTTTACTAAGCATAATATTCTCCAGGTCAATACACAGTGCTGCAAATGGCAATTTTCATTCTTTTTATGGCTGAGTAATATTCATATATATAATACATATCATATCTTCTTAATCCAATCATCTGTTGATGGGCATTTGGGTTGCTTCCATGTCTTGACTACTGTACATAGTGCTGCTATGAACATTGGGATGCATGTGTCTTTTTGAGTTAGTGTTTTCATTTCTGCTGGAATTGAAATATACTCAGAGGTGGAACTGCTGGATCATATGGTAGTTCTATTTTTATTTTTTAAGAAACTCTTATACTGTTTTTCATAGTGGTTTACATTTCCACAGTGTATGAGGGTTCTCTCTTCTCCACATCCTCTCCAACATTTGTTATTTGTAGACTTTTTGATAATAGCCATTCTGACAGGTCTGAGGTGATAGGTCTTTAAACCATTTTGAGTTTATTTTTGTATGTGTTGGAGAGGACATTCTAATTTCATTGTTTTATATGTGACTGTCTAGCACCACTTGTTGAAAATTCTGTCATTTCTCCACTGTATAGTCTTGACTCTTGGACATAGATTTATTATTGACCATACATGCATGGGTTTATTTCTGGCCTCTCTATTCTGTTCCATTTATCTGCATGTCTGTTTTTGTGCTAGAACCATGCTGCTTTGATTACTGTAGCTTTGTAGTATAGTCTGAAGCCTGGGAGTTTTACCCCTAGATTTGTTCTTTTTTCCTCAGGATTACTTTGGCAATGTTGGGCCTTTTGTGGTTCCATACAAATTATAAAGTTATTTGTTCTAGATCTGTGAAGGATGTCATAGGTATTTTGATAGGGGTTATATTAAATTTTAGTTTGCTTTGGGAAGTATGGCTACTTTAACAACATTAATTCTCCCAATCCAAGAGCATGTGGTATCTTTCCATTCCATTCTGTCATCTTCAATTTCTTTCATCAATGCGTTATAGTTTCCTGGTGTAGGGTTTTCACCTCCTTGAGTAAGTTTATTCCTAGGTATTTTTAATGCAATTTTAAACATAACTTTTATTTTCTTTCTTTCTCTGTTATTTCATTATAAGTATATAGAAACACAACAAATTTCTGGACATTTATCTTGTATCCAACTACCTTGCTGAATTCATTTGTTAGTTCTAATAGTTTTGGGGATGAAGACTTTAGAGTTCCCTACTTAAAGTATCATTCCATTTGCAAATAGTGACAGTTTTACATCTTCCTTTCCAATGTGGACATCTTTTATTTATTTATTTATTTTTTTATGATCATGTGATTTTTACCTTTCCTTTTGTTAACCAATGTTAATCAAATTGATTGATTTTCCTGTGTTGAACCACCTTTGTGACCCTGGAATAAATCCAACAGGATCATGTTGTAATGATCCTTTTTATGTTGGATTTGGTTTGCTAATAGTTTGTTATGGATTTTTGCATCTATATTCATCAAGGATATTAGCCTGTTAATTTAGTATTTCTATAGCTTTTATAATTGAAAAAGTCACATCCATTTTTGTGCCCTTGAAAGAACTAGTAAATTATTACATTTGCTATCTGGTATTTCCAATATTCCACAATAAATCTCTACTTTTCAGAGAGAAAAGCAATTGCAAAATTTGATTATTTAATTCAAGCATAATGAAGAAATAATTTGGGAACAGAAAATTATTATCTTTGTGATCCTGGCAAAATATTTAATATTAAAGAACATCTAACTTTTTATTAAACAAAGAAAGATAATAACTTACTGTTTAATTTATTGTAGTAAATTAGATAAAGGTTTACACAAACACTTAGAAAACCTGGATTATAATCCAAATAGAGTTAGAATTCAGTAACAATTATTTTGTTCTGCCGTAAACATTATATGCTTCCAATTTTGATAATACAATACAAATAGAATACAATACTTTTTTTATTTAGTATAGCTTGGTTTAACAGGGGAAATAAATGCAAATAAAAGGCATACAACATATAATGAGTGCAATATCAGTTTTATAGAAACTTCTATATCTGCCTGGAGTAGTCAGGGACAAAAAGGCAGGAAAAAAAATCAGTTGTTGAGAATCTATATATAGTGTGAATCTATATATAGCATATATAGTACCTATATATAGTATATATAATACATATATAGTATATATATAGTGTGAATCTATATATAGTATATATAGTGTATATATGTATATGCCTTAAAATGTCTAATCATTATTATCAATCTTGTACAAGTGAAAGAAAAAAAAAGAGAGTTACTAATGTGATTCATTTAGTATTTTATTTTTAACAACATTTTATTTTAAAAATATCCTTTCTAAAAAGTAATCACTAGGAGCCAAAGTGTATGTAAGAAGTCATAGACACATGAATCCAAGGATTTGATTCTAGGCATTCAATAAAGTCAAAGAACTTTGGTTGGTTTATAAAATCAAATATAACATGACACTGTATGCTATATATAAGATAGAATGATGTTAGAAATAGTACAAGATAACACAACTTTCAACAATAATCAAATCTGAAGTAAGCTGATACCTATGCATATCCCCTTTCCAAAATACTTCATCCCCAGAAAAGTGATATTTAACTTTGGTTCTCAAAAGCAAGCAGAGTTTCAGGCAAAGAGGATTAAGTAGACTGTTATAAGGAAGATATGAGCATGTTCAAAGTCAAAGAAACACATTAGCAAACTCTGCACTCTGTATTCATCAAGGCATACTTGCTGAGGCTACATTTCTCACAGGCAATTCTCCACCAGTGACTAAGCACATGGACCATACCTACTCGACATGGAAATCTTCTGTCATAAGACTTTGGATCAAAGAATCCCAGCTGCTCCAGTCGAAATCTTCCTGGATCTACACTGCAGTGAGACTCTCTAGCCAGCCCTCTACTGCCACCTCCTTCTCAGACTGTATAGCTCTTCTAGCTTTTCTGGCTGCCTCCCCTTTCTTCTATCATATGTGTTTCTCAAGTATATTTCTTTCACATTCCATGCTATTATGGTTTCTGTTTCTCAGATGATCTGAACTAACGAGAGTATTATGGGGAAGTGTGAGCAACACATTATTTACATAGTGTCATGATCTGCACCAAGTAAAGATGATTAATTTTAAGGTCTCTGAATTATATACTGAATACATAGGAGATTGAACAAAGCTTTGACTAAAGACAAATAACAATTTATCAACTAAAGTTCTTTTTTGTGGGGGGAGGTGGTAATTAGGTTTATTTATTTATTTATCTTTAATGGAAGTGCTGGGGATTGAACCCAGGACCTCATGCATGCTAACTGTGCACTCTACCACTTGAGCTATACACTCCCCACCTCAAATAACAATTTAGATACCTCTTCCTGGTGCAAATTAAAATGAATTGATCACCAAAATGAGTCACATACAAAGTTGTTAGTATGTTACCATTTTAATAAAATGTTGGTAGTTATGACTGTAGCTATCAATTGATCCATCTGATTTTTGCAGAAACCCGACTGCGAAGTAAATTGTGATTTGATGAAATCATCACACCTGCATCCTTTAAGTTTTTGAAAGTGGGACTAATCTCAGGCAGTTTACCCAGGTTTGGTATTGTTTCTGACTTACTTTCCTGGCTATGCTGACTAATAGTTTTAGGTGTTTTTGCTTAGCCTTTTCTGTCACAATGATTCTACTATCAGGGACCAACATAAGATTTCCAGCTTCCATACGTATCTATGATAAGCATGCACCTAGGGAACAAAGAAATGGCCACAGAATTGTCCTCATCCATCACATCCATTTTAAAAGGAATTGGGGCAAGGAAGGTATAGCTCAGTGGTAGAGTGTGTGCCTAGCATGCAATAGGCTCTGGGTTCAATCTCCAGTAGCTCCATCAAAAATAAATAAACCTAATTACCTCCCCACCAGGAAAAAAGACAAAATAACCTAAAAAGAGAAGGAACTAGGCAAGGACTTCATTTATCATTTTGTGCTATATACTCCTACTTTAATAGTGAGTACAAGATACTGGTTGGGCTTTCCTGTAATCAATGTCAGCTCAGACCAGCATCTCTCAAAATATCTTTGTATTCCCTTTCCCCTCTCTTCAGTGTACTGTTAATCTAATATGTGACCATAGATCACTCTAGGAAAAGATTGGGTAATAGATGCTATATATAGTTTTCTAGAGGATTCAACCTTCCATTCAGTTGACGAGCCTCTAGATCTAAGAACTGGCTCAAGTCCAGATATTGGGCAGAGAATTTGGACTCTCTACTGCAGGAGCTGACTTTTTGGCCACCTCTTCTTGAGCATTTTTGGTTATGTAAGTAAAACGATTTGCTCATTAGTTGTCCATCTATGTTATTTATGAGCACCACTTTTAATAAGCTATTGTCACAGATCTCTCTGAGTCAACGTCCCTGTTAACCTTTTCTAGTTTGCTACCTAGTAAGATAACTAGCTCCAATTTGTTGCCAACAGATAAGTTCTATTACAACCTGCTCTATTATTCTATAATCCCATTATCCAAATGTATACTTAGGCAGCTAAATTCTAGCAGCATTTATTTCCTACCAACTGTCCTACTGAACACAATCACCACTGAACTAAAAAATGCCACTGGTCTCCCCTCAGTATTATATTTTTTCCACTTATACAAAATAGTTTCTTTTGGATTCTCAGAACATATATTTGGCTGAGCTTTCTCTCCCAGAGAATGAAGAAGTTAAGAGCATGTATCTATCAAAGTTTAGTCATTGTTGGTTGAGAGTAGCTTTTAGGATCTGATGCACTCATTTCTGCCTTGTCCTAAATATAAACCACAAACACCTGCGAAACCAGAGAAAGTCTTTGGACAGAAATTCAGGTGCTTTCACAAAGAAGCCATTGGCATGAGAAGAAATATGAATGATAAGATGATAATAGTTGAGACACTAAGAGATGTCAGCTACATAGGTATGACCCACAGGGGTAACTCTAATTTTCCAGGCATCCTCCTTTACATAGCTATCCCCTGTGCTTTTGAGATATGTTTTTAAAATCTGTGTGTCAAAAGACATCAAGTTAATCACTTCTAAATAATTCATAATATTTTATAGTAAATATCCATGACATTCTATATATCAATTTTTTCATCCTGGACATTACAACTGTTCCCAACTAATTGATAAAACAATCATTGATAACAGACCATCTTAATTCAAGTCCTACTGCAGAGTTATATGAGTTTTCTTTAAAGAAATATATTCATAAATAGAATACTGGATCACAAGGCAAGAATTTATTTCTTATTACCATATTGCTTTCTAAAATGCTTTCATCAATATATAATTCTACAAGCAGATCACAGTTAGCCATATATAACATTTTTGACTTTTGATTTTTTAAAATTTTATGCTAATTGTTCACACCTGATTACTATGTTTTTTTTTCTTTACTTGTTTGCATTTAGGCTTTCACTTCGAAGAATTACCATTCCTATCTTTTGCATGTCTTTTCTAACTCTTCCTGCCCTGTTCTTGTGATTTACATATCTCCTTGCATATTTTATTGATTCCTTTCACATACAAGAAAATATAAATACTTATAGAAGTTGCTTACTGATTGTTTACCTGTACAAAACTCAAACTTACCCCTGAACTGTGCATGGGTGAGATAGACTCAATTAGCATAATACAGTATTTGATAACTACTTTGAGGATTAAACATGATCCTGGTCTCAGTCTAAATCCTGTTGGAACATATGCAGGATAGAGCCAAGGTAGAATAGAGAAGTTTTTGGAAAGTGAAATGATTTGGAATCATTTCCCACATGAGACAAAGTAGATCTTTCATTGTGAATGTAACCAGGTTTATTGTTTTCTTAAGACTATGTACTCAAAGGACAAGGTCTGGGGTCTGTGCAACACAGCATCTACAATGTACAGAAAACAATCCAAAATAACTTAACAAATTAAGAATGGAAAAAGATAACAAATTCTCAGAAAGGAAAAAAAATCAACAGAAATCAATCTTGATATTACAAAAATATTGAAATTTTCAGACAAATACTATAAAATGGATATTACTAAACTGTGATCCATGAAATGAAGGTAATCACATTTGAAATGAATTGAGAGACATATTTAGCAAGTAAATATAACCTAAAATATAACAAATGGAACTTTCATAACTCAAATATAATATATGAAATTTTAAAAAATAGTCAAAGGATACAGTAGCAGAATTGAAGTGATACAGGAAAGACTCAATTAAATTGAAAATAGGGCAACAGAAACTATCCAGGCTAAAGAACAGACAAAAGTAAAAAATTTAAAAAAGGGACCTGAAATTCTGATACCCAAATATATTTATGTCATTTGACTCTCAAATGAAGAGGAGAATGAGATTTGGCCAGAAAAACAAATGAAGAAATAATTCCTAGATTTGGTGTAAGACATAAATGTACATACTCTATTTATCAAAAAAGCTCTATGAGGCTCCAGTAAGATAGCCTAAAAGAAAGCTATGACTAGACAAATCGTAATGAAACTGCTAAAAGCAAAAGATAAAGAAAACTCAAAAGCAGCTACAGTAAAACACTAGAGCAAAACAACACACAGAAGGGAAAAATAATGGAAATATCACTGGATTTCTCAATAGAAATCACAGAGGCTGAAGATACTGCTACAATGTAGATAAAATTCTGAAAGAAAAGAACTGACAAACCTAAGTTTAATGTTTTTTAAGATTTTTTCAAGATTGAGGATGAAAATAAAGATTCTCAAATGACTGAAAACTATGAGAAAGTGTTGCCAATAGACCTGCTCAGTATGAAATGCTACAGGTGGAAGGTAAATGATACCAAAAGGAAACCCGGGTTTTCAAAAATGAAGAAAGAGCAACAACATGATAAATACCAAGGCGTATATGAAAGACCCTTGCTTTCATCTTGCTTTAAAAAAGTATCTCTAATATTCGTTGACATTATATAGATATATATAATACAGAGAATACGGAACATAGAATTGTGACATATTAGAATTCTATTTATAGAGATAAGAACTTGGACAATTTAGGATTTCATAATGTTGTTCTTTATATGCTATATATATTTTTGTTTAAAATATGATACCCAGAACTGTCTTTTTCATTTATATAGTAGCAAAAATTGCATTCATACTTATATTGACTTAAAATTCAATTTTTATTCCAGTGATCTGTCCAAATGGTGAAAAATCAGGTATTTTGAATGGTGGAACAGTTTTTTTTTAAATTCTTTTATATATTCACATTCTTGAGACAGTGAGGTTTTATTAATTTCTGGATATGAGCTGTGAACTCATGGGAACTTGTATTGTAGGCCCGATTATAATTTAGGGAGATCCATGGGCTCATGTTGATAACAAGATTAGTAAATGACCCAGGTCCACTTTTTCATTTGCCTCTAAATGAATCACTCCTTTACAAGTACGTAGCAAGAAATATAACAAAGCTTGCACATGTGTTGGAGAATTTTCCTTTCATTCAGTAATAGTTGGACCCTTCCCAGAAAGGTTGAAATACCTAGAGAGAAGGAGAGGGAGAGAGAGCACCATCCCTTCTGGTTGACTGGGTTTTAGGCAGTTAAATAGTCATCTTCGTGCTTTGCATCTCATTTCAAGCATGATCATTACATTTTTACCTTTTAAATACATACTTGTTTCAAGTTACTGTGAAACCAGGGAGATCTTTGCTCAGGCAGATCGTTCGACAAAGCAAAACAACCATAACCCACTAGTGTGATTTGTTAGAAAATCATTCATTGATTTTAACAATGTCAACACAGAACAAGACATTCAAAACTCAATTGGCCTTGGGTGAATTTGGCAGCCATTTGTTCGGAATATCCAAGTAATGCCAGTTTGAAAACAATTTATAAAGATTTAAAAAGAGGCAAATAATTTAAGAAAATAGAACAACTGATAAGAAACTGAGGTTTACTAGTCTTCTTTGTCCAGTCTTGCCTCTATTCCAGTTTTTAGTCCTGTGAATCTAGTCCATTTGAAAGTCATTCACTTTCAGTGAACCGAATTGGCCAAGCTATTCATGAGAATAGTGAATATAGATCCAAATACACTTCTGTGAATTTTCTCTACATGGATTCAGTGGAATTTCTTTTCTACTATTAAGTTAACGTGGTCTCTGATGCCAAAAACACTTTTATATTCACTTTTGTAAATAACTTAAAGGACATTTGGATACTACATATTTCTATAATGTCATAATAATTAGATTTAATGTATAGTAGAGTGTGAGTATTTGACGTTAATGGCATTTTAATGTTCTTTATATTCTCAGTGTGAGTCTCAATTACAGGAATTTTTTTACCCCATGGGACCACTAAGAACCCCCAATTTCAGTCTTTGAATATCCCTTAAACTCTGGCAATAGGCTGCAGAGCTTAGAGAAATTATACCCCTAAAAATACCCACTTTTCTGTCCACATGGAGAGAATGTTATTACATCCATCAGTTCCGAATATCATCTTACATTGTTTTTAAAAACGACCAAATTGTTCCAAGCATCAGACTCTGCTTGTTTTTTCTTTGTTTTCTTTCAAAATAACTGAAATCAGAATCTTAAGGAGATATTTCACTCCCATGTTCATCGCAACATTATCCACAATAGCCAGGAGATAGAAGCAACCTAAATGTCCCTCAGGGGAAGAAAGATTTAAAAAAATATGTGGTAAGTATGTATTCAGCCTTAATAAAAGAAAGAAATTTGGCAATAAGCAATAACATGGATGAATCTTTAGGACATTATGCTGTGTGAAATAAGCTAGTCACAAAAGGACAAATACTGTATTATTCCACTTTTAGAGCAGTCTAGCTCGCAGAAGCAGAGAGTAGAATGGTGATTGCCAGCGACTGGGGAGGGAGAAATTAGGAGTTACTATTCAGGGGATATAAAGTGTCAGTCGTGCAACGTGACTTAAGTGCTAGAGCTCTACTGTGCAGATCTCTGCCCATAGTTACTAATACTATACTGTACACTTAAAATTTTGTTATAGGGAAAAATCTCATGTTAATTGCTCTTACTACCATGAATAAAATTTAAAAAGAAGAAATACAGTAAGTCTGTTTGCACAGTATTTAAATTAAATTTAAACACTCATTGCCTTCAGCTTGTTGTTCTCCATTTCTTTTACTATAATATTATGTCCTTCCCAGGTCTCATTATCACTATAAATTAGTAAATAAATCTCAACTTTTTATGATCACCCATTTTGGATTGTCGTCAAACTCCAGGCTGGTGAGAGGGGTGAATTAGGAGTGAGGAAGTATATAGAATTGGCATTGCTCTGTACTGCCAGCACATGGTAATAATGTAAAGGATATGGATTTTAGATTATTCCGTACTGCTCCCACTCTCTGTTGATGCACATGCTAATATATTTTATCATAAAGGACGTATTTCTTTTATTTAAGTAAGAAATATACATATGTAAGTTATATATTTTATTCTTCTTTTCAATGAAACTTCAGCTGCCTTGCATGCTCATCTTCCAATAGCTACTCACCCAGGAAAGATATTGAAGATCATCAAATTGTACTCAGGCACTATTATCACAATGATCCCACGTTCCTTGTTTAGTGCATCTAGTAGGGAGCTCATGCTTTCTGCGCTATCTACTGGCTTTTTAAAATAATGGATGTTTTTAGAAGTCTGGAATACATTCCTTCATATCTTCCATTTCTGATACATATATTTTTTAATTGACCTCCAGGTTTGTTCACTATATTCTTTTCTCATATCCATCTACTCAAATAAGAGTTTAACCACAATCCAAAATGAGTCATCATATAATGTTGGGATTTATTTTCTAACAAACATGTACAAACCTTCATATAAATCATATTTTAATGTATAAACTAATGTTGCCCAGCTCATACTTATATTTATGGCTTCTTAACATTTAATTTTTAAAAATTATCTCAAGGAAAGATGTAAAGTGAAGCTAGTAATTATGTATACAAGAGAGATGAACATATGATAAGATCATTACAACCTACTACAGAATGACATCTTGTCATTTGCCTAAAAAAAAAAAAAGAGATTGCTAGATCTTTTAAATGAATTCAGTAAAGTTCCAAGACACAAAGTCAACATACAAAAATCTATTACATGTCTATACATAAAAAATGAATTATTGAAAAGGAAATTAATAAACAAATAGCAACAAAAAATAAAATACTTAGGACGAAAGTTAATCAAAGAGGTAAAAGATTTGTGCATAGAAAGTTATAGAATATCAGTATAAGAAATTTAAGAACAAATATATGAAGACATCCTGTCAGAGATAAATTTTGAAATTCCAGAATAGAGGTAAAATATTTTGATTTCTGCCAGATTTTTGTTGTCTTCCAATACTGAATGCCTTCCCTAATTCAAAAGGTCTATTCACAGCATGTTAGACATATTCTCACAATGACTAAACCAAACTCCAACTTTATTTAGAATTGCATATGTAGAGTTTGTTCAGAATGAAATCATATACACTACTATTCAGAGGATATATTTACAATATTTTAGAGAAGGAGACAAATACATGAGCAAAAGACTGACAAAGTCTTTATTATAGAGTATCCTGTGTGAATATAGTTTATATAGATTACAATTTCCTGTTCATAAATATGGAATATGAAAATAAATTACAAATCACAAATATAACGAAATAAGCTTAGCAAGAAAGAAAGCAAATATAAATGTTTGACTTGTGCATACTACAGATTTTACACAATTTCATTATCATATAAACAGCTCACATATATAATCTTTCATGAGTTAATTCTGATAAATGCAACAGTAAAAATTAAGATTAATAGCGTCTACTTTGAAAGATTGGCTACCAGTTATATCCACAGCCCTTTTCAGTATGGTTGCGTTGTGCTGGGAAAGTTTGTGCATTCTATTAGTGACTTACAATATCTGCTAACTTGTGTTTTTATAGACTGTTAAACTATGTCAAATTGCTTTTCTAGTTCTTAAATTTTGATTTCTATATTTTGCAAGTTATGGATCTTTACTAATATGCTGATTATAAAAGAATAAATTAAAAAAAGTGTTTTTAACATTTATGTAAAACAAGGAAACAGCTATTCATAAACAGACTTCACTGAAGTCTGTGGTTGAGCCTGTCATAATTTCTTTGCTATTGATATTATACATATCATTTTTATGTTCTTAAATGTTATTTATTAACTTGGTGAACATTTATCATGTAAAGCATCTTCCATGCACAGGTCATTGAGCTACACAGGAAAATACAAGAAAACTATAATGCATTCACCAAACTCAGGAGATTTGCTGCTTACTTAGGAAAACATGCATAAGGGAAAAAATTGCAACAAATTATTATAAATGCCATGGTAAAAGCAGGTTGGTGGTGATATGGGAACTTAATAACATAGCCTGGAAGTCAGGGAAGACTGCTAATAAAAGTAACTTTCAAATTAATACTTGAGATATGAGTTCTGCAGGTTGAATTGGGTGTGGATGAAGACTTTTGAGGACAAGGAATCCACAAGTACACATGTTGAAGAGAACATTTCTGGAACATGAGATCACTGATATACTAATGAATGCTGGAGTTGGTATAACTGGAAATATGGCTTGAATGGCCAAAGAAGATAAGATTATAGAGGTTTATAAATCAGGATAAAATAATGATGCTTAATATTGTAGGCAAAAGAAACATATTGAAATGTTTTAAACAGAGAATAAAACTTTTCAATGCATACAATGAAAGGATCAATCTGAGGAAATCTATCGGCTATCACTTCTTCAAATATTTCTTCTACCACATTCTTTTTCTCTTTCCCTCTGGAATTGCAATTATACTGGGACTCTTGGATGTCTTATTCTCCCTCTCTCTCACTTTCTCTGTGTGTTTTACTCTGGATAATTTCTTCTATCCTCAGCTCTTTCAAGTCTACTGATGTGCCTACTGAAGTTATTCTTCATGTCTGACAAATTATAACTATCTCTGACATCTCCATTTAACTATTTCAGTTTTCATTTGCTGAGATCTTCTGTGATGGTTAATTTTATGTGTCAAATTGTCTGGATCATAGAGTGCCCAGGTATTTGGCTGAACATTCTGGGTGTGTCTATGAGTGTGTTTCTAGATGAGATTAACATTAAATTTAATGAATTAATCAGATTGTCCTGCCCAATGTGTGGGCCTGACTCAATCTATTAGCAGCCTGTCTACAACAAAAATGTCTGAGGAAGAGACAATTCATTCTTCCTTGTCTGACTGTTCTGAAGCTGGGGCATCTGTCTTCTCTTGCTGTCAGACTGGAATTGATACCATTGGCTCTTTTGGGTCTCCAGATTGCCAACTGCAAAACTTAAGACTTAGCATCCATAGTGATATGAGCCAATTCTTTGTAATAAATCTCTCTATAAAATCTGTTTTCTACAAATACATTAAGATTTATGTTATATAATATATAGGATGTATTGTAACTAATACATCTTATTGATTCTGTTTCTCTAGAAAACCCAGGCTGAGATATTCCCCTATTTCCATGTATGTCATTCACCTGTTCCTCTATATGCTTCACTATTTTTATCCCAGTTATCTGAACTTGTCTGTATGATAGTTTCAATATCTGAGCCATTTATGAATCTGGTCTTTATTTTGCTTTCTTTCTTGATAGTAGGTTGACTCCTTGTTTTTGTGTATGTGTTATAAAATTTTTGATAAGATATTAGTTATTTTGTGCAGTCAAGAAGTGGAGACAGGTTACAATAATCTCAGCTATTTCTGACTGACAAGCAAGGCCAGTTGGTGTTCAGTGGTTCTTCATAATTTAGCTAATTAAATTTTATTGAGGCCACATAGATATTCTTTTTCCTATCGTCCACCATGGTTGAGACAATTGTCACATTCCATCATTCTCCAAGGGACTTGTCTTTTCCTTGAATTTTAGGTTATGTGGTTGCTTTGTGATCTCAGATTTCTGATGAACTCAAAAGACATTATATTTTAGTTTAATCAATGCTTACTTATTTTTTGTGATCAAGATATTATTTGCAGCTTTAAACAACCTAAGGGAAATTGGGAGTTCTCACTTAAGACAAAACAAAAACAAAACAAAACAAAACAAAACAACCTCCAACATCACAGATTTCTTCCACAGCCCAGTTTTCTTCCTTTGTGGTCAATGAGATTCCCAACACAACTCTAAAGATGACAGATCTCTTGGTCTTCATGTTCTAATTTTGCAGCAAATTTGTATCTATTGATACAGATCTACTTATAAGATGTGATTCTATTTTTATTTTAATCAAAAGAGATTCCTATCTTATTTTTTGATATGACTTTAATTTTAAAATGTGTCTTAAAAAAACTTTTTATCTAAATCGATACACAATTCTTCGGAAGGAAGGAAATGTTAACTTTGTTTTCTTACACTCTCTTCTTGACACTTGCAGACTTTTTAATAGTATCCCACTTGATCTCTAAGCAGTATTCATATTTTCTTGTTCTCTCTTCCTTCCAGAAAAATTTCTCTTGCCTTAGATGTCTCTCTCTCTCTCTTGCTTCTTTGGGCTATATTGTCTTTCCAATACATTCAAGTGCATATAAACTATAACTACTAATTAATATGACTGTAGTCCACAAACTCTCCTGAGTGCTGACTCTTGTTTCCCGTTAAGTACTAGATATTTCCATTCAGATATGTTACTGGGACTTTAGACAAAATATATCTCATATGTAGTTCTTGATATTTCCTACACATTTTGTCTTTCTTCAGACTTTCTAATCTCTAAATGATGATGCCATTTGGCTGTCTGTTGAGAAAAAGAGACCAGGCCCCAGTGGCTCTTCTCTCTCCATCAACCACCTATCAGTTACCAAGTTATGTTGACTTAACTTCAAAATATATGTCAAATCTATCTGATTTTCTCTTTTGCCACTGTGATTTCTGTAATTCAACATACAATTATTTCTTGATGGCAACGCGTCCTAATTGTCTCTTCATTTTTTTCACCCACTCTGCCCCACCCTCCATTCTATTCTCCTGACACTAAATTTTATTCTCAAATGGAAATACATACATGTTGTATCCTTCTTAAAATTCTTCATGGGCCCCTCAATAAGCATGGTACAAAATTCAATTTCCTAAATTTTACGAAGTCCCTTCATGATCTGGAAGCTGTTTAGCCTCTTTTTGCATTTATTTTACCTCCCTTGCTAATTTCCAGCCATGCTGGCTTACATTCAGCTGATTGACTCCATTCAGCTCTTCTGTCATCTGAACATAGAAGTGCATGATGCTTCTAGCTAAAATGCCCTTTATTGAGTCTTTGTTGATAGCATTCTATTTGTCCTTCAGGTCTTACTTTAAAAATAAATTCCCCTGGCCTGACTTTCATGAACCCCAATTTCCATATTTTCTATAGATAAATAACTACAGTTTATATTTTTAGTCTATATTTGAGTATTTATTCAATGCATTTTTAACCTTATACTATAAGTTTTTAGCAGATCAGGATATGTGTTTAGTTCATCATCACTGTATCTTCTGTACTTACAACAGGCATGGAATACAATTGATTTTTAATAAATATATTGATTGGACAAATGAATTTTTTAAGGTATAGTATCTTGTTTTGGCCTAAATTACCAAACCCAAAAGCATTTTATTTGCTTCTTTAAAATTCTGATATTTTATACAATGCCTCAAAATAGAGAAACAGCTTAAATATATGATGTATTATATGACTTTAAAGGATAAAGATGTCTTAATTGTTAAATAATCATTTTTAAAGCAGTAATATAAAAATAAACAGTACATATTTGGCCAAATATTCCATCCAATGACTTTATACTATTATTACAATCTTCCATAAAATGGGAACAAGAATCTGCCCAAATTAACTTTAGATGAAAGAAAATCTAATTAATATACAATGTGGTTTCAGAACAGAAAAAAATCATAACATTGTAACTTTCCCCTTTTGTTTGCCCCTTCCCCAGTGTTTGTTTGTTATTTTACTTAATATTCTCTCTTTATTTTGTCATTATTGCTCTTCCTATATGTCAATTTTTGTATTATGTTAAGTTGGATCACTAAGAACACATGCCTTAATTTTTATCCTCTCATTGACTAAGTAATCAATAAGTAAATTCATTTAAATTTCAGTGAATATAATGACAGTAATTTAAAATTTTAAGGGTTAAATAACTTAATACCAAATGTGTTCCTTTCCAAATGAAAGCTGTGGCAGTGTAAAAGTAAAGGCTGAGTCTATTTACACAACTTAAAGTGACATATCTCTGCCTTAACTTCTGTTATTCTTTAGCATTTTAAAATGAATCTCATGTAAACAAGTCCTCTAAGGGGAAATGGCAATAAATCTTTAATAAATTCCTAGCCAAGTTTCCAACTGCTGTGACAAATATTTTGCTGCAAAAGCATCACTGATAAATTATATTAAAAATAAATAAACAGAAACATATTATTAAAAGGCTTGCCTCTTTCCCTACAACATAGTGTTCATATTTGAGTTTGTCAGGAATTAAATAGCCATGAATTTTTAATGAAGTATGGATGAATATACCAATCATCTGAGAGTTATTGACACATCCACATCCATAGGATAGTGTCTTATTAAACTCTTTCTGCTCTTTCCTTAATACAGTTTATACATTCACTATTAATAATAGATGAACATTTTGGATTCATTCCTATTGGTAAATCCTATTTGTACTCTTGCAGGAACATTATTAAAACTGGTTTTATAAAACTTATTTCTCAAGATGTGTATGTAGAAGAGTTACTGTTTTTTTTAAAATTATGTGACAAATTTCCAAATCATAATAAATAAATTATTCATTTGCTATCTGCCAGAAATAACTTTTTCTTGCACAGTCCTCCTTGAAGGTGGCCTCAGGAATGATACATGTATCATTATCCAAAGGATACACATTGTTTACTAATATGTTAGAAAGAGACATTACTTACCTTGCATGCTGATCTTTAGTGAAATGCTAATTGAATTTAACTTCCAGGGCTGAGGTAATCTTTATTTTGCATAAATGAGCTGGAAAATTTACAGTTTGCCAGTAGAATGCAAGCAGTTTAAAACTTCAGTGTCCACTCATGTGTTTTGTTTCTCAGACACAGAGACAACAAAGGAATAACTCTAAGTCAGTTTGTCTATAAAGTTACAGTAAAAATACCATAAATTGTTAAGTGATATGTGTCTGTTGTAATACAATTTTGAAAATAAGAAATATACCTTCTAAAACAGTATTCTGGTACAGAAACAAAATGCAAATAGGAGAAGACACTTCTCTGATTTAAATGTCCAATTAAACAGACCACAAACTCTTTGCATTTATCCTGTCAATACCAGAATATATTTTCTGCATCAATGTTTTCCAGATTTTTGTCTTCATGAACCAAAAACAATGGAAACGACCAGGGATTGTCATAATGTTGGCAAATTTTATTTTTGCTAAGAGAGGACATATAATAAAAACAAGTCCCAAACAAAACTAAACCAACAAAACCAAATGAAAGGTTGCTACTCAGTAAACAAATGTCTCCTGAGCATTCATTTCCTTCTGGGCAGCCTCAACTAGAAGAGCAGAAAAAATTGAACAAAATCATAAATTTTCATTCCCTTAATGAATTGACAGTGAGAGAGACTGACATAGCCAAAGATTCAAGGGAATAAATATATATTATGAAACATGATCTGCACTACATTGGAACATCACATTGTATTTTGAGGTTACAGGAGGATGTATTTTAGGTTGAGGATCCAGAGGATGTCTCTGAAGAAATAACATTTAAGTTGAAGACTTAAGGATAAGAAAGAGTCAGTCAAGTATATAAGAAGGAAATAATGTTCCAGAAGAGGGAATATATGCACAGGCAGAGGAGAAATGTTATTTCAAATTTACCATCTTAAAAATTTCATTTTATTATTCAAGAACTATATATTAAGGTTAGGGGTTCAAAAGCAAACACAGTGGACACAGTCTATGCCCTTATGAAACTTACATGCTAATGAGGGAAGGATAATTAAAAATATCATTAAAGAGCACAGATAATGGTAGTCAAAGTATGAAATGCTAAACCCAATCTAATGTGTAGGTTGCAACGTGGAAGAATCCTCAGAGGAAGTGATGTACCCACACAAATAACAGATTGAATTAGTCAGGAGAAAGAGAGGCGTGTGTACTACTTGTGATGGGGCTAGAGAAATAAATAATAGGTCTCCTCTTTAAGGGTGTTTCCAGATTAGTTTGTTTTAAGGCTGTAGCGCCTTAGTAGGAGAGGGACATGTTGATTTAGGTTTTACATAAATAAAATTTGTTTTATATAAAGACTCAGTACCTTGAAAAGAAAAAAAAAACTAAATATAGGAAAAGCAATTAATATACTGTTCTAATATTCTAGCCATAAAGGTAATAGAAAATTGACAGAAATTTAGGAGATGCAAAGGAAGATTTGCACGTGGCATTGACCAGAGTTAGTGACTTACTCAGTAGAGGTAAAGTTAAATTAAGCTGTCAACATCTCACTTAAATAGTTTTCTGTGTAATATATAAAATGTGTATTGATGACAAATAACAATAGTGTGGATTTATGAATTCTGAAACTATAATTATTTAATTTTTGTGTGTCTAAGTTTTTAAGCATATTTAAAATGAGTTTGTGATCATTTCCATTGTGAGAAAACAGGAACTGGGATATAGGAAAATTTATTGAAAATGTTAGCCATTCAGTTGATTGCATTTTCCCATTGAATAACCCAAAACAGTAATTTGCATAACTTTTTTGATAATAATTATAGATAAGATGTCCTTTACTCTTCTTTAAAGACAAAATATGTGAAATTTCAATTTCAGTAATTTATTAATTCTCTGTTTGTGCTAAAGTGCCTGTCAAGAAAATTAATGATAATGTAAATTATATTGTTTTTGTCTTTCCATCTTGCATTTTCCCCATAATATATACCTCATACTTGAGGTATCATGTAGTTAATTATTTAGCAAAACATTTACTAAAAAGTTAATGTCAAGGGGAAAATATGGACTCTTGGGCCCTTGATGTCTAAACTGTAGCTTTAAGAATGAAATCTGATCAGTTAATCTAATCTGTACTGCCCTAGATCTCAGGAATAAACTGAGCCCCTGACTGCATCCGGGGATATATAACTGCAATAGATACAGTCTTGAACTTACAAAGAATATAATCCACCTCTCTCACTGGACTCCTGTTTGAGTCTTGGTTTTACTCTTTATTTCCCACAGAGCTGAACTTGAGGGCAATAGCATGGGTGTTGATTCATGGAGTTAACTCTCCTTGCATTACACCTGGTGATGCTATTCATTCTAAAAGAACCTTTCTGGAAATAGGATTCTGCTATCTACCACTACACATTCATAGTACTATATCACTTCATGGGCATTGTGAGTATCTTACAATAGTAAGATAATTCTAATTCTTCCCTCCCATACCTTGCATCATTGCTGTCATTCATTTTAGATATGTATACACACAAATATAGGAATACATGTAATGTAATATATATATATATATAAAACATAAGTATGTACATATGTACATAAGATACATAAGCATACATAATAAAATGCATTGGCATTGTTATTTTGAATAAATTCTTATATGTTGGATCAATTTAAAGCTTTCTTAAAAATTTTCATTTATTCCTTCTTTGATGCTCTTTCTTTCTTTATGTAGATTCAAGTTTCTGACCTATAATAGTTTCCTTTTGGCAATAGAACTTCTTTTAATATATATATATATATTTTTTGCAAGGCAAGTCTACAGGCAGCAATTTCCTCAATTTTTGTTTGTCTAAGACAGTCCTTATTTCTCCTTCATTTTTAAAGTGTAATTTTATAAACCATAAAATTCTAGGTTAATTTTTTTTTTCTCTTAAGACTTTAAATTTAACTCTCGAATCCCTTCTTGCTTGTTTTGGTGTCTAAAGAGAAGATGGACGTAATTCTTACCTTGGTTCCTCTTTAAATAAGGTGCCTCCCCCGACTCTGACTTCTTTCAGTATTTTCTTTTTCTAATCTTTAATTTTCCATATTTTGAAAATGACACGCTAAGGTGTAGTTTTGTTGGCATCTATCTTGCTTGGTGATCTCAGAGATTTCTGGATTTGTGCTTTGGTGTCTGACATTAATCTAAAGAAATTCTCAGCCACAATCATTTCAAATATTTCTTCTATTCCTTTCTTTCTTTCTTTCCCTTCTGATATTCCTACTACAGGTATGTTTTGTAGTTGCCACACCATCCTTGGATATTCTGCTGTTCTTTTCAGTCTTTTTTTCCTTTACTTTTTGGTTTTCAAGGATTCTATTGAAATATCCTCCAGCTCAGGGACCCTTTCCTCAGTGGTATCTAGTCCACTAATAAGTTCAACAAAAGCACTCTTCATTTCTGTTACAGTATTTTTTATGTTTAACATTTCTTTTTGGTTCTTTCTTAGTATTTCTATCTTTCTACTTACATTGCCCATTTGTTCTCACACGATGTCTATTTTTCCACTAAAGCCTGTAACACATCAATCATAGTTGTATGATAATTCCAATATCCTTGCCATGACTGGTTCTTATGCTTGGTTTGTCTCTTCAAATTATGAGGATTTTTTTTTGTCATTAACACACAATTTGATATATTTATTATAAATTATCTGCCCAAAAGGAAACAAAAAAGATAAGAATGATTGCTATCATTAATTTTACTCTTGTTTCTGGAATGCCTAAAATAAATTATTGTTATGTTAATGTCAATGTTTTAAAATATCTACCTGCATCATTTTCTTTTTTCAGTTCTTAAACATTTTCAACTATGTTACCTTGTGTTTTTTAAATTATTGTTTCTTTTTCCAAATGAAAGGAAAAAGGTGTGGTAGTTCTCAACCAATCCAAGATCACAAATTTGTTGTTTGAGGCATTTTCAACTATGTTACCTTGTACCTTTTTTTTTTTTTCCAAATGAAAGGGAAAAGGTGTGGTAGTTCTCAGTCAATCCAAGATCACAAATTTATTGTTTGAGGGTAACAAGTTATGGTGCCCTTTGCAAGTTTTATGCAGCCTACTTGATTTCTGCAGGCCTCTCCCATATACTCACTTAACGGCCTCCTCTCTGTTCATGTCATTCAGAGAACTCTGTTAATACCAGGGTAGTTCTTAGTTACTTTTTTGTTAGCGTGGGTGATTTGCTTTTATAGATTCTTTCTTTATCTAAAAAAAGTTGCCATATCCAACTTTAAAAGATTCTGTTTAATCAGATTCCTGAGCTAATGAATATCATGTTTAAAGCTCTTTAAAGGTCTTTTTAAATATTTGATGGCAGTATGCAGTAAGTTGAAAATTTGCTGAATTTTTGTTTTTATTTAAAAAATATTTAATAGCTTTTCATGTAATGAGTTTAAACAAATTTACTTTGCAAACAAATTACTTCAGACTCTATATTCAAAATCATTTTTAGATGAAGTAGGGTTTTCCTTAAATAAGAGAATCCATGGAAAATTAATACTAAAGGAAGTGTTGGTAATTAAAGATCAAAAGTCTAGAAGAAAAATTATTTTTCACTGCAAAGACATCCAACATGTATGTCTGGATACTTTTCTTCTTTCCTAATTGACTCAAGGGTACAAATCCACCTGATAATAACCAGAAAAAAATCTATTGAATTTAAAAATAAAAAAATATGCAAAATTATTAAAATTATTTACATTTATCCTTCTTATTGTACTGTCTCTATATTTGTAGCAGAAACCTTGTATACCTTACATTGTCATTCTTATTCATGGGAAATAATTAATGTTTAACTTTCTCAAAAGTGAATTCTAATACTATATTTCCAGGTTTTAATGTAATAGGTTTCTGAGTCACTGCAAGATATGTCTTTAACTCACAAATATCTTCACTTTCTATATGGAAATACAGAATTTGTAATATCCTCCTAGTAAAAAGAAGAGAAGGAAAATACTATAACAGTTGTAGACTGGTCCTTTCATTTTACTTTAGAGACATTACACTGAGTACTATGTGTCTATTATACTTCTTCTTAAGCACCTTAAAGCTCTATCCCTACATTAAAAGCATCATTGATCTATTCTCATGCATCTGCCACGTGCATACGACCACCTGTTCTGCAGCAGCACCACTCCGACACCTGGCCTTCCTCCATTTTGTATTATTCATACAGCACATGTGTAGAGATTTTATGTTTGCAATCTGTTCCTCATGTGAATCCTCAATTTTTGTGAAGTTGTGATGAATAGGGGGTTAAGAATAGACTCAGAGATATCAGTTGGCTTTACATACAGCCTGCCTAGGTGTCTGCCTATGTAGTGTGATCTGAAATCTGCTTGCAAGCTAGCATATCCTGAAATATACCTCAATCAACCCAACATGATGCCTGGAGTGTGCCAGTAGACTAGAAATCCACTTCTTATTTCTATACACTTCAGTTCCCAAACAGTAAGTTGAGGACAAAAATTATGTGATTCAGATGATATGAGTTATATATAAGTCAACTATTACAGTAGGTATAAAATAAATGGAGTTTTGAGATTTGGGATATAATTACATAAAAATTTCCAAAAAAAAAAATAAGAAACAATAATATTTGTAAAAGAAAAGCAAATATAAAACTAAAATTAACCTTTTGGTATTCTTGATTATAGTTTTAATTCTGCATGTGCATAAGTTTGCAATAAATATACATATATACAACATATATGTATGTATGTATGTCATAAATGTATAATTCAAAACACTTATTTTGAAATAACATCTACTAAAAACATACATAATTCAATGATCGGCTTATTATTTTCATAATAAAGCAATTTCTTATTTGATAAATTTTGTTGTTTGTCATTTTGTTCCCAAGGCAAAATTTAGTGTCTAAATACATAATCCAGCAACTATCCACTGAAAAAAAATACAACTTATTTACATATATAGGATATGTTTGTCAAACTATTGCTTTAAAAACTGTACCTTTTACCACACTAGAGAGGTCAAAATCAATGATCTTACCCATTAGTTAGGGATAAATTTAAAATTATGACTGTGAGTCTCCACAAGAACTACACTGAGCTCTAAACTGTGCTTTCATAAATTGATAGAGAGATGCTATATCCACTTGCACAAAATGAGATGTGGAAGCATTTTCAGTCTTTAGTGGGTGGGCCCAGAGGTGCTTGGCATCCTGTGGGGCATGGAACTGCTACATATACCAAATAACTATTTTGTATTTTCCATGACTCTTGTATGTATCAATGTCTATTCACGTATATGAAAAACATGTTTGTTAGTATCTGAGCATATTTGTTTTATACACAAACACAGGATGCTTGTGCACATTTTATTATAAGCTAAATTCTGAGATCCAAGTGTCCTGTGAATTGGGGAGAGTTTGTTTTTCATTTTGTTCAGAACTTTATCACAGTGATTCATTATTTAAGCAAATCAACCCACTAATGGTCATGTTGCTATGATACTGTATGAACAATACTAAAATCTGGCTTGTTCTCACATGGTGATTGCATCTGTAGATATTTTAAGTATTTGACTAGCTCATCATTACTTTAGTAGTACCTGAGTGTATTAAAATGCATACTTATTATTAAGTATTTATATTTGGTCCTTTTTATTATTAGGGTATTATAGTTCCTTGGAAAATTGTGTGCATAAAAATGTTGTATGATCCTTAAATTAACTTTCTGAGAGTGACGTGGATTGATTTTTGTCTCCAAAATGATGTGTTGAGGTTCTAATCTCAGATACCTGTGAATGTTTACCTGGAAATAGAATCTATGCAGATGTAACCAAGTCAAGAATGAGTCCTACTGGATTAGGATGGGCCCCAATGCAATGATTGGTATTTTAATAAGAGAGATGAAAAGGAAATCCACATGCATTGGGATATTCACAGATACATAGAGAAGAAGTTCATGTGTAGATAGAGGTAGAAACTGGAATTATGTGGATGCAAACCAAGAAATACCAAGGATTGCCAGTGACCACTAGAAGACAGTAAGAAGCAAGAAAGAATTATTCCCTGGATCCTTCAAAGGGAGCATGGCCCTGCTGACACCTTGATTTTCGACTTCTAGCCTCTAAAATTGTAACATAATACATTTCTCTTGTTCTAAGCCACTCAGTTTGTACTTTGTTATGGCAGTTTTAAGAAACTAATACAGAGAGAATAAAAGGGGTATCAAAAAGTGAGTTCAAGGAAAACGGTCAAGATTGAGTTCACAGTGATGAAAACACTGAAATGTTAACAGATTTTTCTAGATTATCCTATTGACTTTCATGGTCCTTCACGATATTCTGGGAACTTGCGTTTTCCACGAAATCATTTAACAACTACCCTTTCTGCAATTTACCGTTATCTGAACACACAACATCTTTATTTGTGCTCATAATTCTGCCAGACGTGATAATTCCTTTATTTCTTTATGATTAAATAGAACTACATGCACAGCCCATCTCAAAGGCAAATCCCCCTCTCATGTATCCCATAACCGGGTGTGTTGTTGGTGTATCACTTTTGTGTTTCCTTTTTTATAGCAAGTAAACAAGTATATCCTAACTTGTATTATAGTTGTCAGTATACAAATATATTCTTTCATAGTTTAAGAGCAGAAACTACACCTTATTTATCTATCTTCAACTGCACTGACCATAATACTTTACACACCATTTGTAATCAATTAATTAAATAGATAGATAGATAGATAGCTGTGATATGGAGAAAATGTTTTTAAGAGAAGAGCTCTAAGAGATGAGCTATTTTTTTCTGAGAGAGTATCAAAAAATGAAATCATAAACATTTAAAGAATAAAAGAAATTGAGCATGACCCATTCAAGGATAAGGCTAAGGAAGAATTTGATTTAAAAATATGAGAAACAGCCCCCCCAAAAAAAAAGAGAGAGAGAGAGATGTAGATGATTAAAGTAAAAGCATATCTTCTCTGAGGTAGGCAAGGCAGAAGGGAAAATTTACATTTCTTATCAGTGCCTATCACGCCTCTATGTCGACAGCCAGGGCCTGGGGATGACCACCATGATACCATTAAATGATGGATCTGGGAGACTTCAAATTTTTTAACAAGTTATATAATCCATACCCTGAGAAAAGAAATCTATATATCTCCTTTCCTCTTTTATTCACTTAGGGTATGAGAAGGAGTGCCATTGCTTCAGAATTAGTCTATTTCAATAAGCAAGGCAATTTTATTACAGACATCGGCTGCAACACGTATTTTGTAAATCTGAGTAACATCCTGTTACACCTACACAATAAATTACTAGTAAAAACTGCTTTAGCTGTGACATTTTCACTATTTGCATTATCATCAACCCTTACATAGGCATATATTCCAATTTTGAAAAGAAAAGCTTTCACAAACATTGTGATATTTGATTGAATTGAGTAACTTAAAAATCATGCCATATTAAAGTATTTTCTGAAGTCAGATTTCTCTTCAAAAAGTGATATTAAGCAGATTTATAACTGTAATTAGCACCTTCCCCTCAAGATGGCTAATATGCTATTTCTGTATACTGATTTTCTATAACTTTCTCTCCCCGTCTCTCTCTTTCTTTCTGTGCTTCACAATTAGGGACTTAAATTTTCAAGTTAGAACTTTAATTTTCTCACTCACAATGTTCCTCAATGCACTATCCACAGCCTATAAAAAGATGAACATAGTCTTTGGTAGTCAAACTTGAATAGATTTTTTATAAAAGAATATTTTTAAATCACTCAGATATTCTTGTTCACAAAGTTAATTTGTATCTTGGAAAGGTTCCTCCGATGTCTTTAAACCAAAGATGTAAATATAAACAAAGTAAATAATGAATCACTGGAATTTCAAACAGCATAGAAAGTAACTGGGTAGCCAACCCCATGAGAATTTCTCAATAAGCCACGAGCCTGGGGCACCACTCCATCTAAATATATGAACTGACTTCTATCTCAGTTGTTTTTAATTGTATTTTCATTTTTTTGAAGAAATTATCTTTTCTTTTAGTGCTTAAGTGAGGATAAAAACAGTTGGAAACCATAACTGATAGTTTAAAAATAGCTAATAGAGTACAGTGTATGCTCAACTTTTAATAACTTCATGTGCAATAAATCTTTTAAACCCGTGATTCTCAACTGGAGGTGATTTTGCCTTCCAAGAGATATTTGGCAGTATCTGGAGACATTTTTGTTTGTCACTGCAGGGGTTGTGTTCCTGGAATCTGGTGGCTAAAAGCCAGGGATGTTGCTAAACATTCTACCATACACAGAACAGAGCCCTGCAAGAAACAATTTTTCAGTCCAAAATGTCAATGGTGTTGATATGAGAAACTATTATATGTTCTTTTCACAATTCCTATGAGATAAGTAGCTACTGTCTCTAGTTTAGTAATTTAAAACTGTAATGTTAACAACTTTCCAAGGTCACAAAGAAAATAAATTATTGAGCTAGAACTTAAACCCAGGCAAACTCAAGACTTTTTGGCTAAGAGTACATGATTGTAGCAATTGCTATGCAGTCTCATTGATCTTATGATAGGCAACTTAAGAAATGGCTCCCAATGACAGTTACCTTCTGGTAGTCACACCATAGTGTAATATTCTCCATTCGGGTGTGATATTGTCAACTGAAATAAATGCACAGCCAAAAAGTTGAGAGTTCTGTTTTATTAGGCGGACATTTCTGAGGACTCAAACCCCTTTGAGCCCAGGATGACAGCCTCTCAGATGCTCTAAGGGACTGCTCCGAAGAGGTAGGGAAGCAGTTAGGATATACAGGAGTTTACAACAAAGACAAAGTAGTTGGAACATTAAAAGATTACTTGTTAATTAAAGAAAACTAGGCATCTCAAGTTAAAGTTAACACTTTTCTATGTATGTGAGGAAGCAAACATTTGGGCTCACTGAATTCATTCCTTTGACAAGCTCCTAGCTATCTAAGTCCAATATTCTGTCCTTTCTTATTCTGAGTCCCCTCAAAGTGCATCATTGTGAGCAGCTGCAGAGGCTGGGAGGCAGGCTTGTCTTCACTGGGGGGTGGCGGCAGCCACTGATGACCATGAGTTCAGCATTCTTTGTTTACTGATAAGGTTTGCAGTATTTTTTGTTCACAATATGGACCAAGAAACTTATTTTGAGAATTGAGAATAGAATACAGCAAAAGAGTTGGAAGAGAACCTCAAGTATTAGGTTATGAAAGACTGACTTCTCATTGTTGTTTTGATTTGCAGTTCCCAGATGATTGGTGATATTGAACACCTTCTCATAAGCTTGTTGCCATTTGTATTGCTTCATTGGAAAACTGTCTACTCAAGTCCATAACCCATTTTTTTAATTGAATTATTATATTTTTTGATACTGAGGTATAGGAATTTTTCATATATTTTGAAGATTAACTCCTTATTTTACATGTGGTTTGCAAATACTATCTTTTCTTCTACAAGGTCCCTTTTCACTGTCAATTATTTACTTTGCAGGGCAGAAGATTTTCACTTTATATTTGTGTGTGGTGAAAGATAAAGGTCTAACTTAATTCCTTAATTGTGGATTTCCAGCTTTTTCAGCACTTGTTAAAGAGGCTATCCTTTCGCCACTGTATATTCTTGGCACCTTGTCGAAGATAAATTAATCCTATATGTATAGATTTAATTCTGGGCTCTCTATTCTGTTCCACTGATCTGTATGTCTGTCTTTATGTGAGTACCATACTGTTTTGTTTTGATTACTCCTGCTCCTTAACATAGTTTGAAATCAAGAAGTGTGATGCCCCTAGTTTTGCCTTTCTCAGGATTGATTTGGATATTCAGTATTTTTGTGGTTCCATATGAATGGTAGATTTAAAAAAAATTCTCTAAAAAATGTCATTGAGATGCTGTTAGGGATTGTATTGATCTGTAGATCACTTTAGGTAGTATGGACATTTTAACAATGTTAAGTCTTTCAATCTGTGAACATGGTATGTCTTTCCATTTCTTTGTATTTTATAATTTCTTTCAACAATGTTTCATAGTTTTTAGTACACAAACCTTTCATCTCCTTGAAAATAGAATTGCCATATAACCAAACAAACCCAGTTCTGGGTGTTGATCCAAAAGAATTGGAATCAGAATTTCAAAAAGATATTAGCACTCCCATGCTCATTGCAGCACTATCCACAATAGCCAAGTTATGGGAAAAACATAAATATCCATCAAAATATAGAGAAAGAAAATGTAGGATATACATACCATGGTATGCTATTCGGTCTTAAAAAATAAGGAAATTCTGCAATATGCAACAACATGAATGAAACTTGAAGACATTAACCTATGTGAAATAAGTCAATCACAGAAAGACAATGCATGATCCTACCTATATGAGGTATATAAAATAGTTCAATTTATAGAATCAGTGAATGGAATGCTGTTTACCAGGGCTGAGGGGAGGGTGGCAGGGAGGTGGAGAATTACTAATCAACTAGCATAGAGTTTTAGTTAAACATGATGATAAAGCGTCAGAGACCTGTTATACAACACTCATTGCACCTATAGTCAACTTTAATGTACACTTGAAAATTTGTTGTGGGTAGATCTCATGTTAAGTGTTCTTATCACAGTATAATAAAATTTGAAAAATTTAAATCCATCTTTTTTTCTTATTTTAAGTAATGATGATTTCATAACTTTTTCTCGTACATACTCTCTCTGGCTTGTCTTTATTTTTATTAAAGCATAGTTGATTTACAATGTTATATTAATTTCAGGTGTACAGCATAGTGATTCAGTATTTTTATAGATTATACTCCACTTAAAGCTATTATGAAATATGAGCTATATTCCCTGTGCTGTGCAATATAGCCTGGCAGCTTATTTATTTTATATATACTAGTTTGTGCCTCTTAATCTCCTATGCCTATCTTGCCCGTCCCCCTTCACTCACCCCATTGTTAATCACTAGTTTAATCTCTCTATCTGTGCATCTGTTGCTGTTTTGTTATATTCATTTTTTGTTCTACTTTTTAGATGAATTCACTTAAAATGTTTCTTCAAAAAATGTTCTCAAGGCTTATATATCTTTCTTAGAGAAAGAAAATACACTATAAGCTATATACATAGACTCCCTTAAACTTCTTTCAGCATATGATTGGTGTAAATAAATTAATGAAGTAAAATAATTTAATGGATGATTTAATATCATTAGTAATGTAAATGTCATAGCTACTACAAAATTAGTACATATGCAAATCAACATTTAAATGCAGCATGTCAGTCATGATGATTGATTTTAGGTCAAAAAGTGTTAATGATATTTTGTTACTGTCTTAAGTGTTGATGTAAGTTAAATAATAGCTAATAAAATAATAGCTAATAAATATTATAATTGCTCAATCCGAACAACATATAGCCTTGTTTTAAAGCTTAAAAGAATGGGAGTTAACAAATTGGCAGAAGATGGTGAATAACTTAACCACTCTTTTTGCAAAATTGCACATCTTATAACTAAATATTCTTGATCAAGATGATAATTATATATAATCTACCAGTTTGATTTACTTCTGTCATCACATGAAACTTTATGTTCCTGCCATATCAATATTCTACAGAAGTCAAACTATAAAGACAAGGTCTTATGTAACTTATGGATATGATTTATTATGAAAATTGCCATTCTTAATTATCTCTCAAATATAAATCAGTAAGAGTAGGAACATTGCTGTCTTGAGCTCCCTAAACAGTATCTTGCACACAGTAATACCCAGTCTATACTTGTTATCATATTAGACTTGTAAAATTGTTTTAAAACTGTATTAAAACATGTTAACTATATTTAAACTTTTAATAACAATAACAGATGCACAATAAGTTTAAAATATCAACAATCCAAAATACATAAAAATGAAAAAAGTATCATTCAGTAATATAGCAATAATGTAAATTTTCTAGCTATGTTTTTATGTGTATAAATTAATTCAATTGTGCATTAATCAAAAATATGTATTAAATGCCTAAGCACAATATTAGACTCCGAGGACATACTATTGAAAAATAAAGAAAACAAAAATTTTTGTACTAATGGACCCTTGTAATAGAAGAGTTGGTAATACAGAAATTAAACCAATTTAAGTATAGATTTTCGTGAAATACATTCTTTAAACATAGAAGAAAAGATTCAATGAGACAGAAAGACCATTTTTTTTTTTAAGGAGGAGGCTGTCTGTCAAGGAAAACCTCCCAGAGGAAGAGATCTTTCAACTGATGACTGAATGGTGAATAGCTGATACCAAAAAGTCAGACAGAGAAGTGTTCCAAACAGCAAGTACACAAAGTACAAGTTCCAAAGTGTAAGGAAGAAGCTTGCTAGAGTCTTGGACCAATATCTACCAGCTATTAGAGGGCCGATGGAACTGTATTAAGGATAAATGACTCCAAGTACATTTCAGCAGTTACTCTACAACATTGAAAAGATTTAAGAACACCTTGTCCTAACATACTTTATACTCCCAAGCTTGGAATCTAATCCTAATAAAATGATACATTGCATTATTGTACTCTTTCTTCTGTGTATTTTTTTTGTCTGTGTGGTTAATTATGAAAATATATCCTTTACCACCTCCTAATGTGCTGCCAATTTATGTGCTGTAGGGCTGCCCCTTGACCTGTGTGTGTCAGAATGTTCCACAACTATTTGTCTCAAGGCACTGTGATTATGTCAATAAAAAAGCTGCTAAGCACAGACATCACTTAAAAAGTGCCACTCAAAGGTCTTCCATATGTCTTCTTTTAGGAAAAAAAATGTAATGTTACCATGATCCCAGTGCATACAAGTACAATAAAAATCTCCCCATAGTTTTCCAGATCCAATATTATATATTTTTTTCCAGTTTACAAAATTTTTCCAAGTTGACTTGAATCTTTCAAATAGTACAGTCATTAATACATTTGGGTGACTATTAGATTTTATTCCATGTTTTTAATACATAATAATTTGGTACCTTTTTTTGGTAAAATCTTTAGAATTCAGCCATACCAAAAGACAGACACAGCTCTGCTCTCATAGAATTTTGGGGGAATATAAGCATAATTAAAATAGGTAATTATTCTAAGGTGTGAAAAGTATTGCAATGGGGCAATATTGATAAAATTAAAAAAAAAGAGGTAGAACTTAGTCTTAGGGCCAGAAAAGTGTTCCAGGGGAAGCCCTATTTAAAGGAAAGACTTTGAAAGGTAAATATGAGTTGCTCAGAATAAGTGAGAAATGTGGAGAATAATCGTTAGTAGGGGAATTAATAGTGAGAGGCTCATTTTTGGGCAGAATACAACACGTGCAAAAGCCTAAAAAGAAGAGATAGCAGGTCACTTTAGTGGGCAAATAATAGTTCAGTATATCTGAAGTATTAAGTTTAAGGGTACTGAGTGTGTGACTGAGAGAAGGCAAGAGACAAGGTTAGAGAGAAAGGCAAAGCCCCACGATATAAGGTCCCATAAGGCAGATTGCTTTATTCTTACTTAGGACAACGGAAATCCAAAGAAGGAATTAAGGCATCACAGTCATGATTTAAGAGATGATCCCCCTACAACATGCAAAGTGAATAAACCCATGTAACAGTCTGTTTGTTGTACCAGCTCAAGCAAGATGTGATCTGATCATTATCCTTATTAGACAGTTGACTAGACATGATTTGGTAAGATGTACAGGAAATAAAAATGTCAATCCTTGGTGTTTGAATATTGTCAGTAGGGACAAAAGAAAAAAGAAATAATTGATGATTTCCAGGTTTTTAGCTTTGAAAATAGGTTTGACAGTAGATTTAACATTTATTGTGAGGAGAGAACTTCGAGTTAGAATTAAGCATAATAGATTTGAATTTGACTGTCGATAGCGATGTACCAAGAAGAAATGAACAATGAGCAAGAAGCTATAAATTTCTACTGTTCCCCCCCCCCGGCAGTGGGGGAAGCCCCAGTTCTTGTCTTACCTGAAAGATCAGAAATTAGACAGGAGATGAAAGCCTTGTGTAAACAAAGAGTTTATTAGCAAAGCACAAGTACACCCCAGAGTGCTGAAGGAAGACTAGTGCACGGGGGGATGGCAGTGACTTCCCCATCCCTGTTTCTTTTGTGTGGTTATCTAGGGGCTGTCTTAAGCTAATTTGATAGTTGACATCATTTGAGTGGCATGTGTAGTTATATAACCTTTTCCTCATCATGCATGCCCTTCTCCAAAATGCACACAGAAAAGCCCATGGAGAGCGGGGAGCTAAACTTCAATGCTAATTACATTATAATAAGCATTGAGTCATGCCAGGACGTGTCCTCCTCTCTGCTGCACAATTGCAGCTCTCCGGTTTTATCTGGTTTCTTTGTTGACACTCATTTAAAGAAAATAAAATGCTTTGAAGCACCCTATTCTGAGCGCAGGTGTACCATTACTTCTGGATTGTTCGCTCTGCTTTCCACTCCCCTTGCTTGGTGCCCCTATCTATCTAACTGCCTAGCACTATTATTTTACAGAGTAAAGTAGTCTTCTGAAAATATTAAGGTACTTCCTTCAATAATTTTTCTGCAAAAAATGTGACAATGAATATATATGTGTTCATGTATAACTGAAAAATTGTGCTCTACACTGGAATTTGACACAACATTGTAAAATGATCCATATCATACAAACGGGTGAACTGCTTATGCCTAAAGATTATTTCACAACTGCTCTGAAAACATAAAGTGAGATAATATTGAAGGGCAAAGGAAAGCTTGAGATGCTAACTTACAATAGTCAGGTGAGTTAGACAATGAACTATCTGAAAGTACCTTGAATTATGGTACTCTGTAAATGCTTCAATAAAAATAACATTCACCTGTTTTTGTGTGGCAATATGCAAAGCCACCCATGTGTTCTGGAAATCACTTTCTTTAACAAGAATGCCATAGTGTACATTTCTGATGTTTGTAATAACTTCTGGGGCACGTCTGCGTTCTCTGGACATGTCAAGGAGAAGGACTGTGGAAGGAAAATTTGGAGAGGGAGAGGAGAGAAATAAAAGAACAGGAATGTTCTCTTTTGTGATAGCATACCCTCTTCAACTGCAATTTTCAGTCCTGTCTGTTCAAGGAATAACCTGTGGAAGTTTTAGAACCCTCTTACTTTAGGTCCACTCAATAAGTACCAAATCAGTAGCTGTGGGTTCAGGCGCCAGGAAAAGTTCCCTTTTAGGAGCCCCATTAGTTATCCTGAGAACTATCCTTTAGTAGGAGGAGCTAGTTTATAATTTCTATTGAAAAAAAGGGCAAATTCAGGAAAGATCAGAATGTTTTATACATATTTTTTTCTTTTAAGAAATACAATTTTTAAGGGTGAAATGTCATATGAACACCTGGACTTAAATGTATTAGCTTATTGTCTTCCTAACAAACAAGGGTTTACTTTTGAGATCACAACTCCTAAAAGCATAACAGTAATGCTATCTACTTTGAATGTAATGCTGATTCCTTGATAAAAATTTTTGGTTTTTTAATAAAACTTGTTAATGGTAATTAGTTTTCTTTCTTGGAATGACACTATAGGCCACTTAATCATAATACGTAATTTACCTCAGAATAAGGTTGGTTCAGTCTGCCTGAAAATAACAGATTTTCCTAGAAATAAAGTAACAAAAATAAACCCTAATTGTAATATTTTGAAAAGCACTATTTTATATCAACTATTTCTTGGGTCACCAACTAAAGCAAAAATTTATACTGTATATAAAAAAGAGCCTGCTTCAGGCCCCACAATTTCCACTGTATTTTGTCTTCTCAAGGGAACCAATCAGTGATCATAAATTCTTCAGTGTTCCAGACCAAGCCAAAGCTTCACCAAAGCAGAAAAATGGATTAAAATTAAAGCAGGACTGATTGAGTTTTTTCTCTTTTTAATGCTTAGTTTTCTTTAATTTTAGAATGAAGTCTCCTTTCAACCAGATTTTATTTTTAAGCTAAGTTAGCCATCAGTTGCTTTTAATAGTTTAAAATTTCTTTCTGATTTTCTAATCAAAGATCTCTGACTTAAATAAATCTTATACTTCCATTTCTGAATGAATAATATAATTTCACTAAAATTAACAGGTTTACCCAGATTCTTTTATCTATTATAACAAGATAAAAGCTGAACTCTGGAGTTTCATGAGAGTCAGCAGCCCGCTACTCACCAGATCCACCTACAAAAGTTATTTAAAAATATATGTGTTGGCAGACATATAAAATACAGCCCCTCTCTAGACAACAGTTAACAATATTTTGAAACACACATAACATTTTGAAGAATATCTATCATCATGTAGTTAACAAACATTATTATATATTAATGCAAAACCAAATAGGCATCTTTGTTAAGTAGGACTTTAATATGTAGATCATCTTTGGGAAATATTTAGATTGCTGCTTCTAACAAAAGTTATATCAGCAAAACGTTGCTATTATAAACTATCAAGTAAGAATGGAAACTGATTTGTTATAGGAAAGCAAACTAAAAATTATTTGCTTAAATAAGCTTTCTACTTTAGAAAAAACTTAAGCTAGAAGAAAATTAATTATCTTATAATATCTAGCTCTTACTTTAAGTGTGATATTTCAGCAACTTCATTTCCTTTTAATTATTTTATCATGTACTTAAGTAAATAATAATAAAATATAATAAGCAAATAATGAGTAAAATATAATAAAAAAGTTTCAAATAGTTATGTTCATGCTAAGTAACAAAAAGTAGTACCATGACCTGAAATAAAATAAATGAATTCATACAGCACAACTTTCTTAACCAGTCATCTGTTGATGGACCTTTTGGTTGCTTCCATGTCTTGACTATTGTATAAAGTGCTGCTGTGAACATTGGGGTGCATGTATTTTTTTTGAATTGAAGTTCCCTTTGGATATATGCCCAGGAGAGGGATTGATAGATCACATGACATGTCTATTTTGTTTTTTAGGGAACCTCCATACTATTTTCCATAACAGCTGCACCAAACTACATTCCCACCAACAGCGTAGGAGGCAATAAAAAAGAATAAAATAATGCCATTTGCAGCCACATGGATGGACCTAGACATCATTATTCTAAGTGAAATAAGCCAGAAAAAGAAAGTAAATACCATATAATATCACTCATAAGTGGAATCTAAAAAAAAGACGAAAGAAAAAAAGAGGACACTAATGAACTTATCTACAAAACTGAAACAGACTTGCAGACATAGTAAACAATCTTATGGTAACTGGGGGAAAGGAGCTGGGGATAAATTTGGGAGTTTGAGACTTGCAAAGGTTAACCACTATATATAAGAATAGATAAAAAAACAATTTCTTCTGTACAGCATAGGGAACTAGATTCAATATCTTGTAATAACCTTTAATGAAAAAGAATATGAAAATGAATATATGTGTGTGTATATATATGCATGACTAGGACAATGTGCTGTACACTAGAAACTGACACGTTGTAACTGACAATACTTCAATAAAAAATAAATAAAATTAATTAAATTAAATTAAACAAATAAGTGGATTCATATGACAAAACACCTTTGAAAATGAGGTATGTAATGACAGCAGCTTTAACTTGCTGTCAGCATTACACATATTCAACTGATGATTGTCGAGTGCCTATTATATGCCAGGAAGTGGGGATGAAATAGTGACAATATCAGATAAAGCAGAGAGCACACAGCCTAGTGCGAAAACTGCTAAAACCATATGCTTATTTTATTAGCCAAAAAGAAAAATTATTCTATTTCAAGCATCTTTAAAATGTGTAAAACTTTAATATTATTCATAATTGTATTTTAACTAGGAAGCATATGTGGGGATATGGCACATGATTAATAAGAAAATGTCTTTTAAATCCAGATACAAATCTTTTTCCATAGCCCTTTTGGACAAGTGGTGAAAAATAATTATCACTTAAAAATGGCAAATTATAGGCTCAGGAAAGTAAGGAAAGTTGCACTACTGATCTTACCAGAAAGAAAAATGTTAAGACTCTAACACACATTTATCTCCTATTTTTAGGAAACTATAATACCTTAAAAAATTAGCAACTAGGAAAATGAGTTTTGAGTAGCTTACACCACAATTATCAACATTGTGTTAAGCATCCTACACACAGGCCTTTGACCTCCCTCCATGTCCTGTCATGATTTCTATCCACTACACCAAAGTCTACTGGTTAATTCACAGTCTGGGTATTTAGTGATTCTGATCCCAGAGCATTCTGAATTACTCCATGGAATTAAATTCAGATAGACTACCTAAAATCCATGTTACTGGTTTTCATGTGGACAGTTATCAGCAAAGAAAGGAGAGTTTCCCCGGGGGCTTTGAAATTGATTACAGAAATGGCAAGCATGCCCATTCGCTAGAAAGGAACGGTAATCCTAGAACCTGTGTAATTGTTCTACACAGGAGGGCATATTCGCATGGGCTGATGGCACTGTACCCACAGCTCAGCCTGGAAGTATAACAGACCAGCCTTATTACAGAAAATTAAAAACTAGACTGGGGATTATATATTTGCGTGTGTGTGTATGTATGTGTGTAGTGGTTGTTATGGTGGTGGAGATTGGAAATATATGATTTAATGTAAAACAGGAGAGTAGCCAGGAGCTTAGGGTTCTAACAGTGTCCTTCCTAGTCCCAGCTTTGCCTCCACCTCCTCAGTTCATAGTAAGAAGATACAAATGCCCAGATCAGGAGGGATAATCAAACAGTCTGAACCTAAGAAGAGCGGGGAGAAGATGATGAAAGGGGAAAACTAACTCACTAGGTCATAAGTTAATTATATTGCTCAAACCAAAGGGCCAGAAAACGACAATTAAGTCATCTTTTCAGGAAAAGTTAAGTTCTCAGAATATAACTTCTGAAAGTTCAGGAAAAATAAAGTTCTCAGAATGTAACTTCTGAAAGCTTTACTTAGCTCATGGTCATCCATACAAGAGTGTTGGGAGGAAAGTTTATGGCAAATAGGACGTAGCTGAGGTTGGGCTAAAATACTGCCACACACCCTCACCCACATCACAAGCTGCCCACCCACTAATTATCTGCAGAGGCAGCATTCGGTGGGGTCTAGACTTTCGCCCCTCCTGTGACATACTCATGTGCTTTGGTTTCAAATTGGCTCCTCCTAAGAGGAACTTACAGAAAAGAAAATAATGGTAAGTTGCAAGTAGTGCAAAATCTCAAAAGCTAATTAGTGTTTGGTGTAGGTTATTAATTAAATGCAGGCAGCTTGATCTAGAATTGTTAACAATCCTAAAGAGACACCTTAATAAGACATCTCTGAATTTCATCCCAGAGATGTAGCAAGCTGGAAAGAAGGTTGCTCTCATCCTTACCATGAGAAAGGTGGACAAATTGCAAAGTTTTTCTGTTCTCTCTAACATAACAGGGAATTGAGGTTTCAGGTAAACCATATCTCTTGAAATCTAGGAAAAGACAGACACCTGCAGGGAGACCAGGAGACACATTTGCTCACCTGCGGTCCACACTGTCACATGCCATACAAGCTAGTTAAAAGACGCATTTGAAAATATTCAATGGATTTTTAAAGCCAAATGTGAATTAGTGTGAGACCTTAAAAACCCTGGAATCTACTTATATAGGGAGATTCACATTTGTTTCCTTCTTTAACCACATCAGGTATTGACAGGGAGAAGTAGAGAGAACGCTGAGAATGTCTTTATGGTGTTGCTGGCTGGGGCAGAGGAACAGCAGGTAGTGTTGAAATTTTGGATGAACCATTCCATCCCTTCATCCCTCAAGCAAAAGGTCTCATCTGAAGAGGGAAGAACAACACAAATTGTTGTCTTGGGGCACTGGTGCAAATACATTGCATGTGGGTAGAAAGAACAGAAGTAAAAGAAACAAAAATGTTATCAGGGAACAGAATCTTGTCTCCCAGAAGAAAGAATTTAGAATTGAGGGAGGTCAAGAAAGCAAAGCAGGGATTTATTAAGCAATAGATAGTACACTCTCAAGGGGACAGCAGGCAGACCTAGGTGGTTAGCTGCCCTGAGAGTATTTGACAAGTTGGTTATATGGGGTGTAAAACTATGTGAGCAGAATATTCGTTGGTAGGGAGGGGTTTAGGGTCATCTTTCCTAATCTTCATCCCAGCTCCACCTTCTAAAGAGGGGGAGGAATTTTTTGTCCTTATCTATGCTTAGGTCAAGAAGTCCAATGAGGGCATAATGAACAAAAATTTACATTTGAAAGGGGGTATAAGAAGCAAAAGGTTATATTTGGATGGTGGAGATCCCTGCCTTGTCCCACCTTTCTTTGCCTCCAGGACACTTGTCAACTCAGAATGTGTGGATTCTTTTCAGTTGAAGGTTCCTGCTTTTCTTGGTCTGCCCAAGCACTCACATTGTTCACATGATGTATGGTTTTCTGCCATTTGACCTGTGTCCTCCTTTCTCTGCTCATGTATAACTACCTGCCTGTTCTAAGAAAAAGAGGTATTAACTCTGAAGGAGGAACAATAAGATATGCTGGGTCCAGAACTATAGTTTTAGAAAGGGCAAGAAAATTTGCTCAGGTAAGACTGCCCCCCACCCCAGCCAAGACCCAGGGGTAAACTGCCTGCCTGAGACTGAGGCTTAATCAGAACATTAGAAAATATCCCACTGTACTACCCCCACCACAGTATGAATAAGCATCAAGTAAAGAAGAGAGTGTAATAGAGATGAGAGAGCTGCAGAAGACAGAATTTCTTTGGGGGACAGTATAAAGGAAAGACTAAAAGTCAAGGGATGAGCAGGCGTTGAGGAACTAACCTCTGGTCCTGAGGGTATACTCATCAATGAACGTTATCACAGATGTGCTTCATCAGAGCATCCTCATCTAAAATGACAATGCTGAAAATAACCATATAGGTAAAAAATGAGCTTAATGTGTGTCACAGTGTAATATAGCCATCCAAGAGTTTTATGCGATTATAAGCTGCTTGAGCAGCAGAAGGGCCCCCATTATACTAAATGGCTACATTTTAAATCTACCCCACACTGGTTGTACCACATTTTAATTACTGTTGTGCACCTGAAGGGCCATCTTCTAGAGGGCTACAGCAAGCAAACGTTCAGAAGAATATAATTTAATGCAATAGTACTCAAAACCATTCAAAATGAATGTGTTTGTAAAAATCAAGACGTGTAACCTTGAGAAAGAAAAGCCTTTGGAATACTAGGTGTTCCAAAGCATTGAAAAGATTTTCAAATGAAAAAAATTCACATTTCATATATGGTATTGAAGGAGAGACATAATTAGAACCAACGTGAATAAATCGTTGAGATATATGCTTTCAATCATGGAAGAAATAACTTCTAACTCAACAAAATAGCCTAAAACTAAATATACCACTCTGGAGGTGTATCATTAAAGATAATGAAGTATATGCTAGGTAATCAATACTGTGAAGTATTTTTAAGTAATTTACCATAATTAGATCAAATTATATTTAGTACCCGCTGATAGTATCATTGTGTCAGAGGTGACACAATATTCCAAGTTTTTCAATTCAGATTTTATATTGGTATCTTTTGAGAAAGAAAACTCATGATCATATTTAGGTTAACAATTCTATGTAATACTAGTTGCTAGAAATCTCCTAAGCTAAATTATCTGGCAAGAGTAGTACTAACTTTTTAGTTCCATGGAAAACCAAAGTTAAGAAGAGAGTAATGTAAACAATTCAGAAAAAAAGAATGTTTTTTCAAAATGGTCAAGAGATTTATAGTTATTTGTTAAATGTACTAAAAATACTGAAGGTGCTTTGTATTATGTATTGCTCATGCTTTAAGAATGCACCCTTCTTCTAAAGGAAAGCGACCTCAATACATTTCATGAATCATCTTTTAGACAGGAAACACTGGGATTTGCCAATTTCAGTGAAGGTGACTCTCACATAACAGTTTTCTTTCTTTTTGTCTCCATCTTCCACCAGGTTGTTAAATAAATTTAGAAATACCATTTGACACTTAAAGAATCTATCTTAATTTATGTTTAAATATGAAGAACTCTATAATTTAAAAGAAGACTCAACAATGCTTTGGTAGCTTGTGTTTATAGGGAAGATTTTGTGAAACAAAAGACATAGAACTAAAAATGGCTTTTGGGCTTGCTTCTACAAAAAAGGAATTTGCTGCCAAGAATAACAGAATGTGAAACAAGACTTGCAATTCATCAATACAATTTTTGTTTAACCTGCAGCAGAACTGGTCGAACAGATGTGGTGGGATTTGTGTTCAGGAAGGAAGAAGTGTTCTGGATACACACAAAAGGGCTATTTGCTCAGTGCAGAGTCCTGTGGGATATCTATGGTGATGAGGCAACACCTGTAACCCTGGCTTATTCTCCTGAGCAAAATAGCACAAGGACATTATCCATGTATGTCTTCCCATAAAAGATTGTCTGGCATTAAATTTAAGAATAAATATTATGGAAAACTATGTAGCAAGCACTACTTTTAAATAAAATAAGAACAATGAATTACTTAAGAACTTAGATTTTTAACCTTATGTCGAAATGAAATCCAGTGAAAAGGCAGTTGAGTTTAATCAACACAAATGAAATACTTGTTTTTAATATTTTAATAATTTTCTCATATATAATTATGTTAAATAATTCATACAGTTTATAATTCATTTAATTCATGTAAATGCCAACACTTCCAAACCTAATAGTTTTAAGCAACTTTGGGGAAAATGAACAGCTAAACTATATAAATAAAATTTGTCTTCTGCAATGTTTCCATTTTCTGTTACTTTTTCCATTCATCAAATATTGATGTAAATTTAACTAGGCTGTGACCTGGAGTAGCTCCTTTTTCGATCAAGCATATGCATTTTGTGTCCAAGAACAAAACCCAAACAAACCCACAAAAACCCATGGTTATACAACAAATGTACTTGGAAATAACACACACTCCCATATATATGGAATAGATTTTTAAAAAATAAGGTCCTACTGTATATCACAGGGAACTATATTCAGCATCTTGTAATAGCCTATAATAAAAAAGAATAGGAAAATAAACTATATAAACTGACAAAGCATTGTAAATCAATTATACTTCAATTTTTAAAACCTTAAAAAAAGTAATTAAAAAAGATAAAAAAACTTTTATGATGGAAAATAATTTCCCAGAAATGAGATCTAGTTAGATTTTTGAATAGATATTCTAGTTGAAGCTATGTTTAATATCAGTCCTTCCCCTCTAAAAAAATTAAACACAACACATTGAATTACAAGAAAGTAAAAAGTATGTCAGTCTATAAAGTGAGGACAATAATATTATCTGTGTCATACTGTTACATGTTTTTAAATCTTACTTCATTTTTATGTTAGTCTTATTTGCTATTTGAGAAAATACAGAAACTTTTAGAACTGAAAGAAACCCTAGGTGGCATCTGACCATATCTCTCATTTCAAAGAGAGTAAAAGGAGGTTTATAGTATCTGGATGGATGTCTAATGTCACATAATTAATTAGTAGCAGATCTGAAATTTAATTTCTAGAATTCTTCTGTTTCCCTCTAAAACCTTGATAGATTGTGTTGCATTATATGATCTGATTTATGTTTACTTATATACACTTATATATACACTTATGTAGGTTGCACTGAATGAAACACCACAAACTATGCCTGTTCTTCAAATTATCTATATCTAGTTTTGCATTCTTATGAAGTGCCAAGAAGCCAAAGAATAAACTCCAATAATGGTTCCCTCTTTAGGTATATTGCACTCTTTCCTTGCTGCACATTCCCGATCTTAGGAGTAGATGGTAGAAGAGACAATTCTGTTTCAAAGGTACACAAGTGGACCCTTAAAGTAAAAATATATTAACCTTAACTGCTTGTTATGGATTGAATTATGTTCCTCCCAAGCCCACATGTTCATACAGTCATTCATATAGCTTAAACCCCAGTGCCTCGGAGTGTGGTCATATTTGGAGATGGGAATCTTCAAAGAGATGATTAAGTTAAAATGAGGTCTTTGGGGTAAGCCTTAGTCCAATAGGACTGGTGTCCTGGTAGGATCAGGAGATTTGGGCACATAGATAGAAACACTGCTACATATGCATTCACGTGCTCATATTCATGAGCACGTGAAGACACAGTGAGAAGTTGACCATCAGCAAGCTGAGGAGAGAAGCCTCAGAACAAACCAGTCTTGCTGATACCTTGATCTCAGACATCCAGTCTGTAGGACTGTGAGAAAAGAAATCTCTATTATTTCAGCCAGTTACTCTGTGGTATTCTTTTAATGGCACTCTTAGCAAACGAATACACTGCCTGTTTTAATTTGTGAATATGCATCATAAGTAATTCACTGCTTTGGGCCTTCTGGTTTCTGTGATTTATTTATTGTTACAAATACACTTGTCACCATTTCACCTTCACTGGAATAAGTAGTTCAGAAGCAGGAAAATTTAAAGAGTTATGTTTGTGTACGAGCACCATGTGCAGCATGAAACTTCCAAGAGTCTATACATAGGATGCTGCTCTAGCTGAGAAGATGTATTTGGGAACATGGCAACAGGTCTGGTTATCTTGCCTCATTCCAGACTGTTGAAATTAATCCATGTTACTTCAGAGTACAATCCCTGACAGAAGTCCCATCCTTCCAATTCAACCTAAAAATATCATTTTTGTGTATTTCCTAACCTAATCCAACCCCCATCCCTTTCTGCTCTCCCCATAACTTTGACTACATTAAGAACAACAAATTTTTATTATATTTGCACAATTTTTTATTGTTTTTTATTATCTTTGCTTTCATGGAGAATCAGCTGTCAACTGAACAATATAACCTATAGCCTCACCAATCTGAATCTATTCTTGCTGTTTTATGTACTTGGAGGGTAAGCTGATACCCCTTTGCTTGCAGTTGTAGCTGCTGCTAGATCTTTTCTGTCCTTAAAGATTCCAACAACAACAGGAAACCGTAAGAGCTACATTTTCTCTTTCATTCTGCATTATACAAGATTCAAACATTCTCATCCCTCTTAAATACCTTCACTTCTTTACCTCTTGGTCACTCCCTTCGCACTCACTGAAGAATTTAAATACTCTGTTATCTTTCTTCTCTTCTGCAACTCTTATTTTCAGCAATATCAAAATCCACATGGATAACATTTTATCAATTAGAATGCTCATTTCTCTACTTGTCTTCTCTTAGTCTCTTGAACTAGCGAAGATCTTTTCTACATCAGAGCCTTTGTATCTACTTCCCGAAGTGATCTTTTCATGCATAAATTTTCAATGCTAGCTACAGCTTAGGAAATATAGACTTGATAGCATGCCTTTTCTTGGTCAAAAAAAAAATCTGAAAGAAAGAAAAAAAAGAAAGGAAGGAAGGAAGATCTGAAAGAAGAAGAATGAGGAAATGAGCAAAGGAAGATTAATATAAAAGTGAAGCCACTACAACTTTCTGAAGCATAGAATAGGAAAGAAAATATAATCTAAACCATATTTTCCCATCCTACTCTTAATATACTCTTAATATAGGCATGTTATTTTGGATTCACATGTCTTTACTCTTTACTTTAAAAAGAGTAAACCCCTTTGGCCATGCCCTAGATAAAATTCCTTTTTAAAAAGATTTTACCCAACTATAGACTAAGGAAAAAAAATTAGCTACTGAAATATATAAATTTGAGAACTGGAGAAATGTGCATAATGCAACACAGAATGAAAGTAATGTCACCAAAAATTGGTGTCTGACACTTTTTAGTCGGAAGACAAAGTTTAAGGGAGAGAGTGTAACTAAAATTCATTGAAGTAACAGGACAAGGATAACATCATGAACCATTCCCAAAAAATTAAAAGACCAATTTTCAGTTTTTTGTTATGAAAATATTGGCACGTTATGCTTCATAATTAGGTCACATGTGAGGCCAGGCCAGGAGTCAAAGATAATTCAGGAAGTTGATTAGAAAATGTACCTTTCAGCCATCTTGCTTTCAGCTTATCTGAACCTGACACTTGCAGCCGTTTGCCATGCACATTGAAGCAGTGAAATGATTTTATATTAAAACGCAGTTAGCGTTGTCAGTTTGTTTCCAAAACTTGGTCTTGGCTAAAAGGGAATTTCTTCTTGAATATCCACCGCCCAATTCCACAGCATTTATATTTGCTTTGTTTGAATATTCAGTTTCTGGTTTTCAATTGGAAAATCCTTCCGGAAGAGATTTTCTTTTTACTACAGAAGATAATAAAAATACCACACACATAAAATAGATGAATAAAGTCTGCAGAAATCACATTAAAACAGCATGATTATTTCCTCTGAATAAAGCAAAATATGTATTTTTAAAAATCTTGGATATCAGTTGGCAGATTTTTCAATCAAAAATGCTTCTGTTTAAGATGGTGTTTCCAAATAATGATTTTACTCCACATCTTTATTTTTCTGAAATTTCCCTTTTCCTTTTCTTTCTTTGTGCTTATTTATATATAAATATGATCTCTCCCAGTTTGCAGAAATTTTGAAGAACATTTTTTGCCCATGTGGAAAACAGTAACATATAATTAATAGAAAAGAGATTCTGGTTTTACATATAATAATATGGCAGTTTTCTTCTCACTATATTATCACTGCCATCACCCCATAACCATTCATTTAACTTTAACTTCTAAGCCCCATCTGTTTAAAAAGAAACTTCATAATTGTGTTAAAGTGTTTGGGGAGAAACAGAAAAGGAAAAGGAGAATGTATTATTCTCCGGAGTGGGCACCTTTTATAACATATAACAAGGGAGGAATTTTTATTAATGGAATTTTTATTTATTGTATTTCACACAAGAAATACAATAATCCTTAATATAGAAAGATAACACAAAGAACACTTAAAGATGTAAAAGCTCAAGAAACCATTAATTGCTTGGCACAAAATGAAAGTGATAAGATGCCACACATAGACACATACACATTCACACACATTGATTGGTTAAAGCTTAATAGCAAGTGAAAATAAGTGAGAACATAAAATAAAAGCTACAGGCAACAAATGTAGCAGAAGGGAATGAGACAGGAGGGATAATAGCTTGCAATAAATTAGGAGGGAAATAAAATTAATGATGAGTTTTTAGTAGCCAAGATACTGAACTAATATTTTAAATTTGTCTTGAAGGGAAAAAAATGGGAGAAAGAAATCTAGACATTTGGAGAGTAATGGAGTCCAGACTAATTGCAGTTTTAAAAACCTAATAAGAAAATAGAGTATACCTAGAATTAAATATGTAAAATGACAGAATTCAGGTGTAATTTGTAATAAAGTAATAAAATTATTATAAGCCCCTAAGAACATCTTAGAAAATCATATAGCAGAGAGAAATAGGACCTTAGCTTCAGAGAAGCTAAAAATCTAATACCCAGGAAATTATTTCTCATCTAAATCTAACCTCAACAAATGCCTCAATAATATACAAAATTTACAACTTTTTACGCCTAGCTGGCAATAATACATTGGGAGATTTAGTCACAAGAAAATATATAATTATTTTGTCCTTTGAAGTAAATCTCCCTACTGTATGTTGATAACAAAAACCAAACAAATGAATACACAAAAATACAATGGAACATTTTCAACATGAAGCTACAGGTATGGAAAATCTAAAAAGTAGAAAGTTATTCTATATAAACATCAAACATAAAAAAAGCTGAAGTGGCTCTACTAACGTCAGAAAGCGTACACCTCAAAAAAAATGATAGTGCCAGACATAAATAAGGCTGACTCATGTTGACAAAGGAGTTAACACTATTAGAAAGTACTTATAGTGTGAATATATATGTATGCAATCATATAGATCACAGATAAAGGAAAAAGAAGACAGAATTATAGGAAGAATAAACACACCCACAAACAGTTGCAGACTTTAACATTACATTGTCAGTAACTGAAAGAAAAGTTGGACAAACAAATCTAAAATGACATAAGTAATTGGAACAACACAAATGGTCATGGTGATGTAATATATATGTATAGAAAGCCCACTCCGTAAAAACGGAGTACATTCTTCTCAAATGCATATAAAACATTCACTAAGAATTAAAAAAAAATCTCTATAAATTTCATAGGATCACAATTATACTGAGCATGTTTTCTGAAACATGAAGGTATACTACTAGAAATAATTAACATTAACATAATTAGAAAATTTTCAAATACTTGAAAAGCAGACAAAATACATCTCTATAACCTGAGTCAAAGAAAAAAAATCAAAAGGAAAATTACAAAAATACATTTAACTGAATCATATTAAAAACTCAACATTCTGATATTTGAAAGATGTACCTGTGGCAATCCTCAAAGGCAAATGGATGGTTCTTAATATCTAGAATTGGGAAGAAAAGAGATACTTTTTTTTAAAGATCTAACAATAGCAAATGTTGATGAAGATATGGAGCCACCTGAAGTTTTTACTGATGGGAGTAAAAAAGTCCAAACTTTTTTGAAACCAGTTGGATAATTCTTAAGTTAAGCTAAAGATTCACTTACTCTAATTCATCAATTCTAATTCTAGATATTATTTTAAAAATAAAAATATGTCCACAGTAAACCTTATCCAAGGTTGTTCATAGTAACTTTACTCATATTAGCCAAAACTGGAAAGACATCACATTTCCATCAACAGGAAAACAAATATACTAACCAATGTATTCATACAATGAAATACAATGCAGCAATGACAAAAGTAGGCATGCAGTTGCGTGGATAATGTCAAAAACATTAAACTGAGCAAAAGAAGTTAGACATAAGAGTACACAACTAATTTCCTTTGTGAAGATCAAGAATAGACAAATGCATGGTTTGTCATTATAGAAATCAGAACAATACTTATGTCAGTAAAAGTGGGAATTGACTGATAATGAGCAAGAGGAAGATTTCTGAGATAAAGAAAATGTATATTGCTAGGAATGAGGGTTAAACAGTTTTTACCTTTAATCTGATTCTAAGGTACATGTAGGATCAGTGGTTTTCACTGTGTTCTAATTATGTCTCAATAAAAGAAACACAGTCTTACAAAAATAAAAATATCATTTAAAATAAAAGAACCCAGACATGACATTAAATATAGTTATCAAATCATAAGGGAAGAAAACAAAATAAGAAGAAAAGAAAAAAAATAAACAGAACTACAAAACAGTCCCAAAACAATTAGCAAAATGTCAGTAAGTATATACCTGTCAATAATTACTTTAAATGTAAATGGACTAAATACTCCAATGTAAAGACACAGAGTGGTTGAATGGATACAAAATTAAGATCCATATATATGTTGCCTCCAAGAGACTCACTTCAGATCTAAAGACATACAGACTGAAAATGAGAGGACAGAAAAAGGTATGTCCATGTAAATGCAAATGAATACTTCTAGAAGAAAGCATAGGCAGTACTCTCTTTGACTTAAGTCTTTAGTAACATTTTTTGAAGTGTCTTCTCCAGCAAGGAAAACAAAAGTAAAAATTTTAAAATGGGACAACCTCAAACTAAAAAGCTTTTGCACAGTGAAGGAAAATATTAATAAAATTAAAAGACACTTACTGAATGGGAGAATATATTTGCCAATGATACATCTGATAATGGATTTATATCCAAAATATCCAACTCATACAAGTCAACATCAAAAAAAAATAATCCAATTAAAAGTGGGAAAAGGATATATAGATATTTTTCCAAGGAAAGCATACAGGTGGCCAATAGTCACATGAAAAGTCTGTCAACATCACTAACCATCAGGGAAATGCAAATCAAAACTACAATAAGATGTCACTTCACACTTGTCAGAATGGCTGTTATCAAAGGCAACAAATACCAAGTGTGGGGGAGGATATGAATAATAGGGAACCCTCATGCAGTGTTGGTGAGAATTTAAATTGGTGCAGCCATTATGGAAAATAAATTGGAGATTTCTTAAAAAATCAAAAATAGAACTTCCATATGATCCAGCAATTTCACTTGTGGGTATTTATCCAAGGGAAACATAACGTTAACAAAAAAGATATATGTTCCTTGATATTAGTTGCAGCATTATTTATCATAGTTAAGATACAGAAGCAGCCTAAGTGCACAGCAACAGATGGATGGATGGATAAAGAATATCCAGTGGAATATTACTTAACCATTAAAAAGAATGAGATTTTGGCATTTGGCATCATGAATGGAACTAGAGCATATTATGTGAAGTGAAATAGACAGGGAAAGACAAATGCTGTATGACTTCACTTATATGTGGAATCTGAAAAACGAAACAATGAACATACACAATAAAATGGAAACAGTTATAAATGCAGAGAACAAACAAGTTGTAGCCAGAGGGGGAGGCGAGTGGAGGGAAGAAGGAAATAGGTGAGGGAGATTGAGATGTATAAACTTCAACTGCAAAATAAATATCATGGGTATGAAATGTACAGTGTGGGGATTATAATCAATATCTGTGTAATATTTTTGTATGGTGATGTAATTAGACTTATTGTGATGATCATTTTGAAATGTATAGAAGCACCAAATCACTATGTAATATAACAGGAGCTAACATAATGTTGTAAGTCAGTTATACTTCAAAAGCAATCAAACAAACAAACTCATGGAGGAAAAGATCATTTTTGTGCTTACCGTCAGAGGTTAAGGATGGGCAAGTATGATTTGGATGGAGGCACTCAAAAGGTACACACTTCCAATTATGAGAAAAGTAAGTACGAGGGATGTAATGTACAACAGGATAAATATAATTAACACTACTTTATGTTATATATGAAAGTTGGTTAAGGGAGCAAATCCTGAGAGTTCCTATCACACACACATAAATTTTCTATTTCTTTAATTTTATATTGTTATGAGATGATGAATGGATATTCACTAAATTAACTGTGATGATCATTTCATGATATATTAAGTCAGATCATTATTCTGTATAACTTAAACTTATACAGAGCTCCATATCAATTATATCTCTTTAAAACTGGAAGAAAAAATAAAAACATAGTATCAAGTTACCATCTCTCAATTAAGATAACCTGGAATATGCTAAATTTTGTATCGGCTGTGTGAATTGAAGAATGGTGAAGCATTGCAGTTGAAAAGGAAAAAGAACTCAAGTTGTTCTATTTATTATTAGTTGTATTCAGTCAAACCAGGTATAGGTAGCAATTCTGCTTCTTAAATATGTCAACTTAATTCTCACACACATAGATGTTTGAGAATGTTCATCACAGAATTGTTTATGGTAGTGGGAAGTTGGGGGCCCCTCTGAAAGCCATCCCTGGGGAAATAAAACCATGGTAGAAATACACCAACATACACAATGCAGCAGAAGCAACAAATATCACATATGCTCCCTGATCCAGGCATGTATACCCTGCAACACAGATATGCCCTAAAGATATTATTGAGAGAAAAATTAGGTTCTATTGAAAATATACTTTTGTAAATTAAAAATAAATAAGTAAATGCAGATACAAGTAGAATTGAAGACTTGGTGGCAGGAATTTGAGGTGGTTGCTTCTGACAGACTTTACTTTTTTCTACGAAGTAGGAGGCAAAAGCATCTGCTGGGAATCATTTAGGTAGAAGAGTGTGCAGAATAGAAAAGTTTGACTGTAAGAACTAGACAAAACAAATGTAATAATCAAAATTTCAACCAGTATTGAGGTCCAGCTGAGGTCAGTGACTATGAATTTATATTGCTAACAATTGTCTCAGTGTGTGATTTTTCTGACTGTTTTTACCTGCCCAGTAGGAGACTTGGAGAAGGCTGATAGTGAACCAGTCATAAAAGGAAAGTAAGAAATTCATTCATTTATTCAGCTAAATAAACAGATTCTTTCTACTTTTTTGTTAAAATTATTTAGGTAATAATTTACATTTACTTGGTGCTGCTATTAGAAAGCAAAAAAAAAAAAAAGCCATGATTAAAAATGGCAGAGCTTGAAACAGATCAATTTAAAGAAGGCTAAAGTATGTTTGGAAAGCTAATCAAAAGTATACTTTCAGGTAGTTACCCTTAAGAAACCTTGCTTTAAAATAGAAAAGAGGCTACCTAACTTATGAAGGGCGGATTCCAATCCTGTCACTGTCACTAATGAGCCTTATGAGTTGAGACCCCCTTCCCAAACATTTTGAACATTCTATCATCTACCATGATAGAAATGATCAGATTATTGGTCTTCACATATCTCCCAGCTATAGATCTTAGAAGGCAAAGGATTCTAGCTGAGATCTTGCAAATTACTGCCAGATTCTTAAATAAAGATAATCTCTGCTAAAGTTACTTAGATAACTATTTCATATGGGAATACAATATTTAGACAAAGTTGATTTTTAATAGGAATCTCAAGACCTATTAAGCTAGAGAATTTAGAATGCATTCTCTTTATCTTCATTTCCTGACACTAAGACGACTTTGAAGTTAGATTTTAGTGGTAACCAAATAATACAGCTGCATCCATTCTTGTAAATAAAATGAAGGGTGTATAGACAGTTAACACTGGTTTTCTGATTTACCTGAAATATAACTACTATGGAAGTTATGCATTTATGAGCATAGTTATTCATTAGGTACTACCTGAATCTTATGGTTGCTTCTCATCTTTCCTGTGGATCTATTTTATCTAAAATAACTTACCCAGAATAATCTGAAAAAACAAACAATACTTTGGGAGTTTATTCTACTGAAAAGTAAAGTAAAAATTAAATGAACCATGACTCTTCTTTGCAAAAAAAAAAATCAGAAAGACACAAGGAAATGAATGAAGCTTCAAACTCAGCACTAAGCCTCACATATAAGAGTTGCACATAGGAATACACAAATCTGATATCCCAACCACCAAAATGTAAAGTAACCCCATTCATTTTCTTCAAACACCACAATTAAATCAACATAAGACATTAGAGAAAAGAAATATGGGCAAACATATTCTAATTATTTTAAAAGACATATAGCCTAATTATATATTTTCCTGGAAGGTGAAAATAATGTATAGTATGAGGAAAAAATGTTCTGATAAAAGTGAAATTAGTACTTGACCTTCTTTGATTTTTTAAAATGAGAATTTAGAAAGATGGTAATGAAAGATGCAAGATGGCAAAACTAAGAACATTTCTCAAGCTCATCGAACAGCTGGCACATGGATTAATGTCTAACCTTCTTCAAAATAAGAACATAATAGATATGCATACATATGTATTATATGCATATATATTTATGTTTATATATAATGTACATCCACATTGTACCCATGTATGTTTGATCACATATCTAGTTAATTATTATTTCTTTCCTAGCCTAGGATTATACTTCCTACCTCTGTCCTTTAGCTGGACAGTGCCATGCAACTAATTTTGGCCAATGGATTGGGGTGGAAATGATATGCATCTCTTCCGGACTGAAGCATTCAACTGCCAGTGCAAGACCATTCTCTCTTGTGGTGACCATGGAAGCATGTGTTATGTTGGAGCCACAACATGGAAGTCAACTTCCTTGGCAAATAAACCAGACAGACCTGCAGTAGATTTTGTGTGAGCAAGAAAAAAGTACAGAAACAATTAACACAAGGAAAATCCTAAAGCCCCTCCACTAAAAAAGAAAGAAACTTTTACTGTGTCAGATACTAGGATTTTGTGTTTATGCAGAACAAATAGCCTAGATTGACTGTGATAATAATCATCATAAGATTTCAATTTTTAACTTTATTGAGAACCTCAATGATAATACACCTGAGGTAGCTCATCAGTAGACTGGTGTGGTTTCAAGTTGCTCAAGAACGCCACATTTTCTGATATAACATGTGCTCTTATTTTTATTAATATGACTATGATTGTTTTATTATTCTATGGAAACTTTAAAAAATGAATCTCATCACTCAGTAGGTCATTTTTTTAACATTTTTTATTGATTCACAATCATTCCACAATGTTGTGTCAAACTGCAGTGTTCAGCACAATTTTTCAGTCACACATGGACACATACACACTCATTGTCACATTTTTTTCTCCATGAGCCACCATAACGTTTTGTGTATATATCCCTGTGCTACACAGCACAATCCTGATCATCTATTCTACAATCCCGAAATCCCAGTCAATAGGTCATTTTTATTCATCAAGTTTATTATGTGTTGAGGAAATGGTAGATCTTAGTTTGCTTTTGTTTCTCAATCAGAGCAAATACAACTTGTTTTCAAGTTTTAGATTTATTTTCTTGCAGTTTTTCCCCCATCTCTTTACCATGAAATAAATGGCACTTAGTGCCACTTTATAATCAGAAGTTTGCTCTTTATTGTTTTTAAGAGGTTTTTACTTGTAACTTTTGTTATCGGTTTTTCAGAGATATTTGTTAAAAATCTGGATATCAGATTTAACATGTCCACTTATATTGGCTTTCATTTACATTGATATTATACTTTCTATGGAAGAATTTGGACTGTTTCAACTAGTATGTTAATGACTGATATGCCTTAGAACAAGGAGATTCTCATGCCCTTTTTTATTTTTTTCAATATAACATGCTATGAGAATACAACACTACTGAAAAAAATGTGTGCTCTTAATGTCTCATCAAAGATTCTGACCAATTTTGAAGAGGCTACTTTTCCATGAACAGATGGTTGTATGTGAACTCAGCCAAGACATCCAAAGAGTCTATCCTGAGGTCATCCTACCAGAGATTAAAAGATGCACAAATGCTAATCCAGATCTGAATTAGATAAAAATTTTTCAGTAAAATTGGATCAATTAAATAACCTGGTTTCTGAAAATCAGTTTTCAGAAAACCACAGCTGTTTGAAAATCACAGGCTAGACTCTCCACTACAACATCTCAGTGCTTCTAATGTTAATATTTTACAAAAGGAAAAAAAATTACAACTATTTTTGCCATATTCTGAAATTCTTAACTTGGTAGGAAAGATGATTATAAATGATTTTTTATTCAAATTTAAGAGATAATTTATTATTATTTATTTTCTGAGGAAATTTCATGTGAGAGTTATTAGTGGCTAACTGGAGAGTTAGAAGATCATTTATGGGCAATGTTTCTAAATTTTTTTACTACAGAGTATCAAGTATTTTATTTCAATGTTGGCAGTGATTATTTAAATTACATTTAGTTGTTGGGCATTAGGCAACAAATATCAGTCTTAGGATATGAATCATAATTAAATGATATTCATTATATTCCACAAATATTAAAGAATACTTAATGTGCCACTTACCCTTCTTCATCATCCTTAACTATTGTAGCCTAATTGAGGAAAAGAATAAGGAAGTTTCTATCTATATCAAGGTGTCAAGATAAGGTCATCAGATTGGTAATTTTCATAATAATGACAGCAAATATTGATGCATCTAGAAGTCTCTGGACTTCCCTAATGTGGCAGATGAAAAGATGCCAGAGACTCCACCTCTTTATTTCTCCTATTTGAATGTTTGTAATTTTCATAAGAAGCTTCATTTCTTTATATCCTTTTGATCGTCTTATTTTCACCTCAGATTATACTCCCCAAAGCCAATTTACAAGTATATTCAAGTACGGATAATGGTTATTTCTATTTTTGTTACGAAGAAATTCCTTTCTAAATCTGGATGCTCATAAAACATTCAGAAAGATTTCAAATCTTGTATTTTTAAAACTATGATTTTATTTGCTATCAATGTTAAAGTTGCCACATATTTCATGCACTTAAAGGTACCTCAATTACAATATTTTATGTACACAAGATATCTCTTCAGTCAAGTATAATTATAAATAGATGAATAGTAAAGTTATGTATTCATAAATTATACCCATAAACTTTATTTCATATAAAATACATGAAAAATATAGACATATATACACATATACATGTATATAGACACACATACACATATATATGAAAACTTGCAATTGAAAATAGACATATTTCATAGTTACTCTTTATTTGGAAAATTTCCGTTTAGTAATAATGCTTTGAATGGAAGTTTACAAATCAGAAGAAGGTAATGTTCTCTCCTGCAGGGTCTTACCCTTACTGTCTGGATTGACTTAGGCACTGGGAAGAAGCCAGCTTCTTCCCAGTCAGTGACAGGCAGAGAAACAACAACCCCTGAAAAATACACCTATTCTCTAGAAGAAAATGAACTGATTTTGTTCTCTCACCAGGATTATTTGTGCTAGATATGGATAATGGTCACAGGTGGTCTGATCTGATCTTTTCCTATTTTATTTGAGAAATAGCTTTTCACACTTAGGACAGTTCACTCCTATTTAGCTCTGAAAATGAAATGTCCTTGCATTTGTGACCAAACTGAAGTCACCTTCCTTTTATCTTGATCAAATCTCCTCAAAAATAGACCTTGGAAAATAGTTTCGTATTTAGAAGGTAAAAAATTGTCTATAATATACACAGCAAAAAGTGAGATGTAAATATGGTAATTTGATCATTTTTTACTATTAATTTAGCATCTAATATTTAATTTCACAACTTGAACTACTCTAAACAGTTTGTACTAAACTTTCATTGAAATAGTTATTTTGATATGAGATGTAAGTGTCAAAATAATTTTAATTTTATAATCCTTGATTAAACTATTAGTTCAAACTTATTATTTGGATGAATTTAAATAGTTCATGCAAAACAACTGAACGTATTCCTAGCAAATGTAATATACAGAGAATAAGGTCATGGGTCTGGAAGGGGAGTAATTAGATGTATAGTCAGACATTTTCCCTTATTTATTAGATAATATTCCTGTATTTTAAAAGTAAAGAATAAAATCAAATAGTATTGAATTCATACTAACTTCTTTGTTTCTTAATGGGAGTAGAAGGAGATTCCCTAACATTCTAACAAAAACTAAAACCACATCAGGACTAGCTGTTTCCTTGAGTCATTGACTCTTCTCCATTATACTTGCAGCTACAGTGGTCCCTTTGCATCCACAGAGAATTGGTTCCAGGACATCCCCAAGAATCTCCCTCCATCAACACACACTTCAGATACCAAAATTCAGAAATGCTAAAGAATCCGCGGATACACGGAGGGTCTGCTGTGCTGATAATGATTGTGGGAAAGAGACCCTAAATGCCCAACCAAAAGATTAGCTATCTCTGAATCAATAGGTTTTGAGGAATGGATTGCACTGGGACAAAAATATGAATTTATTCCTTCTAGTAATGAAAAAAATAGAAGAATTTAAGAAAATCATGTCTTTTCAGAATTCCTTTCCAACAGTTCATTTACATTTGCTCACCTGGCAGGATTCTTTCAGTCCAACTTGTTGAATTATTTCCAAGTTGAGCCACAAAAATGAATGTTTGGGACACTTTAAAATTATGTTTAGCATTCCAGTCAGTTTTAAATGAAGGACAATTTGTACATAGTTTATTATATTCTGGTGAAAATATTTAAATCAAATATTAAAATGCATATTATTTAAAAATACCTAATAATGGGGGGAAAGGTGTAGGTCAGTGGTAGAGTGTGATGCCTAGCATGCACGAGATCCTAGGTTCAATCCAAGAATTCTATTGAAAACAGATAAATAAATAAACCAAATGAATTCCCCCTTCCAAACAACAACAACAACAACAAAAATAAAAATAAAATACCTAATAATGTTACTGTGAGGGTTTTGCTCAGGCAAAATTACTGATTTTCTAAGATTTTGTTGATATATCATTTTCCTCCAAGATTCTGTGCTTTGCATTTCTCTAGAGCTGTTTAATGTTGCTTATATTTCATGATCATAGTAACCTCATTTTTTGAATAGGTAATTTAGTTCTCACCAGGAACACTTGAAAAGAAATGGAAACGCATTCTATAATGACAGACAAACTCTAAATATTGAGTCACATATATACTGACAGTTTCTGATGCCACAGCACACTGCTCACTCACTTAATTTGCAGTTTAGCACCACCTTTTATAGACATTAATAAATTATACTTTTCTAAATAATGCATCCCATTGATAGCATGACTCTGATTATTTTTTCCTCATATGCTTTAGTTTGTATATGTTCTACTTCAATTAATTATCATCTTGTCACTATAAAGTAAAGCTCTCTGATTTCTTCACTTTGGAATATATACTGCAAACTTCCATTAAGTAACCTTATTTTGTAAATTTTATTAAACTCTTATTAAAGATCTGTTCTCACTTTTTTCCAGACCATTAATATCAGCGTTATTTATCTGAGTCTTCCTTTAGGGTGTCTATGTGTATATTTATCATAATCATTTTCTAGTGGTCTGTTATTTGACCATCCATTACTATAATAATGTTATGGGTTTATATTGTACTTGAATCCATATTCATGAATTCAAGCATATGAATTGATATTGTATAAAAGTTATATAACACATTATAAAAATGCTTTGCTAAAATCAAAACAACTGTTATCCTTCTTAATACTGACAATTAGTTTAGTTTATAAATAAGTTTTTTTTTCTTAAATATATTCCATTTATTATACATGACTCATTTGCCCTATTAGGGATTAAATTAAATACATATTTATAAGCTACAGTATATGTTGTTTCTTTTATCCAACAAGGCATTGTATTTACTTAGTTCTTAAATGTGTACATCTTTGTAAAGCATGCCTAGTGTCACAGATTTTTTGGTGTGGAATTTCAATAGTGTTCCAACAATTATTCTCACAGAGGATTGTAGATCAGCGGTACTTACCATTTAATGCATTTTATATCCCACCTCTTCCAAAAAGGGATTTAAGCTGTTGGTTAAATCATGATTTAAGATGCATACTAATAGATCTGGAAGAATGTGAATTTTCATATGTTTGGTTGCATAAGGCTAGCAGCTCTTGATTTTTTTTGTGTGTGTTTGTCTTAAGCAGAAATTTTTCCAGAGTCATTTTGTGTTAAAAATTTTTAAGAGAAAAATGCACAGTTTGGGCTTCATTTAAACAGTTGAAAGAAAGATAGCATGGTACGGTATGACAACCATAAGAGAGAGTCTAGATAAACCTCAGTTCCTGATGATGCTTAATCATCATAGCTGAACCATGATAATTCATCATTTAGGTATGATTTTGCAGTGCAAACCATGACCCAGAGGTAATGTTGAGAAATTGACAGCTGTTTTTACTTCTCATGTTTGTGACAAAACAATATCCTAGAGTAAAAAGTTCCCATATTTTTTCTGTCTATATTTTTGTTTTGTTCGATGGTTTTATTTTACATCTGCTATTTAAGATTGCTATAATTCAGAAGAGAAGGGAAAGTAATACAAAGTAAATGACAAAACATGACATGAATGGCAAGATTCTCAAAGCTGAATAACAAAAAGTATTGATGTGAGTCTTGTTAAGTTTTGTGATGCTTGTTTTCATACTCAGAGTATGGTCTCTGTTGGTGAATGTTCCACATACAGTTGACAAAAACATGTACTCTCCAGACGTTCGTTGCAGTCTTTTTTATGACAGTTTGATCAAGTTGATTAATTTTTTAGGTCTGCTATATACTTACTGAAGTTTTGTAGATATGTTCTATATTTTATTAAAGGAGAGTTAAAGTCCAGAGTTATATTTGTGGACTTATCTATTTCTTTAAATTGTATTATTAATTGTATATTTAAACTCTCTTAAATGCATACATATTTAGAATTGTTATGTATTCTTGGAGAATTCCCTCCTTTATTATGTAATGACAGTTTATATCTCTGGTGATATTCCATGGTCAGATAACTACTTTGACATCTATTCTCTCTTTTAATTAGTGGTCCATCCTTTTACTTTTAACTTACATTATTGTATTTGAAGTGAGTTTCTATTAGATAGAACAGAATTAGTTTTTATTTTTTCACCCAATTTGACAACGTCTTAATTGATAGGTTCAGAACATTCATATTTTATATGATTGTTGCTATGTTTGGCTTAAAATATAGCATTATGCTGGCTGTTTTCTATTTGTTGCACTTGCTCTTGTTTCTTCTCTCTTTATTTGCCTTCTTTTGTATTAATTGATCATATAGTATAATCCTGTTCAAATCTGTGTTGACTTTTTATTTATACCTCTTTTTAAAATGTTGTTTTCTTTATTTTTGCAGTTGCCCTGGGATTTACAATTTTAAATAACTAGTCTACCTTCAAACAGCAGCACATTTCTTCATGTATAGGAAAGGGACTATACCTAAAGTATCTTCCCAGTTTTTTTCTTCTGTATCTTGGATTAATGCTGTCATACATTTTTTTCACATATGTTATTAACAAAATGCATTGTTACTAATTTTCTGAGCTTCTTGGATCTATTACATGTTATTACTTTTCTCAACATGTGATATTCCTTATCCAGTGTATGGTTACCCAAACAATGGCTGTAGGTTTCTTTAGAGAAGAACTAGGGAAATCATTACCAAAGCAACTTAACTTTGTTGTTTCAGAGTTCTTTGTTGTTGTTTTCTTTTTTTCTCAGATGGACCAAGTCTTTCCTCAGTTAAATTTTTCTGAGTCAGAGAATTGGCTCAAATCTGGAAACAGGGCAAGGGATCATAGTACAGTACTGATACCACTTCCCTCAGCCTCTTGATCACCCATGTTAACCAGGAACTCAGATTCCTTAAATAAAAGGGTCTAGATAACCCCACCAGGTAAGCAGTTTTGACCTGCAAAGGCTCCAGCCAAAAATAAGGGGAATTTAGAATGGTTGGTGGAATTGCAGAGAAAACAGATGACCAGCAGCAGTTGCAGCCTCAGGACCAGTGCTGTATTTTTCCCACAACTTTTCCTACTGTATGATTCCCCCCATTGGGTTGGGGAATGGGAGTACAAACAGCAACAACAACAACAACAACAACAACAAGAATCTTAAGGAGCTATTCCCAGATGAGATAAAATTACTGCGCAAAGCAAAAGGACTTGAGCAGAGCAAAGAATGGATGATGGTGCATGCTGTGATCCGACAGCCTGCTCTTCTCTTTAGGAACTTGGTGCATTCCCAGACAGAGTGCTAGTTGCTGATGGTTCTTAGTTGAGTGCTTACATGGAATTTGTCCTTCTGTGGGGAAAGTTACAGCCCCTCACTAGCTAACCGGGGTTGCCTTAACCCACTGATTGGTAGCACAGAGTAGAGTAGCTTAGCCCTCTAATTTCAACTCTCACCAAGTCAAAGGTACCATCCTAGCTCCAGAGTTCTTAGTGGGATTGGCCAGCATTTCTGATGCTGAGTCACAGTTCTGTGTCTCCCACTTTCCAAAGATGCCCCACTTCGCCTTTTACATGTACTGTTCTAAGAGCACTCTGCGCATCTGATCTGCTCATGAATATCTCCCTCACAATTTATTTCCTAGGGAAGTTGGCCTAAGATGCTGTACTAGAGAAAAGTACAATTTTTCTTGACTATGTATGATTTCTGTTTCTTGAATAGATTTTCTACTTTACTCACTTTTTTATTGAAGTATAGTCGATATACAATGTTGTGTTAATTTCTGGCAAACATCATTGTGATTCATTTACATATATATATTCCTTTTCAAATTCTTTTTCATTATAGTCCATTACGAGGTATTGAATATAGTGCCCTGTGTTTAGGTCTAATGACCTGAAACTATGTCAACCAGAAAATTCATGTGATAAAAGTTTAAGAACATACCTTTTTGTGATTCCCTTTCCTCCCCATTTACCAGGCTGTTTCATTTATTTATTCAGATATTTTGCATTTTTTCATTATTTATTTCTTGGTTTTGTGTTGTTGCTGTTGCTTTGGAAGAGTTGATATTTAAAAGCATTTACCAGACTTTATCTCAATTTTTTCATGTATTGAATAAGCATAATAATACCTGCATGTGTAGCCAGAGAAATAAATGAAATAGTGTATGTAAACCATTTCTTACAGCAACACTCATAATAGATATATTTGTTATTTTATATCCTCTCTTCTCTGTACTTTAACATATGGATTTCAAAGTCCGTACCATACAGCATCTTTCATAGTACAGCCCCAGTCAACTCAGCAAAACACTTGATTATAGCTCTGTTCATCTTAGTCCATGACACTAGTTTCTGCATGGAATCAGGAAAGAATAGAAAGAGAAAAACCCCCTCATTTGAAATAAGAAGATTTTCTGTTCCTAATTACAACTAATGAAACTATTTATAGGGAGTAGACAACTTGAGTGAGAGAGAAGCATCTCCTTTACTTCCCAAAGCTTAAAAATACATATGCATTTATGTGTATGTATGCAAGTGTGTATGTATATATATATATATATATATATATATATATCCCCACAGGAAACAAATACACACACACACACACAGTAGGTTTGGGTCTGCCTTGCTTATTGGAACTTAAAGATAGACAGGATAGGATCCAGAAAAGTAAACTGGAAAAACATAAAAATAAATGGGTCAAATTTTCCTTCAGCTCTTTTTAAAGAAAGAGATAGAAAGGATTTTTGACCACATCCTTTGTTTCCAAACCAATTAACTGTAGAAAAAACTGAGAGTAATTCAAAGCAAAAAAGAAAAAAAAATCTTGAGTGAATAATACACTATTATGAGAAGCCAGCAAAGTGTTCCTTACAGGACCATAGTAAATATTTTATGTTTTCAGGCCACCTAAATTCTCTTGTGCACATTGTTCTTTGTGTTTGTTTTGCTTTTTGCTTATTTATGCAGCTCTTCTAAAGTGTAAAAATTATTTTTAGTTCATGAGCTGTACAAAACAGCTTATGAGCTGGATTGTGCCCAGGGGGCCTTAGTTTGCCAACTCCTAGCTACAGCATTTTCTATCCTGTATACTTTTGAATGGTAAATGTAATGAATGTACTCAGTGGCTATGGGTAGTGATATGGGTCTGGTAAAAAAGGGAAGAACCTTCTATGATAACAAACTTGACTTCTATTAATTCAATGGAACATAGTATATGGACTAGGAGTATTACACTCATTCCTTTCTTTTTGTTTTTAAAATTTTTGGGGGGGTGTAATTAGGTTTGTTTATTTGGTTATTTATTTATTTTTTGATGGAGGTACTGGGGATAGAACCCAGGACTTCATGCATGCTAAGCACATACTGTATCACTGAGCTATTTCCCTCCCCCTCATTTCTTATTTGACTGTAAACTGTCAAGTGAGTGGGAGTGGTTATAATCAGAACCAACATACTCACCATGACTTAGCACCCTTATTTTACACAGAGTGAACACCTTGAGGAAAGAAAATCTATCAAAATTTTTTACCATCTTCCCTTAAGAATGCACTTCAGAGCTTCTTAGCACTTTTTTTTCCTTTTATGTCATCCTTAAAATGTGGCCAGTTGCTGGAGAGCAATTATGGTTGACACTGAATTTAGGTAGTGATGCTGCCTCTACTGAACTAAGGCTGACTCATTGCCAGAAATGCTACTCTTGGCATTCTGTGTTTTGAATAACTGATAGATGACTATGGACTTTGAAAAATATCTATGATATGGAATCAAGAGAATTAAAACTTTTCTAAAAACAAGAAGACCACAAGCAAGAATTTTCCCTCAAAATAAAAAAAAATAAATATAAATTGTAGTTATTGGAAGCTTCAACAAGAAAAGTATACTTTAAGAGTTTATGAAACAAGTCTGATCCTCGTTACATTCTTTTATCTATTTCAATAATAATAACCAACATAATGATTTGATGATAACTAGAGTAATAGTCTGAATTCTCTATAAAATGTATCAATTTGATGGAATTGCAAATAACTCGAATTCCATATCCCTTGCCACTTCCAAACACAGTTTCAGAGCTGAAGCACAAGTAAATCTATAATTTGATGCATTTACATTTATTCTTTTCTTTAAACTACATGAAAAACTAGCTTGAGAGTCTATTAATATCAAAGTGGGAATTTTAACGGTAAAGAGCTCAGGGCATTTGACTTAAAAACAGCAATTACAGCAATACAGATGTGTCACATATTTAGCCAATAGCTTCAGGCATAAAAATGTACATTATCCTGGAATAAGGGAAATTTTAATTCACCCATCTTTAGGTTTTCAATAAATCCTAGGAAAAAATGTGTGTAAGAAACAACGTCCATAAAGATTTTTTAAATAAAGTGTGCTGTTTGGATATCTCACCTATAGTTTTGACTCAGCATTTCCAAGAACATGTTGAAGGTTATTTTCAAAGTTGAGAAAACTATTTTGGATTGCTTAATTATTCACTTTTGATTGTTTATTTGGGTTTCATATTTCTAAAATTTGTTGTAACATTTTTCAAAATATCCTTATGATATATATTAGAATTTTTGTCTATAAATCACTAATGAAGAACCAGAGGCATGGAGACATTAAGGGTCTTGACCTTAGGGTGAGTCAGTTAGGGAGAGATGAAATTCTACAATACAGATCTCTTTAAATCTTCACGGTTATTTATTGGAGGATATTGTATAATTTCTATTAATGCATTGAAACCCTGTTTGCATAAGAAAAAAAACTAATGTAAAAACCATTATTTTTATTTTAAAAATGTGTAAGGAATGCGGAAGCTAAGTTTTTCCAGTATGAGACCATTTCCTTTTTGTTCTAAAAAAGTAACTACTATATATCTGAGTAATCATAGGTAGTGATTGTTACTACTTAGTTTAAATGATGATATGCACTTTTTTTTCTTTTGAGGGACAGATTTTTGAGGGTCAGAATTCTAATTGTTTGCATTAATTAGTTTTTTAATTTAGTTTATTATTACAACTGGGTTATTGAAAAATATATTCTTAATATCAAAAAAATCTAGGAATCATGACTATTGTATAATATTATACATTGCAACTCCTTTGTTGTATATACCAAACAAGCTCTTGCATATACAACTCTTTTCATCAGCTGCTTCTTAAAAATCATAATGTCAATTGTACATTTAAGCTAAAGAATGAACCCCAGAGCATGCCCATTTGTCTAAACAAATAAGTATATTTCCAACAAAGTTATGAGGACAAATTGTTCTTTGAACAGAGGTGATGGATGTGAGTGTTTAAGAAATTATGAATTATTGAAAAGCACACGGTTTAATATACTGCTCTCCATTTCTATAATCTTATTCTTGAGAGATATTATTGACTTTGGAGAATTTTTACTAAAATTGTCAAAGTAATATTAACATTAAAGTGTCCCCAGGTTAACAAAAGGTAACTACAATCAAGAAAAGATGCATTAAAAAGGCAATTGAACATTGCAGAAGTAAAAACTCAATATATATGAGTTTTTAAAGATATATATTTATCCTTAGTAAATTTAAAAACAAATTTAAAGTATATTGATTAACTTTGTTTTAACTAAAATCTATGTGTCAAAAATAGAGGAGTAAGCAATCTCAATAAGTTTAGCCATGATATTAAAAAAAAAAAACAGAGGAACAAGATCACTGTTGTGCCTACCTCAATTAATATGTAAACATTTATTTATTCATACACTGAGATTTTTGCCTCTTTTAGTAGCCCATTGCTACTGTGAAAAATGAATATTATATTTTAAAAGACAATTTATATTTATAATTATGTAAAATAATAGAAATAATCTTCTCTACAAGAAAGTTAGTCAGTTAAAGGGTTATCCTAAATTGAAATGAACACCTCTTTTACAAATATGAGGTGAAAAACCATAAGAATGTGTAGAGTTAATATAAACTAAGGGAAAAAAAACATTCAAAGTATACGTTAAATAATTTCCCCTTAGCTGTGTGTGTGTGTGTGTGTGTTTGTGCGTGCGTGTGTCTGTTCTGGAGCAAGGGGAGCATTCCTTACTACCAATTTGCTTTTTAAATGAAAGGTCAAAGTTTGAATGAAATTGAAAAGAAAAGTATTGAAACTGTTTCCAAGGTACAAATAAGGTTAGTAATTGGAGCAAACAAGTATGCTAATAAGGCAGAAATTAGTCCAAGAAAAATTGTGAGCACAGTCTTTTTCTTCCTTAATCTTTAGAAAGGTGGTTCATGCAATTAGAGGTAATCATTTATGTTCACAGAGTGGTACGCAAGACTTGGAATGATTTCCAGCCACAGCAAGCAGTTTATCCACAGTGCTGAAAATTATCCTATTTCTTCGCATGTTCAATTGTGCACCCAAAATCTTAATTGTGACCTCAAACATTTCCTCTGGGGGGAAAAAAAAAGTTCTATGTTTGAAAAGTCAAGTCCTCTAATTATAATTTTAAAATATTGGTTCCTTATTATTTTCAAATCTCTTTTGCATTATTAAAGTTTAGATTTTTTTACCAGAATAAAGATTTTCACGTTGGGAGGCCTGCCTTTTAATTTTGTAGACGTTCAAGTAATACAATTTGTACTCTTCTGTGCTGGCTTCTCTCATTCAATTGTTTAATTATGGGATTTATCTATGTTGTCGAAAATTATTTAAAGTATTTTTAAACAATTATTTAAAGTATCAATTCTATTCTTTGCACATAATAAGTTGAAATTTGGGCTACAGTTAGTAGTATTTTACTTTCTCTCTCTCCACATCCTTCTTCTTTTCTTTTTTTTATTTTCCTATTTTATTTTATTTTATTTTATTTTATTTTATTTTATTTTATTTTATTTTATTTATTTATTGACGTATGGTCAGTTACAATGTTCTGTCAATTTCTGGTGTACAGCATAATGTTTCAGTCATACATATATTCCTTTTCATATTTTTTTAACATTTTTTTACTGATTTATAATCACTTTACAATGTTGTGTCAAATTCCAGTGTTCAGCACAATTTTTCAGTCATTCATGGACATATACATACTCATTGTCACATTTTTTTCTCTGTGATTTATTATAACATTTTGTGTATATTTCCCTGTGCTATACAGTGTAATCTTGTTTATCTATTCTACAATTTTGAAATCCCAGTCTATCCCTTCCCACCCTCCACCCCCATGGTAACCACAAGTCTGTATTCTCTGTCCATGAGTCTATTTCTGTCCTGTATTTATGCTTTTCTTTTGTTTGTTTGTTTGTTTTTGTTTTTGTTTTTTAGATTCCACATATGAGTGATCTCATATGGTATTTTTCTTTCTCTTTCTGGCTTACTTCACTTAGAATGACATTCTCTAGGAGCATCCATGTTGCTGCAAATGGCATTATGTTGTCAGTTTTTATGGCTGAGTAGTATTCCACTGTATAAATATACCACATCTTCTTTATCCAGTCACCTGTTGATGGGTCCGACTTCTTTTCTTTCCCAGTACTTTCCCATTCATGGAGCAGTATCTTCCCCTTTTTCTTGATTTATATTTGTTTTGGTGAAAAATAATCCCCAGTTGATTTGTAAAAATGAATCTATGGGAAATACCTTTAAAGTTCTTGTTCATCAGAAAATTATGACATTCTCTACCTCCACTTGATTGGAATAGAAATCTCCATTATAAATTATGTCCACTGAGAATTTTGAAATTATGGCTCCTTAATCTTATTCTCTTTTCTGATTGATATTAAGATGTTGTGATTTATTTCCAATCCTTGGATAATTTTTCTTTCATTCTGAAAGGATTTAGAATCTTCACTCTACTTCTGACGTTCTGAAAATTCACACTGACATGCACCTTGGTCTGGGTCTTTCATTTATTTCTCTCTAGGTCCTGTATGGGCCCTTTCACTCTTGAAATGATTACCTAGAGTTGAAAAAAAATTTTCCTGGTTCATTATTTGAATATTTTCTCTTCATTTTACGTATTCTTTCTTTCAGAAAATGCTGTTGGCTGGAGCTCAAGTGTCCTGAATTAATTTGTTTTCTGTGCCTCAAAAATGATTTCATCAATTCAATTTTCCAACTCTTCTATTAAATTATTTATTTTGACTCTCATAGCTTTTATTTTCTTGTATCCAGTAGGTTTTTTGCAATCTTTTTCTTGTGTGTTATGGGGGCAATAGTTATTCTCTTTGAGGATGTTAATTAGAATTTACATTTTTGACACTTTATTTCACTGCATTTACTGTCTTCTTTTCTTCTCCTTACTATTATTTTTGTTTTGTTTTGTTTTGTTTGACTTCTGTCTTTCCTAGTGGAGGCTTTCAACAAATTCTACTGATCCCTTTTTGGTCTTTTACATTTAAAAATTAAGTACTAAAAAGATGAGTGAAAGTTTTGATAAGAAAAGTTTTGCTTATCTGGTGGAATTGAACATAAGATGGTCAAGGAGTAAGAAATATTTCTGGAGTCATCCTAAAAGTCAGTGTCCAGAGACTTTCTCTCTAAGACTCTAATTTTTTCCAGGAAAAAAAATCCTTGTAGTGACTGAATAGAGGAAATTAGTCCTGTTTTGTTCTCATTATTAATTGAGCTGCTTTTTATTTAATATCCTGCTTTCTCTCTCATAGTCTACTTCTGCCATGTACTGTGTCTATGCCTCCCAATCCAGGATTTTTGCTTCAATTTCTCCAGTTTATATACTTCCTAATTCTTTGGATGAATGGACAGTGAAGATATTTGTGTTCCAGAGTTGTTACAGCTTTCTGGGGACCTGATTTAACTCTCTCTGCAGACTTTAGATCAGCCTCTTACCTTTTACTGCCTGTTCTCACCCCTGTCTTCCAAAGTAGTTTCTGCAACCACCTTCTATATATTTCAGGAGTCCTTCAGGGAAAGCTGGCTTGTTTCTAATTGAGACCTCCCTCTCCAGGCAGCAAAGATTTCAGGCACCGAATACACTGTCCACTTCCAACTACTGTGCTTTATCTTGACAGTTCTCTCCTAGTATTGCATATAGATTTTTCTTTATTTTTTCGCTTTGTTTTCAATAATTTTCAAGTCAAGGAAGGAATACACATTCTCTACCTTGACATCTTAAAATTGTTCAAATTGCTTTTCATCAAATAATTTTATATTGTGTTTGATAATTTCTGATATTTACTGGAATGTTTAACTTTAGTCTTTTTGTTTCTTTTTATTAAATTTATATTACTAATATTATTTAGCTATTGGATAGTTGTTGGATAACCAAAGCAAACTAAAGGCTTTGAAAAGGTATTGCAAAATAAATGTATTATTCCTTTAGGCTTTTTACATACACTTTTAATATCCGAATACAGATATATGCGTAGTTTCCTAAGATTTTATCTCTGTCTATTTGATAATTTTCATTCCAAATTTCATTGAAATATGTTGTTAAAAAGTCAAAATTAATGATAAGTATAGAGATAAGGGCCAGTCTCTTAAGTTGCACACCATGTCCCTCTGGCCTGCAGAGTTATAAACACCTACTAACTATTACAAATCAAAAGCGCTTGGCTCAAACACTCATAAAGTAGGCATACGAATACTGGCTGATTGCACTTATACAAAATTTTTACAGCTGAATCTATTGCATTGAATTATATATTTAAAAACATGGTTTGGAGAAAAGACCCAGGGATTGAAATTTTTTGTAATTTCTCAAAATCTCTTATTAATCATATATATTTTCTCCATCTATGTATTTTGTCCAGTTCTTTCTCTTATGAGTATGATTACATGTTTCCTGAGTTCCAGTGGTAGAAGTACCTCTTAAACTCACCTGTGCTTGTATATATTATTCTGTTGGATGTTACCACTAGTTTTGCTATGCTGTTCTGTGTTTCATTAGACTTCTCAATGTGCACAATCAACATATTTTATGTTTTCATGTGTATCTGATTACAGTTGGTGGCCTTACACAGAAGAGGGAAATCATACACACATTCTAAAAGGTTCTGGATAATTTACTCTCCTATTGTGTTTCACCTTTTTCCAAAATTAACCACTCTTGAAGAAAAATGTAGCACTTTGGTTCAGCTGCTTCAAAAGAGTATCAAGGATTTTATTTTAAACTAACTTGTCATTTAAATGTATTTTTTGCTTCCTAATCGACCTAGTTAAAAACTCACTTTAAAAATTCCATTACTAAAATGCGTATACTGACAAACTAGATTAAAGTACATCTTAATAAATATTTATATTAGATAGTTAATTTTTGTACGTTTTGAATCACTTTATAGCATTGTAAAAACCAGGACACCAGAGACAATCTTTTGTGTATTTAACAATTTGGAACACTCAATAACTTTTAGGTAACTATTTTACAGAGCATTTTTGACAACAACTCAAGTTTCTGAACTCTTGTTCAGGTTGCAATTCTTGCAATGTAGTAAACTTAATTATTGTGTTTTGGATTTTTATTTGAAAACATTGCTATAACAATATTTCCCTATATAATGTATTTTAAGAAGAACCATATAATCATAAGGGTATATAAACATTTGCCAATTCAGGATATAATTATAATCCTACATTTATGCTGTATTTGAAAATCCAGTCTTCTTTAGGAGAATATTCTCATTGGGGATGTAACCTTTCAGTCAGAAGAATTAAGAGTATCTCTCAACATAAGCAATATTAACGTATAGTCAGATAAACTACGTATTTTGATGTTAAGTGAACAATACTCCTGGAGAATGGGTAAGAAAATAATTCAGCTAACCATCTCGTATACTTAGGGTCATAGTAAAATTATTTTTATAGCTAAAGCACAGCTTATTATTGTAATTCATAGCATTTCAAAATTTGTACCCAAAGCAAATTTTTATAGAACAATTATTGAGAAGATAAAAAGGAGTTAGTAACAAAAATGCTGACATATCCGTAACTAGACTCATGCAACCAGACTTTGCTATAATAAAGCACAGTTTTATTAAGTACTTAATTAATTGCCATATTAAAATGATGGGGTCCCAATTCATAAAAAATGACTTATGAGAAGGCAGGCTTCTTTGGCTGTGTTAACTGAAAATGCAAGCTGTGCATACCACTTAATTAAGAAAAATGGAATCAAGCAATAGATAGTGTGGGTGTTTAGTCTGGGAAAGAAAATTGCAGGTGTGTGGGGATTAGGAGGAGTGATCATGATGTTGTCAGCTGACAGTACCGTTTACTGGAAGTGGCTCAAGCTAAAGTTTCATATATTTACCCAACTGAAACCAATAGAGATGCTCAGAGGTTTATGCTATAGATTTTACTATTTTTAAAATTTTTTTACTTATTTTTTTATTTTCAATCTAGAGTGGCATTTAAGACATGTGTGCAGTACTCCTAACTGAAGACCATATACCCAGTGTCATTTGAGGCAGTTAGATGAAATGCGTCTTAATAGTAAGATATACTTATTCTATTGCAAGTTTTGTACCAAGGACTTTATATGGATTAATTGCTGTTTCTCTCAACAACTCTTTCAAGTTCATTCCAGTTTTACAAATGGAGGGTCAGGGACATTTAAATAACTTTTCTCAAGCCGCACAACATGTAGTGGAGGAGATATATTCCTAACAAAGTCAGTATGCATGACTGCACAGCCTGTGCATTTAAACTTTATGCTATCACTGTTTTAATAATATCACCTGTGAAACCATAGTCATTTTCAAGCTCCATGATGTAAGATTTTGGGCAATAGAGTTTTGTGTATAAATTACCCTAATTACTTTAAATTTCCTTCCAAGAAAAAAAAAAAAGGACAAGAAATGATCATATCTGTTCAGAGACCATAAGGATGACTGAAGTTGTGACAGGAAACATGGTTTTCCCTAGTGGTTAATCTTGAACCCCCCCCCAATAATTCTTTTCCAGAGCTGGCTGTCTATTACAGTCATTACGTTAATGAAATGAAAGGGAGACTTTTCTTTCCTAAAGAAATAGAAATAGAAGTTTTTAGCTGGCCCTCCCAAAGAGCTATTCATCTTTATCATCAATTTATACAGCAATGAGTCACCGAAGCCTCACAAAATGTAAAACAATGAGAAGTAAACAGTCATTATAATAGGTTAAACCTCATCGCTAATTCATTGGGTTCTTAGTTTTTAAAAATATAGATCCTAATTTTCTAAAATATTTTATTCATTGTACCCTCATTCAAATTAGCAAGTTTCACCTTCCCCACCCCATTCTATTTTTCAGGAAAGCGTACCTAAATTTTAGCTCTCACTTCTACCCAAAATCTGATCAAGATAGTCTAGGCACCATAGAAAGATCATTTAATTATGCTTTACAGAACATATTATTTCTCAAATTTAATAATATTATATATTACAAAAACAGATAAAATAAAATTTAATGCTAAAATGAAATATTTCTAATCATTCAAAAAACTCAAGAAACTTTCTCTTTTAGTGACTACAACAATAAGGCTTTAAAATTAAAACAACAATTTTCATTTTTCTGCAAATAGCCTTGACTGCCAAAAAGGTAAGATTTTGTTCTTAAGTTATACCTGGGCAACTGAAGCAGTGTGCTATTTAGATAATTTTGACTGCATTAAATATCACTATGCCAGACAACCAAATGATAAAGTATTTTTACAGTAAAATTATAAAGTATTTTAAAACTTCTAATATAACATACTAGAAATACAACAAGAAGTTAAGAAACATGAAGTGAGGATTTTAAGCAACATCAACAAAGGATACAAGAACAAAATTAATCTATTTCTCTAGAAAATAAGTTTAAATGAATATATTCGGAAATTGAAATAAGAATACAGAAAAACAAAGACTGAAGGAAAAAAATCAGTTATTTACCTGATTTCCAGTAGAGTGTTTGGGAGCAAGATGACACAGATAAGACACTGAAACAGTCATTTGGTTTTGAGTTCCTAATGAATATCTAAAAAGAAAAGAAGGCCACCTAAATATACACTTTTTACTCACTCGCTTCCTTTCTGTAGCTATAGATTTCCTATACCGGATATTTCATTTGAATAGAATAATATAATATATGGTCTTTTGTGATTGGCTCCTTTCACTTATTGTAATGTTCTCAAGGTTCGTCCATGTAGTAGCTTGTATCAGTACTTCACTGTTTTTGTAGTAGAAATAGTCTATTTATGGATGTAGACTGTTTTTTCCATTCATCAGTTGTTGATAAATATTTGGGTTGTTTCTAGTTTTTGGCTAATCTGAATGATGTTGCTATCAACATTTACATGCTCATTTTTGTGTGGACATAATTTTCAACACTGTTTCTAGTTTGTTACTTTTCTTCTCAGTCTTCTTATTGTGCCTATTTTGATAACTAACTTGGCATAGGCAGTATATGTTTTTGTTATGTAAATGAGGTATATATTAATAAACAATTAGGTCTTAGTCTTAAACATTTTTATACCTTGGGCAATATTTGGAACTATTAAATTGCATTATGGCATATATAACTTCTGTATTGTAATGAATGGATGAAATGTGACACATAACTGTCTTACCTCGTAGTTAGCAAGAGCTGAGAAGCCCCAGAGATGCATGATTGACTAGATGTCTGTTTCCAAATGAGATTCATAAATGTTAAAGCAGAGCTTTTTGATGTATCTGTCATATCTACTTCCTTTTACTGTTATTCTAATTATAAATATTTGAAATGAAGATATTGTGTGATATGATTCACATCCCTACCAGAAATGTTAGCTTCCTTCTTTATGATTCTGTGCTAGACATATGTGCTATACAGCTTAGAACAATTCTGATAAAAATGTTAAAAATGTATAAATTACCCTTCCCCTTTCTTTTTTTTAATAGCATCACTGAACCATATTAATGATTCATAGCCAGAAGGATTCCATGTAAGCCCATAGCAATCCTCAGAGATTTATAAGCCACAACATTCATTATATCTTCCACAAATATTCCAATTAAACTTGATGCCTAAACTCTAGCTAAAACTATGTCTAAACATCTTTTACAAGTAAATGGTTTACTACTCTGTGGACTACAAATTCTTGAAAATTAATGAAAAGCATATTTTTTATATATTCTTATCTATTTTAGTCATTTCCCACAATTTTCATATAATCCAAGAAATTAGTGCTATCTTTATTATTAAATTCACATATTTCCCCAATCAGTGTAGCTGAATGATTACATAATTACAAAAATAACAACAAATTAATAATCATTCTTTCTTTTTCATTTTGTTAAGCCAAAAGGCCACTTTTGAATAAATATCCATGCCAATACCCAATAGAAACTTGAATTGAAGATAGCTAGAATGCAATTCAGATCAAAGAAATCTGACTTGAAATGAGCTAAAATATTTTTTTAAGTTATAACCACAATTGTTATATAGCTCATAGCTTCTTAACAAGCAACATACACATGGGACAAGAGTGTTTTCTATCACTTTTTAAACTGAATATAATTCTTATCATATTTATTTCAAAAGGAAAGCAATGCAATTATGTTAGATGTCTTCCCCTCTTTAATCTTGAGCTCTCCTTTCCCTTTTCTTATATGTCTTTCTTTCCCTTTCTTCTTTCTGTCCAGGAATTAACAGCCAGCTACTTAAATTCACTAATTCATCCATTTAATTATTCACAGCACACATGAAACATCTGTTATATAGACACTGAGTTTTATTAGTTAAACCATTTTTTTTAATCACAGAAGATGAAAGCTCATTATATAGACTGATGTCCCTGTTACTCCCTGGGAGTTTCTATTTTAACTCCTTATTTTACCATCTTAAGGAAAATAAAAGGAGGGTTATTTTACCATGTTAAGGAAAATAAAAGGAGGGAAGTATAGTATAAAACATTTTATGAACTAAAGAAGAGATAGAGATAGCTATAAGACACAATATGGAAAAAATAAACACATGTATGATGTTTTCACAAATAAAAATGGTAATATTTACTTGCTATCAAATTCCCATCTGAATGACAGATTTTTGAGGGTAAAATTAAGCTCACTATGTCTGAGCTTAATTTTATATATTCATTTTCATTAAAGGTTATTACAAGATATCTAATATAGTTCCTTGTGCTATACAGAAGAAATGTGGTCTTCTTAATCTATTTTTATATATAGTGGTTAACCTTTGCCAATCTCAGACTCCCAGATTTATCTCTTCCCACCCCCTTTTCCCTGGTAACCATAAGATTGTTTACTATGTCTGCAAGTCTGTTTCTGTGTTTCTGTTTTGGAGATGAGTTCATGAGTGTCCTCTTTTTCCTTCCTTCCTTCCTTCCTTCCTTCCTTCCTTCCTTCCTTCCTTCTTTCTTTCTTTCTTTCTTTCTTTCTTTCTTCCTTCCTTTCTTTCTTTCTTTCTTTCTTTCTTTCTTTCTTTCTTTCTTTCTTTCTTTCTTTCTTTCTTTCTTTCTTTCTTTCCTTCTTTCTTTCTTTCTTTTTCTTTCTTTCTTTCCTCCTTCCTTCCTTCCTTCTTTCCTTTCTTTCTTCCTTTCTTCTTCTCTTCCCTTCTTTCCTCCTTTCCTCCTTTCTTCCTTTCTTCCTTCTTTCATTTTTTTTAGACTCCACATGTGAGTGATGCTGTATGGCATTTTTCTTTCTCTTTCTGGCTTACTTAACTTAGAATGACGATCTCCAGGTCCATCCATGTTGCTGCAAATGGCATCATTCTTTTTCATCACTGAGTATTATTCTATTGCATAAATATACAACTTCTTTTTTCTTTTATTCTTATTAAAGTTACCACTATCTTAACTTAGCCTCAAATCACCTTATCCTTGAGCTAATGTATATTTTCTACCCCATCATTTAGCATCTTCTTATTTCAGTTCATCCTATACATTTCTTAGACTTAACTTCTTATAACTCAACTTAAAAACATATTACTTCTCTTTAGAGACTTCAAAATCATTAACAAAGATCTATATTATATCTATAATGTTCAAAATGAGGCTTTTTTTATCTTACTATTCTACTACTCTCCTACCTTTTGTAGAGAAACCTCTTATGTTATCTCCAGTGACAGAGGCATCATGGATTTGGCCATTTATAATTATCTAAGTGAAAATAAGCCATCTGATGTTGAAACACTATATATTCATCTTAAAAACTCATGCTATCTTTGATGCGTTAAAGATCCTTGTGAACTTGCCTTTTTAAAAGCAATAGTACAATTTTCTAGCACTTTACAAGCTGCTTTTCCCTGTATGAACTCATTTAATGCTGACTGTGGTTGCATTGGACAGATATTATATGTATTTTATAGCTGAGGAACCTAAAGTTTGCAAACATTAAATTAATTTGACCCAAATCATGCAGATAGTAAGTTACAGAACTGTCATTTGAACTTCACTTTTCTGACTATAAAATGTGTACTTTTCTTCCATTAAACAATAATGCATCTCATCTTTCTCATTTCTTTCAACTTGACTGCAAAGCCTTTGATAAATAAGACTCCTGGCTTTATTTATCTTTATACCTTCAAAAGTAAATGGAAAAATACTTTGAAACAGAATTTTAATAAATATTTTGAATTAAATAATTTATTTGCCCTTCAGACAAGCTGATGATATTCTTAATGATATCATTTTAGACATTATTGGAAAATACAGTCACCACACTTAGACGAAGTTTTAATCAGGTATATAAAACAAAGAGTTATGACTCTCTACTAGAAAGTTTCTGATAGGCTGGGAAAATGGGCAAAAATTTAATGGGATCATGTCAAGGTCTTACACTTAGTTCCAAAACAGCAATCTCTGAAATAAAGGAGCTTCTGATATTTTTGGAGTCTGGTGATCATTACACACTTTATCTGCAGAAGAAATATTCATGAAAATAATATTTTGCAGATAATTTCAGATAGATCATGGTGAATTAAGGAACATATAGTCACACTATTGTAAGTTCCCTAAACTTAGAAAACTGCATTCAGTTCTATTAAGCTTATTTTTAAAAATTATATAAATAAAAATAAATATAAAATAAAATGAAAGCTAACAGCAATATAGCATGGCTCACAAAAGTGGGAACAGTTAAACTAAAGATTTTCTTGTAGTATTCTGCATTTATATTATAAACTATCATATCAAAGGTACTGTATTCATTTCTATGTAAGAATTCATAGGACAGAAAAAGAATTAATGAGGGAAAACTATAGAGGATTATAAAAAGTAGTATTTTGCCAACAGAATTATACAAACATCAGTAAACTGCACCAGAATGTATGTTAGATACCTGTCCCTAAAGTCTTTAATAAAATTATGAATGATTATTTGTTGGATGTATTGAAGATGTTCAAACATTATACAGCATTTACACAGAATATTTAATATTGAATGTTTAGAATCAGAGATTCTAAAATTTATAAATATTAAACTTTCATTTTTCTTATGTCAAATACTAATAAACCAACAAGAAGAAATGTTTCACAAATAAAATAATGCCTTTTACTTATGAAAATGAAAATTCAAAATAGTGTGTGAAAGTTTTAAACTCTTGATTTTTGTAAGCAGTTGTATCGTATACTATGTTTTGTGTAAGAAGAAACTTATTTGGAGATATTGCACTCATAGGCCCAGTTCAGGCAAAAACTCCTTTTCATTATAAAGAGTTTTATCCAAATAAGCTGTTCTTATTTATTTTTAATGTAAAGTATATTAAACAACCTATATTTACTAATATTGAGACTCCAGCTTAACTGAGATAGTCTCCATTGTGTAAATGGGTAAGAATAATATCTTTAGTATACTGGGTTTTTAAAAAGTAATAAACAGAAGAAACCAAAAGGAGAAGCTCTCATGCCCTGAAATGATAGTAGAACCAACAGGAAGAAGAGACTCCTCTTCTTTTCTGACAAGGATTCAGCCAATAAAAGACATGGACTCTTTGTTTACTGTAGTCCTCCCAACCTCCCTTTCCCCTCTATAAAGAGTGTGTCCCTTGCTATGTGGGGACTTGCACATGGCTTTCCATGGTTGAAGACCCCAAATTGCAATTCACTGCCGATTCTGAATAAACCCATCTTTGCTGGAGAAATATCTAGCAATTTATTGGCTTTAGGTCAACAGGGTGTAACATTTTTTTTGATTTCTGAATTTCTCAACATCATTTTTTATGTTCAAAAATTATTTTGTAGCTCATTTTCCAAAGTGAATTTTACTTTCATTATTGTATTTCTTTTTAAAGTTTTTCCATAAATCACAATATGCAAACAATCAAAAATACTAGTTTCAAAATTCAAGGGATGTTCAAATAAATGAAGGATGTCTTGTTTTCATTGAAAACAACACTGAAAAATTAGTTCAACTATGTGTATTGGTTTCTTCACTGATTGTCAGTTGTTGAATTGAGACTGAGAAGGATTTGCTGAGAAATTATGACTTGGATTGTCAGTCAGTGGGAAAATAAATGTCTGATGATTTTATCCAAAATTTGTTCTTAGCAAATAAAACCAGCTATACTTATAGGTATTCAAGCAGAAGGGCAAAATATCAATTGATCTGAGACAGAATTTAAAAAAGAATACATTCATCATGATTAAAATATATTTCAAAGTTATTTCCTGTGAATGTTAGGTCATTGCAATCTGAGAGGAGAGTAAATCAAGATTATTATAAATGTGTTCTATAACAATAAAGAAGTATTTTACATGTTTTAAAATATTTCTATTCCTCTTCTGCACATATATGCAAAAACTCTTCAACATCAAGTGCAGGTGTAAGAGGATATTTTATCATTTATACATTGCCTCTGTGAAATATATCCCTCTTTACACTTAATAAAATCAGATGAAAAGCATTGTAGATTTTTATTTAATCAGGGAGAAAGTAGAGAGAAGGTGGAAATTTTGCTGAAGTTGTCATCCTAACAAGTAACTGAGCTTTATTTTACAACATGGTAGATTTTATGTCCTTTGGGCAAAATTATCCAGGGAAATATAAAAAAAGGAATCCTTAAAGTTATGGGAAAATAATGCATTATTACATTCACTAAATTTTTCTCTCACTATGTTTACTGAAGGTTTTCTTCAAAGATTTCTTACATGGTTGTCACAGATGCAGTTTAGGTTTCTGGCCTGTAAGCCTAACTTTCTAGCAATCTGTTGGCTGGGAACTTGCTTTCAGGTTTTTTGTTTGTTTGTTTGTTTACACTATTGGCCTTGAAGATTGGAATATACCTCCCCTGAATTATGCCTGCTTGGCATAAAGATTATTTGAATCAATTATTTCTAAGAAACAGTAAACACAGGAAAAGTTCTGAATATTGAGTAGAAGTTAACCTTTTGTAAGAGGTATTTACATTCATAAGGAAAAAATTCATTTGTAAGGGTGTCTTCCTATCTGTACCAGGAAGTGGAGGATGACTAAATCTCTAAAAACTCTTATCAATGGAGAATGTACAGATTTAAATCTGTATAACAAGAATAACAATTGTTTATTGTTCTTTTCTTAGTAACCTCCCATAACTCTCCCCACACCCCTCCCCCGACTCGCAACATTTTTTTTTTGTTTAGTTTTGTTTTAGCCAAAGACGTTATTTAAAGTAATGGCTTGGACCACTTTAAAGACTTATTTATTTGCCTTGGGCTCTACCATGTATATAGGAGGTATACATCTTATTAAATTTCTGTTTTCTCTTGTTACTCTGTCATTTTATTATAGGGGGTTGTCTCAGTTAAGAACCTAGAAAGGTAGAGGAAAATTTGTTTTTCTCCTAAATAGCCTCCTGTAATATTGTGATTTATAAGAAACGTATTTGGACACTAAGATGACCAAAATATATTTAATAGTTGGTCTTAATCCTTGGTCCCTGGCTCATAGCTCTATAAACCCTTGAGATTTTTCTAAGCAATAAGAGTAATGAAAGCTTCTTTTGTTTTTATTATAATATTTGGTCTCTTGACCTCAGTTCCTAAAAAGCTTTGAAGCCATAAAAGTGCAATGAGTGTCTTGCTATTTATAATAATTCTCCTTCAACCTCAACTGAGTTTATGTTAATAAGGTGACTAGTGGAGGGTGGTGGGGCAGGAAAGGGTGGCTGGCTTTCAAGGAAACCAAATTTGAGTACAGAGTTGGAACTTTCAGCCCCACTCCATGCTTTCCAGGTAGGAGAGAGGGGCTGGAGTTTGAATCAATCAACAATTGTAGGTAATGTGATTAATGATTTAATGTCTATGCATTAAAATACCATAAACACCCAAAAGGAGAAGTTTCAGAGAGTTATTAGGTCAGTGAATCAGAAGGCTTCCACGTGCCACCATGCCAGGCACCAAATTCTGTAAGAACAGAAGCTCCTTTTTTCAGAATCTCACCCTATATGTCTCTTAAACTAGCTGTTGATACATATCCTTTGATGCCCTTTTTCACAAACCAGGAATCTAGTGAGGAAACTGTTTTCCTGAGTCCGGTGAGCTGCTCTATCAAATTAATCAGACCCAAAGAAGGATTTATGGGAACCTCTGACTTATAGCCAGTCAATCAGAAATAGAGCTAACAACCTGTCCTTGCCATTAGCATCTGAAGTGGAGGGAAGCAGTCTTCTGGGACTGAGCCTTTAACCTGTGGAATCTGGTACTATCTCCTGGTAGATAATGTTAGAATTGAGTTGCATTGTAAGACACCCAGCTGGTGTCCTAATTGCTTGGTGGTGTGGGCACTCCACCACCATGTTGGAATTCGTGATCAGAATCCTTATCTCTTCAACATAGTAACTTGCTTTGTCAAAGGCAGAAAGAGACTGGTAGCAAGATGTAAGTCAGTATTTCTTATAATCTAGTAAAGAAAAATACATCTATTCAAACTTAAGGTATTCTAAGAAAAGGAATGTGATTATACAAGGCTAAGAATACCAGGGATTGGAATTATGGAAGGAGGGAAAGCATTTTAGAAGCTACCTAGCAAACTGTACATCCAGTAAATAAGAATTGAGTGTCTATTTTGCTCTGGGCACTGTTTTAGCTGCTTATGATACAGTAGTGAGAAAGACAGATCAAGTACCTTGCTTCATAGAACTTAGTTTCCATTAAGACTAATATGTTATAGTGCTGCTTTAAAATCAACTATCTGGCCAAGGGAAAAAAAAAAAAGATTAAAAGGAGGTCTTGGATAGCAGTTGGATGGCAATAGTAATCCAGGTGAAAAAAGATGATGGGGAGATACAGAATTTAGGTTAGGACAATTTATAGCTTGCACAACTGGTGTCACTATAAAAATAGAAAATCTTTAACAGAATGGAAGTTATATTGTAAAATGATGAAGCATTTGAATTTGTTGAATTTGAAAATTGTGTGGGATGCCAGCATAGAAATTGTCACTAGGTGATTAATTTCTGAAATTTTGGAGTTCTAAATTAAATATACTCTAAAAATCACATCATATAAATCTACTCTCTAATACCTCTAAATAAATTTTATCAACATACATCCATTCAAAACCTAGCTTGTGTTCTATCTTATTTTCCTCTATTTTTTTTGTTTGCATGCTTATCCTTCACATTTCACATTCATCACTGTGCTCACAATACAGGATTTAATATATCTTTCTAATATATTTTTCATAATTGATTTATATACTAAGCACAAACACACACCACACACACATACACAACACATACACACACACACCACATCCTGGGTATTCACACATCCATACACCAGTTGGATATAACCATTTCTAGATTATCTACATGTTTCTCAAAGTGTGTGTGTGTGTGCACGTGTGCGTGTGCACGTGTGCATGCGTGCAGGTGCACCTAGATACATGACTGCAAATGAGAGAAAGAAACAAAAAGAGAGGGAGTTAGGGAGCCAGAAAGTCATCTGTGTGACCAAAAAAATGCCAAAATTTTGAAATTAGTACTTTTCATCTTTTAGTATTTTAGTTTTATGGATATAAGAGGCTTTTACTGTCTCATCAAGATAATGACTCCTCCAAGTATATGTACTACAATTTAAAATTTCCCTTTTTCAAATACATTCTTTCTAAAAGCAAATGGAATCACTTTCACATAAGTTCAAGGTACTTTTTTCTTTTAACATTTACTGATGCATATATAGAAAGCATGTGTAACAAACTTGATGTTTTGCTTAAATTTTTGCTAATATTTTCTAATATCTATGAAATGTTTTTAAATACACACTATTTTAAAAATATATATTTTGGAAAAGATTTGCTTTCTGAAAAGGTAGTTCTTGGAGCTAAGTTTATAGATTCAAACATGTCAGGGAGGAATAACTCGGAGTCAGTTTGAGACTTCTAATTTTGAACTGACACTTTCTTTTCCTGACCTAGGGTGTGTATTTTGTTCTTGTTTATATCCTCTCCTCATTCATTTGCATTCACAGCCTTCATTCTAACAGTTGTTACCATTACTTATGATTCTAACAGCATAGTCCCCCCAGGGTTATTTGTCAACAGGTCTAGATACTTCTTTCAGGGCAACAAGGTAACGTTCCATGGTTGACAGTTCACAGAAAATGACCCTGCTGTGTTAGCTTTAAATAAATTAGCAAGACTTGTGGTTATAATACTCTGTATTCCTTGCTAGAAATTGATGTTTTTATATTTGCTTAAAATGACCTTGTAATAATTTATTTAAATTATTTGTTAATGAAAAAAAGCTAATAAGCCATTTTCATCATATGTGTGTACTACACAGATTTGTGTGTGTGTGCACATGTGCGTGTGTGCGTGTGTGTGTGTCTGTGTGTGTGATTTAGAAAACCTTTTTATACACCCTTCAATAGAATATTTTGTAAGTTTGGCTTTCAATAAGGAAATTGCCTCATTCTTATACGGACACTCTTTTGGATTTAGCACCCCCTCAGACAATCCAGGACAAATGAGGTAACCTTCACAGGCTCTGGGAATTAGGATGTGAATACATGGTGTTGGGGGACCACCATTCAGTCCACTACATAAACTAAAGCAAAAGGCACTTTAAAAAGTAATGTTTCTTATGCAGTTTGGAAAAGAAAGCAATTCTTTTTTTTTTTTTAAGGAGGAGACAGAACTGTGGAGGAAATGAAAGCACACGTTTGTTTGTTTTCTGAAGGGGAGGTAATTAGATTTCTTCATTGGTTTCCGCTAGGAGGAAGTACCTGGAATCAAATCTAGAACTGTTGGGTGCCAAGCATGCGTTCTACCACTTGAGCCACACCCTTCCCACAAGGGGAAAGAAAGCAGATCTTCAGCAACTCTTTTTATATTATGTTATGATCATGAATCTTCAAAAATTATCTTTGTCTTTTTTATTCCTATCTATGGTTTTCTTCCCAGTATCTTCTCTCAGTAATTTTTCTCTATTCCCTATATTTTCTTCTATATTTATTTAACTGATTAAAGCTGACATTTTTTGTAACAGAAACAATGATATGTATAGGAAAAATGGTATAAGAATGGGAAACTTGCAGGATCAGGAAAACTGAATAGAAATAGGCAGCAGATTTCTATTTAGGAAAAATAACAGAGGAATTCTCAACTCCGTAGGCAATCCTCATGGAAAAGAACATGTGGTATATAAGAAGCATTAGTTCAGGTTCAAAATGAGTTGAAATGTGTGATCAATCCAGCCAGTGATTGGTGGAGAGTTTAAATGTACATTGAAGTAACAAACGAGTCTCTCTCTCTCTATCTCTCTCTCTATATATATACACACACACACATATATAAAATTATATATAACATAATATATATAATTATGTATGTTATATATTATGTTATATATTATATAATATATTATATATAACATATATATATATGAATTAAGGATCAGTAAATATACCAGTAACGAGTCCAGAAGGACAGAGAATTCAGGTATAAGAGAACTACAGTACAACTCATGAAGCCTGCCTCTGTAAATGGGAATAAAAATTAGATTAGTCAAATACTTAGTGGATTAAAGTAACAGAAAGGAAACAAAGAGAACTAAAGGCATAAGAAATAAATTGAATTACTAAAGAACAAGGAAGATAAGACTCTAAACTTGTTTTCATTTACTATGAAATGAGGAATAAGACAGAACACCCATACACACCTGATCAAGAATAAAAGGCAACAGCCATGAGTTTTGACATGAGGCAATTTATTTTTTCCCATTATAAGGGCCAGGTTTACTGGGTCTAAAAAGGACAGAACTCATAGCTGTCATGGTTAGAGAAAGAATGAATGAAATTACTTCATAGTTCTGTATGCCTTCTTTTCAAATTAAAGAAAAATAATAAAATTTACCTAATAAAGATAAAGTAGATAAAATTTAAATTTTTTTGCATATGGCTATCAATGAGGTTAAGAAAAAAGGAATAAAAATGAGTTCTTGACATTGTAATCTAAATCACTTTAAGAGAAAATAAGTATTACAAGAATCAAAATGGATATATTTGCCTATCATGTAATTAAATAAACACAAATGCATTAACTAAATATTACTTTTGATAAGTTGGGCATTTCATGTCTGAAAAAAAATCGGTAACTAATGAAAACCATGAAACTATTAAAGTTATACTATGAAAGGGGACTATAGTAAAGATATGTAGGTAGAAGCTTGAGGATTATCAGTTAGATTTCTTACTTCATGGAGTTAATTATATGGGTCATTGCCCCTATGAAACTAAAAGCTCCTTGAGGTCATGGTGAATAATCTTTGTATCACTGTTATCAATAAGCACAATATTTTGTGAATAATATTTAGTCAAAATATAGAACCACTGAATAAATGAATAAATAACAGGAACTCTGGCAGGATCATTTATGTTTTCCATGCAAGAGGACAAAAAAACTGTGGGAGAAATTAGAGAAATTAAGAGATGAAGGAAAACAGAGGTGAGTAAAAACAATTGAATTACAAAATGTCTAAAGCCTGAGATAAAAGGTAATTATTAGTTAATATCAGAATCAGTTTATCTACAGCAATGATGCCTTGTTATGTGAAACAAGGTTTTAAACTGGGTACTTTCTTTCCAGGCTTTGACAAAGTGAGATCACCTTGCAGAAATCTCAAAGTAGACACTGAAAAACGGAGAAAATGACTATAAAACTACCTTTTATAGGAAAGATATAAAAGTTAGACCATATTTGAAGGCCATTCTTGAGAAGGATTTCTTTGGAGTGAGCTACTAGCAGTCAACTGTGAATCCCAAACCCCAGTAGAGACAGGAAGAAAGTGCCTCCTCTTTCACTGAAAGACAAGGCAGAGAACTGTGAAATCCATACTGTAAGAGTTTAGTAAGGGTTTTCATACTAAACAAGGTATGAAAAGACAGAAAAATAGTGTCTATGTCTGAGAAATCCAAAGAACAAGATTAACTGTACTTTGAGAGTTTACCTGTACTCAGAGTGAATGAAGGCTTTATATTGAACAGGGCCACCCAGTGGATGAGAGCTGAAAGAAGACTTTTGGGGCTATCAAAAAAAAAAAAAAAAAAAAAAAAAAGACAAAGGACCAGCCATCAGAAAAACTTAATAATTCTTGTGAGAATTTAAGATATTTAGGGGAATAGACATTGCAGGAGTAAAGAGGGGGTGTTGGTGCCTTCAACAATGCATAGAAGTGCCAGAAAGAAAAATAATTAAACATATTCCAAGTTCAAAGAACAAAGATTATAAATCATTACAATGGTATTGTCTAACACACATTTGTTCCCAAATCTCTTATTTTGCCTCCTACTATTCTAAATTTGGAAGCTTCAGAAACTTAAGTTAACTTGGTAGATGAGGAGGATCAGAAAGAAGAAAGATGACGAGGACAAAAAGTAGAGGCCATCTACGCACTATTTTGCCCAGAAATGGTAGAAGAGGAAGGATAGAAGACAGGCTTTAACTACAAATCAGCCTTAGAGTTTTGACTGTTATAAAGAAATTGACATTCTACTTATTAAGTTGAACTTAGTTTTATCATCTATATTAGCTTCCTATTGCTATAACTTCCTATAACAAGTTACCACAAATTTAGTGGCTGAAAACATTATGAACATATTATTTTACAATTCTGTAGGTCAGAAGTTCAATATGGGTCACATTGGGTTAAAATCAAGGTGTTGGCAGGGTTGTTTTCTTCTAAGCTCTAGAGAGAATCCATTTCCTTGTGTTTTCCAGCTTCCAGAGGCCATATACATTCCTTGTCTCATTTCTCCGTTCCTTTATCTTCAGAGACAGCAATGTTGCTGCTCTCTGACCATTTTTACCTAGTCATATTTCCCCCTAACAGCAGTCAGGAAAGGTCCTCCACTTTTAGGAACCCATGTGATTCTACTAGGTCCACCTAGATACTCCAAGATAATATCCTTAACTCATGATCCTTAAATTGGTAACATTTTTAAAGTCTCATTTACCATACAGGAAATGTACATTGACCTAAAACAAACAGCCAATTATTTCTCCAGCACAATTGGGGTTACTCAATTACAATAGAGGGTTACATTTTGCGGTCTGCAAAATTACGAGCCACATGTAAGTACCAAGAAAAAATGGAGAGAATACTTTCATACAGGGGAAAAGAAAGTTGAGAGTGCTATGATAAACAAAGAGGCTTTTTATTGGCTGAATTGTGACAGTTTCCCCATAGCTGAGCTTTTGCCAGGAAAGAAAAGGAAGATTTTCTTCTTCCTTTTGGGCTCTGATATCTTCTTAGAGCATGAACGATTCCCCTTCAGGTCTTCCAACTGTATTTAATTAAGGTTTCTGCTAATTAATTTTTAACAGTTTCCTTTTTTGATCAAAATCTTAACCTCAAAGATCACTGATCAAGAGTTAGATTTTCTAGTTTCAGTCACTTTTACTCCCTCAGTGCCTGAATGAGAGTCTTTCTAAGTGTCCTATGTCCATAGAGAGGTGGTAGCTAATTTAATAGGGACAAATGATCAATATTTCCTGAATCAGCCCTAGTACTGTCAGAGATGACAAATAAATAAAAAATATTAAAGATTTAATTCATCTGGTTGTCTATTTTGATGACTATCCTCAAGGGGAGTTTTTTATCTTCCTTTTGGACTCTGCTATGCTATCATGTAGGGCATGAGAACTCCCCTTTCTGGTCTCCCAGCTCTTTAATTGAGGTTTCTACTCACTAGTGTTCACGCATAGTAATAGGTGCCCAGATTAGCACTTGTATATATTCTGTGGGTGATTACTCAGCCTACTTCATCATCTAAGAAAGAGAAATATCTCTCTGGGAAAATTTAAGGGACAGCATGAAACAAAACAAAGCTAAACTATGAATACATGCTGTAAATACTGTTTTCACAATGTATAAGATAATTATAATTCAAAGTTTTGTACAAAATTAATTTTTGTATTATCCTTTATCGTACTTGTTTTTAAATCTTGGTGCTGGGAGAAGAATACACGTGCTGAATATTTAGGTTGAGAGAGCAAAATGCTTCAGGAATTCTGGAATCAAAGGGGATGTACAAACAGGTCAGTGAACAAAAAATCTGGGGTTGGTACACTTAGGATTAATGCCTCCATGGAACACAAATGAAAAATAAATCAAGGGCTAGAGGAAGATATTAGAAGCAGGCAAGTGGTCAAGTTCCTGGGAAATGACATTTTAGGAAGCAACAATCCAGTCACAAAAATAAATTGCACAAATAAGCTAGGAAGAATTTGGGAATAAGACAGTTTATTCCCGAATGGCTTCTAAGTCTGTCTAAATGCTACTTCAACGTGTAGCCACCTTGAGGTTTGTCTTTGTACATACATATGTTCCAGAAACAGTACATGAGGACGGCTCAGCGCAACTCCCATTTATTCTATAACATGGAGAATGGGTACGCTCCTCGGGTGTCACCCAACTAACACCAAAAATAGGTTACTAGAATAATCAATGTATTTATTCCAATTATCCTAGAGATCTATATGCTAAGTACTTTAAATTTATCAAGTGTACATTAAAAGATGAGAAATTTGATTATTAAGGTGTTTGCTTAGTATGTTGATCTTTGCTTTTAGAGTAAAGAGAAGCTTTGATACTAAATTAGCATCTTAATGTATACAGATTCTCTAACATTCCACGTTATAATGAAAGCTCTCGCTTACTTTCCTCGGTTCCCAAAGTAAGACCAACAATCGTACCAAAAGCTACTTACCTCCATATTCACAGCCCCAACATCTGCTGATATTCATTGGCCCATGACAGGAAGAATATCTTCCTTTTTGTTTTTTTCAAAATGACAGCCAAAAATTGATAGGTTCTCATTATTTTTGTTCACTGACACTGGCTGATTATTAACTCTACAGGAAAAATTAAATTTTAATTTTAATGTCATTGTAAAACACCAGGATCTGTCTCAGCGTGATAAGGTATCATAAAGGTTTAAGTTGTTTTGGTAAGTTGGCCACCTGTTTAGATGTCAAAAATTTACACAATTTTTCCAGCCTCACATGTGCTTTTTTGTAATGATATATGTATCATTGTAGCTACATTAATATGGTTTGAAACAGTACCTCTATAAGAGGTTTGGTGAACACAGTTTGAACTGCATATATTATTCAAATTTTTCAAAAATAATTTATATTTTTCAAAATTTTCCATCTGATACTTTATGAGAAGTGCAAGTAAGTAATTAAAATTTCTTAGAAGGAAGTATCCTAAAATTGGAATAATCTAAATATAAAAAACATATAGTAAACTATGGATTGTAATTAACATTCAGCATTTAAAACAACAGCAGACAGTACACACTGTCAATTAACCATATGCCTCAAAATAAACTTTTGAAGATATTTTGTGGACTTCTTTTATCTAACGGTCACCATATAGAAAAGATGACTAGTTATAATTTGGTTTGACCTTTAACTATTTTTTTAAAAACAATGATATTCTATCTTAAGTCAAATGTAATTTTTTACATTTAAGATTCCTATATTTAATTGAACCAGAAGAAAAAGATTATAGCTACAAACCTCATTTCTATTAGTGCATTTATTTAAATGTAAGATGTAATTGCAAGTAAGTTTCTAGTTCAAACACTATTTCTAGACAATTTTCTTATGAAACACTATTTTGATATTTAATATGTCTAAAAATTTACTATATGTAAACTATTCATGAGAGCCATGCAACAACATAAAGAAAACAAATACTTTGCTTTCAAGTAGCTTATAATTTATATGAGGTTTACCTTCATGGATATAAAAAAATTTATTAAGCAACTTTTATTTTGAAAATAGACCCATTCCAAAGGAAGTGTTATTTTATAGAAAGTGAACCATGCTAAGAAATGCTGAATAGAGTCTGATGATAAGACTAATGACAATCTCCTAGGATTAAGGAAAAGATGATTGAAGGATAAAGGTTTTGTGTTAGATTCAAACATCAATTATTGAATCAGCAAGTATTTATTAAAAGTCCCCATGTCAAACAGTTTTCTTCACACTGGAGATGTCACCATGAACAAAACAGACACGGACTATGACCTTATTGAATTTAGAGTAATAAGCTGTCATAAATGCAGTGATAGGAGAAAATACAAGTTGTTATGAGATCACCTACCCAGTGTAAATATCCAAAGCCAGAGAGGGATGGAAACTTTTAAGGAATAGCAATAATAAATAATATAAGTTGTAATAATAGTATTAAAGATTAAAACAGCTAAAATTGCTTCAGCACACACTCTATGAAGTGCATTTGTATGTACTTTATAGATGTAAAAGGAAAAATTATTCTGACAGTTGTAAAGATGGAAAGGCAGACTTTATTCAGGGGAACCACAACAGTGGGGTTTGGAGGGAGAGAGACTAAACTCAACTCTGAAAACAGTAAGTCCAGATGGAGATTTATAGCCAAGGGCCAGGATGGGTCAGTGGATAAAAATTACTGAAACAAAATATCAAGGGTAAGGGGATTATGGTTAAATCAATTTAACAGAATTTTTGCTACAGGCAGGCCCAAGTGATAAGATATTGAAGGTGGAGGATAAGATATCTGATCACATTTCAAGGGTGGGGGATTTTCACTAAATTTATACAGCTGGATTCTGGCTACAATTGGGCTAAACTGGCTTAGGGCAGAGTCCAAGGGCAAGATCTAGCCATAAAAAGGACTCAGAAGAGCTTGACAAAATTTGGTCAAAGGAGAGAGTCTTTGTTGTAGGTATTAAGCCATTAAATCCTCACAACACATAAAGAGGGCATTAGTAATGTCATGCTTTTTTACTGATAAGGGAACCAGGGAACTTCCATGAACAGTCCAGTGCTGAAGATTCTAAGGCAAGTAAGTGGCAGAGCCAGTTTTCAAGTCCAAGTCTTGGAGCCCTCTAATTCAATAGTTATGCTCCCAAACAGAAGGAGGTGATGCATAACCTACTGGAATTGAAGAGGAACATGTTAATAGCCACACTTATAATTTTAGGCTATATCTAAGATTCATTTCCACATTGTTTTTGTTCATTTTAGTGTGTATGTGTGTGTATCTGTAACTATTTTATTTATTTATATAGCATTTCAAAAGCATTCATTATCTCTATAAAACTTAACCATAAAAAATTACAAAATCTTCATTCTGTAAATATACCCAGGTTTTTATAGTCATTTTATTATAATTTGGCACTAAAAATATTTCTAATTCTCCACTTCATATTATTTCAAATTTCATGGCATAGTTTTTAAAATGCTAATCCTGAATTTCAGGTTATTTCCCAAGACTAAGTTTAAATGGAAACTACTGTGTCATATTTATCCTATTATCTGTAAAGAAAAGTTTATAACAATTTATCTTCTCTTTCATACTATGTGGCAGGGCCCATTAATTTGATTATTTTATTTTTGATCATTATAATTTCCTTTAGATATTTAGTTAAATTGGCAAAATGTTGTATTTTATTGGTGAGTTTTATTTATTTTATTTCTGTGTGTTGGAACATGTTTCTATGTTTCTAATTCTTATTTTATCAATTTGTGTTCCCTTTTGTGAACTGACAGTACTTTGTCCCATTTTTTAAATTGAGATCTTGCTTTTTTTATATTTACACTGTAGGCACTGTGGATACAATAACATTGTCTCTAACTGAAGGGTAAGTCAACAGTGAATGAAAAATCATCACAGTAGAGTGGGATGAGTGTTGGTCATGGTGAAGAGCAAAGAGAAAGGTACCTGTCTTACCTCTCAGAGATAAAAGTGAATTTTAAACTGCTTGTGGAACAAATGCGACTTAGTCATGAGTTGGGGATGGTGTTTGCATTTAATTTAGATAGTAACATGTTTAAAATCTCAAAAGGGTAGGAATACGGTGATTCCAAGTAATTGTGTGTGGCTGAAGCAATGTGTAAGGATAGGATTAGTGTGTGATGCAGGAGGAGGATCTAAAGATGAGCAGAGATTATATCATGGAAGGCTGTGCAGTCTACCCTAAACTGCTTAGGCTCATGCCTGTCTTATCAACTTTCATTTTATTTCTACTTTAAATGTCAGAGCATTTAACATACTCTCTTAATGTGTTTGCTTCTATTTATAATGTGTTGGGCACGCATACATTTTCTTCTTTGTAATAAAATCTTTCCACCTTTTCCACCATTTCTTCCATTGTTTATAGTAATTCAACATTTTTTTAATAAATTGATGAGACCATCCTGTATTTTTTATACTACTTATTTCCGAATTTACTCATCATCATGCACTTACAAGGGAAACTAGATATTTGAGGGACTAGAATAGCAAAAATTGTACTTATTTTAGTAATTACATGTGATCATATCTAGAATAGTAATTTCAAGATCTATCCATTGTTCCGAGTGGTATCTCATGAATATTACATAAGCTACTAGAAATGCAATTTTCTAGGACTTCACAAGTGGTTTGGAAACCTCACGTAAATTGAAAGGTCTGAGTATTAGAATTATAGTTCAGTTGGTGTTAAAACCAGCCTCTTCACAAGTTGAACCAGCTGCATTCTGTGGGAGTCTGAAGGGTTTCCACAGCAAAGGGTCATTTACAGCTGTTTATGTTTCTACTAATTCTCTTTATAATAAGTGTACCTGACAATACAATACTTTCATCTAGATCCAAATTGTCTTTGATACAAAGCAGAGAAAATAATTGGTAGGTCATTCCAGACAATTATTGCCTTATAGTAGTATTTACTGTTGTTAAAAAAGGGACAACAGACCCAAAATAGAGTCACTTGTGCTAAGCCTTATGTCAACAAACTAAAACTTACTATCTAACTTAATTTCAGCCTCTCCCAGGAATGTAACCTTTAATCAGTTGATCTGGAATTACCTGGTCAGCACTACTAAGGATATCTGCCCAATAGATCGACTCCTTCTGTCCTCCAAAGGAAGGTGACTTTGCCTGAAACAATACATCATGTTTTTTTGTTTTTTGCCTTTCCCCTTTCTGGCTATAAAAGTCTTTCATTTTGTACAGTTCTTCAAAGCTCATTTCTAATTGTTAGATGGATGCTGTCTGATCCATGAAATTTTGAATGAATCCATTTAGTTCTTCAAATTTACTCAGTTGAATTTTGTTTTTTAACACCATTAGAGGTTATTGTAATAATATCAGGCAATTTCAGAAACATACTGATACTCCTCAATCTAAATATTGAGAAAAACTAAAATATAGATTTATATTTTAAGTGAAAATAATTTATTCTTAAAAATAATCTGTACTTTCAATCGTCTTGTCCAGGAATATAATTTTATTTATTTTTTGACATGTATTAGTGACATCTTGTGATAACACAATAGAAAGAGTAAAGGATGTACTGATCTCTGACCACACCTGTTTTTAATACTCTTATTTTCTAATACAAGGAGGAAGTAGATAGAAACATTTATTGAATACCACCCCCATAATAATAATGCTTAATGTTTCCTTATTGTCATTATGTTTTGGACTCTATTTTAATCATTTTGCAACTATTAACTCATTTAATGTCATAAAAACACCAAGGACCATATAATATTAAAGTCTTCACTTCTACATATAAGAAAATTAAGACACAGAAATATTATGTAACTATTTTAATGTTATGAAGATTTTTAATCATAACCAGAGTTTAAATCCAGGCACCTAGCCTTTAATTATCATAATACCAGACAGAACCCACATGCTAGGCATGTTATACACATTAAATTATTTAGTTCTTACAACAAAATCTTGAGATAATTTGTTATCTATGTGTAACAAATCAAGTGACTGAAACTTAGAACAACTTAATAACATGGAAAATTCAACACAGATAAGAACAATATCTAGTCTAGCTTGTCTGTAATGACTTAGGCCACCCTGTGCCCGGTTTTCCCGAAGTGACTTTCTCACCCCAAGAATCATAATTATGAAGCCTAAAAATAATAAATCAAAAGGATCATTGAAAGCATTGTCCTAATTTTATCCAGTTATTTTATTATTGATCTCATAAAATTTTTACTAGAACAATAATCAAGTTTACCTTCGTGCTTTAGTTCTGCTTTTTTTTTAACCATCAGACAGATATGATAATTATTAGACACATACAGTCACAAAAGAGAAACAGGAGAACAAAGGGCTTGGATAATTGGGAAATGATAATTAAATACAAAATGATAAGAATTTGTCATTGCATAAACTATGACCTGTTTGAAGTCAGTATGAATTTTATCCTACTAAATATATAGTGATAGTTAGAAAAGCACTGGCAATTATATAAATACTCAGGTTCTACAGGAATTTTTTTTATCTCTTTATAGTGTATTTATAAGTTGATCTTTGACTTCAGATACACACCCAAATCATAGGTAATTATTATTAAGCTTTTTTTTTAATCTATCACATGAAGTATTAAACTGATAACCAGTTCATTTAGCCTTAACAAATGTAGCTGCCCTACATCACTGTCTGGATTTTATTGTCTGATGAAAAATGGAGGTCACATTTCAACCTCTACTCTGCTAAAAATTTTATTGAGAGTTTAAGACTAACAGCGTTCACAAAAGTTTCTTCCCACTTTTCTCTCATTTAAGAAAAACACTTAAGATAGAAATAATTATTTCTTTAATTGGGAAAGAAATAGAGATTAGAGTAATCGGTAAATTTTTGGTTATTTCCAGAAAATTTGTCACTAAATGGCAATAACCTGCAAAAAAAATTTAAAATCTTGGAATCAGAGATCTTTTAGAAAATTGACAATCTGGTTAACTTCTGTATGATATTAAGATTACCTACTAGCCCTACTGAATATTTTGATTTGAAAAGATGTGCAACAATAAAAAGATACCCTGAAACAAATGAAATATTGAATAGATAACTTTAAAAGTAAGTAGGCATAGAGAATCATGTCTCTAAATATGAGTTTGTATCCTCAAGAAAATGTCCTTAGTTTAAACCATAAAATCAACAGCTGATTTATCAATCTTTAGAAGTATGATAGTTTTTTAATACCAATAAATATCCAATTAGAATTCAAAGTTCTCCACTTATTTCATAAATTCATTTTGACCATTGATTTGTTGGAAATTATATAAAACAATGCTCATATGTTAGTGTTTTAACTCTCTTTTTTCACCTGTAGGTGCCCCAATTCTTTTTGTGTTCTATAAATTTATGTGATAAAGAATAACAGGGTATCTGTTCTAAAGAATTCTTCATGTGCTGGCTTCTGTTCATTGCTTCCTCGTGATATGGCTTAACTTGTCCCTCTGTCTCTTTTATTGCTTTTAAAATTTTAAAGCAAAGGGCATGATCAGATCAATGTTGTATTTGTGGCATGATTAAGTCAAGGTAGTGATGTATATACTTCCTATTACACCACATTAGAGTTGCATAATATCTGGTGATCTTTCTCAGTACTTTTAAGATTGATCTGAGATTCAAGGTGTTATTATTCCCAACTTATCCAATAGTTATACCCTGTCACCTCCTTTGGTCAGGTTGACAGTAGACAGATACTGACAAGTTCCAGAAGTTTCTTGAATTGATTACTGCTGGACACAAAGACTGCAGTCCTCACACATTATGCATGGGATGATGACAGATAAAGAAATTGTATTCTCAGGTGCCTTACCATCCCAAGAATCCATAATTTTTAAATTCTTTACAGCTACCCAGACTAAAAATTATGTATTCCGTAGTTAATTTGTTTCAGTCAAGGAATTTATTGTTATTTATTTTCAACTTATTGTTGCTCCTCATCTTTTTATATCAAAATAGTCATTAGGACTGGCAGTCTATATATATAAATATTCTATACAGTCTGTGTGTGTGTGTGTGTGTGTGTGTGTATATATATTCAAGGCTATCCAATTGAATATATACATATATTCAAGGCTATCCAATCGGATGGATAATTAGATAGATAGATAGATAGATAGATAGATAGATAGATAAAGAGATTTCTTGTTGGATGGCTCACTGGATGATGGAAGTAGAGAAGTTCCAAGATCTGCTCACTGAAATCTGGAGGCCTAGGAAAGCTGGTGGTGAGTTCTAGTCCAAGTCCAAAGACCTGCAAACCAGGGACACAGATAATTGAAGTCAGGAGAAAATGGATGTCCCAGCTCAACCAGAGAGCAACTTCACCATTTATCCACCTTTTTGTCCTATTTAGTCTCTCAGTAGATTGGATAATACTCACCCATGTTGGTGAAAATGTCTTCTTTACTCAACCTATTGATTCAAATGCTAATCTCTTCTGGAAACACCCTAACAGACACACCCAGAAATAATTTTTTACTCGCACTCCAGGAATCTGTTAGTCCAGTCAAGCTGATACATAAAATTATCCCATGTTGGTTAATTTTATGGTTAAAAATCAGCCATGCACATATATGGTTTTTACTTAGTTCTTCTGTACAAGGTATACCCTTTGAAGTAACTTTACTGTTCTTGTATATGATTTTATTATATTTTGGAATAAATGTTTTTTCTATTTGGGCATATCACTGAACATTTTATAGAAAATGCCATTCAATATATAATTTGCATATTCCATACAAATTTTCAGTGTTGTATCCTATGCTTAAAGTTAATGAAAAAGGGTTTATTAGTCCAACATATCTGTTGAGTACTTCTAAATCAGAAGACCAACCAGCATGAAAATGTATAGTAAAAAGCCAAGAAAGACTCCTACTCTAAAAAATTTTAACTCATTTGTGAGTTTTTCTATTTCATAAAAGTCTCCTTTACTGTAATAATATTCATATATTTTATATTTTAAATGGTTAGTATATAAGCATACTAATTCTGGACAGTTGATGTTAGCTCTACAATCTCATTTGTTAAGGGCTTTAAAGACTGTGAAGACCAAGGAGGGTTTTCTCATTTTAATTTCAAGAAAAGCAGTATTTAAGCACATTTTCAGTTAAAAAGCATGGGAAATCTTAGTCTGACTACATCTAGAAAACACAGTAACATTTTCCTTAAGAGATATGTATTTACCAAACTGTAATGTATAAAATAAATATTTGGTTTAAAATATTGAAATTCACTCAAAGTAAAATAAATTATCAATTTTTGACTATGTTTTATTATCTGATAAGGTAAGGATATATTTTATTTTTATTTGAGATTGCTGAAAAAATGTGAATATAAGGAAGTTAGTAAATTGCCTTATTTTTATTTTTTCTGGAAGGAGATTAAACTCTTAACACAACATATGTATGTTTCATTCCCAGAATTAATAAAATAAACTCAACTGAGAAAAAAAAATTTAGTTGTTGAGACTCTCAAATTCCAACCTGCGTAATGGCTGACACTAAGTATTACCATAATCATACATTAAGGTGAGAAGCAGAATATATAAAGACCATTGAATTATTAGATTAAAAAAAAAGAATACTTTGAGGTTAGCTATGCCTGTTCATAGCTATAGGGATTGGCTAGTGGATCATATCAAAATACTTCACAGCATATTATTAGAATGTAAGATCTAGTGCCTTGTCTTCAAGACAATGTTAAAAAAAATTTATTCTAACAAACATTGTAATTTCTGACCTTGACAGTACTCGTGTTTTTTTTTCCCCAAATTGTGTATGTATGTATTTAAATACATTTATTTAAAAGTTACATATAAAAATTTCCATGTATCATATCAAATATAACTAATGATTATAAAGAGTGTTAAAAATTGTGCTACTGCTAAGACATTATTGGACTAAAGACTATGATGGATCATTGTATTATTGATGCATTAACTCACTCACACTTTGGTTTTCAACCGCAATACTTGCTTCCATAGACTCGTCAGTAAGAAAAAGGACATGAATGACTAAGACTGTGTGACTCATGTAGCTCACATGATAATGATTATAACAGAATTAAACAACCAAACCTTCAGCTGAGGCAATGTAGAGGCAGTGCCATAATGTACACATTGCTCTAAAAAATGTTTTCAGGTTGAGAAATTAAGACAAACAAGAAACAAAAAGCAACACATTTTAATTTTATCTCCCACTATTGGCGTAGCATCAAAAAGGACAATAAGTCTGTGGGCCAGAGAATATAAAAAGCTTGGTAGAATAATCAAAATCAAAGAAGGAAACAGGAAGGATTAGTACCGGAGAAAAAGAGGGAGAGCAAGAGAGAGAATAAGAGAGAGAACACTCTTTGGAATAAAAGTAGGGCTAGTGTCTAGCCATACCAACTGTTAAAATATTGCAGTACAGATCTTCCTTGACTTACGATGGGGTTATGTCCCAATTAACCAAATTATAAGTTGAAAATATCATTAAGTTGAAAATGCATTTAATATACCCAACCTGCCAAACATCCTAGCTTAGTTTATCCTACCTTAAATGTGCTCAGAACAATCACATTAGCCTACAGTTGGGTAAAATCATGTAACATAAAGCCTAATTGATGATAAAGTGTTGGATATCTCATGTAATTTATTGGACATTGTACTGAAAGTGAAAACAAAAGTGGTTCTATGGGTATAGAATGGTTGTAAGTGTACCGATTGTTTATCTTCGTGATTGCATGGTTGACTGGGAGTTGTGGATCTCTGCCCTGCCCAGCATCACTAGAGAGTATGCATTACATATTGCCAGCCTTGAAAAGGATCAAAATTCAAAATCTGAAGTAAAATTTCTACTGAAATTGTATCATTTTCATACTGTCATAAAATTGGGAAATCCTGTTGAACCATCATAAATTACAGACCATCTGCATATAAATGCTCCAATATTACATATCAATGATTAAGTAATTGCTACCATGAATCATTTAATGGGACCACAATGATTCAGATTGCTATGGCTTCTCTTCCTGGGCCCCTTAGAACACATATGATCTAACAATTAAAGGGTATCCTTGTAAAGGTACCCATATTGTATCTGTTGTCAATAGTTTTATATTCTGGCAATTTAAAAAAAAATTAGCAGCATGAATTTTGTTTAATATACAGGAAGACTAGGAAGGAATTAATTCATGGATAAATACGGAACTACGTAAGAAAATTAACAGGTTCAGAAAATGAGTGAGTTTTTCCTGAAGACAGGAAAAGCATGGCATCTTCCTAAACTTGAGTTCAACTTGTTGGGAAAGTCAATCCTACCATGTACTTAGAAGAGAGAACCACATATTTATGAATAGCATCAACAGCTACCATGGGATTGTCTCTGATTCTTTAGTGATAAGTATTAAGGGAAGGAGGATTTCCATCTATCTATCTGTTTGTCTGCCTATCTATCTATCTATCTATCTATCTATCTATCTATCTATCTATCTATCTATCTAACATATCTCTTTGTCTGTCTAGCATCTCTTTGTCTATCTTAACTTTTCTAAATGCAGCAATAAAGTATACATACTTTTCAGTGTTTTTTAAGTCATTGTGAACAAATCATACTTCAGTTATGCTTTGATGTCTCTGACACACAGAAGGCAAAATGAGGTAAAGAGCATTGTATTGAGTGTGGTTCATATTATGCTTGTTCATTAACTTTTCTGTTAAAATACTATTAAAGAAGGAATGATCTTAATAAAACATCAGATTAAATTCAATAAACCAATGTATCAGGCATTGTACTAGCTGACAAAGGCAAAATAATAATTATGGCACAGTTCCCGTTCTAAAGGAATTCAAACGTAAGATTGGAATGGCCAAGCAAATAGTTACCAGCCTTGATGTTGATGATGGTAAATAATTGTTACAAAAGGGCACTTAACTAAAACTAGGATGGGGGAAAAGAAAGCAGAATCAAGGATTTTCCAAGAGCAGGAGAAACTTCAACTAAGCAGACTTGCAGAGTAAGCCAGGTAGACACAAGACTTCCCAATTTTAATTGGACATTCTCTGACTCTTGACATCACCCTTAAGGAAAGTAATCCTTATAACTTCTCAGGTTTCTCTGTGGAGGGATTTCAGTCGTTCTAATACTCCTTGTTTCAACTCTTTCCCTTAGACTTCTCATTTATTCCTCTTCAAGGAAGGAGAAGCAAGTTATCCAACTGATGAGTTTGAAAAAATGCTTCTCAAAGCCTGCATTACAGACAGATGTGTTCTGACCTGCTCTCTCAGCTTTGTGATGAGCTTATGGTGCTGGTGATGTTCTGGTGGAACAGCCTGCAGTTCTCCCAGTAACTGGGTAAATAAGCTGGTCCAGTTGTAGAAGGTGTTCTCAGGTCTCTTTGGCTGTGTATCTAAGCCATGTCCTTTAAGCCTTTGATCTATTTTTTTGTTAACAATAAAGCTGACAGTTTGGTCTCCATCTGTATGACTCCTGTGTCTATTTCCCAGTTCATTCCAAGCATGGGCAGTAAAGAGAGCTACCATTTAGGGACTCATTAAAATTTCAACTATCATTTCCAGTTTGTTTTCTTAAGGGATTGTTTAAATACATACAGTTTAATTTTGGTGATTAATTCAGAAGCCTATACCCTGCTTCAAATTCAACTCCAGATCTAATAGCATCACCTTTCCAAGTCACAGTCAAGAACTACACAACTAACAGGAGCTTCAATTTTTTAGGTAATGAATTTATTCCTTCTGCTTATCTCCTTTGATATATCAAAAAATTACAAATAATGCTCATCTATCACTTTTGAAAAATAACTGTGAGCACAATTCATGTCTTCATTGCATTACTGTCTTAGTTGGCTCAGGCTGCAATAACAAAACACAAAATTGGTAGGTTAAACAGCAAACGTTTATTTTCTTATAGTTCTAGAGGCTGGAATTCCAAGATCAAGGTACCAGCATGTTTGGTTTCCCGTGAGGCCTGTCTTCCTGACTTGTAGGTGGCTGCATCTAGCTATGAGCTCCCCTGATGTCTCTTTGTGGGCAGAAATTGAGAGGGAATAAGTACTCTGGTGTCCTTCTTATAAAGACAGCATTCCTGTTGGATCAGGCCTTACACTTATGACCTCATTTTAACCTAATTACCTTCTTATAGGCCCTACCTCAAAACACAGCACATTGGGGGTTAGTGAAATAGAGGAGAACAAATCTGACTTATATTGGATCTGTTCCTTTGGCTTTGACCACTGTGCCCTGTTTTCTAGGCTAGTCTTGTTAACTCTGCACTCATGTAAAGGTAAGTTGCAGAATAGAGAATAACATTCGTTTTGTTGGAGGTTTTGCGGGAGCACCATGACCTGGCCCTCGTGGACAGCTGCAGGAACAAAGAATTCCTACACCAAGAAGTTTGCAACAACTAACTACACCCCCTCCCCTGTTTTTTAGTATAAAAGGGTCCTGTATTCTGACTGGAGCAGGATGGTTCTCCAAGACATTAGTCTGCCATCCTCTCGGTCTGTCGGCTTTCCTAATAAAGTCACTTTTCCTTGCCCCAACACCTTGTCTCCCAATTTATTGGCCCGTTGTGCAGTGAGCAGAACAAGTTTGGACTCAGTAACATTAGGGCTTCAACACATGAATTGGTGGGGGGCAGGGTGTATATTTCAGTCTATAACAATTTATGTTTTAATAGAGTAATGATGACTAGTTCATCTTTATTAATCATGTTTCCTGTGCCAGTCTCTGTGTTGTGTTTAAATGTAACCCTTAAAATAATATTATTAATCTATTTCAAAAAAAGAAATTTCAGTAACCTAGGCAAGATAACTCAGTGACAAAATTAGGATGTAAATCCTGCAATCAAATGCTGACACATTCTTTGTTAGCCCCTCAGCCTAGTGTCGGTTAGTACACTTTCACATGATTGTTGTTAGGGATTCAAAGACTTGAGTTCTGCCTGTATGAGTGGGAACTATAAACAAGCAATAACAAAGTGATGTTAACTGGTTGCTTTGATGATATAAAGTCCAAAAGTTTTTGTATATCACTTGAATTATTTTTTTTCCTTTTCTGCTTTTTTTTTCCCAAACAAAAATATTGTCCATGATAGAGGCTGAAAGAACACAGGGCTACTACCGTACTCTGACAGAGGAAAGAGACTAATGCTAATGTACGTAAATTCTAAACAGTAAGTAGTCAATAAGTATTTGCAAAATGTTCCAGGATGATGATCTCACAGAGCTGGGTATCTGGGTAAACAATAGTCTAAATAAATAATAGTCACATAACTCATAGCACATTAATAAATTTTATCTCTGTAATATGAATGCTAGGCTCTTAGAAAAATTTATTTACTTTTTCAAACTCTGGGGCACTGTAACATACTAAAGCTGTATGTACGTTTGAACAGATTAATAAATTATTTTGTTTGAATATCTACTTATTTATTTAATTTCTTATAACTGATACTCCAGGCACTGTAAGAGCAAATAAATCTTACAAATTCTTAATTTATGACTAAGGATTAATTTATTCACTAAATATGTCTGATATGTTCTTGCTTTGAGGCTGTAACACACACAAAGACAAAGCTGAACACTTCTGTTATTTCCTGTTAGCATATTTTCATTACTTTCTAACATCCTTATATTTGACTAGCTATTTTTGCACTCATTTACAAATCAATTTATTTTTATTAAGTAAAAGGAGATAATTCCTAGGTTATTTTTATTAGGATTTTTAACAAGCATCTGTCTTCCTAGTGGAGAACTTTGCATGACTCAGTAAAAACAATATGCAACCAATTAGAATTCATTAATATTATCCAAATAGATAGAGGCAACAGTAGAAAAACAGAGCCTGGATAAATAATTTCTAAGCCAGGACTCATAAGAGGTAAGAAAAAATAAACAGGTGTGTTTCATTCCTTTTAGTTTTCTTCCCAGTGTGAAGTACATAGCTTCATAGAATATGCTACTTAGACAATCTTCATAGAGATTTTCTTTAAAAGATGGTTTTTGAGAAGGGAAGCTAGGAGATCTTAGAATAAATTATTTTATTATTTTCTTCTTGGAAAAACAGTATTACAGTCAAAATTGATATACTCCTTCATGGCATCTCTTACTAGAATGTATTCCAAAGTTGCTCTTAGTTTATCATCCATCAGTCTCCTCTCTCCCCTAATCCCCTCTGTTTTTCCTTTAGCCAAGTATCACTTCTGTTCATAGATCTTCAACCAGAACACGAGCTTAGCCTGAAATGGCTTGGATATGATTCAGACAATAGTGGCAGAGGCAGAAAGTACTGTGAACTTTTAAAGCATTTTCACAACAAAAATGCACATTTCAAATTGGAAATTTCTCAAGATAAGATAAGGCCCACAGTGTTCTTTTATTGATGCACTATGCAATGCAATTTTTATATTCTTGTATCTCCTGTAATAGAAAATATGACCTGAAGCTACGCATAACACCAGTATTTGGAACCATTACAGGACTTTGTAAAGTGTATTATACCTTGGTGATACATTCAGAAGAAATCCAAAAGCATATAAATCTAACTATTGCCCTCAAACTACACCTTTGGGTGAAATTTCAAGTTTTCAGAATCTGAATGCTTCTTAGCAGGTTAGAATTTTCAAACCATTGGCTGTTTCTCAAATGAATGTTTGACCTCTCCCCAGATGGAAGCAAGAAGGGATAAGAGAATAGCATAAAGATGGAAAAGCTATTTTTATAATAGAGGCACCAAAACAATATTAAAGTATATGTCATCTATACACATAAGTACGTGTGTGTCCCCCCAGTATGTTCATGAAAACACACATGCAAAAAAACTCTCTCTTAACCCTTTGCACTTTGCTCTGATTTACTTTTCTAAATGTCACCTTTCACTACTTGATATGTTGAATACGTATTAATTTCGTTTGTCTTATGCACCTGTCTATCTATGCTGGCACAGAGTAGTTGTTTAATAAATGTCTAAGAATAATCAGTAAGTGCATACAAAAGGAGACTGTTGCTTTCCCTTATTCAATGAGCCTGTCTCTCAAAACACAATTTACTTCATTTGTCAATCTTTTCGATTTCTAAGCATCTTGGCATTTGTACTCTTACTAGATGCCCTACACTTCCTTGGTATGTGTAAGGCTACAAATGAGAGGATGACAAGAGACACTGTCAAACATAGCTTTTTTTCTGAAATCTCTTTTCTGTTTCAATGTCTAATTTCATCAGTTTTCAACAGAGAACTAATCATCATTACCACAGTGTTATGTCACAAACAGAATTTCCTTGTTTTTTAGGGAAAGTGAAAAACAGATAAACAAAACCTACCTAATTGGTATTTTTAAGTACAAAAATACATGTGGGTAAAATTATATAAATGTACAATGAATGCAAATTTTATCCATTTATATGGATAATCAGATCATTTTTGGACCAGAGCTATGAGGATAACTATAAAACAACATTTTAAAGTTTTCATTCAGTGGAATTTCTTGATTAGGGGAGAAATGTCAAAATGTTTACACTACAGATAAATGTTTATCTGTAACATAGAAATTGAAGGTATATGCATACATTGATTTCATTCACATAAAATTAGAAAGATGATTATCTATCTCAAATGAAATAGATATAGTTATGACTACAGATAAATTATTTTTAAAAAAGATATTTTAAGAATTCTTCCAAATTATCATTCAATTATTTTAGATGAAGAATTTCCATTTGATTATCTACATATTATGTTATTCATCACTCAAATATATTTGTATCTTTTCTAACATAAAGTTAACACATACTGGATTCATAATTTTAACTCCATAGTTTGATATACTTCTATGGTTTATATTATAATTATGCTTAAACAAATTTATGCTGACATAATATACCATATGAATTGCAAATATTGGACTCCTTTTATAGAATTTTTTTGAAAATCAGATATTATTTAATAATATTAAATTAACAGCATAATAGATATGATTGTTAAGTAAACTAAACTTATACAATTAAAATGCATGCTATAAATTTGCATATTTCAGGATTAAGCTTATTAAAAATATTTTCCTCATTTTCCTTTTACTTTGCACTAAGATGCCATGCTTACATTTTGAAGCAAATATTTTAGTAGTGAAATATTTTATGAGATCCTTAAATTTGTTTTAAAAATAAGGAAAATATTCAAAAAACATTATTCTAAAATATTTCAGTAATAAATAATAAAATGGTACATTTTCAAAAATATGACTGGATTGATTTTAATATTGATAAATTTTTTTAAAAAATATGTTTCTCAAATTATAGAAAGATCCCAAAAGAGTCTAAGGATGGCATTTAAAAATGAACAAATCACACAGAGATACATGTTTTTCTAAGACACATTCATAATTGCTCCATCAGGGTTAATTGTATTTTAAGAGTGTTACTAAAAAAAATTGGCATAAAAATTATGGTTTTTTTCTCACCAACTGAAAGAGCACAGAGATCACACAATGTGTGTGGATAAGAATTGCTAAGCATGCTGTTATGGGTGTCAAAGTTTTACATCTCAGGCATAAACACCTCTGAAGTATAATATTGCCTTTTGTGTGCTTTTTTAACTTTTCAGTCTGGGTCAAGAAAAGAATGGCGAGGTCATAAAAAGCTAATGCATACTAAAGGTATTTACAGTACATTATGCTGCTGTCCTACATGTGCTAACAAAGTTTTCCATGCACCACTTTGAATTAGCAGAGAACATTTGTGTACAAAAAACTGTGAAAGATATAATTCAATCTGTGTATTATTACAGGTAACTTCAACATTGAGGTTGTTCAGTGTTTCAAACTCTACTTTTACATCTTTGAACATATAATTGGTTGGTTGAGAGTTACTTTCCATAAGCATGTTGAAGATATTCAACCATTATTTATCTGAGTCCAATTATACTACTCAAAAAAGTAAATTGTCAGCCTAATTTCTCTCCCTCCACCTCCTTTTTATTTCTTTCACTTTCTCTCTCTGTCCCCATCATTCCTCTCAATTAATGTTTAACATCCCTTTGTTGTTTTCAAATTTCCCGGTAGTCTTTGTTGTTTATCTATATCAAAATGATGCAGCAGGGGCCTAATAACTATTTCTTTTGTGGTAAGTGAAGGAAATGAGAGACTATTACTCACAATGTGGTATCTATTGGAAAAAAATATATATAGTATAAAACCTTATATACAAAAATAGTTTAACGTCCTAAAAAAGTAAGAATGTGTAATATAAATTAAGCATTGGTAGAAAGAATATATAACAGACAATATCAAGTGGAGAGATCATCATGGATAATTATTACCTTCCAGATTCTTTTCTATTGTTTGAAAAGACTCAATGAGCATGAATTTATTTTTAATTTAGAAAAATTAATTAATAAATAGTAATAAAATACCCCCCTGGGTTACTCATTCAGTGTCTTGCAGGGTTAGACAATAGTCTTTCTGTTTTTGTTTAAAAATCATTCTTTATTAGAATATAATTATCCTCAATTGTAAGAAATTGAAAAATGAAAATACAGACTTACAGATAAAGATTTTCGTATTTGTATTGCCAAATAATTCTATAATTAGTTTAGTCATTAATAAAACATAAATTTAAGTGGAAATTTTATTTCATGGACTTAAAACACTTTTATACTTTTTAAGAATGACTTACACATCTCCTTCAAGGTACAGTTAGTTTTCAAGAGTGAGACGTGATCTGTGTTCTGTCAGAGGAATTGCATGGAGCGCAAACAACTAGAGATGCTCAAAACAGCTCAAATAATGACATATAAAGCAGAAAAAAAAATGATTCCAGGCAAAAACAAATATTTTATTTGTATTTATAAGGGAAGAAAAAAGTGTATTAGTAAATCAACAAGATAAATTTGACATATTGTTAAAAATGTATGATTAAAAGTAAGAGAAAAAAACAGCTAAAGGTGTACTAATATAGGAAGAAAACTCTAAAATCTTCCTTTCTTATTAAAAAAATAATAAAAACATTTGTCCTGTAAAACTTAGATGTTAGCACTGAGTGAGTGATACTTCCTTGATTGTTTAGTTGAAAAATACTTCTAATGCAAAAGAAATAAGTAAAATAGAATTTCAAAGGCTATAGAAAAAATTAAGAAAAAAAATGGTATCATGATTAATCACACTACTCTCGGATTACTCTTAACATTTTAGTAAGAGACACACATATACCAAATCAATACACTCCAGGGCTGGTTAACTGGAGTGAAGACAGCTATTTAGAAAGACATATCTCTCCGTTTTTTAAAACAGATTCTTCAACCATGGTTGTAAATTTCATTCATATAGGCAGCATTCTTTTCTTCATAACATTTTTATATTTTACATTTCTTTTTTTTCAGTTTTTATAAATGGGTGTGTTCATTATATAACCTAATTTTTTTATGTAGAAGAAAATTATTTGTTAATCTATTATACATTAAAGTTTATGGAGGTAATTTTTATAATTCAAAGTCTTACAAAATGTTTTATTTATCAAGTATTCAAATGTATTAATGCACTGTCATATAATGTTTTTCCTTCATTTTTTATTATTCAATATTGGTACTCTGTAACTGTTTAACATAGTGTATTTATTTGTTTTTAGTTAAATTTTTTTTAATTAGGGGTGTTGGTCAAATTTTTTTGCTTCAGGCTTATTATTTCTGATATATTAAGGTTGCTGTTCAAATGTTATCTGTGCTCATCACACGGTTAAAGTAACTCAGATTTTTTTCAACAAAATTTATTGAAGATTGGTGTTTCCCAAACTATACACCTAAATAGTCATGAATTTCACCAGAGTTAATGCATTATCTGGGCCTCAGTAGTATTCTAAAAATGAATCCACTGGAGAAGAGAGTGCAACAATTAAATGGTACCAGACTTGAGCAGTTCTAAGATTGTCAGTGAGCTACTGGCAATGAATGTCTGAATGATGTTCTCTAGACAGTTAAGTGCACAGAAAAGTATTTCAATTTCAACTGCATGTTTTTAATCATTTATGAAAATATGATATAAACTAAAATTACAAGATAAAACTGAAGAGCATAGAGATTATATTTTGGTTATTCTCTGTCTAGATACAAAGCCATTCTATTACAGATGCATATCAAATTGGGCTCATAATAGGTATCCTCTATAATAGTATACTGCTTGCAAACTTTCTTATTCTAGCGTTTTGTAAATTGATAATGTGATGGCTTGTCTCAGTATCCTTTCAAGTAGTAAATTTAAGCTGGCAAGTCTAGAATTACTAAGATATTCCTATTTATCTTCTAATATTTAAAATATGCATACATATTCACAGATATTAAAAAATATAGAGATAGAAGATAAAAATAGCTAAAACTATAGACTTTTTTACATATCAGATAGTGTTTTGAGTCACATATTTAATATTTATGCACATATTTAATGCACATACTAACTCATTTCCGGAAGAGGAAACTGAAGCACAGCAAGTTTACGTAGCATATCTAAATTCACAAAGCTAGTAAATGCGGAAGCCAGAATTCTGGCCCAGCAATCTGGTTCCAAAGACAATACTCTTGGGCACCACATTATATTATTCCCAGTGCAGTCACACTTTGTAGTCATCAGAGATGCCTGTTGTCACTTAAAAGCATACATTATTCATTTTATTGCTGATTTTAGTAAATTAGAAAAAAAATGGGAAGTAGAAAAAAATCCATCAGAGCAGAAAACTCAAGAAACTGTTTTTAAAATGTTGGTAGTATTTGCCAAAGTATTTCATTATATGCACATTTTATTAATGTTTCCACAAAAAATACAGTGCCCAGTTAAGTTTGGGTATACTTGGTATGTGTTTATACTGAAACAAATTTTGCTATTTATCTGAAATTCAGATTTAGTTTTGTGTTCTGTATTTTTGTTGGGTAAACATGGAAACTCTAATTTCATAAACTAACAGGTATTGCAGATCATATAAAACAACACAGCTTAGTTTACCTAAAAAAATGATATATTGCATAGCTTCAACTTTTAAAACTCAAATGTTTCTCATTTTTACATTTCAAAGCTTTTGATGATTTTAAGCCAAATAATTTAATAAAATTCTAAATCAATGTTCAACGGCCATTCATAGCAAAAGACATAGAAAGTAGTTTTGGCATGGTTTATAACACTCAGAAATATTAAAAACCCAGAAATATATGCATATGTATATATATATTTATGAACATATATGTATATGAATATGTGTATGTGTACATATCAGAAAATTGAAACACATAAATGAACTAAAGAAACAAAATGTATGTCTCCAAAGCCAGGAATAGAAAAGACATTCTAAATTTCATTAGAACTGAGGTCAATACCATCTATGCCTCACATCTGGAATCTGGGTTTAGCTCTCTTGAGATGTAGCCACTGAACTTGTTGCATGTAAGAGAGAAAGATGCATGAAATATAAGAAAGGATGCTCTAGCTCACTGGAAATCAGAAAAATGCAAATTAAAACAATCATGAAATAGTATTTCATGCCTTTGATATGGGCAGAATTTCAAAAACTGACAGTATTAAATGTTAAAAGGGATATGGAAGAAAGCAACTCCCAGATACTGTTCATGGAGCTGAATGGGGAAAATGTCTGAGAAGAGCAATTTAGCAATATCCAATATTTTGGAGGATATGCATACTCTTTGATCCATCTCCTTACGGTAGGAAAACTGTAATGATTTTGCACATCTTTTGTTGGGGGGAAGAAGTGGTCGATAATGCATAATGGAAAATGTGACACAGTAAATGGATTGCAGATATTAATGTTGCCTGAAGTTTGTTGAAATGGGCATAGTTGCATTTGGGATATAAGGTGGTAGTCATAGTGTATGATGCAAAAATTGAAACATTTTGGAGTGGGGCCATTATTAATGATGACAAAACACAGGGCACTGGGAGAAGAGACAAGGTGGGGAGGAAAGAAAATGTTAGTGTTAATGAAATCTGTTAGAATGATAAGAAGGGAAAAATAAAGCAAAAGTCAGTGATCCATATGCTAAAGATTTTACTGAAATGAAGGATGACTAGATTTCTTGTAATTATTCATTAAGGAGGAATAAGGGGCTGTATATTTTGATACTGTGTGTTTCACAAGAACCTTAGTTCACGAAGTAAGTAAGAAGATGATCAATTGTATGAGCCAACAGTAGTTGAGTATCTTAAGGCCCTGACAGGGTATTGCAAAGAAGCAGTCTTGAGTAGACTACAGGAGAATCTGTGTCTTCTGAAGATGGCAAGTCTTCAGTTAACTCAAGCAATTTAAGGTTATATTAGGAGACTGCCTTGAGGGGAAAAATTTGGTGATGTTATACCTTGAGTTCCAGGGGCCACAGTGGAATGATTTGGAAAGTTCTAAAGGGTTGGAGATTGGATATGAGCAAAACAGAATGAGGATATGACAATAGCTATTGATGACCTGGGAAACTTTCCCTTTTGTGGATGACTGAGTCTTCTGAGTCTTAACAGGTTTACCTCATTTCATAGAAGAGACTGATCCAAAGAATAATAATTAATCCAGAATATTTAGTTGTTTGTAATGGGTCCTGTTGGTGACTGTACCTTCCTTCAATTAGAGATAATATTGAAAATGAGAACATATGCCTTAAGATACTTATTAAAAGGTACTTATACTTACCTCTGCTCCACAAAATGGTTTGGATGTCTGAGAGGGTAGTGAGGTACAAACCCTGAAATTCTTTTGTTGAAAGAGTCGGCTTCCTAAGTGAAACAAGAGATGCCAACATAGATTCTCATGCTTAATATGTGTTGACCATAAATCTCTTTGAGCTGCCTTCCCAATAGATAAATCTACACAATATAGACACTCAAGATTCTATATACTCTTATCTGAAGCAAATATTTACAAATGTTCAGAAGATCATTTTATCAGTGTCTCAAGACAACCCCCCTGCCCCCACCACAAACACACACACACACACACACACACACACACACACACACACACAGATGATTTAATCTCTAGCTCCTAAAGCAATGTCTAGTTTATGCTAAGCATTTTTTAAAAATAAATGAATAAAACATGCCATGATGTGACTATTCATGTACTTGAAATTATTCTATATAGATTTGGAGGATTCAGAGTCTTCACTTAATTTGGCAGATAGTTGGCATGAGGAAGTAAAGATAAATCAAAAGATGGTGTGATTTGGGGGAGAGGCTTTTTGTTAAATCTAAGAAAGTGATAATTAGGAGCTGAATATTTTAATATGTAATAGTAAAAAGGAAGGAAGGACATATATGGAAAATAATGGAAATACTATGAGATTTTCTATTAGAAAACTATCTGAGAACCCTGATACCACAGGGAAAGAACTTGACGTTATGAGCCTCAGTTTCTGGAAATTTAAAGTGCACATAATATTCATTTATTGGCTGGTAGCAATGAAGATTAGAGATTGTATGAATCCTGAGACCTAGTGTTGTTATTGAGTGGCTTCCAAAAATATCAGAAAGCTTGCTAAGTAAGTCAAACAGACACTAGTAGTTCTTGTTTATCTGAAAAAAATAATAATTTTAATGTGTACTAAGTGTTTTCTCAAGAATGGTAGAACCCTTTTATCTAACGGGATTGAAATACATAGTAGATCTTAATTAAGGAATATAAAAATAGATTAAAGAAGACAAACTAAAAAATGATAAATACAAACATACATAGAATGCTTATTCATGTATATTCTGTATGCATACATATGTGAATGTATTATGTTTACACATTATGCATATTTTAATCAGTCACTTTAGACTTCAAGCAAATTATTTTCTGTGCTGTACATTCTCTGGTTCAGGTAAAACTCATAATTAAACCACATGATTAAAAAGTAAGATTTGAAAACTCATAAAATAATGAGTACACTATTCAAGATTTTTATGACTCCTTTCAATACATATAAATGATTCTTTCACATCAACTTAAACAGAAATTGTTTTATGGGCTATCTTTACATAGTTTTCCAAATAATTTGTCTAATTTTTATAGAAGTAACAACTCTGTTTTTCTTCTCATATTCTGTTCTTTAAATAAGATTTAACTAAATTATATCATTTCAACAACACACAAAATGGTATAAACTAATTTGGAAACAAATGACATCTGATGATCATGTAGATTAATTACATGAACATAGTAGTTATGAGCACACTTACTGTTGTTATTTATTTACCTCTGAAACAAACATAGGGCTTCCCAAAATTGTAACATTTCAATGGAATAAATTCTAAGTCTTCTAAATCTCTTTCAACACTGGTAAGAGAAAAATATGTTGGTCAACCGCAGCAAAAACTGGTAAGAGAAAAATATGTTAGTCAACAGCAGCAATTGTTAAAAACATTCGGTAAACTTGTAGCATTAGTCTATCTTTCACCTTGTGAAACTTTCATTCAGAAGAACGAATTCTAAAGAATAGAGTTCAGTGACTGGAATAAAGCCATGGCCATTATTTAAGGGCACTTTGGTGTCATTGACCACAGGCTCATATGTCTCTTTTACATTTTTCCCCTTTTCTTTTTTATTTACTTAATTATCTAACTTAAGAATCTGGTAATTATCCATTTTAGAGAATTAAAACTCCAAGACATTTACAGATAGAGGAATCTCAATTGGTGAGAATTATAATCCATGTGACACCAAGCAATTTAGCAGAAATGACAGAGGCTTCTGAAACTATTTTGTGTAACAGATCTTTTGAGAATCTGATAAAAGCTATTAAATTCCTCTCTAAAAACACACATTCAGAAGCACTAACCTTTGATTTAATTTTAGAAGTTTAGCAGATTTCCTGAAATACATATTTAGAGAGACTCTTTTCTGGAATTTATTACCTACTAATAAATATAATTTTTAGTAGTGGTAACACTGATTTTCCCCTCAAACAATGGATTATTCAGAGTATCATGTGGCAAATGGCAAAAGTATTCAAATATTTTTACTGAGCGCTCAAATAAAACCAGGAACTATGGTTTATTCCTGAAAAAAGTCATAATTAAGCATACTTTGCCCTCAAGGGCTTATAAAGCACTAGTTGCAAGACAGGGTAGCAATGTCTTAAATTCAGACTAATGCAGTAGTAGCAGAGAGAAAAAGAGGTAAAAACAAGTACAGTTTTCCAGTATATTCCAACAGAGTACTTGCCTGTTATACAGAGAGCCTGAACTTAAACAGGGAATGAGACTAGAGTTCCCAGTGGGGTAAGATCATGAGAGCCCTTTTGTGCCACATTGAGAAGTATGTACTTTATCTACCAGAGAATGAACTGCTTAATGCAATACACTCTATTATATAAAAATAATTTCCCGAAAAAAATGTAAAATTAGAATTTTAAAAATAAGAGATACTTCTAGCATGTTATCATTTATTTAAAATAATGGTGATAATATAATTAAATTTAAAGTTTAATTTATATTTTGATTTTTTATTTGGACATTATCTTCTGTACTTTTTCAAATTTAGTTCCTCTATCTTTTATAATAGCTTTATTTTTTTTAATTAATTGCAATAGTCATTTCAGTTCTTAGTGGGCTTATATTCTATTTATAACATTTTCTTTAAAATCATATAACTGATTTTACTTTTTGAAGAAATGATTTCAACCATAAAAAGAAATCTCCTTTTATGCATCATGTTTGATCTGGTTAACCACATTAAAATATAATTATAACTCTGGGTTGTGTTTTAACAACTTTGAATCACTTTCATTACTCTGATCTTTTGGTCTAGCACTTATCTTTATTTTATTTATTTATTTTTTAATTTAAGTATAGTCAGTTACAATATGTCAGTTTCTGGTGTACAGCATAATGTTTCAGTCATATATATACATACATATATATTCATTTTTGTATTTTTTCATTACAGTTTACTACAAGCCACTGAATATAGTTCCCTGTGCTATACAGTAGAAATTTGGTTGTTTTCATCTATTTTATATATAGTTGTTAGTGTTTGCAAATCTTGAACAAATCTAGCTATTGTCTTTATAGACATTTTTCAGTTAGTTTATTACATTATTTAAAAAGTATTTTACCCAAAACTATGTCTTTATTTGTGTTTAATCATAGTAATCAAATTATAAACTTATTATTTTAGATTTTGTGTGTAGGGATTATAGGGTTCAAATGTTCAGAAAAGATTCCATCCCAATGATCTAGCTACTACATCTTGAAGATTATTTCTAAAAGGATGCCTGCACTTCAAATATCTTTCTGCATTTTTCACTTTATTTTCTTTATCATTCTGTCCTTTTCCACTGATACCACATAATCTTGTTACTAACAGTCAATTATAGCCTTTAGTTTTATCAAGAATATTATTTTGCACACTGTAGCAAATTTTCTTTCAAGTTTTAATTCTCCTTGCAGAAAACAATATTGAATATTTTCTACTTAGTGAAATAGATGTTTCTTGAGGTCTAAAGTCCTTGGAATCTTTTCATGTCACATTGGGGGAGTGGCCAAACTTCAGTGTGTCTCAGTTTCCACATCGTGTAATAAGATGTGGATAATAAAGTTCACGCAGGAGCTATGGTAGGATAATAATTGTATAGCACTGTGCAAATGCCAAGTATTGTAGAAATATGAGCAAAAAATGAATTACTAAGTCCTTTAATTTCATTCCCATATTCTCATAAATGTACCTTGCCTGAGTGTTGCTACAGCCTCAAGTGGACATAATATTGCCTTGTCAACAGGCACTTAACCTGGTAACAACTAAGGAGTTATTTTCTCCACAAGGGCTTAGGCCTTTATCAAAGGGAAACAAAATAAGAGATTGGTAGAATGTAAAGAAACAGAATTTTTTTCTGTCTAACCAGGAGGGAACATAAGTAGCATAAATACCTTTCCATACTTATTCTTGTTCTAAAGGAAAAAGCAAACTAACATATATGATTTTTTTGATAAAATCATGTTCTGTATTATACGGAGAAAAGGTTTTGATTCATAGGGAGCTAAGTTCAAAACCCAGTTACTGAGTCCAAGCTTGTACTGTTCACCAAACAACAGGCCACTAAGTTGAGAAACAAACTATTGGGACAAGGAAGAGCGACTTTACTGGGAAAGCCAGCAAACCGAGATTATGGTGGACTAGTGTCCTAAAGAACCATCTTAGCCCAGAATAATATTCAGGTTTCTTTTATGTTAAGGGAAAGGGGAAGTGGGAGGGTTCAAGACTAAAGTGTAAAAGTGGAGTGCAGACTTCTTGGAGCCACCTGGTCTTCAAGGGCAGCATAACATTTCCTTGTTCTTCTACTTGCTCAAGTAGGCTGGATCACAAGGCTACTGAAAAAACTTCAGATTGTTAGCAGTTATTCTTATTGTACCATTCTTATCTCTTCTCATTGGCAAGGTTTCTATGGCTAAAAAGAAATTTATCTACAACAAGGAGTAGCCATTACTAGCTCAGGATGGTGTGATGGGAACTTTTCTTAGGAAAGTTAGTGAGCTATTTGGGCACAAGCAATATTTCTCTAATATTTAACTTTTTATGTGCGGGGCTAGAGTATTAGACTACATTAGCTAAAACTTGGGAAGGCAGTTCCAACATGGTGTTAACTCTGCTTTTCCTCTGTTACAGCACCATGAAGTTACTCCTGAGTTTTGCAAACTTAAATTTATTCAGGTTCTGTCTGAGATTCAGTTTCAACAACTATAAAATAGAGATGAAGATACTGGACTCAGATGTTTGTGAGAATTAAAAACAACAAAAGCACTGAATGCAGTGATTTTTACATGGTTAGGTATCTTCTAAATGGTAAGTTTTTTTTGTTATCTTTGTACATGTGTACACTTGACTGAAAAATGTCTAAATAAAACATTATACTAAAACTCTTAAGTATTTGAGGGTGTAATATATAAATATTCAAATACCAAAAAAGTTTAATACTGTTGATCCTTAAACAAAGCAGGAGTTAAGGGCACCAAGCCTCTGTACAGTTGAAAATCTGCTTATAAGTTTACAGTTGCCCCTCCGTATCTGCGTTTCATATTTGAGGATTCAGTCCACTGAGGATTGTGTAGTTCTGTAGTATTTACTGAAAAACAAAACATTGTGTATAAGTGGGCCTTCACAGTTCAAACTGGTATTTTTCAAAGGTCAACTATTTTTTAATAACCAGAATTTTATACATTTTCTAACATAAAGTAATGGAACTAAATTTTAAGAAATTGTATTAATTCTAGTCGATTTTCTATTATCTATCACGTTCCAAAATGTAGTTTAAATATACAAGCTTGTAATATCTGGCTTCCACATTTCTGATTCTGTCTGTGGATGTTAGTAAAAGTACTGTTACAATTCCTTAATTTCTCAAATATAACAAAATTACACCAGGACCAGAAACATACTAGGAAATTCTAACAATTCAGTATTTCTAACAAGCAGTTTAAAACCTGAAACTGATTTAGTCCCAAATCACCTTTTTTCCCCAATATTTGTGTCTTTAATTTCATTTGTAGAATGATTCCATGTGTGTTTTCTTCTGCAACAACCTGATGAACTCCTGGACGTTGCTCTCCAGAGGAACTAGAATAGAAAAGAAGTTTGTCTTTGGTAAATTCTGAGGACTCTAGAGCAGCCTTATGAAACAATAAGCCAGTCAGTGAAAGCCTCCTTCTGGAATCAACATCTTCCAATCTAGTTTTGGCTCTGTGATCTGTTCATTCCCTCCTGAAAACCATACCATTGCCAGGTTTCTTCACTCACACTTCAACTGAAAGCACTCCTCAAGGTTCAGTTAATATTCATTTAGAATATAATACAACGTGGTTATTTTGCCATTGGAATGAGAGAAAGACAAGCTGAATTGGAGAGGGTGTAAGAGATTTCTTGCTTACTTGTTACTTTATTTAAAAAGTAACTGATCATGCTTATAGATAATGAGAATTTCCAAGTGAATGATACATCTCTGTCCTCATTTTTATGTACTCAAAATGAGAAAAAAAAATAACACTATGAAGCCATAATTATGGACTAAATATAATTAGCCTTTTCTTTTCTAGTTGATTTTTGTTGACCTTTTAACAACAGCAACAAAAATATCAACTTTCAGTTGAGATGGCATAGAGACCAGGGTTTCCTACATTAAAAATTTAGAAATTGTTTAATTGTAATATATAGAGAGACATTTTGCCTTTAAGAAAACTGTATACATATTCCTTCTCACAAAGTGTGCTCCTTTATCAAAAAAGAATGAATAATATACAGTTCTTACTCGAGTTGGGGAGATTAATCTTTAACATCTTTAGCTTAAATATCTCTTTGTCTCTATCTCTGCCTCTTTTTCTCTGTATGTGTGTCTCTCTCTTTCTTGCACATTGAGACGTGCTGTACTTGACATAATATTTTGTTACTGCATATATTCAGTGGATCTCCTAATCATCTTCTTTTTCTTCTACCTTAAACAGAAATGGATTTCTTACAGCTGAGTTCTAAAACATGCAAAACATAAATACAAGGCACTCTTTGCCCTTGGAAAAATGGAAGAGCTTAAGCAGATGTGTCTGGGATAAAAGAATATCTTCAAAACTCTAAATATCCTTTGCAACAGTTCTCAGAGAGTGATGTACTGAATTACAATGTACAGTGTACTTCTTATGTCCCCTATGAGAAGTGAACTCATAAAAGCAGTTATCAGCCAGTTCTCTAGAAGATGCCTTCTGGTTACCTGTGAGACACTAGAATGTAAGATGGAAGAATGGCTTTCAAATACTGTTCTTCTTTCCAAATTAATTGTATAGAATAAAAATAAAAATGCTTAGCAGCTGATTTAATTTAGGATCCAGGGACATCCAAAGTCACATGCATGATTTATTAGGTATTTAGTTTCTACTATAGGTGATATGTGCTTCTTTGTGAATGATGTAAAACGTTATATTGCATAATCTTTGCTACCAAGGAGTTTATAATCTAGTGGAGTTTATAATCTAGTTAAGTGATATTTTTAAGATAAAATGCAAAATGTTAACAAGAAACTAGTAATATTATAATGTTTAAATGTATAATTAAGAGCTTGGTAACCACATTAATATCACCTCAAATTGGTCTGGGACCTGTTTGACATCAGCTCCTTCCACAGTGACCCCTATACCAAGGTGCATATTATTAGAAAAGTCTATGACTATGTTATCCACCCTCCTAATGAGTCTTTCGCATGGGTTTTAGTTCCTCCAACCTCTCATTTCCACCTGTTAATTTTATTGGATTTTACTAATGCACAAATCGGTTTTTCAGGGCTATGTAGAGGATTTACAACAAGGACTAATTAAACAGACAAAAGGACCCTTACAATAGCTTTCATCTCTCTTGAATGAGAGGATTAATTTCAACACATTACAATTGTTTTAAGAATAATCCACATAGGACTGCCCTACGAGAGTCTTTAATGATAAAAATTCTTCCTTATCGAATTTGTACCACTTGTTTTTTAGATGTTTTTAAAAATAATTTAAAAGATTCCTCATGATTTATTAGATATATATTCCAAACTCGCTATCGTGATTCAGAAGCAATGCTAATGTGTGTTGTAGTCTACAAGTCAAAAATTGATATCCATAAAGCAAAAATATCTAACTATACATTCTACTCTCTTTTTCACTGGAAAGTAATAATTATGACCAATGTTAGTTTTTCATTATGGATGTGAATGTCCAGTTACTTCATCCCAGCTCTCCTCCACTGAAGAATCTCATTTATGTCACTTACTGAATGGCATGCTTATTTCAATGCTGAACTGAAGTCTCTTCTTGTTAAGTTTTTTCTTTATTTCTCCAACCTTCAATTCATTACATGTTCTAGAACATTTGCATTAGTAACTCTAAACTAGCACTAAATATACGACAGATTTTGCTGTTTTTGTTTTTTTTCTTGCAAATACATATTTCATAAACTAATACATTTTGGATTTTAAGAAAGTTCTCCATTATAAATAAATTAAAGTAACTATTGAGAATGTATATATTCAGAAAAATTTTTAAGCTTATCTCCAAAACTATGCAAAAAAGCAGAAGTAAAGGGAACAACCAACATGCATTAGGTTTTAAAATATAATCTATCTTTAAATGTCTATGAGATTAAATATAAGTAAAGAACAAAATATAGGTAACTAAATAATTGAGTAATACATATGATAAAGAAGTAATGATTTCTTAGTCTATTATAAACTTGGGGGAAAGTAAACAATGCAAAAATTTCATTTTTCATTAATAAAATATATTTTTTGTATCAGACTTTGTGTTGAATAAATTATTAATTCTACAGAAAAGATTAATGTTGTAAAGATGTTGCAGAAATTGATACAGTAAATAATCATCTCTTTGAACTAGTTACCTTAAGGCTAGTTTTTAAAATGAGATAATTTGAGGATGACCATTAAGGAGCTTATAATCTCTTTAATTAAGGGGTAAAAAAAGAGAAAAACTATATAAAGATGAACAATTAAAAAGTTTAAAACACAAAAGAGGATCAGATAACAATATGGAACGAGGGAAATGAAAGAGTATAATCCTTAAGGTCAACTTTATTTATTCAATAAAAATTTATTAACCATATATTATGTGCCAGGCACTGTTGTGGATACTAGAAATATAGTATTGAGTATAAGAGAAAAAAATTATTGGGGGAGAGTATAGCTTAGTGGTAGAGTGTGTACTTAGCATGTACGAGGTCCTGAGTTCAATCCTCAGTACTTCCATTAAAAAAGGGGAGGGGGATTCTTTCCCTTATGAAGCTTACATTCCAGACAGTCAACAGGTACAATACATGGTATATTAGATAAGGGTACATGCTAAGAAAATAAATAAAACAACAAAAGACAATAAAAAATTGCTGGAGTGGGTTCCAATTTTATAACGTGTCCAGGGACAGCCTTACAGATTGTGTCATAGGAATAATAACCTGATGGAGGCAAGGGAGTAGGCCATGAATCTGTCCAGAGGAAGACCTGAGGGAATAGTAAGTGCAAAGGCCCTAAGAAGAGGAGCTTACTGGTCTAGGAACAGTCAGAAGATCAGTGCAGACTTGAAATTAGAGAATGAGGAAAGAATTAAAAGATTAATATGAGAAATATTCAAAAAACTTACCAAAGTTTTTGATCTAAGCACCTGAGACAGTGAGGTTGCCTTTACTGAGATGTGGGTTACAGTGAGGGAACAGGTTTGAGGACAAGATTAGGAAATAGTGACAGGAATGACAGGGTTCTGTTCCAACATGCTAAAATAGGAGGCCCCAGAACTCACCTCCTGCCACTGACACACCAAATCTACAACTCCACATGGAGCAACTGCCACTGAAAAAAAAAAAATCCAGAAATTATCTGAGAGACTTCTACATATCAGGTGAAGAAGAAAATGCCCATATTGAAATGGGTAAAAAAAAAAGGCTGAACACATTCTCACCATAAACCACATCCCTCACATAGAATCATACAATCAGAAGGGAACTCACAACTCTCAGCTTCTCCCTGAGGAGCAAAGGGATTGGATCCAATATCTCTCATGCTAATTTGTAAGATTTCTAGATGAGGGACAGGCCTCTGTAATACCTTGCACTGAATGCCAGTAAGGCTTGCATCCAGGAGACCCAAAGACATCTGCAAACAAAGAAATAGTTCTTAATTGGCTCCTGAGGATTCACTGCGGCTATTCCTCACAGAGGTTCAAGTTCAGCATGAGGTGGGGGGAGCAGACAGCAACCTCCATTTCCGTCTGTCCTTGAAGGAGGATCATTTGCATACTTCAGAAGCTGTGACAGGAGTGTCAGGCTTCAAACTGAGCACACACCCAGGAGATGACTACCATTCTCCCTGGGGACCAAGGAAGCAGGCAGGTGGCATCTCCAGGTTGTCCCTCTGGCACTCTCTAGATCACCAGTGTCTCCCTAGAATCAGTTTGTGCACATATTATCAATCTCTGTTTTAACAAGCCCTCCATGTTATTCTTACGTATGATATATTTCAGAATCACTGTTCAGAATAAAGTATTTTTTCAGAAGGGAGCAGTTTTAGCACAGAAGAACTGAAATATAAGATGTTCAATATGTGAGTGAATTTTAGAAAACATGGACTATATAAAATAATGATAAATTAATGTCTAATTTGTAAGCTTTAAAAATAAAAAAAAACTACATAAAATACTAGAAAAAGATAGAATCTCTCTCATAGGATGAGTGAATGAGTTTAAAAGGATATACCCCTTGAGAGCAGTGTAGAAAAAATTTGTTAACTGTAGAAGTCTTTCTTTGTATGTGAAAATTTTAAGGGTAATCATTAAAATAATTGAAACCAAATGCATATACTATAAACCAATAGAGAAGAAATAGAGTAATTAAAAACCAACTTATTGATAACCCCAAAAGAGGAAAAGGATATTTACAATAAGCATATTTGACAAATTCAGAACCTATAAAGTACCTCAACAGATCAGTTAGAAAAAAAAATTGGAAAATGAGGAAAAAAGAGGAAAAAAGATTTAAGACACTACACCAAAAACAAAATTATAAGAATATCTAACTCATATATGTAAAAGTATGGTTCAACTTTATTAGACATCAATAAAGCAACAATTAGAAACATAATGCCTTAAATCTAAACACCAGAATGTCTCAAATGGAAAAAATAAAAATACAAAGTGTTGGTAAAGATGAAAGGAATACAGCATTATGTGTGCTGTTTGTCAGAGTATATGTGCATACAACCAATTTGGAAAGTTATTGATGGTTTCACTTGAAGGTATATCCTCAAGCGAAATGTGGACACAGGTCCTAGATCTATCAAAATATATGTACTAGTGTATATAGCAGAACTTCTCATAATAGTCCCAAATTGTTAACTATTCAAATGCCTATCAGCCAGAGGATGAGTAAGTTAACTGCAGTATATTCACAAATAAAATACAATAGAGCAATAAGAATAGAGAATCTACAACTACATGGAAAATAAGGATGATTCTTATATTCATAATATTGAATTAAAAAAATCATACAAAACAGAATTCATACTCTATAAATCTATTTATCTAAAGTATGAAAAAATGAATCTCATCTATGTTGCGAAACATTTGAATAGTGGTTCTTGAATAGCCGGAGACTGGTAGGGAGTATGACGGGGCTTCTGAGATGATGGTGATAATCTGCTGCTTAATCTGGGTGTTGAACATATAGGTATATTCAACTTGTGAAATTCATTGACTTGTACAATTATGTGCATTTTGACTTATATATTATACTTTGATGAGAGATTTTTTTTTAATCTGTAAAAACATTTCCTTTCAATAAAAAAAGAATTTAGGAAAGAAGAAAATGAGAAAGAGAAACAATTAGCATATATAAGAGATATTCCAAATGTATCAAGCATCATGTTGAATTTAAATGGATTAACTATGCAGTTAGAATATAAAAATATAAACATAGTCTTTTAATGAAATACAGATTTAAATCATAAACACAAAAGGATTGAAAGTAAAATAATGCAAAATGATACAGGAAAATTCTAATCAAAATGAACGTGGTGTGGCTCATCGGTGTTTCTCAGCAGTGGCTCTATTGATATTTGGGGCTGGATAATTTTTTGTTATGAGAGATTATCCCTGTGGGTTGTTTGGCAACATCCCCAGGTCTCTATGCACTGGTGGCGGAGTAGTGCCAACAACCCTCATTTTGACAACCAAAAATGTCTCCAGACATTATACACTTACCCTTAGATTACAAAATCACCCCCAGATGAGAACAAATGGGCTACGTTAATACAAAATAGACTTTAAACAAAAGCTATTAATAGACTTAAAGAGAGCTGTTCTGTAGTGTTAAAATATTTAATTCATGTTTGTTTATCAGTAAATATTTATTAAGCTCCTACAATATGCTAGACACTGGGATACAATAAAGAATAAGCAGATAAAATTCTGGCTGTCACAGAGCCCATACTCCAGTGGGGAATCAACAAACAATAAACAAATAAATAATTCACTGAGAGCAGCTAGAAATAAAAGCAAAACATAGTAAGTGAATGGATTTTGATATCGTGAAGTGCTATTTTATATAAAGTTTTCAAAAAAGATTTATGTAATAAGTTGGCATTTCAATAGACACTTCAAGAAAAGTCATGTTTCATAAAGACTGTTCAGGAAGAATGCAAAGCAAGTACTTGCATGAAGTCTAAGAAAGAAGCTGGGCATTTCCAAGTATGAGGGAGAGGACAGTGTCGCTCAAGTAGAGTAATAGGAATTGAAATAGATAAAAGCAGTGTGGGTGCTCATCAAAGAATGTTTCATTCACTGAATACAGTGATTCTAAATTCATACTAGCTTAAAACAGAATGAAAATACATAAAACTATTATTATTATTAGAATTTCAAGCAAACTCACAATATTTGGAGTATAAAACATCGCTCTCTAAGAGCTAAAAGATCAATCAGACAGAATATTAGCAAAAAGATAGAAAAATTGAACAAGATAAATAAATGACTGGCTTCAAATAATAGACATGTCCAGAAGTTTGAAAATAAATCCTTTATCATGCTATATTTCTAACCTTGGTGAGTAGCCTTGTCTAACTCATATCATTATCAAATTCAGAAACCAGGTTACTACAGCTGACTTTTTTATCCCACCCCCTCCCATCTCCCATATTTATGCAATTACTCTCACAGTTTTCTTCAGAACTGCGCTTACAGGCTTTCCATTCTCTCCACCTGCATTGTAAAAGTCCTTGAACCTCTAACCGCCACTTGCCTACAACATAGTTTTTGGAGAGCACAAGCCGTTCTTTTTAAATCTATTCTTCATGCTAACAAGATAAACTTTTAAAACACAACTAAGGCCATGCAACTTCTATACTTAAATCCTTCAATGAAGTTGCAGGATAAAGTCCAAATTTACAGCAAATTCCCTTGTTTATTAGTTCCGGCCAAATCAATTTTTTTTTTTTCTTATTTGAGTCTTAGCTTAAATATCACTTCATCAGAAAAGACTTCCTTCCTGCATCTTAGTTTAAATTAGTTTTCTTACGAATTCTTCATTCTAGTGTTCTGAATTTTCATTTCTTTTTCTTTGGAGAATTTTTAATTATATATTTATTTATAAAATTAGTATCAATCCTTTAATCAGACTGAAAATGACATACCTTTAGAGAAAAAATTTCTATTTTGTTTACTTCATAATATTAGCCATGTGATTGAATGAATATTTGATACACTAGGGTATACAATGTTGGGTCAACTAGCCCCACTGTGTACACACTAACCTTTCCTATCTACCTATTAAACCATCACTGTATTCTCTAAATTTGCTATTTCACAGCTCTTTATTTTTCATTCAGGAACCTCATTATCTTTTCCCTCAAATGTCCTCAATGTTTACCTGGTTAGTCTGCCAAATACCTATAAACTTTTCAGGAATGAATTAAAAATTAGCTCTTTAATTAAGTGATTTGACCCTCCTATCTCCATTGTCCTGCCAGTGGAATGGGTGGGGTCCATTCTCTTGTATTCATTAAGCTTGTATCATTCAGAGTTCAGTTTGGCCATAGATACCGTAACAGTTACTTTAGCAAAGGTAATTTAATATAAAGATTTGTTAATTAAATATTAAAGAATTGAAAAGACAAGAAAAGTACATGAAGGCGCTTCCATAAGCAGCCAACAAAAGGAAACAGCAGTATCCCTAAAGCTAGAGGAACAAAGGAGTTGGAATTTTTAAATCTCAAGAAACTTTGAGGAAGAGCCAGTCAAGCTGTAACTCAGGTTGTCTGAAGAGAAGGTGCTTCTGCCTTGGGTTCTGTGGTTCTGGTTTCATAAGTGTTGAGGCAATTGCTAGTAATGGAACAAAGTGCCATGGTTAGCGTAAACTTCCCTGAGCTCTGCTAGGGTTAGGGTAACAGAAACAGGAATCAAACCACAACAAAAAGGTGCATATCCCTTGTTAGCCAAGGGAGGCTATAGTGGGTTTCTAGGAGGTTAGTGGCCTAACCAAAAAAATGCACAAGGAGCTGCCATACCACAAAACAGACGTCACCCGGAGCAAACATGGAGTTTACAGTACTTTATTCTATTGCCATAAGGTGGTGTGCATGCCCTATGGTGCAGCTGTCCTGCTTTTTATCTAGTTTCTGCCAGTACATTCACAGTGTGAATTTCTTTGTTGGTGAGGCTTACAGAATATCTCTAGCGCATGTGTACTTCTATTTTGTTGGTTCTAAAACTTATATAATTGATGCATACATACAATCATTATTTACTGCATACTACAAACATGCTGTGATCGTGGCCTTGGGTCTCACGGCCTTAACTCATCTCAAGGCCACTCACACCCTTCTTTCTCTTTCATCCAGACTTTTAGTCTCTATTACCTCCTACTGGCAGGGACTGAACAGGGAGTTACCTCACTTAAGAAAATGTGGTTTGCAGAGTTCAAGAGTGCAGAAAAGTATGTTTAAAGGAAAGAGATGATAACTTAATAATTGATACCTAGCCCTATATTATTCATTGTAGGTATTTCAGCAAACTTTCTCTCATATACCTTTTGACAAGTGTTGATAGCTCATTCTATGTCAGATTCTTCACCTAGACTGATGAGTAGTAACTACAGAGTTCTTACCCTCATGGTGCTTATTTTCTGAGTTTTCTATTCCACCAAACTCCACGCAGTCTTAGTCAAAGAACACATCTTTAAAGCATGCATTGTTTTAAAATATAGACTATTGTAAGTATATAGAATATAAATACAACAGGCGCCTATGTCTCTTTAGAACAGTGGTTCTCAATGGGGGACGATTGTGTCCCCACACCAGGGAACATTCTGCAATGTATACCAAAGATCAGCAAACTATCAGTTGATGGCCAAATCCTGCCCTCCACTTGTTATTATAAGTAAAATTTTATCGAAACATAGTCACACCCAATTGTTATGAACTGGTTATGGCCGCTTTCATGTTTCATCAGCGGAGATGTGATTGTGACAGAGACCAAATGACCTACAGTCTGAACTATTTATTATTTGACTCTTTAGAGAAAAAAGTTGACCATTCCCTAGAACACGTAATAGAAATTTAGTACTGGTATTTAAGCGGACATTATATAAGTGGGATTTTTTTAGGTATGTATGTTACCAAAATTGACCAAAGGAAATTTATTAATTTACTTTTGAAATGGAAATAAATTTTGTGCAAACAACAAACTTCCCTAGAGCATTAAAACATTCAAATTTCAATTTTCAGTCTAATTTAAAACATTTTCAAGCATTTTTTTTCAAGGACACTTAAGGGAGGTATAAATGATGTAAGTTTTGTTTGTTCATTTATTTTTAAAATCCCTATGCTGTTTGGAACAAGCATGTCTTCTTAAGCTCACTAGATAAGAGACATATGTTTTCCCTGGGGGCAGCAGAACTTGGTAGTATTTGGCAGAACATTTTTCACTGGAGACTTACCATATAAGATTGTAGTTTAATTCCACCTTATGTGCCTTATACTTCTGCAAGGGCAATATTTTTTGTTTATTAGCACATTGATAATTAATTCATACTACAGTAAAAGATATCTTTAGAAAACATTAAATAGAATCCCAATATACATATAAGCAAAGTTTCTGTGTAAGCCTACTAACTTAAAATATTTTCCAATTGACTTGATATGCTACTAGCCTGGGTGAAGAACAAAATAAATTGCAAAGCTTGTGCAAAAACATAAACAAAGCTAACTAAACAGAAAACACATAACACTTTGTGTTGTCTTTTAATGTTTATTATTTTTATATGTTCAGAGACAAAATATTATTCACTGAAAAATACCTCTCATTGGAGCTATCATTAAAACTATAAAATTATTTTGGAACATTGTGTTAAACATTTAATTTTTTTCACTTAAATCTTCTTTTAGACTTCTTTTGACTTATGTCACTTAAGAAAGCAACAATCTATAGATTTCTTTCTTTTATTTCTTTTTTTTTTTTTTTTAGTTTTTTAGTTTTTTAGAAACCAGTCACATTTTTCTCGGTCCATGAAAGAAATATTTTCTCTTTCACAAGCTGTATGAAGTAAAAGTCCGTATCATCTTTGCCCTCTCAAATAAGAAAAGGGCAAAATCTTTCAAAGTGTTTTTTTCTAATTGCATGCATTTTTATTTATTTTTATTTACAAGATAAGAAAATAATAAGCTGACCTTCCTTAAAGCTGAAATTCCTCTGTTACATTAACTAAATCAAATTTTCAGGACCCTTAGTCATTTATGTAATTTACTGTCAATCATTCAACAAATAATTTGTGAGCATTTACTACCTGTTAGTCAGTTTAGGTTGTTTGGGATCTATATAATTGAAAAGAAGATATCTTTGTCTTCAAGGTGTTTGCAACATGATAAAGAGTGAGGAAAACTGACAGTACATGATGATTTTCAGCACGATAGCACAATCTTAGAAAAATTATAGTGTAAACACTAGATAACTATTTTAAGAGAGTCAGAGCACTCCTTATTGAAGAATCAATGTTTATATACATTGCTACTAGAAATAAAGACCTTTTTTTCAATAAATATAAATGAAAAGGAAAAGTCAGTCCAGGTTGTGGGAAGAGTAAGTGGAAAACTTTGACAGTCCATTTGAAGAGTTAAATGTTGATCTGTGTCTCTGGAATACTAGATGTAATGCTAGGAAATGAGGATTATGAAAAATATACCAAATATGACTGCTTATAACATGCTGAAATGTGATCTTACTTTGAGGATAATGAGAAAGTATAAAATAATTTTTAGCAAAACATAAACATTACTTGAAATATCATTAGAATAATATGAGCAATGATGTAGAGAATTGTACAAATAAAATAGATAATTAAGAGGTTGTATTTGCATGTTTTATTTAGTGATTAATAAAGGAGATGAGGGAAAAGGAGGAATAAGAATTACTGCTGGGTTGCAGGTATGCTTCTGGTTCATTTCTGACAGAAAGACAGCAGTGTCATTATAAAGGGGTAAGTTTGGTAGTAGAAAATCTAACATGATATATTTGATAATTACATGCAGAGTTTTAAGTGTCAGGTAAGACTACTTACTCGAGATTGTTTATGAGTCTCTTAGCATTAGGTGAAGTCACGTATGTGTAGTTTCCTAGGACCAGTCTATGAAGAATGAAGAATATTTGGAGAACATGTATAAGATATCAGGGAAAAAGCGTTCCATAAAAGAGGAGACAGTTTGGGAGTTTCTAACAAAACTAAGCTACAGTACCCAGCAATTCCATTCATAGGTATTTATACAAGTAACTTAAAAACTTATGTCCACAAAAAAACCTGCAAACAAATGTAATAGCACTTTTATTCACAAGTTTTAAAATTTGGAAGGAATCAAGATGTATTTAATAGGTGAATGGGTGGACAAACTGTGGTATATCCATGCAACAGAGTATTATACAGCAATAAAAAGAAATAAGCCATAGAAGTATTTTTAAAAGGAAAATCTTAAAATAATATTACTGAATGAAAGAAGCCAACCTAAAAAGGCTACATGCTGTGTGAATTCAATTACACAACATTCTGGAAAATGCAAACTATGGAGACAGTAAAAAGATCATTGGTGGCCAGGGGTTTAGGGAGGAATGAATAGATGGAACCAAGGGAATTATTTTAGGGCAGTGAAATTATTCTATGTGATACAGAAATGATGGACAAGGGTCATTATACATTTGTGAAAACCTATACAAGGTAAAATACAAAGAGTGAACTTTAATGTAAAATATAGACTTTAGTTAACATTAATGTATCAATATTAGTTCATTAGTCATAACAAAAGTACAACAGTAATACAAAATTTAAATAACAGGGGAAACTGTATCAGAGAGGGAATATGTGGGAACCATCTGTACTTTCATATCAGTTTTTTGCCCTATAAAATAATTTATTAATATAAAAATAAAGAGTAAATATTATCATAAAATATCAAAAAGCATACAGAAAGAAACAAAAATGACCTATAATTTTAAAGAAGTGAAAATTGCCTAATTTCTTTTATATTTGAAAAGCTGTTAATGACTAAATACAATATCAGAAAATAACAGTGATTACCCACTGCAATATAATGAAAGAATATATACCGATAGATTTCACTGTCTGGTAAGTTGCTTTAAAATATGAGTGTGTATATGTCCATGAATGACTGAAAAATTGTGCTGAACACTGGAATTTGACACAACATTGTAAAATGATTATAAATCAATAAAAAATGTTAAAAAAATAAAATAAAATAAAATATAGTATATGGATAAATAAAAATATAAAAGCTAAACATTGAGAAGCCAGTACCCATTGTTTATTTTGCTAGAGTATTTAAAACAATTTTTTAAAATATTCTTTCATCAAGGCAATCAAATACTTTCTTCCCTTCAGTGAACCTCTGTGTAATGCTTTGAGTAACAGAATTGTGTAAGTATAAATCACCTGCCAGTGTTAAATTTCTTCAGGTTTAGTTTTTTTGAACAACTATTTTATGAAAACTGAGGGGTTTCATGATCTAACAGTTTCCTTTTTCTCCTCTTAACTATTTTCCAGGTATAATATATGCTAATAATTACACTATAGCAGTAGTATAATGACATATCTTCATTCATTCATTCAAAAACTTGTACTAAATTTCTACCATGAGCCAGAATTTACTAGGCATGAGGGGGTAAATAAAAGCACAATGCTGTTTATATATTTAGATATAATAAAGTCCTGCAAAATATTCTCTTTCAGTGAAATGCTGCAAAAATTATGTGTTATTGTTATTCATTTAATTTAAGAGAGGAGAAAAGAAATACACAGCAGGAAGCAGCTAGAATTTGAAATATTAGCATTTTATTTTTAAATCTTATATGTTTCTTAATGGCATAGAAATTTCTAAGTTAAATATTGAGAGTGTTAAATACTTTTCTACTTGTCAATATATTTTATTATTTTGTTGTTTTTCTGCAAACTTAAAATTTATACAAGTTATAGCATATTTTATAACTTTTAATTGCAACATTTTAGGAACATTTATTTGTCAATTGGACATTGGTGACAAAAATTTTATTAAATTTTATTATTACACATACTCACTCTTTATACACGCCATCATCTTTAAAAGTATACTTTATGAAGAGTATATTATATATATATATATATAAAATCTCTGCAAAGGAACAGCTAGCTAAGGGATGAAAAAAGGAGTTATGATTGGTGAAGAATAAAATGTGATATTTGTTAATATTATGCTCTGGTGGTTTTTACTTTTCCCCAAGATCTGAATTTGTTCCTTATTTATAGTTTTTTCACTAAGAAACACTAAACTAGTTCAAGTAAATAATCTCTTGGATAAGTCTGTGGGTTCTGTTCATTGTGGGTTTTGTCCAGCAAAAGTTCCAATGCAGAAGAATTAAATTACTCAAGACTTTATGAGGTTAGGAGAGTGAGAGACAGCCGGGACCAACTCCCCAAGCTCCTCCAAAGCTCTTGTATGTATTGAGAATAGTTAAACAAAGAATCAAAGTAAAATAGTTCATAAGAATGAGTAAGGAGCATGGTGTATATGCAGGGGTGCAGATCAGCAATTTCAGTTTGTGAAAAATAGAAACGTTATAATCTTAATTTATACTTAGAAGGTTATAATATTGATAGTACAAATGGTTATTTTAAACCTCAAACAATCTTGAGCAAAGTTACAGTGTTCCGAACAATTGATAATGAAAACCCAGACCACCAAAGAGTCTCCATACAATGATCAGAAATCGTCTAAGCATGCGAAGCAGCCCAGCTGTTCGCAGCTAAGGGCTAAGTCACAGTCTTCTGTGAGCAAGAGCAGCCTACACGATCCACCTACACCTGATAAGCGAAGCATGTCCTGCTGTTTAGGGCAAGGGACGAGTTATGGTTTTCCATAAGCACAAGCAGCTCTGAATCTATGATCTCGAACTAGGCAAAGCAAGCAAAGCATGTCTCTGCTTTTTACGGCAAGGAGACAGATTGTAGCAGATTCCTGCTAGCAAAGCAGCTACAAGGCAACTAAGCTACGTTCCATAGATAAGGTGGTGATGGGTATTGAGAGTTTAGTCTTTTGTGCTCTTAGACATTTTGCTTTGAAGTAACAGTATAAGGACAAATATTGAAAGCATTGGATTTGATTATACATTTCTTATGTGTTTACATAAAGGTGAGAATATGATTTGGTAAACTACCTTATATAAAAAGATTCTGTGCGGCAAAGGAAACAGTCAATAAATTGGAAAAGCAACTGGCAGAAATAAGAAAAAAAGTCGCAAGTCATGTATCTGATAAGGGACTAATTCCAAAATATATTAAGAAGCTATATAATAGCAAAAAGGCAAATAATCCAAATGAAAAGTGGGCAAAGTCCATCCACTTTGCAAATGATGGAATTTCATTCTTTTTTATTTCAGACCACTATTCCATCATTTGTGTGTGTGTGCGTGTATGTGTGTGTATGTGTGTGTACATCTTCATTCATCTGTTGATGGACATTTAGATTGCTTCTGTATCTTGGCTACTGAAAATAATACTGCTATGATTATAGTGGTGCATATATCTTTTCAAATTAGTGTTTTTATTTCTTCATACTGTTTTTAAGTTTTTTTAGTAGAGACTTTAGGATTTTCTATATATAATATTATGTCATATGTAAATGTCCCTTTTACTGTCCCTTCCAGTTTGGGTAACTTTCTTTCTTCTTCTTGTCTGAGTGGTATGGCTAGGACTTCATATACTAGAAGAGCTAAATAGAAGTGATCAAAGTAAGCATCTTTGTCTTGTTTATGATTTTAAAGAAAAGGTTTTCAGCTTTTCACTATTATAATGTGAGCGTGGATTTGTCATAAATGGCATTTATTATGTTGAGATATACTCCCTCTATGCCAACTTTGGTGAGTTTTAATCACAAATGAATGCTGAATTTTGTCAAATGCTTTTTTTTCTATGTATTGAAATGATCATGTGTTTTTTGTACTCCCATTTGTTAATGTAGCATATCACATTAATCGATTTGCAAATTTTGAACCATCTTTGGATCTCTGCATAAATCCCATATGATCATGGAGTATGAGCCTTATTATATATTGTTAAACTTGATTTGCTTATATTGAGAATTTTTGCATCTATATTCAACAAATACATTGGTCTGTACTTTTGTGTGTTTGTGTGTCCTTTTCTGGTTTTGGTATCAGGGTAATAGTGAACTCATAGAATGAATTTAGGAATGGACCTTCCTCTTCAATGTTTTGGAAGGTTATTAGCTCTTCTTCACACGTTTGTTAGAATTCCTCTGTGAAGCCATCTGGTCCTGGACTTTCATTTGCTGACAGGTTTTTTTTTTCATTATTATTATTAAAAATTTAATTTCACTATGAGTGTTGATCTCTTTGGATTATCTGTTTCTTCCTGATTCAGTCTTGGCAGGTTGTATGTTTCTAGAAATTTGTCCATTCTCTAGGCTGTCCAATTTGTTTGCATACAACTGCAGTATTATCTTATTTTTTTTGTACCTCTGTGTTTTTGGTTGTTATTTCTCCTTTGTCATTCCTTATTTTGTTTGTTTGGGTCCCCTCTCCTTCTTGCTGGACCTGGCTAAAGATTTATCTATTGTGTCATTTAGGACCATTGTTTACTTATTGATTCTCTGTTTGGATTATCTCTTCATTGATGTAAATAAGATGCTAAAATCCTCTATTATTATTGTCTTATTGCTCCCTTTCCCTTTATATATGTTAATATTTGCTTTATATGTTTATGTGCTCCTGTATTAGCTGCATATGTGATGAGTATAATATCCTCTTCTTGCATTAATATTTTCTTATTATATAAAGTTATTCTTTTCCTTTTGTTATAAAAAGTCTATGCTGTCTGATATGAATATTGCTACCCTTGCTTTCTTGTCATTTCAATTTACATGAAATATCTATTTCCATCCCCTCATTTTCTGTCTGTGTGTCTTTATCTGTTAATTGAATCTCTTGTAAGCAGCACATAGATAGGTCTTAACTTTTTGTCTAATCAGCCACCCTTTGTCTTTGACTGGAGCATTTAGTCCATTGACATTTAAGGTAATGTGGGATAGGTATGTCCAACTGTCATTTTATTATCACTTGTTTTCCCATTGTTTTATAGTTCTCTGTTCTTTTCTTCCTTTAATTTCTTGTGGTTTGATGATTTTCTTAGTGATATACTTCTGTTCCTTTCTCTCTAATCTTACTGTATCTTTCGTAGAGTTTTTTTAAATATCTTTTTATTGAAGTATAGTTGCACAGCAATTCATTTCTACATATATATGTATATATTTCTTTTCTTATTCTTTTTCATTATGGACTTTCTATTGAGGTCAATTTAAAGGTTTATATTTTTTCCAGAGTTCCAGTCATTTGATGGAAATTCATGTGGATGCACACACTTCTTTCTATCTCTTTCACAAACTCAATGTAATTCAATGTATCTGCTTTCCTTTTATGTTTCACTAGAATTTACAGAGCAGTGCTTTGTATATTGCTCTAATAATTCATAGTGTTATCTCTGGCACCCAATACACAGGAGACTAAAGAAGAAAATAAGTGGAGACACTAAGATAATTATTAAAATTAAAAAAAATTGAGGAATTTATATCTTCTGAATTGTATTAAAAACCTATTTGGTAATAATTAAATGGAAGAGACCAATTGGAAGCCTGCTATATTTACACAATAGCTGTTTTAGACCCTTGCTTCACATAGAAATCTTATAGTTATGAATCTCAGGAAATGTATTAAATATATGAAGTCTGTAAAACACAGCTAATTGATTTTAAAATGTGCACTTTTAATTCTATACTCTCCCACTTATCCTTAATCTTATTCTTATCAGTTTTCTGTAACATAATAATAATAACTTTAGAAAATTTGAAGATACATTCTAATTGTATAAAGAGGTAGAGTTTACAAGGTAAAGCATAATGTAAGCCTTTCTATAAGGCTCAATGACTTTTAAAGAATGTTCTCTAACACCATATACAAAAATGAACTCAAAAAGTATTAAAGACCTAAATGTAAGATTGGAAACCATAAAACTCCTAGAAGAAACCATAGGCAGAACACTCTTTGACATAAATTGCAGCAATATTTTTTTTTGATCTGTCCCTTAAAGCAAAGGAAATAAAAGGGAAAATAAACAAATGGAACCTAATTAAATTTAAAAGATTTTGGATAGCATAGAAAACCATCAACAAAACAAAAAGGCAATCTACTGAACAGGAGAAAATACTTGCAAATTATACAACCAATAAGAGATTAAAATCCAAAATATATAAACAGCTCATACAATTCAACATCAAAAAAACAAACAACCTGATTTTAAAATGGGCAGAAGACCATTTTCCAAGAAGACTTGCAGATGGCCAACAGACATATAAAAAGATGCTCAACATTGCTAATCATCAGGGAAATGCAAATCAAAACCACAATGAGATATCTCACACCTGTCACAATGGCTATAGTCAAAAAGAACACAAATGACAAATGTTGGTGAGAATGTGAAGACAAGAGAACTCTTATACACTGTTGGTGGGAATGGAAATTGTTGCAGCCACTGTGAAAAACAGTATGGAGTTTCCTTAATAAAAACTAGAAAGAGAATTATCATATGACTCGGAAATTTCACTCCTGGGCATATATCTGAAAAATACTAAAAACACCAATTTGAAAAGATACATGTACCCCGATGGGTACATGTATGTTCACAGCAGCATTATTTATAATTGTCAAAATATAGAAGAGACTTCAGTATCCATCAACAGATGAATGGATAAAGAAGATGTGGTGTATATATGGGGTGTGTGTGTGTGTGTATACTACTCAGCCACATAAAAAAGAATGAAATTCTGTCATTTGCAACAACATGGATAAACTTGGAGGGCATCATACATAGTAAAATAAGTCAGACTGAGAAAGACAACTACTGTATGGTATCAGTTATACATAGAATTTAAAAAATAAAGCAAACTAGTTAATATATGTATATATATATATAAAGAAGGAGACTCACAGATATAGAAAATAAACTAGTGGTTACCAAAGAGGAGAGAAGGGAGAAGTGGCAAGAAGAGGGTAAGGGATTAAGCAGCACAAACTACTATGTATAAAATAAATGAGCTACAAAGATATATTGCACAACACAGGGAATATAACCAATATTTTATAAAAACTATACATGGACTGAGAGTCCAAAATTTGTAGATAGTGACAGGCATATGCAGAACAGATATACAAAATTATACTCTATAGTACAGGAAAGTATATACAAGACCTTGCGGTAGCTCACAGTGAAAAAAAATGTGACAATGAATATAAGTATGTTCATGTATAACTGAAATATCATGCTCTACACTGGAATTTTACATAACATTGTACATTGACTATAACTAAATAAAAAAATGTTAAAAAAAACTATCCATGGAATATAACCTTAAAATGTGTGAATCACTGTGTTACACACCTGAAACTAATATAATATTGTAAATTAACTATACCTAAACTTCAAGAAAAATATTTTTATGCTAAAAATTTGCAAAATATTCCTTTAACATTTTTATCTTTGTATTATTTTAATTAAAAAACAGTACACTTGTTATACTGTCTTAAAACCAAGACATAGATTTGGAAATGAAATTCAAATAGCATAAAAAATTCTTATTTTATTACTGACTAAGCAATAAACATTGGGATAACAGATATACAGAAACAAACTCTTTTCTGAATAATAATATTTATTATTAAATAAAAATGATACATATGTTTTTCAATTACTTGGCAAATGTAACACAATAAAAGGAAACAGCACTATGAATCAAGAATAACAAAATTTTATTAGCTATTTGAAGATTATCTAAAGCATAGAAACTACACCATTTCTAGAATTTTTTTTTTAATGACTGCATGCTTAGATAGACTACTGCTTTCTTGAATCACTTAATACCAAGCCATCTGTCATTTTTTCTTTCTTTTGGACATCTGCTTCTATAAAGTAAAAACTATATATATATATATATACATATATATATATATATATATATATATATACTTCTCTATCCACAATCTGTTACCATTTTACAGTGATGCCCATATGCTTGCAATACCTCTCAGTAGCCACAAGTTAAATCCAATCATATGGAGATTGTTTATTATAACTTACGAATTTAATTTCATAAGAATTCTACTAATCAAAAAATCTTCAGTATAATTTTCACAAGATAACACTAGTAACTTACAATGTTAAATTCAACAGTTTAAATCATTTACTTATCTCCTTCAGATGAAGTAATTATTTCCTAAAGCTAAAATGATATTAGTAAATCTCTTGTTTGTTTGTTTGTTTGTTTTTTGAAATTGAGTTTAGGAAATGTGTATAGTTCTTAAATTTCTGGCAAATCTAAAGAGCAGTGACATTCTTAAGAAGACCCAGTTAGGTTCAGAGTTTTTGCAGACATTGGATTATTTTTCAGTTGAGATTAAATTAAAATTTAGAGTGACTAAAACTGGTCAAAATTATATTTCCTTTATCATGCATCTTTCAAAAGTAAAAAGAAAAATTGTTCAAGATTTTTGGTTTAGAGTGTATGGCTGTTTATAAGTCAAGTAGTCAAATTCTTGTATATAATGTAGAAAAATCTAAGTTTACATTGTATATCTTAATTGTTAAAATAAGGAAAATCCAACAAAGTCTTCAGGACTTCTAATGAAATATGCTGTCTTACTTTACCCAGGGAAGAAACTATTTACCTGCCACACCCATCATAGGGCAGTTTGGTTTTCCCACCTTCATAGCCAGGGCTTACTCATGAAAGAACAGTTCTGCATCTTACACACAAGTCTAATGATCAAGTAAACAGCATCACCAAAACTACAATCATCTTAGAAGTGTGTTGTGGTAGTTCATAATTTCATTAAATTCGAGTAATATTTAATAATTCTGAGATATACAACATTATGCATATTTGAATCTCTATTTATTCTTCTTCTTATACCTTTAATGAGTCATAAAATATAATACTTCCTATGTGGATGAGCCAAGGAGCCCATTCTCCACACCCATCACTGATAGCTTCTTCACTTCATAGCTTCCGCAGGCAGTATGTCAGGCTTCACCAGCTCCACAAAGATTGCCCAAAGGAAGAGCCTGTAGAGTTTTGCATCTATAAAACATATTTTATGAATAGGTTCAAACTGCTCTAAAAACTCATACTGAGAGGTTTGTGCCTACCCTTAAGTGATTACACCATATCATACTAGACGTTACTACAAGAATATACATTATTTACATGGCAGACTGTATAGCTGAGAGTGAAGTCAAAGAAAGACAAATGAATCTTAAGTCTATCACACTCTAAAATAGCTTGAATTCTGTACTATCTTCCCTTTTTCTATTTAAAACTATCAGATATTTCATAAATGCAGCAACTTATCTTAATTCATTGTTCTCTTGGTACAATTATTTTATTCCATGTATTCTCAATTTCATTAATAATAATAATTCTAATGCTTAACATATTCTTTCATGTCAAAATCAAGTTCATATTCTTGGGTTTGTTCTTATCCCTCATTTAAGAGTAAAGCTAATTATTACATTCAACTTTTGAAAATATTTACTGAAAGTGAAGGCCTCTGATCAGTAAGTTGAAAATTCTTTCCAATTTACCTTCCTGTAATTTCATATAATATTTCTATCTAAGATATTCACTCTTCTCACAAAATAATTACTGTTGGTGATGGTATGGATAATGGTGATGGTGGTGCTATCATTGGTAGTGATAATAAAATGATAATACCTCAAGTAACTTACAGAGATTGACAGATAACCTTTTAAGATTTGGGCCATTATTTCTACTTTGCTTACTTTCCATCATCCTGCCAATATGTTCCTAATTTCCATTTTCAAAATATTTCATTTAAAAAATTTGTTTCTAGTTTTTAATTGTCTACTAATTTTACTTTGGATGATATAATAATGTTTCAAGTCTAAAATATAGAAACAATTTATAGTCTAGCAAACTTCATTTGGCTTTTTCATGACAGCATACACATTTTTTAACATAAAAATATAAATGAACATTACATTTTATTTATTGACTATGTGGCTATTTGAGGGTTTAACTATTACATTGAAATCAGATGGAAAAATTCAAGAAATTATAGAAAAATTAAAACAAAAATATAATTAAATGAGATTACTTCATTAAAAATATATTTTGTCATCAAGTAGTGTTAATATATTCCTAATTTGCCTTATTTTTATCAACTCAGAATAATAAAGTTAAGTGGCTGATGTAAAATGCATACTTTTGAGGTACATTTTAATTCAATTATTTGCAGAAAAATGAGCAAAAAATGGGAAAATGGCTGACTTATTTAAGAAAATTTTAACTGTCAGGTTCTTGATAGAATCAATAAGATATCATTATCTTATTGTTAGTATTTGATTAACAACAATATGAGGCTTAAATCTCACTATTAAAAAAAAAGCCCCATTTCCATACTATTAAATTGCCTTGCAACCATTTTCCCACAGATAATGCAATTAGAAAATCTTACTCAAACAAAGAATTAAGGTTTTATTGGCCCTTTGCACCCTAAATACAGTCTAATGGATACAATCTAAATAAAAGTCCAATTAAGGTTATTTTTGATAATGCAATTATTTGCTAAGGATTCTGACATCAAGGACATTACAGCAGCAGTTTTTCCTCTACTTTCTCTCTATGGGCTTGTGTACATGACAACTGACAGATGTTTAGGGAAAGACTTAAATATTTAATATTGGCATGAGTATTAACTTACAACAAAAAGAACTGTCTCTATTCTAGAAATAATGTAGCTATGTAATATTTCCTAATTCTGTGGAGAGTTTTTTAAGTCTCATATTTGAAGACAGCTCATGGATGGATGGCTTCACTTTTAACTCCATGCTTATTCTTTTAACAACAGGAGGAAGATTAAGTGCTTCTTAGGTTAAAAAATGAAATAAAGATATGTAGGAATCAATTTATTAGTTTTACAAATTTGGAAAATCTGATACCTGAACAAATACAATGCCTTACTCTATATTACAAACTTTGGAGTCCACAGATGAAAAGAAAAGAGAAAAAAAAACACCAAAATCATATAAAATGTTCAAAAGTTATTAATAGTGTAATTTAAAATGTGTGCATATGTAAGTGGGTCATGTTCAAGAAAATAATTCTTTTAAATAATATAAATAACTGGAGACACATTCCAACTTCAAAAACATGAGTAGAAACTACTTTAGCTCTACTCATGTGTTAACTTCTTATTAGGTAAATGCCATAAGAAAAGATGTCATAGAAATTGAGAGGATAAGTTGTATATAGATTCTGAAAGCAAGTCCTTAATATATATCAGATTTTAACCTTTCAACTTACAAGGTAAACATAGGTAGAGTATAGATAACCATACCGAGGTAAAATAATGTAAAGACTCTTTTAAAAATCACAATAACAGATGTTGGCAGAGTAGGAAGACACTGAGCTCAGCTTTTCCCATGAACACATCAAAGTTGAAACTATTTACAGAGCAATAATCCATGAAAACAACTTGAAGACTAGCAGAAAATATTTTCTAAAACTAAAGGTAAAAGGAAGGAACTACACAAATTGGATACAAAGGGTGAAGACACATAATTGTCAAGACCTATACCCCTGGTAGGAGACTTACAAATAGGAAGGCAATCATTTGCAGACACTCTTTCCAAGAAGCAAGAGGCATGAACCCCCACATCAGGCATTCCAGCTTGGGATCCTGAATCAGGAAAATGAGCACAAAGAACACCTGGCTTTGAAGGTGAGTGGGGCTTTCATACAGGAAAGCAGAGGGCTATAGGAAAGAGAAACTCTACTCTTAGAGGATGCACACAAAATGTCACATGCTTTAAGTCCCAATACAGAAGCAGTATTTGCAAGAAGCCTGGGTCAAATCTGACTCACTTGCTTATTTTGGAAGGCCTCCTGGAGAGCAAGAGGCATCTGGGACTACCTCTGGGTATATAGATGCTGGCAGCAGTCATTTAGGGGAGCTTATTCTACCACAAGGACACTAGCAAGTGACATTTTTGGAGTCCTCCCTCAGGCCTATTGGCAGTGGAAGTCCCAGGCCACCTCAGCTCCTCAAGCCAGGGACACCAAGATTAGACTCAACCCCATCCACCAGCAGGACAGCACAACCCTAGGATTCCCCTGATACAAACACACACACCACAGCCAACTGAGCCAAGGTCCAGTCACACATGGCAGTGCCCCCAAAGTAATGAACCATGCTACAATAGAAGGACCCAAACACCCAAACAGGGGGCATCTAAAGAGGGAGTCTCATAGAATATTTTCTGCATAAGGACACTTCTCCAAGTTTGGGATACATAACTGACCTACCTAATACACAGAAAGAAACACAGATAAGTAGGCAAAATGAAGATACAGAGGGAAATATGTTCCAAATGAAGGAACAAGACTAAAACCTCAGGGGGGAAAAAAACTAAATAAAGTGAAAATAAATGATCTACCTGATAAAGAATTAAAAGTACTAATCAAAAATATTCACCAAACTTAGAACAAGAATGGATGAACACAATGAAAATTACAAAAAAGAATCAATGGTAGAGGGTGGGAAGGGATAGACTGGAATTTCAAAATTGTAGAATAGATAAACAAGATTACACTGTATAGCACAGGGAAATATACACAAAATGTTATGATAAATCACAGAGAAAAAAATGTGACAATGAGTGTGAATATGTCCATGAATGACTGAAAAATTGTGCTGAACACTGGAATTTGACACAACACTGTAAAATGATTATGAATCAATAAAAAATGTAAAAAAAAAAAGATGTTAACCAAAAAATCAAAAAAAAAAAGAAAAAAGTGTAGAGTGTACACCTGAAAAGGGTGTCTGTATGATTATGCTTTAATATAATCAGAAGTTTTGAATTTTAGAAAAATGAAATAAAAAATTTTAACTGTAAAAAAAAAAAAAGAATCAACAAACATAAAGAAGAACCAAACAGAGATGAAGAATACAATGACTGAAAATTTTCAGCAAACTTGGAAGAGAGAATAGTGGAAATCACCCAAACTGTGAAAAAAAAAAAAGAATTTTTAACAATAAGACACTGTAAGAGACCTCTAATAGAACAATAGTATATTTTTAAAATATACTAACATTTGCATTATAGGGATTCCAGAAGAAAAAGAGAGAAAGGGCTAAGAACTTATTTGAAGAAATAATAGCTTAAAATTTCTCTTACCTGGGAAAGGAAACAGATGTCCAGATCCTGGAAACAAAGGATTTGCAAACAAGATAAACCCAAAGAGATCCACACCAAGACACATTATAATAAAATGGCAAAAAATTAAAGATAAAGAGAGAAGCCTAAAAGCAGAAAGAGAAAAGAAGCTAGTTACATGTAGGAGAACTTCCATAAGGCTATCACTTGACTTTTCAGCAGAAACTTTCCTTCCCAAAGGGAAGTAGCAATATATATTTAAATTGATAAAAGGGAAAAAGAAAAAAAAAAACAAAACTATAACCAGCAAAGCTATCACTCAGATTTGAAGGAGTGATAAAGGGTTTTATATATAAGAAAAAGCTAAAAGAGTTTATCACTGCTAAACTGCTTATGCAAGAAATGTTAAAGGGATTTATCTAAGCAAAAAAGAAAAAGCTGTAACTAGCAATATAAAAATTACAAAAGGAAAGATTTCATTTGTAAAGGCCAACATACAGGTAAAAATATCATTGGTAAAGTAGTAAATCAACCACCTATAAATCTAGTAGGAAAAAAAAAATCATCTGTAACCCCAATAAGAACTTAAGGAATACAAAAGACAAAAAGATGTAAAAGATAATGTTAGAAACATTAAGGGAGAGGAGGATATAACTCAGTGATAGAGTGCCTGCTTAGCATGAAGGAGGTCCTAGGTTCAATCACCAGTACCTCTATTAATAAACAAATTTAATTACCTCCCCCAAATGTAAATTAATTAACTAATTAAAAAAAAACTAAACGTCTAAAAAAAATGAAAAGAAACATGTGGGGAGAGAAGTAAAAATGCATGATTGTTAATATGCCATTAAACTTAAGATATCATCAACTAAAAATAATCATGCACATATATAGGCCATTATATATGAACTTCATGGTAATCCCAAACCATAAACCTATAATAGGTACACACACACAAAAAGAGAAAGAAGTCAAAACACTACCCTAAGGCTAATTATTAAATCAGAAGGGAATAGAGCAAAAGAAGAAGGAAATACAAAAAAGAACTACAACAGCAAGAAGAAAACAATTAACAAAGTGACAATAAGTACATACCAATCAATAATCACTTCATTTTTAAATAATCTAAGTGCTCAAATCAAAAGACATGGAGCTTCTGAATGGACAAAAAAGCAATACCCACATATATGCTTCCTAGAATAGACTTTTTTCAGATCTAAAGACACATATAGACTGAAAGTGAGAGGATGGAAAATGTATTCCATACAAATGTAAATGAAAAGAAAGCTAGGATAAAAACACAAAGCCGTCAAAATAGACATTAAAATAAATATTGTAACAAAAGACAAAGAAAAAACATTACATAAAAGTCAAAGGATCAGTCCAACAAAAAAATAGAACAATTGCAAATACATTTACACTCAACATTAGAGCACCTAAATACATAATGTAAATATTGACAAAAAAGGGAGAAACAGACAGTAACACTATAAAAGTAGGGGATTTTAACACCTTATTTACATCATGGAATCAATAAGTAAACATTGGCCTTAAACAACACATTAAACCATATAAACTTAATAGATATACACAGAATATTCCATCCCAAAATGGAAGAATATGCATTCTATCAAATGCACACATAACAGTCTCCAGGATAGATCACATGCTAGGCCACAAAACAAGTCCCAATAAATTTAAGAAGATTTTATCAAGTATCTCTTCCAACCACAAAGGTATGAAACTAGAAACCAATTACAAGAAATAAACTGTAAAAAATACAAACACCTGGGGGACTAAACAATATGCTACCAAAAACCAATGAGTCTCAAAGAAATCAAAGAGGAAATCAAAATGTACCTGGGGCAAATGAAAATGAAAACACAAAGATCCAAAATCTATGGGACACAGCCAAAGTAGTTCTAGAAGAGAATTTTATAGCAATACAAGGCTACCTCAAGAAATAAGAAACAATCTTAGACAATGTAATCTTATACCTAAAGAAACTAGAAAATGAACCTACAAACCAAAGTTAGTAGAAGGAAAGAAATAATAAAGATTAGAGCAGACATAAATGAGGTAGAGACTAAAAAAACAAAAGAAAAAAAAGTAAAAGATCACTGGAACTAAGAGCTGACTCTTTCTTTGAAAAGATAAACAAAATTGATAAATCTTTAGCCAGAATCATCAGAAAAAAAAAAAAGAAGTTACAACCAACAAAATATAAATACAAAAGATGAGATTATTAACACATGTACTAATAAGATGGACAACCTAGAAAAAACTGATAAATTCCTAGAAACACAATTTTTCAAACTGAATCAGTAAGAAATATAAAATACGAACATATCAATCATCAGTAATAAAATTAAATCAGTAATTTAAGAAAATTCCCCCCCAAAAAAGTGCAGGACCAGACAGCTTCACAGGTAAATACTACCAAGTATTTAAAGAACAATTAATACCTATCCTACCAAACTACTCCAAAAAATTGAAGAAGAGGAAACATTCTGAACTATTTCTATGAAGCCAACATCACCCTGATACATAAACTTGACAAAGACAACTCCAAAAAAAAAACACTACAGGACAATATCACTAGTGAACATAGACATAAAAATCCTAAAAAAATATTAATAAACCTAATCCAATGACATATTAAAAGGATCATACACCATGATCAAGTAGGATTTGTCCCAAGGATGAAATATTGTTCAATACCCACAAATCAATCAGTTTGATAAAAAACATGAACAAACTAAAGAGTAAATATCATATGTTCATCTTAATAGCTGCATAAAAACTTTTGAAAAATTTAACATCCATTTATGATAAGTACTTTCAATAAAACAGGTAGAGAGGGAACATAGTTCAACACAATAAAGGCCATATATGGCAAAACTATGGGTAACATCGTACTCAATGGTGAAAAGCTGAAAGAATTTTCTCTAAGGTCATAAGCAAGACAAGGATGCCCACTCACTATTGCCACTCTTATTCAACATAGTATTAGAAATCCTAGCTACTGCAATAAGACAAGAAATTTAAATAAGTGAAATGAATGAAATGAACTATCACTCCTCATAGATTACATGGTACTATAGATAGAAAATATAGAAAACTGCCAAAACTTATCAATGAGTTCAGTAATGTTGCAGGATGCAAATTAAGATACAGAAATCTGTTATGTGTTATGCACTAAAAGTGAATTATCAGAAACAGAAATTTGTAAATGTCAAATCATTATATAGTATGCCAGAAACTAACATAATGTTTTATATCACTTATATTTCAATAAAAACTTAATAGAAATGAAAATCACAATAATAATTACTATGAATTATATAGCATTTACCATGTGCCAGTCTTTGTTCCATGAACTTTATACATATTATATCATTTAATCTTTACTACAACTTTGTATTAGTTATGAAAAGCTAAGCTATAATAACAAGTAGACTCCCAATTTTTCATGACTTATAGTACAAGAAATTAATTTATTTTTCATATAACATTTCAAGTCAATCAACTTTGTCTCACATAATTATTCAGGGACTTAGGCTGATGAAGAATCTATCATCTTCAACTGGTAATTTGCAATATTGTCATTGTAATTTTTATTCCATTCAGACAGAAGGCAGAAATGGAATGAGAAAACATTTGAAAGGGTTATTGGCTAGATCTAGAAGTGGCATATATCACTTCCACTTCCAACCCATGAGGTGAATAACTCACCTAGAAAGTGAAGGCTGATGAATGGGGAATCAGGATTATGGTGTGCATTAAAGTAGTGAGTGTTTCAAGAAGAGGCTAGAGAGAGAGATCAAGACTATATCATTCAGGGTGTTACTAACCATAGTAAAAGTATCCTACAAATCATATTTATGGACTTTTGATTTTAAATATAGTGCAAATGAAGAATTTCAATAAAGACTAGCATCAGACTTTTTACATTCTAAAATATTTTTCCCACTTTCTTCAAAATAAAGGTTTTTGGAACAGATTAAGATTTGTAGAAAAATTGCAAATATAATACATAAATTTCCCATATATCTCATACTCCATTTCCTCTATTATCAATATGTTACTTTAGGATGATACATTTGTTAAAATTAATGAAGTCCAGTATGTACATTTTTTCCATGGATTGTGCTTTCGGTGTTTAAACACATTTTTAAAAATGGTGATATAGATTTTCTCAATACTATCTTCTAGGTATGGGATTGCAAGGGTGAAACTGGGTATTTCAGTTAGAAGCATATGACAATGGTCTGAAATAATTTTGCAATATTGAAAGAGAGAAAGTGGACATATTTGACATAAACTCATTTGCTGACAAATTGTTATTGTATATGTATTCATTTCCTAAGGTAATTAAGTACCAATATAAGCAGGCATTTAATTATCTATGAACATAGAATATGAGTGATTGAAGATGAATGTATGATATTTATCAGAGCTTTTCAAATTATGCTATTAATGTTGTCTTTCATTGAATAAAATGCAGGCTCCTGGAGAGGTAAAAGCAAACAGCCATTTCTTGGAGGGCAGGGAATTCATGCTCCCAGAACAGATGGAAGAATCCAGCTGATTATTCTTAATTACATTTAGAGAACTTTTTATTTTAGTTGATGAATTACTAGAACTGTAGTTATTTTACTCTCTCTGTACAGAATTGCTTCATTGTTAATATCTTTACTGCTAACAAGTTAGTTTAAATTTCATACTGTAAAGGCAGTAAGGAAATAAAGGAAAAATAGGAGAAGAAAAATAGGAAGTGTGTAAAGTAAAAATTAAACATTACTGGGCATAGGTCTCTGGTTCACATTACAGTTTAATTATTACAAGAAAAGCATTTGAGACAGTCACATTTGACATTTTTATTTCTATTGAATAAGTATTTATCATTTTTTCAATTAATATACATTAGATATATGCTGTCCATTATTTTAACAAATGCAGACTCAGAAATAATATTAAGCATTCAATTATAAACACTGATGTGAAAATAAGTATGAAAGTATAATGATATCAAAATTACTTGGGAGGAAAATTATTATGGCTAACTACTGAAGGAGATACGTTGTGGGCTGGAAGATGGTTAAGCATAAGCTTGACTATTACAGAGGAATGTCCTTGAATTTTCTACAGCAAGAGACCCTCAGGAAATTTATTGGAGTGAGGAATTTGTTTCCTATTTATTGCTTAATTCCTTGTCTCTTAATCTCTCTCTCTCTCTCCATGGTCCCCCAAAACTTACACTGGCTTTCACACACACGAGCACCTGTGTAAGCACACACACACACACACACACACACACACTATTCAACTGTATAAAAACAGAGATAACTGGTAACCTGGAAGTTGCCTTGAAAATGTCAGGAATAACCACATACTAGGTGTTTGAATCTCACCCGTCTCCACACACATGCATATACCATTTGGCAATGGTAACTGACTGGGCTTTTTGAATATTTATTTACCATTTCTTCCTAAATGCTAATTTTATCTATTTTCTTATGTCTTTGATCATTTATATTTTATAACAAATATAAAGTGCTAATACTCATTATATAATTAGAATATACAGATAAAGATTACACATAAAGAAAAATTACACCAATTTAACTTCATAAGAGCATTGAATTGGGGTATTTATTCACCCCATTCACAATGACTGTGTCTATTTTCAATGTTTTTCAATTAGACAAAGAAAAAATTTGTCTCCTTGAGTTTTCATTCAAGTACATTAATTAACAAAGATCTGATATCAAATCTTACTATCAAAATATTTCTTTCTGTTTTTATTTCAACAAAGTAGTATTTAATGAGAAAATGAATGTAAAAAGCTTAGGACAATATGACTTTAATCAAACTTATAATAAACACTACTTTTCTTTTCATAATGGCAACTGGGAAAATTATTTTTTCTTGCAGAACATCCTTATATAGTCGGTCACTGTTTCCAGGGTAGTGAGCATAAAGGTAGGACTAGGTAAAGGGAAAATTATATTTTAAATATTTATATTATTTATATCTTAAATCTTGAATATTTTAATTCATAATTTGTAAAATTTATCATCCTTTTCCTATTGGATTTTTCATTGGTTTTATGCCTAGAAACTCCTTACTTAACTAGAAGTAAATATTTATTGCTATTTTACTCTATTAAATTGTTAATATTAACACAATTTTTTATATCACATAAGAGTAAATTACTTTAAATTCTAGTTAACTTTCTTAACATTAGCATGTAAAGTATCCCTTCATCTTTCCTTTGTAATGCTGTCTCTATTATTTATTAAATTACTAGATATTAGAAACAAGTTTTTAAGAGATTATTTTGCCCTATTCAGTCTATATTTGACTTATTTTAACACATTTTTTACTGAGTTATAGTCATTTTACAATGTTGTGAAAATAATTCCAGCATAGAGTACAATTTTTCAGTTATACATGAACATATATATATTCATTGTCACTTTTTTTTCTCTGTAAGCTACCAAAAGATCTTGTATATATTTCCCTGTACTATACAGTATAATCTTGTTTGTTTTTTCTATATTTTGAAATCCCAATTTGTCCTTTCCCAACTCCCACCACCTTGGGAACCACAAGTTTATATTCTATGTCTATGAGTCCATTTCTGTTTTGTATTTATGTTCTTTTTTTTTTTTAATTCCACATATGAGAAATCTCATATGGTATTTTTCTTTCTCTTTCTGGCTTACTTCACTTAGAATGACATTCTCCAGGAGCATCCATGTTGCTGCAAATGGCATTATGTTGTCATTTTTATGGCTGAATAGTATTCCATTGTATATATATACCACCTGTTCTTTATCCAGTCATCCATTGATGGACATTTAGACTGTTTCCATGTCTTGGCTATTGTCAATAGTGCTGCTATGAACATTGGGGTGCAGGTGTCATTTTGAAGTAGGGTTCCTTCTGGATATATGCCCAGGAGTGGTATTCCTGGGCCATATGGTAAGTCTAATCCTAGTCTTTTGAGGAATCTCCATACTGTTTTCCATAGTGGCGGCACCAAACTGCATTCCCACCAGCAGTGTAGGAGGCTTCCCTTGTCTCCACAGCCTCTCGAGCATTTGTCATTTGTGGACTTTTGAATGATGACCATTCTGGCTGGCATAAAGTGATATCTCATTGGACTTTTGATTTGCATTTCTCTGATAATTAGTGATATTGAGCATTTTTTCATGTGCCTATTGGTCATTTGTACATCTTCCTTGGAGAATTGCTTGTTTAGGTCTTCTGCCCATTTTTGGATTGGGTTGTTTGTTTGTTTCTTATTAAGTCGTAAAAGCTGCCTATATATTCTGGAGATCAAGCCTTTGTCAGTTTCATTGTTTGTAAAAATTTTCTCCCATTCCATAGGTTGACTTTTTGTTTTACTTATGGTTTCCTTTGCTATGCAGAAGCTTGTAAGTTTAATTAGGTCCTATTTGTTTATTCTTGCTTTTATTTCTATTGCTTGGGTAGACAGTCCAGGAGAATATTGCTGAGATGTATGTCAGATAATGTTTTGCCTTATATTTTCTTCTAGGAGGCTTATTGTATTTTATCTTATTTTTAAGTCTTTGATCAATTTTGAGTTTATTTTTGTATATGGTGTAAGGGAGTGTTGTCGCTTCATTGAATTACATGCTGCCATCCAGTTTTCCCAACACCATTTGCTGAAGAGACTGTCTTGATTCCATTGTAAGTTCTTACCTCCTTTGTCGAAGATTAGTTGACCAAAAGTTTGTGGGTTCATTTCTGGGCTCTCTATTCTGTTCCATTGGTCTATATGTCTGTTTTTGTACCAATACCATGCTGTCTTGGTAACTGTAGCTCTATAGTAATGTCTGAAGTCTGGGAGAGTTATTCCTCCAGCCTCTTTTTTTTCTTCAATAATGCTTTGGCAGTTCTGGTTCTTTGGTGATTCCATATAAATTTTATTATGATTTGGTCTAGTTCTCTGAAATACATCCTGGGTAATTTGACAGGGATTGCATTTAATCTGTAGATTGCCTTGGGCAGTGTGACCATTTTAACAATAATGATTCTTCCAATCCTTGAGCTTGGGATATCTTTCCATTTTTCAACATCTTCTTTAATTTCCTTCATCAATGGTTAATAGGTTTCTGTGTATAATTCTTTCACCTCCTCAGTTAGATTAATTCCTAGGTATTTTATGACTTTGGGTGCTATTTTAAAAGGGATTGTTTCTTTACTTTCTCTTTCTGTTGATGCATCATTAGTGTAAAGAAATGAAACTGATTTTTAAAGGTTAATCTTGTAACCTGCTACCTTGCTGAATTCTTCGATTAGCTCTAGTAATTTTTGCGTGGACTTTTTAGGGTTTTCTATATATAGTAACATGTTGGCATATAGTGACACTTTTACCTCTTGTTTTCCAATTTCGATCCCTTTTATTTCTCTCCCTTGCCTGATTGCTGTGGATAGGACTTCCAAGACTGTGTTGAATAGGAGTGGTGACAGTGGGCATCCTTGTCTTGTCCCAGATTTTAGTAGGAAGATTTTGAGTTTTTCAAGGGTGAGTTCTATGCTGGCTGTAGGTTTGATATATGTAGCTTTTATTATGTTGAGATATGTTCTCTCTATACTCACTGTGGTGAGAGTTTTTATCATAAATGCGTGTTGAATTTTATCAAATGCTTTTTCTGCATTGATTGAGATGATCATGTGGTTTTTGTCCTTTCTCTTATAGATGTGATGTATTACATTGATTGATTTGTGCATGTCGAACCACCCTTTTGTCCCTGAGATGAACCCCACATGGTCATGATGTATAATCATTTTATGTACTGTTGGATTCTATTTGCTAGTATTTTGGTAAGGATTTTTGCATCTATGTTCATCAGTAATATTGAACTATAATTCTCTTTTTTGTTAGTATCTTTGCCTGCTTTTGGTATCAGGATGATGGTGGCTTCACAGAATGAGGTTGGAAGTATTCCCTCTTTTTCAATCTTCTGGAAGAATTTGAGAAGGATTGGTATGAGTACTTTTTGTATGTTTGGTAGAATTCCACAGTGAAATAATCTGTTCCTGGACTTTTATTTGTAGGGAGGTTTCTTATTGTTAATTTGATTTCATTTCTAGTGATCGCTTTTTTTTTCTTTTTTTAACATTTTTTATTGATTTATAATCAGTTTACAATGTTGTGTCAAATTCCAGTGTTCAGCACAATTTTTCAGTCATTCATGGACATATATACACTCATTGTCACATTTTTTTTCTCTGTGAGTTATCACAGTATTTTGTGTATATTTCCCTGTGCTATACAGTGTAATCTTGTTTATCTATTCTACAATTTTGAAATCCAAGTCTATTCCTTCCCACCCTCTACCCTCCTGGTAACCACAAGTCTGTATTCTCTGTCTGTAAGTCTATTTCTGTCCTCTATTTACGCTTTGTTTTTGTTTGTTCGTTTGTTTTTGTTTTTGTTTTTTAGATTCCACATATGAGCGATCTCATATGGTATTTTTCTTTCTCTTTCTGGCTTACTTCACTTAGAATGACATTCTCCAGGAGCATCCATGTTGCTGCAAATGGCATTATATTGTTGGTTTTTAGGGCTGAGTAGTATTCCACTGTATAAATGTACCACCTCTTCTTTATCCAGTCACCTGTTGATGAACATTTAGGCTGTTTCCATGTTCTGGCTATTGTAAATAGTGCTGCTATGAACATTGGGGTGCAGTTGTCATCCTGAAGTAGATTTCCTTCTGGATACAAGACCAGGAGTGGGATTCCTGGGTCATATGGTAAGTCTATTCCTAGTCTTTTGAGGAATCTCCACACTTTTTTCCATAGTGGCTGCACCAAACTGCATTCCCACCAGCAGTGTAGGAGGGTTCCCCTTTCTCCACAGCCTCTCCTGCATTTGCCATTTGTGGATTTTTGAATGACGGCCATTCTGACTGGTGTGAGGTGATACCTCATTGCAGTTTTGATTTGCATTTCTCTGATAATTAGTGATATTGAACATTTTTTCATGTGCTTTTTGATCATTTGTATGTCTTCCTTGTAGAACTGCTTGTTTAGATCTTCTGCCCAATTTTGAATTGGGTTGTTTATTTTTTTTCTTATTGAGTCATATGGGCTGCTTATATATTCTAAATACCAAGCCTTTGTTGGTTTCACTTCCAAAATTTTCTCCCACTTCGTAGGTTTTCTTCTTGTTTTACTTCTGGCTTCCTTTGCTGTGCAGAAGCTTGTAAGTTTCATTAGGTCCTATTTGTTTATTCTTGCTTTTATTTCTTCTAGAAGAAAATTTTTGAAATGTATGTCAGGTAGTGTTTTGCCTATGTTTTCCTCTAGGAGGTTTATTGTATCTTGTCTTATGTTTAAGTCTTTAATCCATTTTGAGTTGATTTTTGTATATGGTGTAAGAGAGTGTTCTAGCTTCATTGTTTTACATGCTGCTGTCCAGTTTTCCCAACACCATTTGCCGAAAAGACTGTCTTGATTCCATTATATATTCTTGCCTCCTTTGTCGAAGATGAGTTGACCCAAAGTTTGTGGGTTCATTTCCGGGCTCTCTATTCTGTTCCATTGGTCTATATGTCTGTTTTGGTGCCAATACCATGCTGTCTTGATGACTGAGGCTCTATAGTATTGTCTGAAGTCTGGGAGAGTTATTCCTCCAGCCTCTTTCTTTCTCTTCAGTAATGCTTTGGCAATTCTAGGTCTTTGATTGTTCCATATAAATTTTATTATGATTTGTTTTAGTTCTGTGAAATATGTCCTCGGTAATTTGACAGGGATTGCATTAAATCTGTAGATTGCCATGGACAGTGTGACCATTTTAAAAATATTGATTCTTCCAATCCAAGAGCATGGAATATCTTTCCATTTTTTAAAGTCTTCTTTAATTTCCTTCATCAATGGTTAATAGGTTTCTGTGTATAATTCTTTCACCTGCTTAGTTAGATTTATTCCCAGATATTTTATTACTTTGGGTGCTATTTTAAAGGGGATTGTTTCTTTACTGTCTTTTTCTGTTGATTTATTGTTACTCTAAAGAAATGCAACTGATTTTTGAACATTAATTTTGTAACCTGCTACCTTGCTGAATTCTTCAATCAGCTCTAGTAATTTTTGTGTGGACCTTTTAGGGTTTTCTATATATAGTAACATGTCATCAGCATATAATGACACTTTTACCTCTTCTTTTCCAATTTGGATCCCTTTTATTTCTTTCTCTTCCCTGACTGCTGTGGCTAGGACTTCCAGGACTATGTTGAATAGGAGGGGTGATAGTGGGCATTCTTGTCTTGTCCCAGATTTTAAGTGGGAAGCTTTTGAGTTTTCAACTGTTGAGTACTATGCTGGCTGTAGGTTTGTCATATATAGCTTTTATTATGCTGAGATATGTTCCCTCTATACCCACTTTGAAGAGAGTTTTTATCATAAATGGATGCTGAATTTTATCAAATGCTTTTTCTGCATTGATTGAGATGATCATGTGGTTTTTGTCCTTTCTCTTGTTGATGTGATGTATTACATTGATTGATTTGCGTATGTTGAACCAGCCTTGTGTCCCTGGGATGAACCTCACTTCGTCATGTTGTATAATCTTTTTTATGTGTTGTTGGATTCTATTTGCTAAAATTTTGGTGAGGATTTTGGCGTCTATGTCCATCAGTGATATTGGCCTATAATTCTTTTTTTGTCGTGTCTCTGCCTGGTTTTGGTATGAGGGTTATGGTGGCTTCATAGAATGAGTTTGGGAGTATTCCCTCCTTTTCAATCATCTGGAGGAGTTTGACAAGGACTGGTATGAGTTCTTCTTTGTATGTTTGGTAGAATTCCCCGGTGAAGCCATCCGGTCCTGGACTTTTATTTGTAGGGAGGTTTTTAATTGCTATTTCTATTTCCTTTCTAGTGATCAGATTGTTCAAGTGTTGAGTTTCTTCTTGAGTCAGTTTTGGTGGACAGTATGTTTCCAGAAACTTAGCCGTCTCCTCTAGGTTATCCAGTTTGTTTCCATAAAGTTTTTCATAATATTCTCATATGATATTCTGTATTTCTATTTTGTTTGTTGTAATTTTTCCATTTTCCTTTCTTATTTTGCTACTTTGTTCTCTCTCTCTTTTTTTCTTTGTGAGTTTGGCCAGAGGTTTGTTGATTTTATTTACTTTTTCAAAATACCAGCTTTTGGTTTAGTTGATTTTCTTCTATGGTCTTGTTCATCTTTATTGTATTTAATTCCTCTCTGATCTTTATTATTTCCTTCCTTCTGCAGCTTTTTGGAGCTTTTTGTTGTTCTTTTACTAATTGATTCAGGTGGTGGGTTAACTTATTTATCTGAGATTGTTCTTTTTTTGAGGAAGGCCTGTATCGCTATGAACTTCCGTCTTAGCACTGCCTTTGCTGTTTCCCATAGATTTTGAGTGGTTGTGCTTTCATTATCATTTGTCTCAAGGTATTTATTAACTTCAGCTTTGATTTCCTCATTGATCTATTATTTTTCAATAACATATTGTTTAATCTCCATGCTTTTCTTTTTTTCTCCTTTGTTTCTCTGTTGTTGATTTCCAGTTTCATGGCATTGTGGTCAGTAAAGATGCTTGAGATAATTTCTATCTTCTTAAAATTGTTGAGGTTTCTTTTGTGCCAAGTACATGATCGATCCTGGAAAATGTTCCATGTGCACTTGAAAAGAAAGTATATCCTATTTTTGGGGGGTGTAATGCTTTGAAAATATCCACCAAATCTAGTTTTTCTATTGTACTATTTAATTTCTCTGTTGCCTTGTTTATTTTCTGTCTGGAAGATCTGTCTAGTGATGTTAATGCAGTGTTAAAATCTCCAACTATGATTGTAATCCCATCAAAATCCCCGTTTCTCTGTTAGTAATTCTTGTATGTACTTAGGTGCTCCTATATTGGGTGCATATATATTAACTAGTGTAAAATCTTCATCTTGTATCACTCCTTTAATCATTATAAAATGTCCCTCTTTATCTTTCTTTATGGCCTTTGTTTTAAAGTCTATTTTGTCTGAAATCAGTATTGCAACACCTGCTTTTTTGGCTTTTCCATTTGCATGGAATATCCTTTTCCATCCTTTCACTCTCAATCTATATGTGTCTTCTCCCTAAAGTGGGTCTCTTGTATGCAGCATATTGAAGGTTCTTGCTTTATTATCCAGTCTGCCACTCTGTGTCTTTTGACTGGAGCATTTAGTCCACTAACATTACAGTAATTAATGATAGATGTGTGTTTATTACCATTTTGAACTTCTCTTTGCACTTGAATTGGTATATGCTTTTTGTTCCTTTCTTCTTCCTTTTGTGGTTTGGTAATTTTCCTTTGTATTATCATGGATTTTATTTAATTTTTGTGACTCCCTTGTAAATTTTTGACTTGTGGTTACCCTTTTTTGTAAATCTATTAACCCATTACTATAACTGTATTTATTAAACTGATAGTAACATTATCTCAAACCCATCCTACTGTTAAAAAAAATTTAAAAAAGAAAGAAAAAAAATTCTATATTTCCCTGCCTCCCTCTCCCACTCTCAGTGATTTGTATGTTTTCTTTTATAATTTCGTGTTTACTTTATTTGTAATTCATGAGTTATCACCTTTCCAGTTGTGAGTTTCTCATTTCTGTAGCATCCTGCTGCTTTTCTATTTAGAATAGCCCTTTCAATATTTCTTTTAGCATGGGTTTAGTGTTGCCAAACTCCTGCAGCTTTTTTTTGTCTGTGAAACTCTTTATTTCTCCTTCTATCCTAAAGGATAGCCTTGCTGGATAAAGTATCCTAGGCTGCATCTTTTTTTCATTCAGGGCTTTGAACATCTTGCCACTCTCTTCTGGCCTGTAGTGTTTGTGTAGAGAAATCAGCTGAGAGCCTTATGGGGGTTCCCTTGTAATTCCCTCTTTGCTTTTCTCTTGCTGCCTTTAGAATCATTTCTTTATCCTTGACTCTGGCCATGTTGATTATGATATGTCTTGGTGTGGGTCTACTTGGGTTCTTCCTGTTTGGGACCCTCTGAGCTTCCTGTACTTGGATATCTGATTCCTTCTTTAAGTTTGGGAAGTTTTCAGTCATGATTTCTTCAAAAACCTTTTCAATCCGCTTTGATCCTTCTTCCCCTTCTGGGACCCCTATTATGTGAAGATTGGGACGCTTTATGTTATCCCATAGGTCCCTTATGCTGTTTTCATTATTTTTTATTTGATTCTCTTGCAGTTCTTCTGAATGGGTGCTTCCTATTGCCCTGTCTTCTAGATCACTAATTCGTTCCTCTGCATTATCTAGTCGGCTTTGCACAGCTATTAGATCATTCCTCATCTGTGTCAATTAGTTTACCCATTGTACTTGGCTCTTCTTTATAGCTTCAATTTCATTTTTGACATATTTTATATCTCTAAACACTATCTCTTTTAATTCCTTCAGCAATTTGATCACTCCTTTTTTGAAATCTTGATCTAGTAGGCTATCAATGTCTATTTCATTGATCTTTCTTTCAGGGGATTTCTCTTTTTATTTTAATTGGGAAAGGTTTCTCTCCTTCTACATCTTGCTCATACCTCTCTGGCACTGTGGTTTATGGAGTATCAGTTGTCTATTTTGGATATTAAGGATTTTTATCTATCTAATGCCTATTTACGAATAGAACTTAGGAAAAAAAAAAGAAAAAAAGAGCGAGAGAGAAAGAATTTTAAAAGATGGGAGAAAGAGGGTTTGAAAACAGTATAATGAATAATAGAAGGGCGAGTTGAAGCAGAGTATTAATCGGGTTGAGACGTCCTTTTAAAACCTTTAAAAAAAAAAGGGGGGGGAGATGAATAGATGTATTTGAAACCTGTGTCTAATCAATAACAGGACATCAAAACCCAAGAGAAATAGAAATGAATTAAGAAGTGAAAATTAAGAGAATAATAGAAAATAAACCGGTAAAAACAGATTTAAAAAAAAAAAAGGGGGGTTGTTGTCAGAGTTCTTCTGGAGTCTGTGTGCTTTTAATGTGAAGTCTTTCTGTCTTCGTCCTGTTTTGGAAGCTCAGCTTGTTGTTTTCAGAGGCCCTCCGTTGGCGCCCTCTTCTATGTTGCTCCCAGCACCTGTAGGCAAGCAGATCGCGCCTCCTCCTAACACAGGGTCAGGTGCAGCTCTCCTCTGCTGTGGGCAGGCGGGTCACTGCCCCTCCACATGCTGCAGTCGGATGTTGCAGACTGGCCAGGTAGGAGGGCGGGTCGTGCCCCCTCCCAGCACCTCGGTCAGGGACTGTGTTCCTGCCCGACAACAAGGGGCTGCTCTCCCTCTACCTGCGCCGCCCTCCCTCTACCTGCGCCGCTGGTAGCTCCACTGCTCTGTGCGGCTGCGCACTCCACCCTGGTTGGCGCTCCGCCCTGGTCGGCGCTCCCCTGGTGGGCTTGGGGAAGACCGAGGGATAGCCTTGTCCCTGCTCCGAGCCAAAACCCAGCTCCTTGTTTGTCTTTGTGGAGCAAGTTCTCTGAGGGACAAGGATGGAAGGATCCTATCTGCCCCGGGCTGTAGGCCCATCTCAGTCTGGCCTTTGAGGCTGCTGAGCCCTTCAGCGCGGATGCAGTTTTCACCCCCGCCCCCGCCTGGGTGCTAAGCGCAGGAGGATATGGCGGCTGTGCCTGAGCCCCGCCTCTCTTCCCCCGAAAAGTTTCCATGGGTTTTGAGAGATGGGGGTATGCATTCTTCCCCGAGAACACATCAACCTTGCTGTTTTATGGAAGGCCCAGGTTGTTCTGCCCTGTTCACCCACAGCCACGGCGCCCAGCCCCTTGCAGTCCCCCGGGGCTGCCTCCATGCAGCCACCCCCATCCTCCACCTGGCTTGTGCAGCCTTGCCCTGCCCGCCGGTGCCGGCCCGCGTCTCATCCTGGGTGTCGGGGGAACGCTCTGTGCCCATTTAACTTAGTTCTGTCAGACAAGGGCTGCTCTGTACAGATCCAAGCCTCGGAGGCTCCCCCTCCGTCCCTCTGGCCTCTCAGTTGGAGAGGGGCGACCCAGCAAGCAAGCACCAGTCCTCCTTTGCTGCTCCCTCCCCGCAGGACCCTTCCTGCGCTGCTTTGCCTTTTGTTCTTTTTTCCTTTTCTCCTACCAGATTTTTGGCGTCTTTATCTTTTGAAGAGGGCGATGTTCTGTCGGAGTTCTGCAGGTGCTCTGATTGGCTGAGTGGGTCTGTAGATGTGGGTCTTGGTGTATTTGTGGGAGAGGGTGACTTACGAGCGTCCTTCTACTCCGCCATCTTCTCCGTCTCTCAGAGATCAGTTTTTTCAAGTGGTCAGTTTCTTCTTGATTCAGTCTTGGTGGGCTGTATATTTCAAGAAACTTGTCCATCTCCTCTAGATTATCCATTTTGGTGCCATATAGTTTTTCATAATACTTTTGTGTGATATTCTGTATTTCTATATTATTTGTTGTAATTTCTCCGTTTTCCTTTCTTACTTTGCTTATTTGTGCTCTTTTTTCTTATTTATTTGTTTGGCCAGAGGTCTGCAGATTTCACTTGCCTTTTCCAAAAGCCAACTTTTGGTTTGATTGATTTTTTTTCTATTTTTTTAAATCTTTATTTCATTTATTTCCTCCCTCATCTTTATTATTTCCTTCCTTCTGCTGCCTTTTGGGGTTGTTTGCTCTTCTTTTTCTAATTCTTTAAGCTGCTGGGTTGGATTATTTATATGAAATTGTTCTTTTTTGATGAAGGCCTGTTTCACTATAAACTACCCTTTTACCATTTCCATTGCTGCATCCTATAATTTTTGTGTGGTTCGATTTCACTTTTATTTGTCTCAAGTTATTTCAATTTCAGCTTTGATTTCCTCATTCACCCATTGGTTTTTTAATAGCATACTGTTTAATCTCCATGCTTTCCTTTTTTTTTTTTTTCCTCCTTTGTTTCTCTGTTGTTGATTTATAGTTTCATGGCATTGTGGTCAGTAAAGACGCTTGAGAGAATTTCTATATTCTTAAAATTGTTGAGGTTTCTTTTATGCCCAAGTACATGATCAATCCTAGAAAATATTCCATGTGCACTTGAAAAGAATGTATGTCCTATTTTTGGTGAGTATAATGCTCTGAAAATATCCACCAAATCTATTTTTTTCTATTGTATTATTTGGTTTCTCTGTTGCCTTATTTATTTTCTGTCTGGAAGGTCTCTCTAGTGATGTTAATGCAGTGTTAAAATCTCCAACAATGATTATATTCCCATCTATTTCCCCTGTTATCTCTCTTAGTAATTGTTTTATGGACTTAGGTCTCCTATATTGTGTACATATATATTAACAAGTGTAATGTCCTCATTTTATATTACTCCTTTAATCATTATAAAATGTCCATCTTTAACTGTCTTTATGGTCTTTGTTTTAAAGTCTATTTTGCCTGAAATCAGTACTGCTACACCTACATTTTTGGGTTTTCCATTTGCATGGAATATCCTTTTCCATCCTTTCACTCTCAATCTATATGTGTCTTTCTCCCTAAAGTGGGTCTCTTGTATGCAGCATATTGAAGGTTCTTATTTTATTATACAGTCTGCCACTCTATGTCTTTTGATTGGAGCATTTAGTCCATTAACATTTACAGTAATTAATGATAGATGTGTGTTTATTGCCATTTTGAACTTCTCTTTGCAGTTGAATTGGTATATCCTCTTTATTACTTTTGTCTTCCTTTTATGGTTTGGTAATTTTCCTTTGTATTATCATGGATTTTATTTAGTTTTTGTGACTCACTTGTAAGTTTTTTGCTTGTGGATACCCTTTTTTGTAAGTCTATTAACCAATTATGATAGCTTTTTTTTTATTAAACAGATAGTAATATAATCTCAAACCCATCCTACCAAGAACAAAAAATTTCAAAAAGAAAAAAAAATACTCTATATTTTCTTGCTTCCCTCTCCCACTCTTAATGATTTATATGTCTTCTTTTATAATTTTCTGTTTATTCTATTTGTAATTCACGGCAGTTATCACCTTTCCAGTTATTTCTTGTAGCATCCTGCTTCTTTTCTAGAATAGATCTTTCAATATTTCTTTTAGCATGGGTTTAGTGTTGCTAAACTCTTTTAGTTTTGCTTGTCTGTGAAATTCTTTCTCTCTCCTTCTGTTCTAAAGAATAGCCTTGCTGGATAAATTATCCTAGGCAGAATCATGTTTTCATTCAGGACTTTAAATATATCTTGCCACTCCCTTCTGGCATGTAATGTTTGTGTAGAGAAATCAGCTGAGAGAGTTATGGGGCTTCCCTTGTAACTCACTCTTTGTTTTTCTCTTCCTGCCTTTAGGATCATTTATTTATCCTTGCCTCTGGCCATCTTGGTTATGATATGTTTTGTTGTGGTTCTATTTGGGTTCTTCCTGTTTGGGATCTTCTGAGCTTCCTGTACTTGGATATCTGTTTCCTTCTTTAAGTTTTGGAAGTTTTCAGTCATGATTTCTTCCAGTACCTTTGCAATCCCCTTTGTTCTTTCTTTCCCTTCTGAAACCCCTATAATGTGTAGACTCGCACGCTTTTTATTATCCCATGGGTCCCTTATGTTGTTTTATTTAGTTTTTATTTGTTTTTCTGTCAGCTGTTCTGATTGAGTACTCTCTGTTGTCCTGTCTTCTAGGTCACTTATTGGTTCCTCTGCATTATCTAGTCTGCCTTTTACAGCCTTTAGATCAGCTCTCATCTCACCCAATGTGTTTACCAATTCTACTTGGCTCTTCTTTATAGCTTCAATTTCATTTTTGACATATTTTGTATCTCTAAACATTATCTCTTTTTGTTCCTTCAGTACTTTGATCACTCATTTTTTGAAATCTTGATCTAGTAGGACTTCAATATCTATTTCCTTGATAGTGCTTTCAGAGGATTTCTCTTGATGTTTTAATTGGGAGTGGTTCCTCTGCTTCTTCATTTTGCTCATATCTCTCTGGCACTGTGGCTTGTGGAGTATCAGTTATCTATTGTGGTCCTTAAGAAGTTTATTTATTTATCTATCTAACACCTATGTAGAATAAAACTTAGAAAAAGAGAGAGAGAGAAATAGAATTTTAAATGAAGAGAGAAAAAAAGGTTTGAAAACAGTGAATAATCAATAATAGAAGAGCCATTTGAATCAGACAAGTGATCAAGTTGAGACTTCTTTTTAAAAACCTTAAAAAATTGAAAAAAAAGACCAAAAAACTTTTGAAACTTGTGTATAATCAATAACGGGACATCAAAACCAAGAGAAATGAAAATAAAATCAGGAGGATTTCTAAAAATCATCATAATAAAAATATTTCAAAAGAAATATTTAAAAGGGATTAAAACTGGAAGCATATACAATTGTTTAGAATGTAACAATTCAAAAAGTAACAGAAATTAGAACAGATAAAAAAAAGAAAAGAAAAAGAGAATTTTAAAAGAATGGAGAAAAAATGTTTGGAAACAGTGTATAATCAATAATAGAAGAGCAAGTTGAAGCAGAATAGCAATCAGGTTCAGACGTCTTTTAAAAACCGTTATAAAAAGGTGAAAAGAGGGAAAAATATTTGAAACCTGTGTATAATCAATAACAGGAGATCAAACCTAAGAGAAATAGAAATGAAATCAGGTAGATTTTCAAAAATACTACTAATAAAAATATTTTAGAAGAAAAATTTAAAAGGGATTAAAATTGGAAGCATATGTAATTATTTAAAAAGTAAAGATTAAAAAGGTAATAGAAATTAGAATAGATAAAAGAATACGAAAAGGGGGGGGTGTTCTCGGGGAGACTGTGTGCTATTAATGATTTTATCAAGAAGTCTTTCTGTCTTTGCCCTATTCCATGAACTCAGCTTGCTGTTTCCAGAGGCCCTCTGTTGGCGCCCTCATCTGTGCTGCTCCCAGGGCCTGTTGACAAGCAGTTCACACCCTCTCCCAACACTGTGGTCAGGTGCTGCTCTCCTTCCAGATGGGCAGGCAGGTCACTCCCCTCTGGATGCTACAGTCAGATGCTTTGCTCACTCGAGGTAGGCAGGAGAGTCCCGCCCCCTCCCAGCACCGGGTCAGGTGCTGGGTTCCTACCTGGAATGTGGGTGGCCACCTGTCCTGTCCTGGCGCTGGCTGCTCCCCTGCTCAGTGCTTCTGCCCGCTCCGCCTCATGTCCGTGCTCCTTTGGCAGACTCAGGGAAGACCACAGAACAGCTCCACCCCTGCTCCGAGTCAAAACTCAGCTTCTTGTTTGTCTTGGCAACATGAGTTCTCTGAGGTACCAGGGCAGAAAGATTCTATCTGCCTTAGGCTGTAAACAAGTCTCCATCTGGCCTTTGAGGCTGCTAAGCTCTTAGGTAGGATTCAGGTTTTGACCCTGCCCCTGCCTGGGTGCTATATGCTGGAGAATATGATGGCTGTGTCTGAGCCCTGCCTCTCTTCACCTGAAAACCATCCACAGGTTTTCAGAGATGGGAGTATGGCACCCTTCCCCCCAGGGCACATCAGCCGTGTTGTTTTATGGAGGGCCCAGGTTATTTTGCCCTGTATACCCACTCATCTACGTAGTCCTAGTCATCTAGGACTACCCTGCAATCCCCTGGGGCTGCCTCAGTGCAGCTGTACCAGTCCTCTGCCTGGCTCGCATCCCCAGCTGCCAGCTTGCATCTTGGGCTGGGTGTTGCAGGGACCCTTTGTGCCCATTTAACTTAGTTCTGTCAGTCAAGGAGTGCACCATACAGATCTGAGCCTTGGAGGCTCCCCCTCAATCCAGCTGGCCTCTCAGTTGGAGAGGGGGAGACCCAGCAAATGAGCGCTATTCCTCCTTTGCCTCTCCCTTTCCACAGGACTGGTCCCACACTGTTTTGCCTTTTCTTCTTTCTTTTTTTCCTTTTCTTCTACTAGAGTTTTGGCATCTTTGTCTTTTGAAGAGGGCAATGTTCTTTCAGAGTTCAGCAGGTGCTCTGGTTGGCTGAGTGGGTCCATGGATGTGAGTTTTGGTGTATTTGTGGGAGAGGGTGAGCTACAAGCGTCCTTCTACTCCACCATCTTGGCCCCCCTCCCTATTGTCATCTGTTTTTACATAATTGTTTGCCATCTCAATAAATGTTATCTTCTCTGGACTTTTGTTCTTGGTTTTATTCCTTGATGATTTTCATTGACTCACTGATGTGCCCTTCCCTTTTTAAGCACTTACTCTATATTACACACAGTGTTGAGCATTAAGGGACAGATGAAGTCTTCAGGTACTAGGGCTATGAAGTGCACAACTAGAGGAACAAATCTGATTGCTAACCTCCCAAAATTCATCTGTAGAGCTGACTCCTGAATCAATTTTTATACCACCCTCTGCTTTTCCAAGCATATTTCTTATTTATTAAAATCTCACTATATATTTTTTAACTGTTTTTTATAAGTACCATAATATTAACATGTTACAAAAACATGTAAAATGCATGGTATTATTGTCTTTACACTCAACTAAGTAAACATTTGGCCAGCCAGCTCCACCTCTAGTAATAGAATCGTTATTCACTTGGTCAAACAAATATGATATCTGAAGCATCTGTGAGCATTGTATTTTGGCTCAATCTCTTCATTTCATCAATTTTCAGTTTCTTTTTATTCACTCCTAAAATAATCATATTCCTTGCCTTTTTTCCATTGCCACTATGATTCATTTCTCTTGCTGCTTCTTAGCTGGACTATTGAATAAGGTCCTACTGAAATCTCTTAGAATTTACCTCCTTCCAACCCTCTCCATTCTGTACATGAAACCAACTACATATCTAGAACATAAATATGGTAAAGTCATCATAGTCAAACAAAATTTTAAAATGTATTTATATTATCTCTCAGATATTTGGAATTTTTAAATATCAACTTTGGATTTTTCTTTACTTCTCATTATCTTTGACAACAGTTTGCAAAGTGTTCTACAGATGCTGGGCATCTCCAAGATACTTTCAGGGGATCTGCGGAGTCAAAAGTATCTTCATAATAGCATTGAAAGTGATCATCCCTTTTCAATCTATTGACATTTTGCACGACTGGTGCAAGAGTAACATTGGATAAAACTGCATGTACTTTGGCATGAATAAAACCAGTGGTGCCAAAGTGTTCTAGGAACCGTTATATTCTTTAGTGCCACACATCCTGATTTATTTTTTTAATTTTCAAATTTATTTTACTTTATTTTTTTAAGTAACTCTTGCATAGGTTCATTGAAGAATGCCCTTGGTAAATCAGTACAAAATATTAATTGTATTAAATATTGACCCTTAGTCTTCTCTTTTCATTACACTGTGTGGAAAATGGGAAGGAAACATAAATAACTTTGGTCACATTGTGTAACAGTCATCTTGAGAAAAACACATGAGTGATTGCTTGCAGTCTGAAATGGAACACCTCATTTACATTGAATGCCGTTTATATTAAAAAAAAAACAAACCCAAAAACAAACAAACAAACAAACAAAAAACAGATAGCTAAGCTATTCAGGCTTCAGTATTTGGGAGACATATTCTTAAAATGAACAGATAGTCCAAGGAAAACAAATGAAAATATCTGATAAATCAAGGTTAACACTCTTGCTTTTAAGTGAAAACTAGAGTTTTGGAAAACTTTTTATCTGTCACAGCTTCTAAATACTTAAAAACTTTACAGAAATGATTGGTAATGAGATTATTTTTCACTCTAAATTGAAATGTCAATACAATGAAGATCTGCATGACTCAATTAAATAATGTTAAATTAGTATTTTAACATTTCCTCAGTTTTAATTACTACTATGGAGACTATCCATTTTAAATATCCAACTAGGTAGGCTAAAGTACTTTGGAGTCATAATTTAATTTTAAGAGTTTAAAGAGTTCTTGAAGCTAAAATTTTGAGGATAGCTAGTCTGCAGGATAAAATCCAAGCTCTTTAGATAGTTAAATATCAATGCCAGCACGAAATTCCCTTTCTAGAAATTTCATGAGTGACTCATTCATAACCATAGACACTGAATATCCTACAGAAATATCATATCTTTGAATATGTCCACACAATCTTTAAAAATATTCCTCTATCATTTGATGCTCCCCTTATTCACTGGATGTATTCCTATTTGTATTACAAAAATTTATTAAATTTATTACTTATATTGTTTCCTCTACCCACCTAAATATGTAATCATTTACTATCTATGTTTCCTCAATACTTTATAATGCATCAATTATTATATATTTTAAATTGCATCAGAGTTTCCATTACCTTTTTTTTGTTGATAAATAGGGGAGTTACTTTGAGATATTTCAAAATTAAATTTGTTGTATTTTTACTGAGGTTTGCTTTTTAACCTTATGCTGGAGCAGCTAGCATGTAAAAACTAAAAAATAAACTACTGAATTTTATTGGTAAACTCTTCCTAGAGCTGAGATTGGGCATCAACATTTATTTGAAAAATTAAAAAGATATCATTTTTAAATTAAGATATACAGATATCATCAAAAATTGAATATTAAGAATACATTTTAGGTTATAATATGGCTTAACAATAAAGAATGTCAGCACATTACTTCCAGCTTTTTACAGGTTTTTACTTCTTAAAATATATGCTTCTGTGCTTATATGCAATATGCTGATTTCCTCATTATTTGATGCAATATTAATCCTAGAGTACCTGCTATTTAATCTTTATTTCCATTTATTATAGAAATCAAAGGAGTAAAGAAATCTTCAAAATGTACAACATCTATTCTACTTATGTAATTGAGAGAATTCAAAGTACTGGTTCCAGTTATACAGAACTCTTCTAAGATGGAAATATAGCTTATATAGAACCTATGATATGTTTCTGTAGGAAATACATTGCTTATAAAACATATTTTTCAATGTATATGTGTAAAAATTAATTTATAATGTCAGTAGTGCCTAGTGGATAGTGTACAAGACAGAGACAGTTTTTAGTTGCAAAAAAAGCACAACTTTTATTATTAAATTATAAGGATATGTCTATTTCTAGCCTAACATCTATCCAGCCTTCTTCTGTTGAAGTGTGCATGATATTCCTCTGGTGAATGTTTCTTCCTCACTCTCAGTACATGGATACTCTTAGAACTGGCTTACATCCAAATTCCTGGACCATATCACACAGATCTGGTCCATCAGAGCACCAAGTTGGTTGGTACAGTGATACATTCAGGGATGGGTATAAATCAGTTAAGCCAAGGAGCACCTTATAGGGACTATTACTTGAAATATTCTGGAAAAGATTTATTTTTTTCCACTAAAGTTGCCAAAATGCAAAAGTGGAATCTTGAAGCTGCTGGTGGCTATATTTAATAACATTTACAAAAAGTCTGCCTGGGAATCATGCCAAAGACAGGTAAGCAGAGTCATGAGATGAAGAAAGATTGATTGCTAATAAAATTATCTCAGCCCTAAAGCCAAAACAACCCCTGGACTTTCTGGTTGTACAAGACAATAAATTATTTCACTTCTTGAAGGCAGGTTGATTTGGGTTTCTATTATTCGTCATTGAAAGTGATAACTTAGACAGTAAAATTAACTCTGCTTTTAAGTCAGTGTTGCCAGAAACACATCGTAAAACAGACAAACGAGTTCACAGTATACATGATAACCCTATTAAGGTTATCACTGATTATACTGCAGATAAACAGGATAACTGAAGCAAATAGTGTTCAGTTCCTGAAATAGAGAATATGTTCAACTTCTTAACCTATTTCTTCCAATAATGTCATGTACAATTTAGGAACAAAAAATTATGTCAGCTAAGTTGAAATACACATTACAGCTAAATTACAATGTAATTCTTAATTATTTTTAGTGTCTTTCCAATTTCAGTTATTTATCTGAATAAAATGAAAACACTAATTCACAAAGACCTATGCACCCCTATGTTCAACACAGCATTACTCACAATAGCCAAGATATGGAAACAAACTAAATATCCATCCATGGGATGAATGAATAAAGATGTGGTATATATGTATACATATTTGGAATACTACTCTCCATAAAAATGAGATCTTGCCATTTGCAAGCAAAATAAGCTAGACTGAGAAAGATAAATGCCATATGATTTTACTTTTATATTATTGTGGTCATCACTTCACAGTGTATAGGAATATCAAATCATTACATTGTACACCTAAAAATAATGTAGTGATATATGTCAATTAATTCTCCATCAAAAATATTTTGAGCACAAAAAAGAGTTAAAATACTTTAAAGATCAATAAAGTTGATAAATCTCTAGCAATACTGAATAAGAAAAATAAGAGACAATACCAATTACACATCTGGGGAATGAAAAAAGGGTGTCACTCCAGATTGCTGAGCTTTAAAATCATAAAATAGTGGAATGAATAGAAGACTTTTATTCCAATAAATTTTACAACTTAAATGAAATGTGCAAATGCCTTGAAAAGCACAATTCACTACCATTGACACAATATGAAATAGAAAATCTGCATAAACCTATAGTTAGGAAAAATTAATTATTCATAAAAAAACTTTCCAAGAAAGGAAAAAAAACTCCAGTTACAAGTGATTGTGCTAATAAATTATATCAAACATTTAAGAAATAAATATGATATATCTTACATAAAATTTTTCAGAAAATGGGAAAAAGGGGAGAACTTAGAATGTTTTTTTGAGTCTGGCATAACACTCATCCCAAATCAAATTTTTAAGAAAATTTGAAGAGACGAAAATTACAGATTGACACATCTCCTGATTATTGACAAAATATATTAGCAACATCTGTGCAAAATAGATAAAAAAGGGATTTTTAACAACTTGAACATTCCCAGGAATTCAAGGCTGATTTAAAATTTAAAATCAATCAATGGAATTTGCCACATTAACAAAATAAATTACAGAACTTAACTATTTATCTCTATCAATGCTGTAAGAGATATGATTTGAAAAAGGTATTATTCACTTATGCTAATAATATCTCTCATAAATTTAAGAAAATATGGGAACTTCTTCAATATGAAAACTCAAAACAAAATAGAAAATAGTTGACATCATATTTAATTGTTTTATGTGTCAACATGGCTAAGCTCTGGCACCTAATATTTCAGCTAAACACCAATGTAGATGTCAGTGTTAAAGTATTTTTTAGGTGTGATTAACATTTAAATCAGTAGACTTGGAGTGAAGTAGATTACTGTCTTTATTGTGGCTGGGCCTTATTTAATGAGTTAGTTAAAGACAAAGATTTAAGACTTAAGACAAAGGCTGAACTTCCCTGAAGAAGGAATTTGGCCTCAAAATAAGAACCCTGTCTCAGTTTTCTCCCTTTCTGACCTGCCCTGTGGATTTTGGATTCTTGACTTAAAACATCAACTCTTACTGAAATGTCCAGCCAGTTGACTTACCCTAAGAATTTCAAACTTGTCACTCTCATTAACATGTAAACCAATTCCTTTTTATATATAAAAAGATATATATATATATATATATATATATATATACACACACACACATATATATAAATAAATCTATATTTACATATATAATATGCACATATATATCATATTTCTATTCAGTTTCCTGCTTTGGCTCTAAGAAGTCTAATAAGGAAATTAAAAATTTTGAAATAACAAAAGACATAAAGATTGGAAAAGTAGGTATAAAATTTTACTAGTTCACAGATTCCACCATTATCTATTAGAGCAATGTCATCCAATAGAAATACAATGAGAACCGTATTAAATTTAAAAGCCATGTCTAGTAATGGCATATAAAAACTAAAATTAGACAGGTGAAAATTTAACATAATACATTCAAAATATTATTTTCTCAAAATACAAAAAAAATTGATGAGATATTTTACAAACTTCTTTTCACAATGCCTTCAGAATCGATTGTGCATTTCACATTTACAATGCATCTCAGTTTAGACTAGTCCTATTTCAGTTGCTCAGTAGGCACATGTGACTATGTGATTATGATTTTGGACAACTTGATATCTGAAAATTTTAACAAATTTGAAAAACAATTACTTAAACTAATAATTAAATTTAATAAGCTTACTATGCACGTGGTCCAATAAGACATCTACTGAATTGCAAATAAATTTAATTAAGAAAAAAAATTTTCCCTTGAATTCTAACTTTAAGAATCTCAAATAGAGATAATGTAAGTATCTTCAATTTTCTAGTTTTTAATAAATTTCTTTCTTTCTTTCTTTAAAATATCTTTCATTATAGACCAATAGGAAAGTGACTGACTAGTCTTCTCTGACTTTACATCAAATCTGTTGAATAACATTGTTACCAGATTAACACATTACAAAACATGAGTGAGAAGATAGCACAGTTGATTTTTGAAAAACACGAGTTAACTGTGTGAGTCCACTTATACACAGATTTCTTTCAAAAAATATATTGGAACATTTGTGACAATTTGAAAAAGAAACTTGAACATAAACTGTATGGCCTAGAAATATCAAAAAAATTAAAAAGTTAGGTATGTCATGAATGCATAAAATATATATTAGATACTAGTCTATTTTATCTTTTACTACCATAAAATACACACAAATCTATCATTATAAAAAGTTAAAATTCATCAAAATTCACACACACACACACTGTATATAACACTATTTGCAGTCCAAAAAAAATTGTACGCAAACATAGAGATATTATTAAATCATGACTGCATAAAATTAACTGTAGCACACACAGTATGTACTACTATAATAATTTCATAGCCACCTCCTGTTGCTGTTGTGGTGAGCTCAAGTGTTCTGAGTACCCAATTAAACCACATGTGATGCTTATCATCTCTGCATGAGCAGTTTGTCTCTCCAGTAAATCGCATATTGAACTAAAAAGTGATATCTCTCAGTTTCCTTGTATTTTTCATTATGTTGAGTGCAATAGCATAAACCTTGAATAACACCACGGGACCCATGTGAATTGCCACTAGTAATACTAGAAGTGTTCCCAAGAAGTAAAGAAAAGTCATGATATTACAAGAAAAAAAGTTGAATTGTTAGATATGTACCATAGATTGGGATCTGCAGCTGCAGTTGCCCATCATTTCAAGATAAATGAATCCAGCATAATGACCACAGGGAAGGAAGGAAGGAAGGAAGGAAGGAAGGAAGGAAGGAAGGAAGGAAGAAAGAAAGAAAGAAAGAAAGAAAGAAAGAAAGAAAGAAAGAAAGAAAGAAAGAAAGAGCGAGAGAAAGAGAGAGAGAGAGAGAAAGAAAGAAAGAAAGAAAGAAAGAAAGAAAGAAAGAAAGAGCGAGAGAGAGAGAGAGAGAGAGAGAGAGAGAGAGAGAAAGAAAGAAAGAAAGAAAGAAAGAAAGAAAGAAAGAAAGAAAGAAAGAAAGAAAGAAAGAAAGAAAGGAAAGAAAGGGAGAGAAAGGGAGAGAAAGGGAGAGAAAGGAAGGGAGGAAGGAAGGGAGAAAGAAAGAAAAGGAAAGGAAATTCATGAAGCCCTTGCTGCAGCTATGCCAGTGGACACAAAACCTTTGCCCTTTCTGCAAAATATCTTTATATCTTGTATTGAAAATGCAGCTTTTATGTGGATGCAGGATTGTTATAAGAATGGCATACCTATAGACTCTAACATGATTTCATAAAAAGTGAAATCATTGTATGACAACTTTAAAAAAAAAAGAAACATGAAGGATATGAAGCTGGAAAATTTAATGTCAGCAAAGGATGGTTTGATAATTTTAGAATGAGGTTTGGCTTAAAAAAACATTCAAGGTAATAGGAGAAGCAAATTCTGCCAACCAAGAGGCAGCAGATGGTGTCCCAGACATTATTAAGATAATTGTTAAAACCCTGAACAGGGTTTTAATGCAGATAAATGTGCCCTATTCTGGAAAAAAGAAAAACACACAAAAAGATATTTATTACTTAGGAAGAGAAGTGAGCATCAGATTTAAGGCAGGAAGGAATAGGCTGAATCTACAATTGCAGTCCAGTATATGATCAGGACTACCCTTATCCACAAAGCTGCTAACCCCTGAGCCTTGGAGGGAAAAGATAAACACCAGCTGCTAGTTTTTTGATTGTACAACAAGAAAAGCCCAAAATAGAACCATTTTTCTCGATTGGTTCCAGCGATGCTTTGTCCTGAAGTTAGGAAGTAACTTATCAGTAAATACTGCCTTTTAATGTTCTTTCAATATTGTACATTGCCTCTGGCCACCCAGAACACCATGAGTTTCAAACTGAAGATTATTAAGTGGTCTACTTGAACCTGACCACAAGGTCTTTAATCTAGCCTCTCAGTCAGGGGGTCATAAGGACATTTAAGGCTCATTGTGCACGGTACTCTATGGAAATAATTGTTAATGCTATGAAAGAGAACCCCAATAGATAGAACATCATGAAACCCTGGAAGGATTACACAATTGAAGTTCCCACTGTAGTTACAGAAAAAAACTTTGAAAGCCAAACTTGAGACAATTCCTGCTGATAAAACTGTGTCTAGTCATTGTTCATGACTTCATAGGATTTATGACAAAACCAATCAAGGAAATTATAAAAGAGATTGTGGATATGGAAAAAAAAAAGCTTCAAGGTGAAGAGTGTCAAGATGTGGATCTTGAAGAAATTCAAAAACTAACAGACACCACACCAGAGAAATTTACAGAAGACAACTTGATGGAGAAAAGCACTTTTGAACCACTGCCAGACAAAGAGGAAGAAGACATAGCAGAAGCAGTGCCAGAAAAGAAATTGACATTAGACAACCTGGCAGAAGGATTTTTATTATTCAAGACTGCTTTTGACTTCTTTTATGACGTGGACCCTTCCATGATTTGGGCACTGCTACTAAAGCAAACAGTGGGAGAAGGACTGTATAGACACATTTTTAGAGAAATGGAAAAGCAAAAATGTGAGACAGAAATTAAGACACATTTCTGTTACACTGAGAGTGCCTGCCTCCCCTGCCTTCCCTTCCACATCCTTTACCTCTTCCATCTCTGCCACCCTAAGTCAGAGAGACCAAACCTTTTCTTCCTTCTCCTTCTCATATTGTGGATGAAGACCTTGAGGATGATCCAATCCACTTAATGCATAGTAGATAATCATCATGTCATACAGTTAATAAGCTTATCTGTTGTGTATGTGTGTGAACATCTTCAGGTGAAAATCTAATAACTGTTAGGCTAAAACTTTATGAGACATTTTGTGCCATTATTATCATCATCATTGTTTAAATATTCATTGTGTAGACCATTGTGTGTACATTGTATGCAAGACTTGAAGTGGATAGCCTGTCCTTAAGGTAAGCGATAAGTGGCATAAAGTCAGTGATATTTAATATGGAATTAATAATGCATTAATTTTCTTACTGGTTTTTAACTTAACTTTCAAAGAATTACATTACCGTAAAGAATGCCTCTCTCTCGTAATTGGAAAAACTATCAGCTTATCATTACAGGTAAGTGGGTTTTTTAAAATGTAGCAGTGCTTCTAGCACTCTATTATGAATATAACTGCAATACCATATACTAGAAAAGTGTTATAATGATTCATTCATTAATGTATGGCTGGGTTACTGTGAAGCAATCACATCCATTGCACTAAGTTACCATAAAATAATCATGTTGCTGTTTCTCCAAATTCAAATTACACACACACACACACACAGAAAACACACATGTATTTTCATGGAACACTTCTGAGTATTAAAAAGCAAATGTGCATTGTACATCTCCAAAAGAGGATAAGTATGCACTATACATTAAACTTATTTCATAAAATATTTTCAGCTGAATCTTTATGAAATTCCATGTAGATACTATCTTGGAACAAATCTTGGAAAAACTGGCTTAGTATAGTATCTTTACTGTTTTAAAGAATTGAGAATACTTCATTTTAATTCTCATGATTGAGTATGAATATATATATTATATATATCAATAAAAATAGACATACAGTATCCATATAAAATAAATAAAATTAAAAATGTTTAAATTTTTATGTAAATTAAAAATTATATTAATTTTATTTATTTTAATGATTTGAACCAAATGTGCCAAACAAAATACATTGGTGGTATCTGTACACTATTTGCAAAATATACTAAAATAAATAAAAATATTCAGCAGATAATGAACTAGCCACATTTAAACTAATTTTTTTAATATTTACATTATTTTTATAAACAGACTATTCAACAAAAATCCTCTTAGTATTTCCACCTAATGTTCTTTTGTTTTGGTTTGGTTTGTTTTGTTATGTTTCTGTTGTGTTTAGATTTTTCCATCTGGGCAGTTCAAAGGCCATTATAATCAAGCTTTTAAGGAATAATCAGTATGATTTTCAACAAAGACTTGCTATAATTACACTGAATATTTATATTTTGACAGTTCACCTGCTACATTATTTAAGTTCAACAGAAGAAATGTTCAGACATAAAAAATTCAATTGCTTAAAAATTTTAGGTATACAGGTATCTTCAGTAATGTCATCATGTTTGAATAACTAACTGAACCAAATTAGAACAAGATTTTTCGACGTAACTTGGAAAATTTTTTCTTCATAGAACTAACCAAAATAGCACATGTAATTATAGTGATCCTTTAGGAACAACAACAAAAAAAATTCACAAGTTCAGAAAATGGTTTTAGACACATGGGGTTCCATCTGCTACCTGCTCTACTTTTAAAGTGCAAAACCCATATCATAGTAGTCAGTGAGCTGCATTCAGAATTTGAAAAATCACCACTCCCAGCTATACAACAAGTAAATAGATTCCTCTACAGAGTGAGAATTGTCTTCTCTGACCACCTTCTTCTTCTACTGTCACAGTAAAATCTGCTTTCATCTTTTGCCTCAATTTAAAACAGCATACTTAATTTTATTACTTTGGAGTAAAGATTCTGTTCCAGGAGGTTTCTGTAAAATGCAAATTTATTTCCTGATATGTTCACGCAATACCCTATTTATTACCACTCAGTGTTTCAGATTGTCTAGCACAGTGATTCTCCAATTTTTGGTCTCAGTACTCCTTTACATTCCTAAAATTTATTAAGGACCCCAGGGAGCTTTTGTCTCTGTTAGATTAAAGCCACCTATAATTAGGATAAGAAAAATTCAAACTGATATATTTTATGACTATTCATTGATTAACTTAAAAAATAGCAAGTAAAAATTTATCCCATATTAACATAAATTTTATATTTTAATGGAAAAATATTATTTTGTCTTGGTCTTGCCATATTGATCATGAAGCTGTGGAGGAGGAATGCCTGGGCCATTCACCTGGGCTTAGACTACTTGTGGGAGTCCCATCGACAGTTTCCCAACCAGAGCTAATGCTCTGGCCAGACCAACTCTTGTGGTCCTTAAGATTGCAAGACACATCTCAGGAACAACCATTCAAGAACATTGAAAAACAGTTTATCACTCACAAGTCCTAAAGTGTTATGTTTTGCCCGAGCCACACAGTGATGTCATGGGGAAAGACAGAGAGAGAAAGAGTGGACCCGAGGTACTACCTTTTTTGGCATAGAGGGTGGAATGCCAAGGATTCATCCTTCATTGGCAAATTTAAAACATGAGAGTGGGAATTAAAACACAGGAGGAGAAAAACAGGCTCACTCAAGCAGTCAGTTACCTAGGTTAATCAGTGTTTTCTAAAAAATGATTGGGGTGGCCAGTCTTTTTCTAGTTGTGTAGTTGGCAATATATTTATTTGAGAAGGATATCTTTGGACTGGGTGACTTGACAATCAAAACTTAAAGTTAGGCACTTACACTACAATCAAAAAAGCTGTCAAGCACTTACACTACAAATACACAGGTGATTCCTGAAAAGCACAGGTGTGAATGGTGAGGGTGCATTTATTCATGGTTTTGTTGAATAGTAAATACTACAGTTCCATGCAGTTGGTGATTGGTTGAATCCTTAGATATGGGACTGCAGATATGGAAAGCCAATTGTAAAGTTACAAAGAAATTTTCAACTTCTCAGAGGGTCAGCCCACCTATCCCTCATGTTGTTCAAGAGTCAACTGTATTTTCCAAAACAAAAAAAATGGTGAGAAGGATGTCATTGCTCTACATTTTTGTAAATTTCTTTAATGTCTGGATTAATAAAAGAAATTGGATTGTCATATCAGCTCTGCATTAAAACTATTCTAATAATAGGTCATGTATCCATGGAAAATTCCACCAAGCCATCTTAGTCTTGTAAAAATAGTTTTGCCTTGATATATGGTCTAGAAATATTGTCTGGTGACTCCTAAGATCCCCTGGATTCTCCCAGTGTCTATGTTAAGTCAAAACTATGGTCGAGCAGATAGCACTATCCACCCTCCCAAAAAAAAAAAAAAAAACTCCAGGGGAAGGAGAATATAGATGTAAATCTTGAGTGAATAGAGTCTGGATGGAAGTGCCTCACTATGTCAGTGAACATCTGGGAAAATATATTAGTGGAGGTTTGGGAGAGTTTCCAAGTCAAACTTTATTAATTTTACAAATTTTCCCTGAGATAGCTCTATCAGATATATTTTTAATTATTGGTGTAAGACTCTTTTCTGAAATTTTTCTATTTAGCTTCATTTCTTATATTGAAGTTGAAAGACCACATTGAAATGATTGGGATACACTTTTATTAGTCTTTCCTACACTATAATCACATTGGCATAAAAGAACAACACTGACTATCAAAGATTGCCATGTTCTGTGGCATATGATTATTTCTCTTCCAGTCAGTTATGGCTCCTTTTTGACCACCTCAACCAAAAGAGTACTTTAAAAGTACTGAGCCCAGCCATGAATAGTTGTTTTCTCCTTAGTTGAAAATAATCTACTTTTAGCTTCAGATGGTATAAAGGCTGAGACAAAATAGCCCAGTCACTGAGATCCAGAAACCATATACTTCAACTTTATCAGTTTCCTTTATACTTACTTTACTTATCAGTTATTTACATGAAAAGAAAGCATAAATTCAATTACATACTTTATATGATATATAGAGAATATAATGTAGAGAAAAATCTGAATCCTGTACTTAAATGGAATATATTTATATATTCTACTGCTTCTGGTTCTATTGAAAGTAATTAGCACAGACATTACTACATATTTTTGAAAAACAAAATCAAAAATTAGAATAATACTTTAATCATAGGTAAAATAGATAATCATCACAAAAGTTCACAAACATAAACAAAATTATATATTATGACTTTATAAAGGAGTTAAATATAATACTGTGAAATAACTTTTAATCTAATCACAAATTTTAGTCTTTTTCTTAAGAAAGATGTTTCTAATTGCGATATGTCAGTGTGAAATAATACAAAAAAGAGTATTTGAGAGGTAATTTCAGGCTAGAAATGTACACACAACTTAGATTGTTGTTTTGGTATATAAAATTTAATTTGAATAGTAAACAAAAGATGGCTTTCATCTTAAAATGCTAAAACACATAATATATTAAAATGTGTACAATCAAGAAAGGCTAGTCTAGGGAGATGATTGGCTATTGAATTAAGAATTTCTTTAATAAAAGTAACGACAGAAATTGAAGGAATTGTTAAGGTCAAAGATACCTTCAGTTATTCCCAAGGTTACAGAATGGAAACAGGACTTAGGAAAGCACAGAGAGTTTGTTCCTGTCTTTTCAGAGATAATAGAATTGAACAAATTGTTTGTGGGTTTTGACTACTCTTTCAAGATAAACCTAACCTAACATTGTATTGCTGGGAAGGTGAGAGCTCTAGCACCCACTCAAATGTGGTCTGGCTATAAAGTTTCTGAGGTTATTAAAGACAAAAAAAGAGAGAGATTTTTTCCAACCTACCTTACGGTCCTTGTAAAGAAAATTGGACTCCGGAGAAAGGTATCCTTTTGGGAGAGAAAATATGGTTTTATCTGTCTCTCCCTTTCCAAGGGAAGGTATTTAGAACTGAATGGACTGTTACAAATTTCTGCAAAATCTGAGGCTGTCACTGGATGATGAGAATCAGCTCATCTGCTCTGTAGCCTTACTGGACCCTGAGTAGCAGACCAGGCACATGGCTTCTAAACTTTATAATGAGGTAACAGAACATTTGATAAGGGCATTCAATATTGGATTTTGATTTGACGTATGAGGAGCTCCTTCACTTTCTGACAAAAACCCTCCTAGAACTTACTAGAAGTTCCTAAACTAAAGGTAAAGCAATAATTTTTTAATTGGTAGGAAAATACCAAACATTTAAGAAATGGATTTTATTGATATCTGACTTTAAATATTAATTTTTACTGGTGTAAGTTTAACTCAGAAGTGTAATCATTTCTATTGCCCCTATATTTAAGACTACTTTGGGGACACACCATGTTTCAGTGTGTATTACCAAAATTGAATATCTTTCTTTTCCCTCTTAAGCTGGGAAACATAGAAGAAATGCAAAAACAATGCCATCAGTTTAGAGTTCCCATTTGTTTGTCAGTCTTTTATTCTTTCCCATATATTTCACATATGGTGTCCCATATTTTTAGCAGCAACAGTGCAGGTAACATATATTTACAACAGGTGTTCATGAATAAAACCAAATTAAAAAGTAAGAGCTCCTAGGTTTTAAGTAGAATGGTTCCCACTGTTGAGTTTTCCAAGTAGCTATGCAGTTTGCTTTCCATAGTTACTCAACAGCACAAGCACTTGGAATCCAAGCAACAGTGGAAAGTGTGGCCCCTCCTCAGGCTCTGGAGATGAGAGCCGTGTCTTCATACTCTCAGCAATTGTTAAGAAACATTTAATAGCAATGCATATTATTTAGTCCTCATATTTACACTAGTTATTATTATTCCCATTTCTGTACAAAATGAAACTGCCAAAAGTTAAAAAGCCAATACCAGTAGAGCTGGCATACACTGAGATCCTATCAACTGGAATTCTTTAAAAAGGTCATTCACCTAATTTTCTTACTAGGCTTGTGTTGATAGCTAAAGAATGCTATTGCAACTCAGTGTAAACATGAAAGACATTCCTCAGGAAGAAGACATTGTGATTCTCAAAAGAGCTATCAATAACACTAAAAAAAATCATTCTCAAATTTTCCTTCTCAAAATATCTACTTTGATTGTACGATTCCATTTTCACTGTTTTTGAAAGTGGCATGTCATCTGTAGCATGCATATGTCTAACTTCATAATCCAATACCTTGTTTTTAAACTGATTCATGTATATGGGCCATGCATATCCAATAAAAATTTAAACTCCTGGAGGATATATGTTTTTCATTATTACCCAAAGCCCTTCACTTTTTATTACATATGTAGCCATGCCTCAATAAAGACATGTTTACTAACAAAATAAGTAAAAACTTAAAAGCATAAACTGAAAAATAGCATATTCACTGCAATTTATAAAAATGGTAAACTAGTTCATCACTAGAGAAAGATTAAAAAAAATGAGAGCCCTTGGCAAAACTTCTTCACAGATTTATAAGAAAAAGGCATTGATCTTACTAGTCTTCCCCACCCCCCCCAAAAAATATATGATCAGTTTAGTTTAGATTAACTTTGAATAGACATTATAAAAAGGTATTGCTATCTTCCCAGATTAAAATGAAAAGTGGATTTTCATTAAATATAATAGATTCAGTGAATGTGAATAAAAACTTTGTGAGTTATGCTGAATATATGACCAAAAAGAAATCCTAGTAAGAAAATTCCAGGACAATAAACAATATTAATTGAAAGTCTGCATACTACATATCTCAGAACTAAATGTTAAGGTGACTTAACTAATTTAACCTACCTCTAGCTAGAAGTAATTCACAGGCTTGTGAAAGCAAAGTATACACCATACTTCTTTATTTTCCTTTTTAGCCATTCAATATGTAAATTCCTTTGATAATTTGTTTTTAACCTCAAGTTATTTCCATATTGTGTTGCTGCAGATTCATTTCAAATCTTGTTTTCAAGGGCTTTCCTTCTTCCCCAGATTCCCCATTACACTTTTTAAGACCTCATTTATATGATTAACACTGTCCCCACACTTCTCTTTGTGTGTGTGATTTTATAACTTTATTTATAATCAGTGGTTGGTTTTGTCTGTAGTGTTTTTTTAAATGGTGATATACACACAGATAAAGAATGTATAGCGCTTGTTTGATGAATCTTTATCTTTATTTCTGAACAACTGCACTCAGATATGTAGGAGGTATTCCTTATGCCCTTAGCCCTGCCAGGTATGTTGAGCCTGTAAATGTCCACATGTGATCTTCCCATCTCCTTCATTGCCAATTTCTGAATCTCTTTGAGTGTCCAAGGTGTAGGCTTCTTGAAGCCCACTACATGGCTGTGCTTGTGAATATTGATGGTATATTCTCTGGGTACCACCTCAATGATGGCAGAAAGACCCTTCTCACTATTCTTTCAGGAGCCATTCTGCTGGACCCAGGAATGGAAAGGATTCTCCCTTAAATTTTAAGCATTTTATTAAGCCTCACTTTCACCTTTGAACCTAATTGAAACCTGCTATTTTTAACAAAATATCTCCTTTCTCCATCACTCACATAATTGAGCATGAATAGTTAAAATCAGACCTCCTTCATCCTCAATGACGTTACTACTCCATAATTTTACAAAAAAATTATGTATAAAGTCTCTACCTTGTATGCTATTTTGTGAGATCCAGCTTCTCTCTTCTAGTTCTATGTCTGTTTCTGTTGACTTTCAACTAACTAGCTATATCATTTCATTCACTGAAGAATTGCCATTTGGTTCAAAGTCTTCCTTTGCACATAAGAAAGGTTTTATGATCCGTTCAATATTCTGGCTCCCTGCTTTATAACCCATACATCTCTAATTTTTCTTTCTCTCTTCACTCTGCTCAGCACCCTTCCCCACCTATCTTGCTATCATCTAAAAGTCTTCTATTTCTTAAATCACGAAATCAGATAGTGTGGGCTTTTCCACTTTAAATACTTCAGCATTTTCATCATATCTATTCTTTCATATCACTAAAATCTCAACCTTATGGACCATTGCACTTTTTCCTATCCCTCATCCACACCTTCACTTCCCTACTTGTGGTCCGTAATTCCAACAATGTCTTGTCGGTGGCTTCATTATCTTGTCGATCTTGCTCATTATCCATCCATCCTATTCAGCTGTACACCCTCTACCTGATTGAATTCAAGGACCAGTCAACAGTCTCCAAAGAGTGTCCTGCCTTTAACCTTCTCCTCATCTCACAGAATTGGAATAACAATATTATTTACCATGAAATGCAAATCTGGTCACATTCCTTTTCCACTTAGAACTCACTACTGTCATTTTATCATTTTTAACATAAAGTTTGAATTTATGTGGCCTAAAAATACCTCTATGACCTAAACTACATCAAACTTACAGATTTATCTTGCCATTGACTTTCCTCCTCACTTTCTTTCTCCTCGAGGCCTTTGTGTTTGTACTTCCCCATACCTGTTACTCTATTTTGTCTTGTCTTTGCTTCCGTAGCTCAAATTTAACCTTTCGATCTGAGCTTAAGCATCACTTCTTCTAGGGACGGTTACTGAAGATATTCACCCTGTATTTTACTCCACAGATACCTCTGTGGTGTGATTACATAACTCTGGGTGCGTCCCTCTCAAGGCTCTACAAAGGATCTTATTCAAATGTGTCTTCTCCCCATTGGGGTGGGGGTGAGTTCTTTGAACATACAGTCCTGTTTATCTGGATCAGTAATCTATCTTTACCATATAGAAAAAACACCTCAGCTATTACAGGTGCTTAATAAATATTATTAATGGAGGTTAATTTCCTACTGATATCACAGAATAGTGTTCCAAGAACAGCAACAACAACAAAAACTTACACTTTGAAAAATGTTGAAATTAGAGATATGAGAATAAATGTATGCAAGATTCATACAAATAAAGATTCTATATACATTTTAGGATTATTTGCTTCTTATGCATACCTAGTTTCTCTCAGTTCTGTCTGCCAAGCTGCTGCCACTTTGTCCTCCAAGCCCTGGAAGCTCTGCTTCTTTCCCCACTGATGTCCTGGCTGAAGAGGGGTTATCCCAGTGTGTGGGTGCCTTTCTTCCTTTGCTACTCCCTCCCTGCAGGACAAGTCATGCATCAATTTTCTCTTCTTTTTTTCTTTTATTTTTCTCTTGCTGGGTTTTGTGAGAATCCTCCTGTATTTCAAAGTGAGAAACAATCTTTCAGTGTTCAGTAGGTGTTCTGTGTGATTCAACGGGTTTGTAAATGTAATTCTTGGTGTATTTGTGGGAGAGGATGAGCTGGAGTCTCTCCACTCCACTATCTTGGCCAAGAGTATTTTTGGTTTTTTTTGTCTTGCCCTATTACAGTCTAGGATCTCAAAATAATGTTGAATAGACGGTATGAGGATGAGCAAATTTATGATTTACTCAATCTAACAGTAAAGGTATTTAATATTTCACAATTAAATATAAGGATAAATATAGGAAAATATTGCTACCATTTATTAGATTGAAAAAAAGCTCCTATGCGTACATAGTTGTCTGAATGGTATTTGTATTAAATAGCAATTTCTCTTATAATGAATTTAAGAAGAAAGAAAAAAGTTATATTTTATATTTATCCCAATATTTACTATTTGAGGTAGCATTAATATCTTACTATAGATTTTTAAATTTCTGACTTATTTTATGTCATTCTCTTTCATATTGAAGATCTTCCTTCAGCATTTATTTAGTGTAAGTCTGCTAGCTAAGAACTCATTAAGCTTTCATTTATGTTAAAATGTCTTTGTTTTGCCTAATGACTTGAGATGTATTACCATTTGTAGAATTGTGTACTAATTGGTTTTCTGTGAAGAATTTTAGAATTTTTATTCCATTCTCTTTTCCCTGTTGTTTTACTGAGAGGTTAATCATCTTTCATATCATTGTCCTTTTGTGTAATGTGTCTATTTTCCCTTCTGCATGGGTTCAATTTTTTTTCTATTTTTCTTTTTAGCTGTTAAACTATAATATGTCCAGATATGTTTTTTTTTCTGTATTTATTCTGCTGGCCTTTTGTAAAACTTCTCGAGTCTGTACGTTATGTTTTCAACAAATTTGAAAGCATTTTGACTGTTGTTTCTTCAAAGCTTTTAGTTCCCATTCTCAGCTTATTGCATTTAGATCATATAACTAAAATTAGACTGAGAGGAATCACCAATAAGTGTCTGGACATGATACCCATCTAATGATCTTGTTTTCTTATTATTTTCTGAATCTTTGTGTTATAACTGCCACTGTTAGCTATTTCTTTCTGAAATCCCTTTCTACTTTTGTGACCAGTGAATTACCACTTTTTCCTAGTTTTCCTGCAATCTTTCAGATCTGTATTTTCTGTTTCTACTATTAGATAGTTTTATTCTCATTATTAGCCTTAAGTGACTGTTTCCTAGACATCATACCTTTAATCATATTTACGTCTTGTTATATACATTTTCTAGGTGATTTCTGACAGATTTTGTCTTTGACTTTGACTTCCTCTTAAGATTTGCCATTATATCGAACTTACATTGAAACACTGCAAGCAAATAAAAGCTGAACTCATTATTTGCAATTCTTCTCTGTCTTTTTAATTTTTTTTTTTTTGAGGGCACTTTCATTTATCCACTCACCCAAGCCAATGATTTTGGTGATCCTTCTAAATATATTCTTTTCCTCACTACTAGCTACTCTGATCAATCATCAAGACTTGCCAATTCTAACTCCCATTCCTATTGTTGTAACTTAATTCAGGCCCTTATCACTGTGACGTTAACCGTGAATAAAAGAAATGGGCTTCTTTCTTCTATTCTCAATTCTATTAATCAGCCTTCAAGAAAATGTACAAATTTCAAAATACAAGTTCAATCTTCTTCTTTCACAATTTTAAACCATTAAACATTTCTTCATAATCTGAAAGATACTATACCAGCTTTTCAGTCTGGAACAAGTATCATTCTTAACATGCCCCTGTGCACCACTCCATTTCTGACTCTTAATACCTTTATTGTAAATTCATTATTGTTGCATATCCCTAAACATGCTGTACCCTCTTTTTCTCCTTGCCCAGAATCAGCATTTTTTAGGTGTTTACCCAATGAATTTTTATTTTTAACTCCAATGCAAGATGATATGTCACCCATTCTAGGAAGCCTCTGAGCAACAGCTGTTTGTTCTACTTTGTTTGTCCTACATCTGTACAGAATAGCATATTTACATCTGCCAAATGTATAATATTAGTTCTTATCTGTGCATGCTCCTGTATTTTTGTCCTTTCATATTGGGTCCATAGTGCTTAACAGGGTTCTTGGCTTATGATAGAAATTATATTGTTTTTTCTTTCTTAAACTTTCAGTCATTTTTTTTTTCTTTTCCCTGCTCTCCTTTTCCTTAAAAAAAAAAAGTTTCTTAGGTTTGCTTTCTCTCTCACAATAATATTCTGATAGTAAGAAATTAATGAAAGATGTATTTACTTATACATGAAAATTATACATTCCACTGAATGATGTTTTATTTCTTAAAATAGTAATTATGTCAAGTTAAAATCGCTATGATCAATGGTTTAAATAATTCCAAAAAAAGCACAGTATGAAATACATATAAAATTACTTAATGCCCCTTTATTCAAGTACTTAATTTAGTCTTGAGGATTTAATAAGAATTTGATGATGTTTTTATTTTTTCCTCATTTTCAAAGCATTTCCACAGAATTATGTTGAAGATAGGATGGACTTTTGTAAACTTATTTTAGATTATTTAATTTGGGAAAATTAGCTAACATAATTAATCAAAATATTATTAATATCAGTTTTTTTCCACAGTTCATTGCCACTATTCAATATGAAGAGTGATATTTATGATGGTATTTATGGTATATGAAGATATTTTGTTAAATAAGTTAGAGTTTAAAAAGATATACTAAAGATTAATGCAAATACCTATGTCTTTACAGTATGGTTAAGGATCAAGTTCCTGAAAAGGATATGATTTATTTCTTCCTTTAAAATGGGAATATTCATTTTTCTCTATACTTTAGTTACTAAATATATTTAAGCTTTAAAATTATCATGTGAAATAAAATAATGTACTTTTTCTTACCAATTTCTATCATAAATGAATATATTTACTTAATACAATTTCATAAAGCTTTCATAAATACCATGTATAAATTTTTCTGATTAATTATTTTCCCTTCTGACTACGACATTAAGAAATACAGTTTTTTTCTACATATTTCCTTCAAGTCATAAAATTTCAGAGAGGATGCTCTACTTTTGTGCCTTGTTTCAGAGTGTTTTTAGGGAGGCTTTTCTCTTCCAGACATATAACTGAGTTAACTGACAAAACATTTGCTTAGTGAAATATAGCAAATATTTTTTTGGAGGGAAGACAGAAAAATGTAACAAAACATGTTATTTCCATGAAAAACGAGTGACAAACTCTCAACCTTATCAAAAAAAAAAAGCTCTAAACACATAAGGGTTATGGTTTTATCAAAAGATGTATTTTTAAAGTACGTTTTACAATTAAAAAGTGTATTATAAAATTCTTAAAAACTCAACGATTTTGAAAGGTAAGTTGTGAACCTAGCAATATATTTCACATGGAATTTACTGGCATGTTTGTCCCTAGAGGTTTCTTGGAAAGAAACATTTAAAACTTCTCTCTAAATCTCCAGATGGGTAACATATGGGACATATTTCTAAAGGGAATAATGCCAAATATTTTCTATCAAAAATAATAGACATTTTATTATTGTAACTGACCACCTTTTAACAGATAAAATTATGTCACTGTAGAACCAAATTAAAATTATTCTTTCAGTACCTGCTTCTAGACACTCAGCAAGAAGTAAAAACAAACATATTACTTGTAAAATTAAGATCAAAAATAAATATAAGCCCTTGTAAATGCAGAAACTTCATTTACTCAACTTGTGTAGAAGATTCCCACCAAAATCATACCTTCAAAAGAAAATTCATCAAAATTAATAAATACTAATATTTTCCTGAATTTGACTTCATTTCTAAATGAAATATAAAATTGCTTAGAATAAATAAAAATTACTACAAGTCAAGTAAAATAATTTTAAAGGAAGAAAAATATTTTTAATACCTTGATACTCAATAATAGAATAAAATATTTCACTTTAAGAAGTTATAATTTCCAGTTTATTAAAAATACTATTTGTTATTATTTCTCAGGAAAACAATATAATTGCATTATTAGATGACAAAAGTAACCACTTTCAAACTCTTAGATGTTAAATTCCCTGTTGAATTCATGTATTTTCTTCTTGTCTTGACTCCTATATTTATTTTTTAACATCTTTATTGTGGTATGATTCCTGTATGGTAAACTACACATATTTCAGATGTACTGAATTCCTGTATTGTTATTAAAGCCATCAAAACTTCTTTGTATATGTCATTTGCAAGAGTGTGAAGTCATCAGTTTTATGATTAGCATTGTCCTAGATGACCAACATATTTTTCTATTGACTAATTACTAAGACAGATTCTTTACTTTTGAATAAAGACAAGATACACCATCTGTGGGATTAATTTAAGAATTACTGCACATGGTGTGATGGTTAATTTATCCGTCAAAAATATCCAAATATTGGGTCAAACATTATTCTAGGTGTTTCTGTGAAAATATATTTCTTAATATGAAATTGACTTCAGTAGACTCTGAGTAAATCAAATTAGCCCTCATAATGTGATGGGCTTTGACCAATCAGTTGAAAGCCTTCACAGTAAAAAGACTGACCTTCTCCAAGGAAGAGAAAATTCTTCCCAGCAGACTGCCTTTGGCTTTGAACTGTAATATAACTTTTCCTTGGATCTTCAGCCTGCTAACCTACCCTCCAGAGTCTGGACTTGCCAACCTCCACAATCATGTGAGCCAATTTCTTAAAGTCTCTTTCTGTCACTCCCTTTGTGTGTGTGTTTGTGTGTGTGTGTGTGTGTGTGTATATTCTTTGTGTATATGCATATACAAACTGCCACCTATAACTACCTTATAGATACATATAGGGAAATAGGGAGAGAAAATTTTTTCTCTGACTGATAAACATGACACAGTTAGATTTGGAAAACTGTAATTGATTTTAAAATTAATGTTATATGAATATGTTAAGGGTTTTAATTTTTTCATTGATACTTAACTATAGTAACAATCATTCAGAATAAACAGGGGAAATGTGTGGTTTTAAAATATTAGGCTTATTTTCAGCAAGTGTTAATTATCTAAACTCTATCAGTAATAAAATCAGGAGTGTTTCAGTCTTTGAAAGTATTTTTGGTTGTACTATTATTGAGGGATTATATTAACAATAACTTCCCCTCCTAAAGCTGTCATCTAGCTTGATTTTGGCTAATTCCCAATTGGCAGAGATGTGCAAGAATTTATTTATATTTTTCCCAATATAAATTGCTTTTATCTATTCCATAGTGAAAAAAGAATAATAATATTTATTTAACTCATTTCTAATTTTAGCTGTGTATTAAAAGTTAAAAGTGAAATCAATAGGTAATTACATTTTCAACTCCTTTTCTCTCTGAACAGCAAAGGGTATGTTTAATTTTGTACTTTTTATTTGTTAATTTGTTTCATCTGCTAGCATCCTATGTTTTATATTATATTCCATTATTTTCCCAGCTAAAGTGCTTAGAAAACTTTCTGCAAAGGAAACAAAACAAAAGTGTACAACCAAAAACCCCACACATAATTGCATTAAATGCATTTTAAATCATTCTAAGTACTTTTACAAATAATAATCCCAGAAATGTTACTTTAAAAATGAGAGGGCAAAATATGAGGTTGAAAAGTACAAAATCCACAATAAGAAATGATATAATCAACTATATACAGTATATTAGAACTTAAATTACATATTCACAAAGGATAGAACAACTGTCATTTGTTTTATGTGTGAATTGTTAGTTTCCACTATGTGAAATTGCTAACATTATAGTAGCACCACGATTGTCACCAACTTTTGTCTTGATTTTTGGAGACAGCCATCTACATTCTTTTACACCTAACTTGCCCATTTTCTTGTAAAATGTTAATAAACAGAAAACTTAAATAAATGGAGTTGGGGAACCAGCAGGGGGAGCTCTCAAGCCCTGCAATGACATCAGAGCCCAGCAATAAGAAAAAAGAATCCTCTTCTTTCCTAGCAAAAACCCAGCCAATGAAAAGCCACAGAATACTCCCAATTCCTGTTCCCCTTCTATATAAGTGTTCTCCTTCCCTTGCCTTGTGGGAACTCACACATGGTTTGCCATGGTAGCCAACTCCAAATTGCAATTCTCTGCTGATCTTAAACAAGCTCATCTCTGTTGAAGAAGTATCTGGCAATCTATTTGTTTAGGAACATTTGGTGGCCCATACAGGGACAAGAGAAGACCTATGAGGCTCATGGGCTGGTGGGCAAATGCGTACAATACAAAAATTGAGCCCATTGTGCTCACTGCTTTTCTTGCTGACCCTGGAGTTTGAAGCTTATAAGCTTTTGCACATCAAAGGAAACCATAAGCAAAAAAAAAAAAAAAAAGGCTTAAGAATGGGAAAAAATATTTGCAAAAGATGAGACTGACAAGGGCTTAATCTCCAGAATGTATAAACAGCTCAGACAACTTAATAAGAAAAAAAAAAATCCAAAAATGGGCAGAAGACCTAAACAAGCAATTTTCCAATGAAGACATACAAATGGCCAATACGCACATGAAAAAATGCTCAATATTACTAATTAGCCATCAAATTCAAATCAAAACTACGATGAATTATCATCTCACACCAGTCATAATGGCTGTCATTTAAAAATCCTCAAGCAGGAGAGGCCAAGATGGCAGAGTAGTAGAACGTAGCTCACCAGCTCCCACAGATACACCAAGACACATCTAGGGACCCACTCAGCCAACCAGAGCACCTGTGGAACTCTGACAGAACACTGTCCTCTTCAAAAGACAAAGATGCCAAAAATCTGGTAGGAAAAGGGAAAAAAAAGGAAGATGAAATGGCAAAACAGTGCAGGACCGGTCCTGCAGGGAGGGAGCAGCAAAGGAGGACTGGCGCTCGCTCGCTGGGTCTCCTTTCTCTAACGGAGAGGCCAGCGGGATGGAGGGGGAGCCTCTGAGGCTTGGATCTGTACAAAGCAGCCCTTGACTGACAGAACTTAGTTAAATGGGCACAGAGGGTCCCCGCAACACCCAGCCCGAGACCTGAGCCAGGAGCTAGGGGCCGGAACAGGCCACCAGAGCAGAGTGGAGGACGGGGACAGCTGCGCTGAGGCAGCCCAGGGGGACTGCAAGGGCGACACAATGTGGATGAGTGGGTGCACAGGGCATAACAAACTGGGCCCTCCATGAAACAGCACGGCTGATGTGCCCTGGAGGGAAGGGTGCATACCCGCTTCTCTGAAAACCCAGGGAAGGTTTTCAGCGAGGAGAGGCGGGGCTCAGGTGCAGCCGCCATAATCTCCAGCGCTTGGCACCCAGGTGGGGGCGGGGGCGAAACCTGAGTCCGTGCCTGGGGGCTCGGCAGCCTCTGATGACAGACAGTGACTTGTCTGCAGCCCAGATCAGATAGGATCCTTCTGCCCTGGTGCCTAGCAAAGTTCGCGCTTCCAGGACAAACAAGGAGCTGAGTTTGGACACGGAGCAGGGGCGGGGCTGTCCTGCAGTCTTCCCACTGCGGAGCGCCACCCCGGGGTGGAGCGCGCGGTGGTGTGGAGCATGCAGCGGCAAGGAGCCGCGGAGCGACCAGCGCTGGGAGACGGTGGGTGGCCCCTGACCCAAGGTAGAGCACGCAGAGGCGCGGAGTGCACAGCCAATCCAGAGCTGTAGAGCGACCTGCTCTGGGAGATGGCGGGTGGCCCCTACCCTCTCAGGCAGGAACTCTATGCTGGAAGGGGGCGCGATCTGCTTGCTGACAGGCACTGGGAGCAGCACAGACGAGGGCGTCAACAGAGGGCATCAGGAAACAAGCCGAGCTCACAAAAGAGAACGAAGACAGACTTCTCATTAAGAGCACACAGTCTCCAGGAGAACACCCCCTCCCCTTTTTAGTTTCTTTGATCTGTTTTTGCCTGTTGTATTCTCTGCTACCTTTTTGATTTTTGTTTTTTAAACAGTTGTACCCTCTCACTTTTGGTCCCTTTTGAATTTTGCTTTAAGATGGTATGGTTGTTATTTTGAAAGATCCACGTCCTGTCATTTTTCTCTCTCTTGGTTTTGATCACCTGTTGTTGATTGTACACAGGTTTCAAATGTGTTTTTGCCCTCTTTAGTCCTATTTTGGAGCTTTTGGGAGACGTCTCAACCCAATTGCTGTTCTGCTTAAACTTACTCTTCAGTTGTTCATTGTACACTGTTTTCAGGCCTTTTTTCCCCTCCCCTTTTTCAAAATTCTATCATATCTGTTTTCTTGTCTGTTCTATTTTTTATTACCTTTTTGATTTCTAATTTCTGGAAGTTTGTATATGCTTCTAGTTTTGGTTCCTTTTTGAATTTTTCTTTCTAGACAATTGTGTGTGCTTCTAGTTTTGATTCCTTTAGGGTATTTCTCTTAAAGTAGTTATATTATTGTTTTTTAAAGAGAATCCACCTGATTGCATTTTCACTTCTTTTGGGTTTGATCTCCTGTTGTTGATTGTAAATGGGTTTCAGGTGTCATTTTTGGATCTTTTTTCCTTTTATTCTTTTTGAGGGTTTTCAAAAAGATCTCAATTCGAATGCTAGTCTAATTCAATTGCTCTTCTATAATTGACTATATACTATTTTCAGGCCTTTTTTCCCCCTCCCTTCTCTTAAAATATCTCTTTATGTTATCTTTTTTATCTGTTCTATTTTCTATTACCTTTTTAATTTCTAATTTCTAAACATTTGTGTATGCTTCTAGTTTTAATTCCTTTTTAAATTTTTCTGTTAAAGTAGTTATAATATTAATATTTTTAAAAAAACAAAATCCACCTGGTTTCATTTTCATTTCTTTTGGTTTTGATTTCCTGTTATAGATTATAAATAGGTTTTGAATATCTTTTTTGGATCCTCTTTCCTTTTTCTTTTTTTAAGGGATTTTAGGGGAAAAAAAAAGATGTCTCAACTCAAAAGCTAGTCTGATTGAAACTGCACTTCTATAACTGATTATGCACTGTTTTCAAGCCTTTTTTTCTCCCTTCTTTTAAAATTCTCTTTCTCTCTCTCTCCTTTTTTTTCACTTCTTAAGTTTTATTCCTACAAAGGCATTAGATAGATAAATAAATAAACTCCTTTAAGGACCACAATAGATAACTGATACTCCATAAGCCACAGTATCAGAGACATATGAGCAAGATGAAGAAGCAGAGAAGCCATTCCCAATTAAAAGAACAAGAGAAAGCCCCTGAAAGATCAATGAAATAAACAATGATAGACTACTACATCAAGATTTCAAAAAAGGAGTGATCAAAGTATTTAAGGAGCTAAAAGAGATAATGTTTAGAGATATAAAATATATCAAAAATGAAATCAAAGCTATAAAGAAGAACCAAGTAGAACTGATAAACTCATTGGCTGAGATCTAAAGGCTGTGCAAAGCAGAGTGGATAATGCAGAGGAACAAATTAGTGACCTAGAAGACAGGACAACAGAAAGCACCCAAACAGAACAACTGCAAGATAAACAAAAACAAATGAAAGCAACATAAGGGACCTATGAGATAACATAAAGAGTGCCAATCTTTGAATAATAGGGGTCCAGAAGGGGAAGAAAGATCAAAGGGGGTTGAAAAGGTTTTTGAAGAAATCATGACAGAAAACTTCCCAAACTTAAAGAAGGAATCAGATATCCAAGTACAGGAAACTCAGAGGGTCCCAAACAGGAAGAACCCATACAGACCCACAACAACACATATCATAATCAAGATGGCCAGAGACAAGGATAAAGAAATGATCCTAAGGGCAGCAAGAGAAAAGCAAAAAGTAAGTTACAAGGGAATCCCCATAAGGCTCTCAGCTGATTTCTCTACACAAACACTACAAGACAGAAGGGAGTGGCAAGATATATTCAAAGTCCTGAATGAAAAAAAGATGCAGCCTAGGATACTTTATCCAGCAAGGCTATCCTTTAAGATAGAAGAAGAGATAAAGAATTTCACAGAGAAGCAAAAACTAAAAGAGTTTATCAACACTAAACCCATGCTAAAAGAAATATTGAAAGGTCTGCTCTAAATAGAAAAGAAGCAGGATGCTACAGAAATGAGAAACTCATAACTGCAAAGGTGATAACTCATGAATTACAAATAAAATAAACATGAAATTGTAAAAGAAGACATTTAAATCATTAAGAGTGGGAGATGGAAGCAAGAAAATATAGAGTATTTTTTTTCTTTCTTTCTTTTTTTAAAATTTTTTGTTTTCAGTAGGATGGGTTTGAGATATAGTAATGGGCTAATAGACTTACAAGCAAAGGTTCACCACAAGCCAAAAACTTACAAGGAAGCCACAAAAACTATATAAAATCCATGATAATACAAAGGAAGATTACCAAACCACAAAAGGAAGAAAAAAGGAGCAAAGAGGCAATACCAATTCAACTGCAAAGATAAGTTTAAAATGGCAATAAATACACATCTATCATTAATTACTGTAAATGTTAATGGACTAAATGCTCCAGTCAAAATACATAGAGTGGCAGACTGGATAATAAAGCAAGAACACTCAATATGCTGCATACAAGAGTCCCACTTTAGGGAGAAGGACACATATAGATTGAGAGTGAAAGGATGGAAAAGGATATTCCATGCAGATAGAAAAGCCAAGAAATCAGGTATTACAGTACTGATTTCAGACAAAATAGACTTTAAAACAAAGGCCATAAAGAAAGATAAAGAAGGACATTTTATAATGATTAAAGAAGCAATACAAGATGAGGATATTACACTTATTAATATATATATATATGCACCCAACATAGGAGCATCTAAGTACATACAAGAATTACTAACAGAGATACAGGGGGATATTGATGGGAATACAATCATAGCTGAAGATTTCAACACTGCATTAACATCACTAGACAGATCTTCCAGACAGAAAATAAATAAGGCAACAGAGAAATTAAACAATACAATAGAAAAATTAGATTTGGTGTGTATTTTCAGAGCATTACACCCCCCAGAAATAGGATATACATTATTTTCAAGTGCACATGGAACATTTTCCAGGATTGTTCATGTACTTGGGCACAAAAGAAACCTCAGCGATTTTAAGAAGATAGAAATTATCTCAAGCATCTTTACTGACCACAATGCCATGAAACTAGAAACCAACAACAGAGAAACAAAGGAGAACAAAAGGAAAGCATGGAGATTAAACAATATGTTATTAAAAAAACCAATGGGTCAATGAGGAAATCAAAGCTGAAATTAGAAAAATGCCTTCAGACAAATGAAAATGAAAGTACAACCACACAAAATTTATGGGACACAGTAAAGGCAGTGCTAAGAGGGAAGTTTATAGTGAAGCAGGCCTTCCTTAAAAAAAAAAGAACAATCTCAAATAAACAAGTTAACCCACCAGCTGAATGACCTAGAAAAAGAACAAAACACCAAAAGGCAACAGAAGGAAGGAAATTATAAAGGTTAGGGAGGAAATAAATAAAATGCAGATTAAAAAGACCATAGAGAAAATCAATCAAAACTAAAGCTGTTTTTTTGAAAAAGTAAATAAAATCGATAAGCCTCTGGACAAACTCACAAAGAAGAAAAAAGAGAGAGCACAAATTAGCAAAATAAGAAAGGATAATGGAGGAATTACAACAAATACAAAATATCATACGAGAGTTTCTGGAAACATACTGTCCACCAAAACTGAATCAAGAATAAACTGACCATTTGAACAAACCTATCACTAGAAATGAAATCGAAATAGCAATTAAAAAACCTTCCTACAAATAAAAGTCCAGGACCAGATGGCTTCACTGGGGAATTCTACCAAACATACAAAGAAAAACCTATATTGGTCCTTCTCAAACTCTTCCAGAAGATTGAAAAGGAGGGAATACTTCTAAACACGTTCTATGAAGCCACCATCACCCGGATACCAAAACCAGGCAAAGACACTACCGAAAAAGAGAATTATAGGCCAATATCACTGATGAACATAGATGCAAAAATCCTCACTAAAATATTAGCAAATAGAGTCCAATAACACATAAAACAGTTATACATCATGACCAAGTGGGGTTCAACCCAGGGACAGAAGGGTGGTTCATCATATACTAATCAATCAATGTAATACATCACATCAATATGAGAAAGAACAAAAACTACATGATCATCTCAGTAGATGCAGAAAAAGCATTTGATAAAATTCAACACCCATTTTTGATAAAAACTCTCACCAAAGTGGGTATACAGGGAACATATCTCAACATAATAAAAGCTATATATGACAAACCTGCAGCCAGCATAGTACCCAATGGTGAAAAACTCAAAAGCTTGCCACTAAAATCTGGGACAAGACAAGGATGCCCACTATCACCACTCCTATTCAACATAGTCCTGGAAGTCCTAGCCACAGCAATCAGGCAAGGGAGAGAAATAAAAGGGATCCAAATTGGAAAGGAAGAGGTGAAAGTGTCACTATATGCCGACGATATGTTACTAGATATAGAAAACTCTAAAAAGTCCACGCAAAAATTACTAGAGCTGATCGAAGAATTCAGCAAGGTAGTAGGTTCAAGATTAATGTCCAAAAATTAGTGGCATCACCAAGGAGGTGAAAGAATTATACACAGAAAGCTATAAACCATTGATGAGGGAAATGAAAGAAGACTTAAAAAAATGGAAAGATATTCCATGCTCTTGGATTGGAAGAATCAATATTGTTAAAATGGTCACACTGCCCAAGGCAATCTACAGATTGAATGCAATCCCTATCAAATTACCCAGGACGTATTTCACAGAACTAGAACAAATCATAATAAAATTTATATGGAGCCATCAAAGACCTAGAATTGCCAAAGCATTACTGAAGAGAAAGAAAGAGTCTGGAGGAATAACTCTCCCAGACTTCAGACAATACTATACAGCTACAGTCATCAAGACAGCATGGTATTGGTACAAAAACAGACTTATAGGCCAATGGAACAGAATAGAGAGCCCAGAAATGAACCCACAAACTTTGGGTCAACTCATCTCCGACAAAGGAGGCAAGAATATAAAATGGAATAAAGACAGTCTCTTCGGCAAATGGTGTTGGGAAAACTGGACAGCAGCATGAAAAACAGTGAAGCTAGAGCACTCCCTTACACCATACACAAAAATCAACTCAAAATGGATTAAAGACTTAAACATAAGACAAGATGCAATAAACCTCCTAGAGGAAAACATAGGCAAAACATTATCTGACATACATCTCAAAAATTTTCTTCTAGAAGAAATAAAAGCAAGAATAAACAAATGGGATCTAATGAAACTTACCAGCTTCTGCATAGCAAAGGAAACCATAAGTAAAACAAAAAGACAACCTACAGAAAGGGAGAATATTTTTGTAAATGAAACCAATAAAGGCTTGATCTCCAGAATATATAAGCAGCTCATACGACTCAATAAGAAAAAAAAAAAAACAACCCAATCCAAAAATGGGCAAAAGACCTAAACAAGCAATTCTCCATGGAAGACATACAAATGATCAAAAGGCACGTGAAAAAATGCTCAATATCACTAATTATCAGAGAAATGTAAATCAAAACTACAGTGAGGTATCACCTCACACCAGTCAGAATGGCCATCATCCAAAAGTGCACAAATGACAAATGCTGGAGAGGCTGTGGTTAAAGGGGAACCCTCCTACACTGCAAGTGGGAATGCAGTTTGGTGCAGCCATTGTGGAAAACAGTATGGAGATTCCTCAAAAGACTAGGAATAGGCTTACCATATGACCCAGGAATCCCACTTTTGGGCTTGTATCCAGAAGGAAATCTACTTCAGGATGACACCTGCACCCCAATGTTCATAGCAGCACTAATTACAATAGCCAAAACATGGAAACAGCCTAAATGTCCATCAATGGATGACTGGATAAAGAAGAGGTGGTATATTTATACAATGGAATACTACTCAGCCATAAAAACCGACAACATAACGCCATTTGCAGCAACATGTATGCTCCTGGAGAATGTCATTCTAATTGAACTAAGCCAGAAAGAGAAAGAAAAATACCATATGAGATCACTCATATGTGGAATCTAAAAAACAAAAAACAAATGTGACAATGAATATATATATGTTCATGTATAACTGAAAAATTGTGCTTTACCCTGGAATTTGACACAAATTTGTAAAATGATTATAAATCATTATAAAAAATGCAAAAAAAATCCTCAAGCAAATTATTCCTTAGTCTAGAGAAAAATACCTGAAGAATGGGTTCTGAGTTACTTAAATATTTCTTATATAAATTCAGGGACTTCAGTAGATTTTATTTTTAAAAACTATAGTCCTTCCTCATGCATATTTCTAACTAAAAGGATCTACCTGACTAAAGATTATTTGAAATATCAGTGACTATTATGGAGAACTTCTGATATCCCAAAACTTAATTTCCTCAAAACAAAATTGAATTACATTAGGTCAAAATTTTCCAAAACTGGGTTGGATATTTATCTTGATTGCTATTTTGAAGTTTCCCGACTTTATCAAAAGCCTAAAACTGCCACTCTGCAAAATAAGATTTTAATATTAACTGAGGTAAACATATAATTTAAAAAATATAAAATTGCTCATGAAGAGTCAAGCTCTTCTACTGGGGTTCTCTGTTTCAGGCTCCACTGATGCTATCTTGTCTCTCATTTGGCTCCTCATGACCAAACTCTGCCTCTATCTTCTCTTATCTTCCTCCTTTCCTCTACACCACTTATACATCAACATTACCTTCAGATCCCCTTACTAATTCTCCCACTACATTTCCACTTTTCCTTGAAACTCATCCTACTCATTTTTCCTCTGAACCTGTCATAGCCAGTCCTTTTAAAATTAAGCCTTCAGAAGATCCAGAGGTTAACACTTAATTTTTTAAATTCTCTGGACTAATACTAAACTGTTAGTCATAGTGAAACTTTTTCCCCAAGTAACCAAATTTCCTCCCATGTTACTTAAATTTTTGTTATAGTCACTCAAACTTTCCACCTTAATTCTCTTTTATCAGTTAGTTCTTCTGCTTGTCAGTGAAGGCCATGCCCAGTGTAAGATAAATATTACTAACTGGGAAAATCCTGAGAAATATCTAGAATCACAACAGGGAGATAGATCATGCTTCTAACTTATTATGTGATCAAGCTTGTTAGTTGCCCAGGACTTCACTGAGAAATTCCTAGGGCTTTAACAAAGCTTGTGGATTGGAACAAAATTCAGGATGGCACACAAAAATCTGACCCACCTGTCTATGGTTATTACAATTGACTTCAGAATATTTTTAAAGACAATTCTGATCTTCCTTCACATGTTGATTTCACCCAAGCAGCTTTTAATTCTAGGATTTTCAATGGGATGAACCAGGACCTTCCCTTTCTAGTAAAAAGAATCAGGATGGAATGGGAAACCATGTCCACTCTAGATTTGGTTAATTCAGCAAACCATCTCTCTAGCACTCTTAGGAGTCACCTAAAAGGAAAATTGCCAAAATTTGTAACCATCAACTCCACCAATTGAAGGCTCCTAAATGAAACCAGAACCCTCCTAGTATATGCCAATACTGCAAAGAGCCAGGGCATTGAAAGAGATAGTTACAAATTTAAGTGCTCTAGGCAACTTTAGCTCTCTGACCAGCCTTTCCAATGTCCTCCCAATTCTCAGTGACAGGGCTCCAAGAAAATACAGAAGCTCTTCCCAACCCTCCCTTTTAACCAGCTTAAAGAAACATTTCTCCAGATTGGGGATGAATCTCTTCTAGCCCTAACTGACACCAGGTCACACTCTTAGTGCTCAACCCCACTGCTTAACAAAAAAACAAAAAACAAAAAACAAAGCCCCTGCCTCACAGTACTAGAACAGTTGAAATAACAGAGATATCTAATGGACCTCAAGAGGTTCCTGTCTCTGAATCCATTCCCTTTTGTTCAGGCTCTTGAAGAGATCAATACTCCTTTCTCCTTAGTCTCTGCACTCCTATCCAATTAATAGACTGAGACATCTTATAGAAACCCCATGTAGAATTTCTTTGACCCACAAGGGGGAAATAATTTTAGGAACTGATAGTAGTCCTCAAAGAGACCTAGCAGGTAAATTAAATGACTTTCTGATAATTTTTATTTGATCCACCTCTGATGATATCAGAGCTGATCTTGGAAACACTGATTATTTGTCCCAGCTGAGTCAGCTACCACTCTCTTTATGGGAAAAATTTTAAACTAACAATGGCAAAATTCACAGTACATCCCCTGTCAAGATTTAAAAAGATCTCTCAAAATATTTTCCCAAAATTGATCAATTAACCTGTAAGTAAAGATACACTTCAAGCCATAAAGCTATAATAGAAGATCACGAGGCTCAAGGCCTTACTATCCCTTGCTCTAGCCCTTATAACACTTGCATTTTACCACTGAGAAAATGTAAGTGTGGAGGATTGAAGTCCAGGGCTGCCAATCAATTATATTGTTATCACTTTATATTCTGTGATTTCTAACCTGTATACATTACTAACATCCTCTTCCACAGGAATTCAGTTCTTTACTGTAATGTTTATGGAGTTTAGTATTCCAGTTGATGAAACTAGCCAATATCTTTTTGCCTTCACTTAAGAAGAAAATAGTTGACCTGGATAGCAATGCCTCAGGGTTTTACTGAAAGTTTTGTTTTTTCCTAAATCCTAAAGACTGTTCTGCATAATATAAAGTTCCCAAGAGTTTATACTTTGTTGTAATATGTGGTTGATTTGCTTCTTTGTTCTCTTTCTCAAGTCTCCACACAGGAAGACAGTATCTATTTGCAAATGGTCTTACCTTAAAGGGACCTAAGTTTGCCAAAGAATATTTGCAATTCATCCAAACCCAGGGTTTGATATTTAGGGAATCTTATATCAGAAGAAAGGCTATACCTACATCTAGCAACACTTCATTGTGTCCTAAGTTTTCCAAAATCCAAACTAGGCACCAACTAGGTTTCCTTGGGCTAGTTGTTTGTTGCCAAAATTGGATTTATGTCTTATGTCCAAACCTTTATATGCTTTATTCAACATTAACAGTCCTGTCCCAATTTTATAGACAGAATTGGGGAACTAGGTGACATAGTCCTCAAGACCTTAAAAGAAAGTTTAATGAATCTGCCCTTGGACATTCCAGTTATCACAGTTCCCTTTTCCTTTTTGTATAGGAAGAAGAAGGGAATGACTTTTGGATAATTGTCCAAATACATGGGACCACCATAATCCATAATTGGACCCTGTGCAATGGGGATAACCCCATTGCCTTACAACCATTATTGCCACTGCTCTTTTAGTTAATGCTACTGAGAAAATTATTGTGGAATCCCCCTTTTTATTTTCCCTTATGCATAGAAGCTCTCCTGAATTCTCATTACCCTCCACATTTCTCAGCCAGGTGTCCCACCTCCTATGAATTCCTTTAGTTAACTGCTTCTTTTATAACTCCTTTAAGCTGTAATAACCTTAAACTGACCGCTCTTTTTCTCCTCTGTCAAGTGACAAATTCCTCATGTCTATTTAAATCTGACAGCTCACCACCTGATGCCTGCTAGTGCTCTACATGAAATTCCACTGGGTAACATTTACTTCTCATGGTTCATTTTTGGGTCTTATTTGAATAGTGACAATGGCAAACATTGCACTGAGCATGCTATCACAACTCTTTTTGTTTTTGTTGAGGCAACACTTTTGGCTATGGCTACTTCAGCCCAACAGGCTGAATTATAAGCTCTTACACAGATTTGTACTTTATCCAAAAGCCCAACTGGTGTATTTATGATGGATGATAGATATATATTTTTGATTAGCTCATTATTCTAGAATGTTATGGAAACAACCTGGCTTCCTTAACTCCAGTGAAAATAAAATTAAAATGGCTTCTATATTCAAGAATCATTGGGAGCAATACTTACCTATTGTTTTAGTTATTATTAAGATTCCAAGCCATTCTAGACTTGAGTCTCTAGAAGTTAAGGGAAATCATATTGCTGATATTTCTATGAGGTATAGTTCCCTTAAGGAACCCAAGAACAACCAAACCACTGTCATCATTCAAAGGGGTATTTTTCCAAATGATAATTAGAAAAAACTGGCTAGTGAAGCCCAACAATTGACTTCAGTAAAGGAAAAAATGTTTGGAAATTCAACAGTTGTTGGTTTAATAAAAAGAGAAAGTTCTGCCTTGGACCAACGAAGAATCCAGTCCTATCAGAGATTCCAAAATCCTTACTTCTCACTGCTGTATATGCACTAAACCCATTAATCTACTGACAAAATGATAGTATTCAAAAATCAATATTGGTGGGGAAACACTAGCAAAGCCTCAAAATTGCCTGCACCACTTGTCCCACTTGTCCAAAGTACAGTCCAGGGAAACCTGCTCATGCTGCTCTCTGTCATTCTAAACAGCTTAATGGACCATTCCAAGCCCAGCCAATGGATTTAACACAACTTCCTTTGTTTAGTGGGTATAAATATGTTTCAGTCCTGGTCTCCATGTTTTCACACTAGATTGATGCCTTCTTTTGCAGAAAGGCTAACCACTGCCTCTTCTGTGGATAGAGTCCTTTTGGAAAAGACTATTCCTTTCTGGAGAACTCTTGAACTTCTAAGTGATTGAGGAACAAATTTTATAGGCCAGGTGCTTTGACACACGTGTAGTGTTTGGCTGGGTTTTTTTAACACTTTCACTGTGTTTACTACTCTCAATCCTCTGATTTAGTCTAATAAACTAAAGGTGTTATTATCTCTTTATTGGTCAGATTTATTAGAGGCTTTCCAAATACCTTGGCCAAAAGTTTTGCTGTTGGTTCTTCTAAATCATGGATCTACCCCTTTTAGAACTTACAAACTCTTACCCTTTGAGATGGTCACCAAGATGCCCAATGCACTTGACTCTTGTTTCTTGTGACTCACAATTGATAATAGAAGAGATGTTCCAATACTCCAAAGGCCTAACTTCTTCAATTAAAAATAACTGTATTTGGGGGAGCAATCTTTTCACATTACACTCTTTGGAGATGAAGACTTTTAGCTTGACACTTTGCAACCTGGAGATTTTGCCTATTGGAAAAGATACCTCAAGGAAAATTCTCTTTAACATCTCTGAGGGGAGGGATGTAGCTCAAAGTAGTACAGTTCATGCTTATCATATATGAGGTCCTGAGTTCAATCCCCATATACCTCCTCTAAAAATTAAATAAATAAATAAACCTAATTACTTCCCTCCATAACCCCCCAAAAAAAGAATTTCTGGAAAGTCCCCTATCATGTACTGTCAAACAACCCTTGTTCAGCCAAACTCCAGGGAACAGACTCTTGATTTACATGACATCCCTAAGGAAAGCACCAAGCCTGTACATCATCTGGTGGCCTGAAAGTAAAGATGTCCCCAAATTGAAGCAGACTACATGTGAGGAGACAGTTTTTCCAAGATATCCATATCATGCCTGTTAGAAATTTGTCACCAAACTTTTTATGATGAAAGAATGTTTCAGATGATCTTCAATGTCTATAATTCTGATAATGTATGGATTCAGAAAAAGATGGGCCTGGCAGTTCTTCCTCCTCCCCCTCTACATGACTCCAATGTGTTTTTAGTCTGTGCACTTCTCCTCTTACTTGGGACACTTAAGCCAGGACACTTCTGACATCAAGGGACAAAAAGCTGCTGAGAGTAGAAAACCTGAGTCTTGATCAGCAACACTTTCAAAGAAAGAACTTGATCAAAAGGAGGAAATGTAAAAAATTAATAAACAGAACCCTCAATTAATTATAGTTGGGACAACAGAAGGGAGAGTTCTCATGCCCTATAATGGTTGCCCAGCAGGAAAAAGACTCCTGCTCTTTCCTAGCAGAAAGTCAGTCAATGAAAAGTCCTTGACTCTTTGTTTACTATAACCCTCCCAACTTACTTTTCCATTTTGTAGTAACATGCTCCTTCTCTTGCTCTGCAGGAGCACACATGTGGTTCCAGAGTCTAAATTGCAATTCTCTGCTAGTCCCAAATGAACCCATCCATGCTGGGAAAATATCTGGCGGTCTATTTTATTCAGGTCAACAATAATTATTAAAAAAAAAAAACTTATTCCTCTAAGTGGCTTTTTATGTCCATTATCTCTGCGAACTCTAACTTCTATTTTGCCTATGTTCTCTAGTATGGGTTTAAACAGTGACTTTCTTTAGATCCAAGTTAAAAGTAATTTCTGCATCACAAAGAAGCCCATAATGCTGTTGGAGTTGGTAAAGAACACTATTCAACTATTTGTTTTACTGTTTATCACTTTTCAGTTAATATCTTATAGGCTATGTATTATGAGTCATTTTGACTCTACCCAGATACTAATTGAGTGAGTTCTTTCTACCTTCTAATTATATTCCTTTGGTCACTTATTATACCTCTTCACACGAATACCTTTTAGATTGCTTTCTGGTGGTTTCCTTGTGCAATTTATCATTCTTTAAAAACTTAATAATATTTTCTCTTTTTTTTTCCTTCTCTCTCTCCTAGGAAATTCTGTGAAAACTTCAGCCTGACTGGAAAGAGTTCAAATGTTTATATTAACACACATTAATCCTTATAGCAAAAGGCTTTGTTTGTTTGTTTATTTGTTTGTTTTTGTTAGTTGAATTGTATATTGAAGTTTTTTGGGTTTTTTTTTTATGGTTTCTGGTATGGTAGTGTTTTCCAAGAAGTATACAATATAACTAATGAGCTATGGCAGACAGTTTTCATGTTTTCTTCTTTGGCTTGTCTTTCAACTGTAAAATTCACACTTCCTAAAGAACTTTCAATGGCAATTTGAGACAACTCATTTTCTGGCTAGCACAGAGCAGTTATCAGTAACATTATTGATATTTTTACCTTACTGATATATTATTTAAGATACAGCTTCTGTCTAAACTACAGAAAATAAATGTTACCTTTTTCTGGTTTCTTTTTGGTTTATTTTCCCCTTTCCTCAATTTTTCTTTAATTTATTGCTTAGTTTTCTTAATCTTAACCACACAGTCTGCTGGGTGGTAGGCAAATAGCTGAGAAGCCAAATAATACTTGTTATTTGTTTTCTTCAATCCTCAAACCCCAGGGCCAAAACCCACCCAAAGGGAGCCTCAGAGTAGGTATTGAGCTAAAGCAGGAAAGGATAAATCTCCCCTCTGGGTTAGGCTATGCCTCCCAACAATATATTTTCTTGGCATCTGTAGATCTTGCTGATGAGATAAGGAATAGGTTCTCCCAAGAGGCAAGAGGCAGAAAAACCACTCTGAGAGGATCAGCTTCCATCATCCTGATTGACAGAGTGGGGCAGTTTATCCCTGCAGTCTGCAAGGCTATGATTTAGATCTTAGCGAACAATCAACAGAGACTTTTTTCTTGTTATTTTAGGATTTTCCCCCAACCTCCATTCTGGTGCAATTGTAACAGAATGTGCTAAACTCCATATTGAATTTGTAAGGTTTTGAATTTTAATCCTTCTGTCACCAACTTGCAGTGGAACCTCAGGAAGGTGACATATCTCAGGTCACTATTTATTTCCTTGGTAATTGGCTGAAATGACAAATTATGGAAAGTGAATACACTAAGCTGAAAACATACATTATGTAACAGTTATTTCTATAACATAAAGTAAAAATAATGTTATAGAATTAAGCTATATATTATGACAAAAAAATTAGGATATAAATGAAGATATCCAAATTTGAAGAACATAGTTCTTGGTCATATGCTATATATTGTCTCATGTGTCATTTTATTCAATTTTCAAAAATACATTTTGCAATTGATGTGTATTTTAGAGTGGACAAACAGACTTCAGCAGAGGCTAATGCTTCCTAAGAAAGGAGAAAGGCATAATAGATTTTAGGAACTTATTCTGTTGTTGTAAATGAATATGGTTTTATTTATTTTGATCCTAGATATGACAAAAAGAAAAAACATTAAGTGGCAAATGAGAATATTTTCCCAGCATTTTGGGATATCATATGAAGGTCCTGTTTGGTTTCACCCCACCCAGAGACCAGCAAAGCTGAGAATATAAAAATAGATAGAATAAGAAAGAAAAGCAGAGGCTATTAGCACCAGCCATGCAGCAAAAGCCACCACAGTACCCAGTGACCTGCTCTGTAAGTCCCCTCAGTCATGTTGGACCCCTGCTGTTTTCAGCAGCTTTTCCCTCACAAGTGGCCTCTTATGACCTGAGTTTCAAAAAATTCACAGCTTCTAGACACATTTAGAAATCCATAAATATTACCAACATGAATAGATTCTTTACTGTATGTTTCTTCTCCACAATCTCTTTTACATACCTGAAAATATCTAACAGTTAGCATAAAGACATGGAGATCTGGAAAAATATGCTTAGTGGTTAAAATATGCATTACATACATAGAAGTGGATAATTTATTTCCTTACTGCTGTAATGATATAGAAGACAATATGTTTTGTAAAAGTCCATTTCATAATTCTACAAAAAAATCCCAGAAGTTTCTAAAAAAAAAATTACATGTAATCATGTAGTTTGCATAGCCAGCATGACATAGAATGCAGAAAGCCCAAATGAAGTAGGACTTTGTTGCAAATAGGCCATTTGGAACTAGCTGCCAAAAAGTACGGATGGTTAAGAGAAAAAAAAAAAGATTGAAAAAAGTATATCTCAAGGCATCATTACACCCAGAAAAATTTTAAAATTGTGAACATGTTGATAGAGCTTTATTAACAAAGAGCCTTTAAAATGTCTCACATTTATTCTTACCTCTCCACGAATTCAATATACCTAACCCCATATTAGAGAAGAAAGTATTGAACTGGAGATGGCACTGTTAAGGTGTCCAAGTTTGTCTAACTTGTTGAAGACTTCAACCAGTGTTCTTAATACATTATTATACAGGGAATCTAAAAAGTACCGTCCGATCCCATTTGCTATAGTCTTAATATTTGTGTTCCCCACAAGTTCATATGTTGAAATCCTAACACATAAAGGGGATGGTATTAGTAAGTGGGGCCTTTAGGAGGGGATTAGATGATAAGGGTAGAGCCCTCACAGATAGGATTTGTGCTCTAATGAAAGAGATCCCTCCCTAGTCCTTCAAATACCTAAGAAGAAGTTAAGAGAAATAGGAGAGAGCCTGGCCCTGCTGGCACCCTGATTTTCAACTGCTAGCCTCCAGAACTGTAGGAAATAAGTTTCTGTTGCTTATAAGCCACCCAGTATGTGGCATTTTGATATAGTAGCGCCAACAGACTAATAATGAACTGAAAATAGAGTTAACAATCATTAGAACTTGGAAAGAAAAGCACCTGTGAATTTTGAAAATTATGACAGAAAGATTGAGCACTCAAAAGTATACACAGATTGATGATCTAAAACAAGTAGACTGCCAGATATTTCTCCAGCAAATATGAGTTTATTTGAAGTCAGTAGAGAATAGCAATTCAATATTTACAACCATGGAGAGCCACATGTAAGTTCCCAAACAGCAAGGGAAAAACAATGCTTTTATAGAGCAAGAAGAGTTAGGAGGGTTATAGTAAACAAAATAGCCATAGTTTTTCATTGGCTGAGACCTTCCTAGGAAAGAAAGAGTCTTGCTTCTTCCTCTTGGGCTCTGCTATCATCATAGGATGGGAAAGCTATCATCACGGGGCATGAGAGGTCCCTCTCCTGGTATTGCCCATCATAAAACAGTAATGCTTTGGTAAAGGTATTTGGAGAGCCTCTACAAATTTTGCCAATAGAGTTTTAATATTGCCGTTAGTTTGTTTGACTAAAGTAGAGGATTGAAGGTGGTTATCACAGTGAAAGTGTTGTAAAACCTGCCAAACAGTGCAGACTTGAAGCACCTGGCCAATAAAATGGATTCCTTTATTGCCATGAAATTTGTGAGGAATTACCCAGATATGGATAATCTATTCCAAAAGAAATTTAGGCACAGAAGAGGCAGTAAGTAACCTGTCTATTAAAAAAGGTCTCAATCCCATGTGAAGACATGCAGACCATGACTGAAATGTATTTGTATCCATAAGACAGAGTTGTAATAATTCCATTTGTCAGACTTGGAATGGTCCATTGGGCAGTTTAAAATGGCAGAGAGCAGCATGAGCAGGCTTCCTTAGGTTGTAGTTTTGACAACTGGGACAAATGAGGTAGGCATTTTTGAGGCTTTGTTAATGTTTCTCCACCAACATTGATTTTCGAATACTGTCATTTTGTCAGTAGATCAATGTTTTAATGGATATACAGTGGCAAGAAATGGGAATTTTGGAATCTCTGGTAAGACTGGATTATTCTTTGGTCCAAACCAGATCTGTATATTTTTATCAAATCAACAACTTGAATTTCCAATCTTGTTTTTCCTTTATTGAGGTCAACTTATGGGCTCCTCTAGGCAGTTTTTCCAAATTATTTGGGGAGATATCCCTTTGGGTCATAACAGAGATTTTGTTGTTGTTGGTCCCTAAGAAGGGCAGCATTTCTTGCAGAAATCAGCAAGGTGATTTCCTCTAGCTTTGAGAGAGTCAAGATTAAAATGCCCTTGAATCTTAATAATAGCTAAAGTGGCAGGTGAGAGTATTGCATCCAACAATTTCTGAACATAGAGGCCATTGAAATATTTTCCCCTTGGAAGTAAGGAAGCTGCTTTATTTCTGCTACACTCTCAAATCATGAGCTACTCCAAAACCATATCTGCTATCAGTATGAATTTTGGTAGTTCCATCCTTGGCTAAGTATAAGCCGTTTTAAGAGCATTTATTTCTGTCTGTTGGGCCAATGAGCAATCGGTAAGGGTGCACCTCAGCAATGACAAAAGTGGTAGCAACAGCAAACCCACAATGTTTGTAGTTCTCGTCTTTTATATAAGAACCATCAGTGTCCCATAAGAGGTCAGTGTTGCACAAAAGCTTTTCCCACATGTCATCATGAGAAGCCAGGAAGTGTTTCATCAGGCTTAGGCAGTCCTGAAGGACTTCAGCAGTGACTGAGGGGAGGAGAGTAACAGAGGTAAGGTTACTACAGCATGAGAGTTATGTGGGGAGCAGTTTACAGAAGGACTCTATAGGAAGTGAGCTGGCTGACTGAGATATGTTAAGGGTGATGAGAATTCAGGAAAGCTTCTACTGCATGAGGTCCAAAAGTGATTAAAAGGAATCCCACAACAATTTACCCAGTGGACTTAACTGAAAGGCAGTCGCAATAATGGCCTTAAGGAAAGGGACTATCACCTTACTACAGGGTCCAGTTGCTGGTTTTAATGCTGTATGGGTCAATGATGGTCTCCATGTTTTTGTGTGAATACCTCAAGGACAATCCCTTCTTCTTCATATGTAAAAGCATCTATCGGCAACAATACTACTATTTTTCTTCAAAGTTCTTCAGTGAAATTGTAAAATCCTTGCTAAGCACATGAAGACATATGAGGTAATAGATTCTGTCTTCATGAGCTCCAATCTGTACTGACTGATGTCCAGATCCACTGTATTGGAGATATCCTACCATTTCCAGGATATACAGAATATACTGTTTCTTATTTTATTTCTTTGTGTGTGTGTGTGTGTGTGTTATTTTAGTGCAACATAATTCCAGCAACTTTTTAAGAAAGATAATATATAAGGCAGCAATTTTGAGAGTTTGCACTTATGGAAATATTTTTATTCTACCTTCATACTTGATGGATAGTATACGAAGTTTGTAAACTATTATGCTGGAAATAAATATTTAGATTTTGAAGGGTTCTTCATCTTCCAACTTTCAGGGTTGCTTTGCTAAATTAACATGATTATTTAATATAATTTTCTCAGAATAAAATGTCTACCTATTTATCTATCTCTGGAAGCTTATAAGACCATTAATTTTTCTGTTTCAAAATTTTGTGGCAATTATACCGTAATATGGGCAATTTTCAGATTACTTGACCAAGAACTCATGCAAACTGACCATTCCATGCCCTTTAAATATGAGATACTTTCCTGAATCATTTATTTTATAATTTCCTCCTGACCAGGCTTTCAATTTCTCTAGAAGTCTTATTAGCAGTACTTTTTAATTCTCAGGATTGATCCTCAGGTTTTCTTATAACTTTTTTCTTATTATTTTCACATGACCATTTATTTAATTCTGTTTTCCCAATGATTCTCCAAAATGTCTCTTCCACTGTTTATACTTATGTAATTTATATTTCAACTAACAAATTTCATAGGAACACTTTCCCATGTTCTGATTATTTCTTTATCTCCGCTCTTGTTTGAAAAATTAGAGAAAGTCCTTCTTCCGTCTTTATTGTTTTTGTTCCTTTTATGTTCATTTTTATTTGATGTAGATTTCCTTAGATAATGACAATTTTTGACTGTATTTCATACTATACTATGAGGCATACATAAAGCAGTCTAGAAATTCTGTGAACTTAGATGGGCATTGTCAGTGAGTCTCAGTGTAAAAAGATAGGGTGGGGACCTCCAAATATCAGTGCTTATAAATCTTTTTAGCCTGTCATCACCAGAGAAGAATACAGCTTTCTCCTGCCTTGAAGCTCTAAGCCTATACACACTGAGAGTTAATATGGTGACAGGCTGCCCTTGTGGTAGCCTGGTTGTAATCCAAAGAACTTGACTTACTCTATCCATTTTTAATGAGCCCTTCATGATACTGTTAGTGGGTTCTGAAGACCCCAATCCAAGGTCTTTCAGATTTAAAGTTTCAAGAGCATAAAGGTCTCCTTTTTTCAAGGCAGACCAAGGTAGGGTTGGATTTCAACAGATCTTTCCTCTTTTGGCATCTCCCCTGACTCTTATACTCTGAAATTCTTGGTGCCTCAATTTTACACACATGTGCAGGTTCTCAGTGAGAGATTGACTTGGTTCCCATGGGCTTCCTTTGGTCAGTACCTGTATTTCAATTTCACTTGCCTGATTATATCAGTTACACATTATTTCTGTTTTCCTTTTCTCATAATCTTTTATGTTTTCATAGTTCTTATCTTCAATTGTCTCTTATTCATCCTTGTGAGCTTTATAATATTGGAAAATCTAGTTCAATCATTTTAATGATTTCACTTATTTTGTTTTTTATAAGAAGTAGAGATAATCTATGTTTAGCCAAGTCCAGGTGATATATTTGAAACGGAAGAAAGTTTAAAGAAAATAAAATATAAAATGTTACAAAGAAGGTCAACAGTGAAAGAAATGCCCTGGAGTGGGAAGATGCAACCAAAGCAGTCTGATGACGATGGTATGGGGTAAGGACACTTCAGGGGCTTTCAATTTGACTGATGCCTTAGATAAGGGACATGCTTGAACAAACTGGCTTCACAAGTACAGGTCATCTCAAGATGTAGTCACAAGGCCAAAATCTTGATACGGATGGTAGGTTTCAATCTTTGAGGAGTACTCAAATACTACATTACTAAGAATATTTTTTGATGTTTATAAAAAGCATCATAAAAGATGACTCTTCCCAGATAGATCAGGATAACTAGAATGCTCAGCCTGGATGAATGTAACAGCCTTTGAACTGATCTTTGAATTCAATCTTGTACATTTTAAGTGATTCTAATGTTATACCTACAGCATCTTCTGTAAAGCAGTAGTCTTCAAAAATTTAGAAAAATATGTGAGCAAGCATCAATAATATGTATACTTTATTTCCTGAACTGAAGAATGGAGGACAATTACAGTTCCTGTAGCTTCATGTGCATGTGACATAAGTAGTTGCAAATGGTTCTATAGCACTTAGAAGGATATTGAATTAATGTCCAACTTTTGTCATCATAAAATTGCAAACAGTTTTTGGACAAAGAATTTCCCCTTTATATTTTGCACTATTTCTTGCAAATTATATATCTGGTTCTGTTCTTATCTTACAGGGCTGCTGTAAGAACTAAATGAAGCGAGCAGCACAAAGCATTGTAGTTATTAATCCTTCAATAACACCAGCTGTCAGACTTATTAGTATAATTGTTACTAGTAACAGTAGTAGTAGTAAGAATAACACTGGGAGAAGAGGCAATATGGAGGAGTAGAAGGACGCTCCTAAGTCACCCTCTCCCACAAATACACCAAGACCCACATCTACAGACCCACTCAGCCAACCAGAGCACCTGCGGAACTCCGACAGAACATCGCCCTCTTCAAAAGATAAAGACGCCAAAAATCTGGTAGGAGAAAAGGAAAAAAGAAAGAACAAAGGCAAAGCAGCACGGGACTGGTCCCACGGGGAGCGGCAAAGGAGGACTGGCGCTTGCTCACTGGGTCTCCCCTCTCCAACTGAGAGGCCAGCGGGACGGAGGGGGAGCCTCTGAGGCTCGGATCTGTACAGAGCAGCCCTTGTCTGACAGAACTAAGTTAAACGGGCACAGAGCGTGCCCCCGACACCCAGCCTGAGAATCGGGCCGGAAGCGGCAGGCAGGGCCAGGCTGCACAAGCCAGGCGGAGGACAGGGGCGGCTGCACGGAGGCAGCTCCGGGGGACTGAAAGGGGCTGGGCGCCGTGGCTGTGGGTGTACAGGACAGAACAACCTGGGCCCTCCATAAAACAGCAAGGTTGATGTGATCTCGGGGGAAGGGTGCATACCCCCATCTCTGAAAACCCGCGGAAACTTTTCAGGGGAAGAGAGGTGGGGCCCAGGCACAGCCGCCATATTCTCCGGCGCTGAGCACCCAGGTGGGGGGCAGGGGCGAAACCTGCATCCACACCGAAGGGCTGAGCAGCCTCAAGGGTCAGACTGAGACGGGCCTACAGCCCGGGGCAGGTGGGATCCTTCCATCCTGTTCCCTCAGAGAACTTGCTCCACAAAGACAAACAAGGAGCTGGGTCTTGGCTCAGAGCAGGGACGAGGCTGCCCCTCGGTCTTCCCCAAGCCCATCCATGGAGCGAGGCCAGGGCGGAGAACGACCAGGGCGGAGCGCGGCCAGGGCAGAGCACGCAGCCCCACAGAGCAGCAGAGCTACCGGCGGCGAAGGCAGAGGGAGAGTAGCCCCACTGCCTGTCGGGCAGGAACACAGCCCCTGACCGAGGTGCTGGGAGGGGGCACGACCCGCCCTCCTGCCTGGCCAGTCTGCAACATCTGACTGCGGCATCCGGAGGGGCAGTGACCCGCCGCCCACAGCAGAGGAGAGCTGCATCTGACCCCGTGTTAGGAGGAGGCGTGATCTGTTTGCCAACAGGTGCTGGGAGCAGCACAGAAGAGGGCGCCAATGGAGGGCCTATGAAAACAAGCTGAGCTTCCAAAACAGGACGAAGACAGAAGGACTTCACATTAAAAGCACACAGACTCCAGGAGAACACCGACAACCCCTTTTTTTTTTTTTTTGGTTTTGTTTTTTTGTTTGTTTTTTTCTTTTTTGTTTTTTGTTTTGTTCTTAAATCTGTTTTTACCTGTTCTATTTTCAATTACTCTCTTAATTTTTACTTCTTAATTCATTTCTGTTTCTCTTGGGTTTTGATGTCCTGTTATTGATTAGACACAGGCTTCAAATACATGTATTCATCTCCCCACCCCTTTTTGTTTTTGTTTTTCTTTTTTTTTTTAAAGGTTTTAAAAGGACGTCTCAACCCGATTAATACTTTGCTTCAACTCGCTCTTCTATTATTCATTATACACTGTTTTCAAACCCTCTTTCTCCCTTCTTTTAAAAATCTTTCTCTCTCTCTCTTATTATTTCTTTCTTTTTTTCTAAGTTCTATTCATAAATAGGCATCAGATAGATAAAATACTTAAGATCCAAAATAGACAACTGATACTCCATAAACCACAATGCCAGAGAGGTATGAGCAAGATGAAGAAGCAGAGAAACCTTTCCCAATTAAAAGAACAAGAGGAATCCCCTGAAAGAAAGCTCAATGAAATAGACAACGATAGCCTACTAGATCAAGATTTCAAAAAAGGAGTGATCAAATTGCTGAAGGAATTAAAAGAGACAGTGCTAAGAGAGATAAAATATGTCAAAAATGAGGTTGAAGCTATAAAGAAGAGCCAAGCAGAATGGGTAAACTAATTGACAGAGAAGAGGAATGATCTAATAGCTGTGCAAAGCCGACTAGTTAATGCAGAGGAACGAATTAGTGATCTAGAAGACAGGGCAATAGAAAGCACCCACTCAGAAGAACTACAAGATAAGCAAATAAAAAATAATGATAATAGCATAAGGGACCTATGGGATAATATAAAGCGTCCCAAACTTCACATAATAGGGTTCCCAGAAGGGGAAGAAGGATCAAAGCTGATTGAAAAGATATTTGAAGAAATCATGACTGAAAACTTTCCAAACTTAAAGAAGGAATCAGATATCCAAGTGCAGGAAGCTCAGAGGGTCCCAAACAGGAAGAAACCAAATAGACCCACACCAAGACATATCATAATCAAGATGGCCAGAGTCAAGGATAAAGAAATGATTCTAAAGGCAGCAAGAGAAAAGCAAAGAGGGAATTACAAGGGAACCCCCATAACGCTCTCAGCTGATTTCTCTACACAAACACTACAGGCCAGAAGGGAGTGGCAAGATATATTCAAAGCCCTGAATGAATAAAAGATGCAGCCTAGGATACTTTATCCAGCAAGGCTATCCTTTAGGATAGAAGGAGAAATAAAGAGTTTCACAGACAAAAAAAAGCTACAGGAGTTTGGCAACACTAAACCCATGCTAAAAGAAATATTGAAAGGGCTATTCTAAATAGAAAAGCAGCAGGATGCTACAGAAATGAGAAACTCACAACTGGAGAGGTGGTAACTCATGAATTACAAATAAAGAAAACACGAAATTATAAAAGAAGACATACAAATCACTGAGAGTGGGAGAGGGAGGCAGGGAAATATAGAATATTTTTTTCTTTCTTTTTTAAATTTTTTTTAACAGTAGGATGGGTTTGAGATCATGTTGTTATCAGTTTAATAAAAACAGGCATAGGTTAATAGATTTATAAATAATGGTAACCACAAGACAAAAAATTTACAAGGGAGTCACAAAAATTAAATAAAATCCAGGATAATACAAAGGAAAATTACCAAACCACAAAAGGAAGAACAAAGGAACAAAGAGGATATAACAATTCAACTGCAAAGATAAGACCAAAATGGCAATAAACACACATCTATCATTAATTACTATAAATGTCAATGGACTAAATGCTCCAGTCAAAAGACATACAGTGGCAGACTGGATAATAAAGCAAGAACCTTCAATATGCTGTATACAAGAGACCCACTTCAGGGAGAAGGACACATATAGATTGAGAGTGAAAGGATGGAAAAGGATATTCCATGCAAATGGAAAAGCCAAAAAAGCAGGTGTAGCAGTACTGATTTTAGGCAAAATAGACTTTAAAACACAGGCCATAAAGAAAGATAAAGAAGGACATTTTATAATGATTAAAGAAGCAATACAAGATGAGGATATTACAGTCATTAATAGATAGGCACCCAACATAGGGGCACCTAAATACATAAAACAACTACTAACAGAGATAAAGAGGGAAATTGATGGGAATACAATCATTGTCGGAGATTTTAACACCCCGTTAATGTCACTAGAAGAAAATAAACAAGGCAACAGAGAAATTAAATAGTACAATAGAAAAACTAGATTTGGTGGATATTTTCAGAGCATTACACCCCCAAAAAATAGAATATACATTTTTTTCAAGTGCACATGGAACATTTTCCAGGATCGATCATGTACTTGGACACAAAAGAAACCTCAACAATTTTAAGAAGACAGAAATTATCTCAAGCATCTTTACTGACCACAATGCCATGAAACTGGAAATCAAAAACAGAGAAACAAAGGAGAAAAAAAGAAAAGCATGGAGATTAAACAATATGTTATTGAAAAAACAATGGATCAATGAGGAAATCAAAGCTGAAATTAAAAAATACCTTGAGACAAATGATAATGAAAGCACAACCACTCAAAACCTATGGGACACAGCAAAGGCAGTGCTAAGAGGGACGTTTATAGCGATACAGGCCTTCCTCAAAAAAGAAGAACAATCTCAAATAAACTAGTTAACCCACCACCTGAGTCAATTAGAAAAAGAACAACAAAAAGCCCCAAAAAGCAGCAGAAGGAAGGAAATAATAAAGATCAGAGAGGAATTAAATACAATACAGATGAACAAGACCGTTGAAAAAATCAACCAAACCAAAAGCTGGTTTTTTGAAAAAGTAAATAAAATCGACAAACCTCTGGCCAAACTCACAAAAAGAAAAAAGAGAGCACAAATTAGCAAAATAAGAAAGGAAAATGGAGAAATTACAACAAACAAAATAGAAATACAGAATATCATACAAGAATATTATGAAAAACTATATGGAACCAAACTGGATAACCTAGAGGAGATGGACAAGTTTCTGGAAACATACTGTCCACCAAAACTGAATCAAGAAGAAACTGAACACTTGAACAATCTGATCACTAGACAGGAAATAGAAATAGCAATTAAAAACCTCCCTACAACTAAAAGTCCAGGACCGGACGGCTTTACCATGGAATTCTACCAAACATACAAAGAAGAACTCATACCAGTCCTTCTCAAACTCTTCCAGACAATTGCAAAGGAGGGAATACTCCCAAACTCATTCTATGAAGCCACCATAACCCTCATACCAAAACCAGGCAAAGACACTACAAAAAAAGAGAATTATAGGCCAATATCACTGATGAACATAGACGCCAAAATCCTCACCAAAATTTTAGCAAATAGAATCCAACAACACATAAAAAAGATTATACATCATGACCAAGTGGGGTTCATCCCAGGGACACAAGGCTGGTTCAACACACGCAAATCAATCAATGTAATACATCACATCAACAAGAGAAAGGACAAAGACCACATGATCATCTCAATTGATGCAAAAAAAGCATTTCATAAAATTCAACACCCATTTATGATAAAAACTCTTGCCAAAGTGGGTATAGAGGGAACATATCTCAACATAATAAAAGCTATATATGACAAACCTATAGCCAGCATAGTTCTCAACGGCGAAAAACTCAAAAGCTTCCCACTAAAATCTGGGACAAGACAAGGATGCCCACTATCACCACTCCTATTCAACATAGTCCTTGAAGTCCTAGCCACAGCAATCAGGCAAGAGAAAGAAATAAAAGGGATCCAAATTGGAAAAGAAGAGGTAAAAGTGTCATTATATGCTGATGACATGTTACTATATATAGAAAACTCTAAAAGGTCCACACAAAAGCTACTAGAGCTGATTGAAGAATTCAGCAAGGTAGCAGGTTACAAAATTAGTGTTCAAAAATCAGTTGCATTTCTTTGCACTAATGATAAATCAACAGAAAAAGAAAGTAAAAATAATCCCCTTTAAATTAGCACCCAAAGTAAAAAAATACCTGGGAATAAATCTAACCAAGGAGGTGAAAGAATTATACACAGAAACCTATAAACCATTGATGAAGGAAATTAAAGAAGACTTTAAAAAATGGAAAGATATTCCATGCTCTTGGATTGGAAGAATCAATATTGTTAAAATGGTCACTCTGCCCAAGGCAATCTACAGATTGAATGTAATCCCTATCCAATTACCCAGGACATATTTCACAGAACTAGAACAAATCATAATAAAATTTATATGGAACCATCAAAGACCTAGAATTGCTAAAGCATTACTGAAGAGAAAGATAGAGGCTGGAGGAATAACTCTCCCAGACTTCAGACAATACTATAGAGCTACAGTCATCAAGACAGCATGGTATTGGTACGAATACAGAAATATGGACCAATGGAACAGAATAGAGAGCCCAGAAATGAACCCACAAACCTTTGGTCAACTAATCTTCCACAAAGGAGGCAAGAATATACAATGGAATAAAAACAGTCTCTTTGGCAAATGGTGTTGGGAAAACTGGACAGCAGCATGTAAAACAATGAAGCTAGAACACACCCTTACACCATATACAAAAATCAACTCAAAATGGATTAAAGATTAAACATAAGACAAGATACAATAAACCTCCTAGAGGAAAACATAGGCAAAACATTATCTGACATACATTTCAAAAATTTTCTCCTAGAAGAAATAAAAGCAAGAATAACCAAATGGGACCTAATGAAACTTACAAGCTTCTGCAGAGCAAAGGAAACCAGAAATAAAACAAGAAGAAAACCTACGGAATGGGAGAAAATTTTTGCAAGTGAAACCAACAAAGGCTTGATCTCCAAAATATATAAGCAGCTCATACGACTCAATAAGCAAAAAGTAAACAACCCAATCCAAAAATGGGCAGAAGACCTAAACAAGCAATTCTCCAAGGAAGACATACAAATGATCAAAAAGCACATGAAAAAATGCTCAATATCACTAATTATCAGAGAATTGCAAATCAAAACTACAATGAGGTATCACCTCACACCAGTCAGAATGGCCGTCATTCAAAAATCCACAAATGACAAATGCTGGAGAGGCTGTGGTTAATGGGGAACCCTCCTACACTGTTGGTGGGAATGCAGTTTGGTGCAGCCACTATGGAAAACAGTGTGGAGATTCCTCAAAAGACTAGGAATAGACTTACCATATGACCCAGGGATTGTATCCAGAAGGAAATCTACTTCAGGATGACACCTGCACTCCAATGTTCATAGCAGCACTATTTACAATAGCCAAAACATGGAAACAGCCTAAATGTCCATCAATAGGTGACTGGATAAAGAAGAGGTGGTATATTTATACAATGGAATACTATTCAGCCATAAAAACCGACAACATAATGCCATTTGCGGCAACATGGATGCTCCTAGAGAATGTCATTCTAAGTGAAGTAAGCCAGAAAGAGAAAGAAAAATACCATATGAGATCGCTCATATGTGGAATCTAAAGACTCATGGACATAGAATACAAACTTGTGGTTACCAGGGGGGTAGAGGGTGGGAAGGGATAGACTGGGATTTCAAAATTGTAGAATAGATAAACAAGATTACACTGTATAGCACAGGGAAATATACACAAAATGTTATGATAAATCACAGAGAAAAAAATGTGACAATGAGTGTGTATATGTCCATGAATGACTGAAAAATTGTGCTGAACACTGGAATTTGACACAACTTTGCAAAATGATTATAAATCAATAAAAAATGTTTAAAAAAAAAGAATAACACTTTATTCAGTAGCAGTTGATTACATCATACTTATTAATCACTCATTCTTCCACATAGAAGCATTCATTATCTATTATTTCACCTGTTTATGTGTATTCTCAATTAGACCATAATATTATTGAAAAAAAAATACTTATCATGTTCATTTTAATAGCCCCATGCTTACCAAAAATAGTCACTTCAGAGCTGCTGGTTGGAAAATAAATGACTAAATATTTTTAAAGTATATTATAAGCTGTAAGATCATATAAAATTGAGTCAATTTTATTATCTACTCATTTTAGCCCGTTCTGCCCACCCACTTATCCCCCTTGGCAAATGCTGCTAAAAGTATATTCCTTTAAATATTATAAGGCATCATATATACTAAATCCATAGAAACCAGGCAAAATTCTTAAATTTGACATACTTATCTTAAAAAATTAAAATCTGTTGATGATCATATTAGGAATACATCACTTCTACCAATAGCATAATGGTATGATGTTCAGTGATACACGTAATTTAAATACTTATAAAACTCTGGAATTCTTTTACTATGATGAACAAAATATCAAACCACAATTGTGTTCCATCTTTTAAGAAGATATTTCCTGTCATAGCAAGCAAAGAATAGACAATAATTTTGCTTTTAAGTTATTTTCTATTCAGAAGCTCAAAAGTTAACTCCAAATATCTCCACTTACAAAAAGGGTCTGATTAAGCTGAGAGATCTTTGAAAATCACACCCACGAAAGATACTGCCAAGAGAGGAGAGAGATACATTACGAGTTTGGGATTATCATATACACACTACTATGTTTAAAATAGATAAACAACAAGGACCTACTTACTGTACAGCACAGGGAACTATATTCAATATCTTGTAATAACCTATAATGGAAAAGAATCTGAAATTCAGTTATTTTTTTTTTTTTACTGTACCTAGGTTTTTATTTATTTATTTATTTATTTATTTTTTACATTTTTATTGATTCATAATCATTCCACAGTGTTGTGTCAAACTCCAGTGCCCAGCACAATTCCCCAGTCACACATGGACACATACACACTCATTGCCACACCCTTCCCTCTGCGATCCATCACAACACCTTGTGTACACCTCCCTGTGCCACACAGTGCAATCCTGTCTATCCGCTCCACAATTCCGAAATCCTAGTCCATCCCCTCCCACCCTCCACCCCGCCCCCCCCCCGGTAACCACAAGTCTGTATTCTCTGTCCATGAGTCCATTTCTGTCCTGTATTTATGCTTTGTTTTTGTTTGTTTGTTTGTTTCTGTTTTTTGGATTCCACATATGAGCGATCTCATATGGTATTTTTCTTTCTCTTTCTGGCTTACTTCACTTAGAATGACATTCTCTAGGAGCATCCATGTTGCTGCAAATGGCATTATGTTGTCGGTTTTTATGGCTGAGTAGTATTCCATTGTATAAATATACCACATCTTCTTTATCCAGTCACCTGTTGATGGACATTTAGGTTGTTTCCATGTTTTGGCTATTGTAAATAGTGCTGCTATGAACATTGGGGTGCAGGTGTCATCCTGAAGTAGATTTCCTTCTGGGTACAAGCCCAGGAGTGGGATTCCTGGGTCATATGGTAAGTCTATTCCTAGTCTTTTGAGGAATCTCCACACTGTTTTCCATAGTGGCTGCACCAAACTGCATTCCCACCAACAGTGTAGGAGGGTTCCCCTTTCTCCACAGCCTCTCCAGCATTTGTCATTTGTGGATTTTTGAATGACGGCCATTCTGACTGGTGTGAGGTGATACCTCATTGTAGTTTTGATTTGCATTTCTCTGATGATTAGTGATATTGAGCATTTTTTCATGTGCTTTTTGATCATTTGAATGTCTTCCTTGGAGAATTGCTTGTTTAGGTCTTCTGCCCATTTTTGGATTGGGTTGTTTATTTTTCTCTTATTGAGTCGTATGAGCTGCTTATATATTTTGGAGATCAAGCCTTTGTCGGTTTCACTTGCAAAAATTTTCTCCCATTCCGTAGGTTTTCTTCTTGTTTTACTTCTGGTTTCCTTTGCTCTGAAGAAGCTTGTAAGTTTCATTAGGTCCCATTTGTTTATTCTTGCTTTTATTTCTTCTAGGAGAAAATTTTTGAAATGTATGTCAGATAATGTTTTGCCTATGTTTTCCTCTAGGAGGTTTATTGTATCTTGTCTTATGTTTAAGTCTTTAATTCATGAAATTCAGTTATATGTATAGCTATATCACTTTTCTGTACACCTGAAACTAACACAACATTGTAAGTTAATTATACTTCAGTAAATAAAATGGTTAATTAAAAAAAAGAGAGAAATAACTTTCCACAATGACACATTTTCAAACTCTCCAAATTACCACAGTAGTATAAAAACAGCAATGATGTAATTCAGTAAGCTATATAAATCAATTCTAAATTCATTTCTAGAAAGGTTTTCTCTAGAAAACAGCTATGATATCTGTTCTAAAACAATGACTAATTTCTTAGTTAGCCCGGTTTTAAATGCACTTATTTTGACTCATGTGTAATGCCTATATTTCTAAATTTCCTGGGTCACTATTTTTTTATTCTTGAATTACCTAGCAAATATTATTTGAAGTACTCCATACTGTGTGTTGAATGTACAAAGGCAAATAAGACATTGTTGCTTCTCTCAATGGGTTTACATTTGAGGAGAAGCATGTAGACATGAAATAAAGTTCAAACACAGTATGATAAACCTTAATAAAGAAAAAAAAATACAGTTTTTATTTCATTGGCACCATGGAGTCAAGAGTTGGTTGTGGACATTTTGCATTTTCAGTCAATAGCAGATAGCAAAAGAAAACATTAAGAAGATGTCAAGTGAAGAGACATTTTGGTTTACATAGGCAGCGCCTCTTTGTAAGTAACTGAACTCTCAGATATGACTGAGAAGGCTTTTTCAGGCAAATAAACCACTCAGGAATCCATGCAAAAGGGAAAAATATACCATATCTGTGCTAAAAATATGTCAAAGTAATTTTCAATTAAATCCATACTTTACTCAACTAATTTTGAGTGGAATCCAGTCAATTCTGCTACCTCTAAGACCCATACAATGTTGATATGAAATTGCACCTACCACATAGTTCTCTAAACAAAAGTTTATTGAAAAACCTACCACCAATACAATAGAATACACCACTCTGAAAAATATTTTCTAAAAATGTTTCTTCGTAGGGTTATATATTAATGCTAATTATATGTTTTAGTATGTTTTTGACAACTTATCATGGATACTCTTGAGAAAAATAGGTGTATGCATTTATTTCGCTATGTTAAAGTATAGAGTATTAAAGAAAGAAATTTTTTTTAAAAAGTAAATGTTTAAGAGAGCAAAGTACAGATGGCAAAATTATCTATTTGATATGCTCACTTAGGAAACCATCTTTTCCAAAATTACACACATATAAAATCATCTATGATTCCATTTATTGCTTTTAAACGGGGCTTTTCAAGGAAAGACATAAGACACCTGTAATGAGCAAATACAAGTTGGTTACTAATAATCCTAAAACTAGAAGTTATCATTGCTTTTATGCTCATAGAGAATATATAAGAACAACAAAATTCTGATTGTCTTCCGGTTTAATCATAGTATTTTAATGACCATGGATTACTAATATCTTTTCCCACAAGAACTAATAATAGACATCCATTTTTCCCTTAGCCCATTAGAAATACATTTCAATTTGGAATAAAATGTGAAATTGTAAGTGAAATTTTAAACTTGTATTCGTAGTTCTGTGTGCCTGATATATTCAAAATTGTAATTAGATGACTAGCTTGCATGTTTATTTTTACTGAAAAAGCAAATCTCCCTCTATAGGTAAAACATTAATAACAGGAAATAAGGAAGAAGATAATATATTAACCATTATCTAAAGGCTAAAGTTATAAGTTTGAAATTTTTTAGCTTGAATTTGATGAGTGCAGTTATTGGTATAATTGTTAAAATGGCTTTTCAGTATTTCAGTATATTCAATTTTTTTCAAGTGTAAATTATATACCAAAATTTGCTGATGCACTAAACTTCTCAAAAGTCCAAGTACAGTAATGTATGCTTATGCAGAATAAATAGTATTTCTGACTTCAAATGTATGCCTAAATGTTAAAAAAGACAAAACTGTGGCATTCCTATATTAACATGTATATGCCAAAACACAACATTGTAATAATTGGGATTGTAATTCAATGACTTATTTAGTGTTTCCTATATGAGGCATTAACAGCAATCAGTTACAAAGATGATTCTCTTATTCTCAGCAGCATTTATCTGTTATCAAAGCAAAACTGTGGACTAGAAAATATAGATGTTTAATCAAAGAAAAATTAGATTATTTTATGAATTTCAACATAATACACAAAGCAGAATCACAAAGAATTACAGAAACAATTTGCTAAAAATAATACCCAGGAAGAATAGTGGCCTACCTCCTATGATTTCCTTACAGTGTCAATGAGATCTGATTGCATTAAGCATTTTCATCCTGTCTTTCCACTCACAAATCCCCCAAAAGGAATAGAAGTCACTTAAAAACATCTTTCTTCATAAACTTAACAGACACTTTTCCAATGAGTTCCACCACCAACTCAGCCAATTGGAATTACGTAGCCTGAACAACTGAGTTGACAGGCATGTATTCTGCATATATTTTACATTTTATAAATGGACACAAATGAAAAAAATATAAAATTATATTTAGTAATTTATTCTAAAAATTAGTGAAACTAGAAGCATACAATCAAGTAATTACCAAAAAATTAACTTTTTAGTAAATAATTTTAAAAATAATAAGCAAGAAAAAATATAAGCATAGTCAACACAAAAGACAAAACAGAAAAAATTAGACAATAAATCCTCTGTGCATAGATATATTTACAAACAAGTTCTTTACAAAGTCACTAGGATTGCAATATTTCATTGTCATTTTACATTTACCTTTCCCATCTTTTCCTTTTCCTATCTCCACTTCCCTATTCCCATTAATATTGGACAAATATCAATGGATACTCTTGAGAGAAAACTATGCATATGTTTCATCACATTAAATAAAGGAGTATAGAGTACTAAGGGAAACTGTTTTTTAGAAAGCAAATATTTAAGAGGAGCAAAGTATTAGTGGCAAAGTTATCTACTTTACCTCAAATGACTTTTGATAAAGTCCAGTTCTAAATCCAAAATCTCTTTTAAAGAAAGGATTTTGAAAAAGCTGTTGAATAGATTCCACTTCTTTTAGAATCTCTGTCTGAGCCTTATTAATTTTGACTCTTCTCGTTGAAGAGCACCTTAGTCATCCACTGAAAAGATCTGGCTGATGCTTCAATAAAATGCATAAAAGTTCACTGTTACTTTGATCTGCAGGCAAAAAATCATGACATCCTGGGACATATGCATGATAGCCTTCCTTATGTAATTCTGATGAACTGCATCAAAGTGCCATTCAGTTTTGTTTGCCTCAGTAGCAGAGAAATATAGACAGATTGGAAAGAGTTCAGAGAAAAAGCTCAAAACCACTAAAGGGATCATGTGGCATTATAAGTAGAGATTTTTTTAAAAAAAAGGATGAAAAGTTTCGTCCAATGATTACCAAAAAGCGACATGAAAATATCCAGAAACTTGATTTAAATACTATGGAAGAATTGGCCAATTTGGTATTAGGGGAAATAGTGTACATAGACGAATATCTAAAATTTTACCAGGGCATTTTAGATGATAATAGCCAGTTCTGAGAAGGTCAGTTACTCAGCCTTACAGATATGTTCAAAAGATTTTACTTAACATATTGATTAAGAAACTTTTATTAGGTTTAGATGCATTCTACAATCAAGAAGTATTCCAAAATGGTTTTTAGCAATAAAAAGTAAATGATAGGAGTTAAATGACTTACATAAAGATAATAAGTTGAGTAAAAAGGAATACCTACAACAATTCTCCTAATGTATCAGGAACTGTCCTGGGAACTACATATTCTGAAGAACTACTCTGTGAGATTATTATTATTAATCTCTCTTTACTGTTAATGAAACTGAGCAAATAGGAGGAAAGATAACATGTCAAGTTTACATAGCTTGTTGACTTGAGACTCAGGACTTAGCTACTGTAGGTGCCAATATTTATGCTTGCATCCAATAACTCTGTTGCCCCTTTGGAGGCCAGTACCTATCTAATTCATCACATTTATAGCTTTCCACATCAACTCACTCCAAAATAAGTATTCTAACATCTGAAGATCAAGGTAGTGGAGTGCCATAGATCTACATCATCCAACATGGCAGGCGCTAGCAACATGTGGCTATCAAGTGCTTGAAATGTTGATTCCAAGTTGAGATGTGCGATAAATGTAAAACACACAATGATTTTCAAAGAGTTAGAAAAAAAAGAATACAAAATATCTCATTAGTATTTGATATTATATGTTGAAATGAAAATATTTGAATATTTGGGGCCAATTAAATGTATCATTAAAATTAATTACACATGTTCACTTTACTTTTTAAATGTAGTTATAGAAAATTTTAAATGATGTATATGACTCAACTTTGTGACTCATATTACATTTCTATTGGAAAGCACTCTTTAGATGAATTCCATGGTCTTTTCTATTTTAAATTCTGTCTATAATTCTGTGGAAATGCTATAAAAAGAGATTTCTGAAAACCTTTCAAAAATGATTTTAGTTATTATGACTGATTCTATTGATAAATCAGAAGAAAATATGGTACTAATAAATGAATTTTCTATTCTAAATATTATTGCTTTTTTTGTTAGTGTTCAGTAATTTCCTATTCAAATGAAGTGCATATTCTTTTAAAATTGACATGGTTTGAAATTTTATGTTCTAATATGTAACAACAAAAGTTTTCTTTTTCTATGTTAATTTTTGACCAATTGAAAGAAAATGCAAAATGAGTGTAATACAAGGTAACAGCTTAGAAATAAAGTTAAAAAGTACAGCAAAAGCATAATTAAAGTTTTTGTGTGGCCCTAGATTTTTCCACCTAATTTTGTATTTATATTTGCAATTGGAAAAAGCCTCAAACTTTAAATATGAAATATTTTATTGTAATCATTTTAATTTGCAGTGGTCAGCTTGTGAAAACCAAAGAATAAAAGGAAATTAAATATGTCATCCAAAAACCACATCTAAACATCAAGTAATTCTGAAAAATTGAGGATTGAGTTGACTGTGTCTGTAATTGTCAGTGTATTTGAAAGATTTAAGGTGCTGAATTTCAAATGTGTTATTCTTTGTTTTTATTCTACTGAATATTATTTTAGTTACCTTTAACTCTAAAAGTGTATCCCAATGTCTCTTCAAAATACCCTAGAACACATACTAAATATTATGTTCATGTTTACAAGTAAATCCCAATTTAAATTGGTATTTATGACCCTTGAGCAATACGGTAATTGAGTTACTGTTTAATTTTTTAAGCCATAATTTTCTATTAAATATTTTCTCATACAGGGCTATTTTACTCATGAAAACTAAAATCATTTGTTTTTATTACAACATTGAAGAAAAATAGGAACCCAAGTTTAAACATAATGAAAATGAATACCATTAATAAATTATGTAGTGTGTTCTCTTTTTACTCATTGTACATATTAAATCAAAATTTATTCACTTCTAGCTGTTCACCTTACACAAAAAATAAATCAAATATCATCAAAGTGACATAATGTCTTGATGAATATGACAGATGGCGTCTGATTCATTGTAGTTTATATCTAACAAGGGCAGCCTACCTGTCAGTTATCTTTCATTCATGATATACCATAACTTTTCACAGTTGCAATATGAAAAAAAACAAAGGGAATATTTATTTGTTAGCAAAATTATGTTAAATATTGTGTTTAAAGTCAGTAAGATTTAAATTCAGCCAGAATGTAAAATATGTATGTTATTTAATATGCCTAGATAAGTAATATGAAATATTGATGGAATTTTGAATTTATACTCAAAAGACAATATTACATATATCTTTTTTTAAACCTAAGCCAAAACTAGAAATACCCTACAGATCCACTTTGCCGTATAGCCTAGAATATATTGATGCCTGTATATTTGAAGACTTTTAAGCCTAATGACATATTTCAAATCAGTAATACATTTCTAAGATGATAAGTCCAAAACTATATGTAGAAGTTTTAGACTCTGATGTTCCATCTTTAAGAGATTTTAGTAAGTACTTGGACAATTTTACCACATTAAATTTTTTCCTAAACCCCATTGAGATTAGTTAATAAGTCTTTGAATGTATAGGTTCTCTTTCTAACTCTTTTATCTCATCATAATTTATTTCTTGATGAACTTGGGTCATTTTCCCAAACATATTCTAAAATATAGATTTTGTTTAAGATATGACCATGGTGTTCTTACTCTTTTGTTCTGTATCCCCCTCCACCAAAAAAAAAAAAAAGGTAATTGGATCTGGATATTTCACCAGATTCAGGTCTGAAATCGGACAAAAGAATACTCTATACACCTTGTTTTGTTTCAAAAGTTTATCTTAAACTTTCTTTACCTCCTGTGACATATTTAAATTTTTAACTCAGTTATCCAAAAGACATCAATGTCCTAGTGATACTGGAAAGTCCTTTTACCTGGAAAAAATATGGACACTCTAAATACTGTTTTTATATTTTCATTAAATCTGTACTAACAAGAATCCTAGCAAAAGGTGTATTTCTACCTCTGTAAGATATGAAATGTGTTGGTTACTTCAAGCAAAGCTATTACTGACATTATGTGGTTTCTGACTGTAGTTTGGATAGTAGTTCCTGGTAAGTAGAGGTCAGAGAAGGAAAAGATGTTTGGGAATAGGCCACAAGTAGCATTTGAATTAAAATACTTAGAAGCCTAACCTATCTATGTATTTGTTATATTATTGGAATACTCTTTCTCATACAACAAAGAGTTATTAAATCTCTACAATGTTCCAGAGATAGTTCTGTGTGCATGGGATACACAAATGAAGAGAAAAGATTTTTAAAAAAAATCTAACGCCATTCAATTAGACTATATATATCTCCTATATAACCTTCACTTTAATCAGTATGTTCCTCTATTTATTTACTATTCATTTGTGGCTATGACTTAATTTCTGACAATATGGAAAATACTCATATCTTATTTTAGGCTTTTCTTCTTTTACTCTTCTCATCTCTAACAGAAATACCAAGATGCGTATGTGGAAGGAAAGTGGACCAATCAGGCAGAATTCCTTTTGTCAGAAAGGCAGAAATCCTTTTTAAACACTTCAGCCAGAAACAAGCTCTTAATAAGTGAAAATTTTGCGCCCATAATATTGGTCTCTCAAGTAGAGGTTTACAAATATTATGGAATTATTTAAATGGTCAAAGTGCATCAGTCTGGGCAAAATTTAAGCATACTTTACATTCTAAAACACTTGCAATCTAAAAATTTTTGCTAAAACTTACATGATAAAAATTAAGTTGAATCTATTGGAGGATACAGATGATAGAGATATGGAAACTGAACACATTATGGACTTTCTTGTTTGAGGAATCATTTATATGTCAATTTTTAACAGATTTGTAATGGTTTGGAACTACCTTGTGTGAGACTTCATGATATGTTGATTTAATATACTTGACTTTCACCCTTAGAGGTTTGGGTTTAATCTGGCTCTGAACTCAAACTGAATGACTTTAATGGATTCAATTTAGTCCATTTGTCCACATCACTGGACTACAAATTTCACAAACTTGGAAGCCTTTGCTCAGAAGAAACTGGGATTTGCACAGGGTTGATAAACAACTGGCAAATATCTGGCATAGTCACTTGGCTCCTAACAGTAGTATTAATTTCTAATTTTCATAAACTTAATTTTCCACAAAATTTATTGTGAAAGAAAGAGAAAATATATGTCAGTGAAAATGTTACTATGAAATGAGATGGAAGGAAGACTGGATTTATTCCATCCATGTAGAATAAGACAATTGCACTCATGCAAATAACTCAGACACCAAATGAGTCTAGGGGAAATTTACTCGTTACTGAGATACCTGGCTTTTGCTTGCATTGTCCCTGGATAAGTTTTTCAATTCTCCACTTGAAAAAATTATCTTCTTGGCCAACTAATCTTGAGAATGCTTTCACATTGCTGATCATAATCACAGATTACTACTCAAAACTGTATCACATCCCTATTTCCTGTGTAACAGCTCACTACAAATGAGAACAAAGATGAATATACACTTTACATGCAAAATATATGTTTTACATGTGTTTGTAAAACATATGTTTTGCATCTGTTTGCAGAACATATGTTTTGCATGTGTTTGCAAAATCTGGCCTTTATGAGAAGAGGTTCTTATCTATTATCAAAGTTTTATCTGAATTCATAAGTAAAAAAACAGAAAATTCTCCAAAAGGTAACAAAAATGAAGATTTTTATGTGACCTATTACAGTGCAGCTGCAAAAAAAATCACATTGAATAACAATTTAATATATTTTTACCTACCTAATTAATAATCAATTTGCTTTTAAAAAACAATTATGAATGCACTTAAGATTTTTTGGATGACTAAGCTGTGGGACTTACAGACATTTTATAAATAAATAGCTTAGCACAGTTAAAATAACCATGTTATAATAAACAACTTACTCCAAGATCTTAAAATTACAGATCTCAAAGACAAGGTTATGTGATATTTAAATGGCACTTAAGTAAAATTTAAGATAAGGTAATACACAATATTTTTTCATCTTTATTGATTCTCCAGTTTGGAGAGAATGAACATGATATTTCACAGTATCTTTGTGTTATTTTTTTTTCCTATAATATTACATGGACATGACCCCATGTGCAATGTGAGTTTTTCACATGTAGATTTAGTCTGCCATTCTATAGGATCTATATAAACCGTAAGATTGGTTACTCTGTGTGTATGTGTGTGTGTGTGTACATATATCTAGTTACTGTAAAAGATTCAAATAAAAGGCTCTTAATCAATTATAATTGCTTCATCTGTCTTCTTCAGGAAGATCAGAGTGGTGATAAACAAAACATCAGGTTAACAATATGCATTTCATTTTATTATTTTTATTATAGATCATTATCTTCTAAAATATTTATATCTTGCTTTTAAATCAGTGGAATCAACTATTTCACTTTTTAAAATATTTAAAATTATTATAGTCTTTAACAAATAGCCCATTCACCCAATAATCTTAATAAAGTGCTAGAAGTATATAAATATAATATTGATAAAATATTTTGTTGTCATCTTTAAGAAATAAATTAATTAACAAAAAGTAGTCACTGTCAAAAGTTTTGTTATAAGAAATGATTCGTCAAAAGCTTTTCTTGTGACTATTAAGCTCATTAACAACTTTGGAAGTTTTCTTATGGTTTCTGAGCACCACCTAAAAAATGTCCCACAGCACATACTGTGCCCTACAGGTAGCAAGCATTGCCTGATTAATGATGCTGAACTAACGCCAAGTACAATAGCTAATCATTACTCCAAAAGACATTCTGTTTCAGTGCAATATTAGCATAAATAGCAGCTGAGTGACAGTTGAACAAAGACCAAAGAGAAAGCTCGAACACATCTAAAGCTTTTTACCAAAAGAATGGAACAAATACACTGAAATTCATAAAATCTAGTTTTTTGAAAAGCAAGTCAATTTATCAACAATCCATAAATACACACTTGCCATATATTAACAGAATATTTATGTGTGTGAGTAAAACTATAGCTCACACATGATTAAGCATTCACTATACATGTGAGTATATACAGTATATACATGTGAGTAAAGGTTCTCCATTTGAATTACTAGAGTAGATTACTTATGTCAAACAGTTCTTCAGAAAAAGGAAAAAATGAATGGCAAAAAGAAGAGGTGGTTAAGTGATGATTTTAAAAGTAAACTTATAAACATTTCTTGCACAATCCTTGAATGTGTCAGTGAACATCAATCCACATTTAATGAATAACATAATTGATCTAAATAATGTAAATAAGTTATGCAAACACTTTTTATTTTCTCTGAAAAAACAATAAGTAAATACTTGAAATAAATAGCTTCCCTTTCCTATAGTAAGAATGCTGCACATCCAAGTGTGTTCTTATAATCAACTTTTATATGCCCTAAATATATGAGCTAGAAATGCATGTGTCTCCTAAAATGAGGAATCCATTTCTAATACATCTGATTTTAAAGACATTTTAATGAAGTTTTTTTCATTCCCAACAAAGATGAAACAGTGTGTAAGAATCAGCTAGTTTCCAGTTGCAGATGCTAACTGCACTTAATTCACATACAAAAACAATAATTTCAAGAAATTCATTCTGTGAATAAAAGATAGGAAACATAAACATCTATAAGTGAGAAGCACAAATTTTCAAACTTCAGTCTCATTATTCTGAATGCACACTTAAACAGTGATTTCAAACATGGTAATGGAGAAGACCCAGAAAATTAAAACAATAAAAGAGTGCTCTTTAAGAAGAATGGTGTTTATTCTTCATGGGCAAATGAGGTGACATTTATTTTAAGAAAATTTACAATTCTCTACAATTTATTTCCTAAGTTCTAAATTTGAGAAAATCTTTTTAAAAAAATACTCCTGAATACTAAAAATTGTAAGGAAACACAATATTTTACTGTGGTTAATATCTATGTATGTGTATATATTAGAATTCAAAATCTCTATTAATCTTTAGAGGTTAAGAAATTATATAAATTTTTCATTTCAAAAGTACCCTTAGGTATAAATAAACCAATACTTAATGGCAAATATTGTAATTTTCACCTACTTGTGATCAATAAATATTTGTTGCATGAATGTTCTCAGAATAAAAAAGATTTATGTCCAATATATATTGAATGATCCAACATTGGACTTACATGAGAGGACAACTTAATTAGCCTTAATTATCAAGGACAGCCTAATCTGCCTGGCATTTGGACATTTGCCCAGTGGTCTGTTGAACTCAGGTGCATAACCTCAGTTGAGGGATCATGTCACAGGACCATCTGTTTATGATTCTGCCCAGATTTTTCTGCCCCTCGTGCTCAACTTGCTCAAATATTTCTGCTTGGTTTATGAATTTAGGGTCATCATACAGAAAACTGTGAAGTAGATGATGTCTCTCCTTGGAACCTGCATATTTCCTCTCTAACCTCCCTGCAACTTCCTAGAAGTCCTGGGACCTTTTCCCCAGGTATTCATATGCCATCCAAAGTCTTAAGCCACAGAAAACCACTTAACCACTTAAAACTGACCACATTTAGCAGCTTCCCACTCTCCCAAAATTACTGCTTCAGCAGCCAACTGTTTCAGTCAGCATTCTTTGTTTTTTGCAATAGAGACCAAATATGAATATTCTAAGCAAAAAGATCATTCACTGGGAGGATACTGAGTGTTAAAAAAAAATTGTGGAAAACTGAGTGAAGTTGAGTTCTGAGGTTGAAGAAAAGGCTCCAGGTTAGCTAAAGAGCTTTTGACAGCAAGTTCAGCAGCTGTTGTAAACAAGCTGGAGCTCATTTCAACACAAACACCTTACACATCTTATCCGAGATTTGAATATCAAGAAATCCTAAAAAAAGAGCTGGAAAAGGCAAATGTCCCAAACCTTCCTTCCTGCAATTTTTCCTAATAAATCTACTTGTTTATAATAAGATACAAGTCATGATAAGTATAGGAAGATATAGAAATTCAAAATCCTGTATAATAAAAGAATTATCCACAAATAATTCTGTGAATGAGTATTTCTCTGAGTCTGTTTTGAGACAAGATCAAGTCTGTTCCCATGGTAAAGCCAGGCATCATCTAGTCAGTGTAACCTCCAGAGAGTCTTTAAGTTGTTCTTGACCACGTAACCCACAATTCACTGTTTTACAGCCAAAGATTGGGAGGTAAAAAGACTGTGGGTATTGGTAAAAAAGCTTGCCCTGATCCCTTCAAAACATTAATGTGTTGGAAAATAACATGCAAGTTTAATAATACAGAAGTGTGGCATCTGTACAATTAAGATATACAAACTAGAAATTACAAGTTTTACTCAAGAAGATCAAGTACTTTGTGCTAAAGACTGACATTTAGAAGACTGAAATTATGACCACATTAACTAAGTCGTCGCGTGCAGAAAGATGGAGTCAATTGCATTAATCTTAAAAGAGGTTGAAAAACTGATGAGGGTAATAAAAACTATGGGACTTAAAGCTTCAGGAAGTTAGAATAGGTTGTAAGACTCTTCTCTTTCATTTGAAATAATACATTCCTTGTATACAAATCAACAATCATGATCCTCTTTTAGCTGTTGTGATTTTAGTTGAATGTTCAGGTTTCTGCCTTTTCGATTCAAGTTTTCCTAAGCCCTCCAAAGTCCTGAGCAGTGTTCCTGCTAACTAATAAAAAGATCTGCACAAGGCAAGTGAGAAGTTATAAACTACAATTATTTCCTAATTAAGAGGAAGGTATACTTAATGCCTCTATATGAAGATAAATGTGGTCCTGAATATAGTAGTTTTTCTTCCTGAAACTTGCTCCTCTGAATTTTTCACAAGTCATAAACTGACTGTTATTTCAGGAGCCCCAAGACTGTTGCTTAAAACCGCACCACCACCGAGAGTACATCTGCATCTTCTGCTATGGTCTCCATAATTAATGTGAAATAACAAAAAAACATATCATGCTGTCAAAAAACATGATATTGAGGCAAAAATCACAAATGTTAGTAAATGATTAATTTTAGATTATTGATTCAGAACCAGCCAGTTATAACAGGAGGAGAAAAAGAAAAAGCATAACACCTAGTGAAGTGATGCATAAAAACAAAGGAAAAAGGAAAAGGAATATTTTGCTCCCTTTATCCCTTTACTAAATAGTGTAGAGTCTAGCCTTACTACCAACGTGTTGTTTTCAAAGACATAGTAACTTGATATTATTAGTGACGTTTTAAGTATATGATTTAGAAAAATTTTTTTCTGTGAAATTCTGATATTTGGAGCTTACTGGTTTATATACATATATATGTTATATATATACTTATAAATTATATTAATAAATTTAAATATATTATATAAGTAAATAATCATATGTATGATATATAAATATATACATGACTTTTATATATATGAAATAGTAAGATTTAACTATTTTATGTATATAATATATATTTATAAATAATATTTTATATATTAAACATATTATAAAATATAAATTTATACATGAATATATAAATATATTGTACTTATATAATATATATTATATAATATGTTTATATATATTTGTATATACAATATATATTTTATATTTATAAGCTTACCGTTTTCTAGATCCACCTTTGGAAAGATAGTTTTAATAGTGAAAACGTGTGTCAAATCCAATGCAAGAGCAGAAAATGATATTGTTTAAAGTTTTGCCCAATTTTGCTAAATTTAGGAAACAGAAACATGAATATTATCTATTTTATTCTTTTAAAAAAGACAAGGGATTAGGACACTTTTCAAGCAATCCTCAACATGTAGCCGCATTACAGTCTGTCTCAAAGCAGCCCTGCTGATCTGATTAAGAAGTGAAATTTCACAGGTGCGTTATGTAGTTCACTTTGAAAAGAAAGGCAACAGACTTGATCAAAACATGTCTTCCCGTGGCTGCATTGTCAGACAGGCCCACTTTTAGGATACTAAGAGGAAATGTGAATGAGAATTGCTATTTCCCAGAATTGTTAAATGAGGATCTAATAATGGGTATCAGATGTTCTTTCCATTTTCTTCCCAGTCTAACTCTGTTTGCAAGATTCAATAAAAGGATCAGTAATTTTGGCTACAAACATATCTGTCTTCCTGTTACCACCTACCTAAGTTAATTCTGGTGTATTTCATATGTGTGTGTAGAAGCCTGAGTGCTCTCTTCCCAATTGTGCATTACGCAAAAGATTTAACAGCACAATAAAAATAATATCTTCATCATACCATGAAATAACTGAAATCTCTTTGAATTGTTGCTGAATAAATACATCGTTCCAGCCAAGAGAACATCAGATCATATTAGCCAGGTTTGTGAAATAAACATTAATAGTATTCATAATTGTCTAATCAGCTATTATTTATTGAGTACCAGTCCATGTCCTGAGTGATTGCAATACACCAATAAACAAAGGAGGACAAAAAATTACCTGCCCTCAATTCAGCCATATTCTAGTAGAAGTAAAAAAAAAAACAATAATCAAATACATAAGTAAAGTGTGTGTGTGTGTGTGTACATGTGTACATGTGGTGGTGGTAATCAGTTTGTGGAAAAAATATAGGGAGTGAAACAGTAATAGGGTATATGATGGGGAGAGTGTCCTTTTCAAGTATGGTTATAAGATAAGGTCTCATTTATGTGATATTTGATGAAAGACTTGAAAGAAGTGAGAAGTCCATGCTGATGTTTGCAGGAAGCGTATTCCAGGCACAGGCAGCAGCAAGTGCTTTGGGCGGGGGGACATTTCAGGAACAGCCTGTAGGTACAACAGCAGCAAATGGGTGAGCAAATGAGTACTAGGGAATGAATACGGAGGGATACTGAGAAATAGATTGTGTAAGACCTGGTAGGCAAGTATTTTAGCTTTTCTTTGAGTGAGATGGGCTGTTATCTCAGGATTTAAAGCAGTCTGGTGGACAGTTTCTCATACTGGGTCCTGTGATGAGAACAGGTTACTAGGGAACAGTTGCAGCTAAAGCAAGCTTCCAGGTGAATATGATTATGGCTTGAACTGGGAGCCATGCTGAGGCCATATCTTTAACATATATTGAAGACAAACCCAACAGCATTTGCCGTTGGATTGGAGGTCTGTTATAAGAAAAATAAACGTGAGAAATGCGACTCCAAGTTTTTTGGTTTTGCAAGAGGGAATTCCATTTTCCAAAATAAAGAATGTGGGAAAAACCAATTATGAATGGAAATCAGGAGTCTGGTTAGGGTTGCTTTAAGTTGATTTGCTTACAGACATCTAAATGGTAAATTTGAGTATACAGTTGTACATATAGTCTGGAGTTCACAGGAGAGTGAATTCGTCTTTGTCATCGCTTCATGGATGATATTTAATAACATAAGAGTGGATGAGATCACAAAGAGTATGAGTGCAGAGAAAAAAGTGGATCGTTTAGGGAACCGAGAGTTAGGGCACTCCAGTATGTAGCAGTTGAGACAATACAGAGGAATCAGGGAAATAAACTTAGAAGAGTTGGTCAATGAAGAAGGAAGAAAATTACATTTTTATGATCCTTTGAATAAGATATATCTGTTATACTATATATGATGTAAATAATGTATCATATATGTTATAAATATATAATAGTTCAATTGTTTAATTATCTTAATTATTTAGCTATTTATTATATCAAATATAATATTTTCTAACATATACATATATTTTATGTACACTATATACTAAAATTTGATATTTTATTCTAGATATTGTATATAAAAGAAACATAAAGACTAAAATTAAAATTGATGCAACTTTCTTCCCTTGAGAAGGTTTTCCTTTTTCTCTCTTAGGCAGATAGGGAAGGGCTGTCACCCTAATTTCATTCAGAATTGATCTGGAGCAAGGCTGGATTGCATTTTAGTTAGCTATAGACCCTTCTCTTTTCTAATGTCTCTAGGACAAGATGTACCGTGTGTTTATTGCAGGTCATCCCTCTAAAGGGACTTTTCTTCCTAAATGCCATCGAGGTGCAATAAGTCAGTTTAGCTGTCCAGCCCAACCCCCCCAGCCTTCCACCACATCATCATTGCAACACTTAGATATGTCCCGTGGGGAAAAGGGCCATGAGCTTGGAACTCCTCCAGATGCCAACCCAGTAAATCGGTCCACGTGACCATCACAAGATTTGATGTTTTCTCATCCCTCCATTGACTAATGGAGATGAAGTCTGCCCCTCACTCTTCATCCAAATGAACCTAGGGTCAGAAAAGGTCTAACAATCCCAAGCTTACATAAGAAGAGTTCTTTCCTCTCTCTTATTTTTGTTCATCTTGTCTTCTTAGCCTCCAATGTTTTAAAAAACACAAATTTTAAAATCATCTTTTGTTTTCTCCTAGTTGTTGCTGTGGAAGCCATTTTGTCTTGCTGGCGACTTAACCCTACTTCTAAGTAGAAGCCTAATTTTTCTTTTCTTCATCCAAAATTGATACTATTTGAGCATCTGAGAAAAGCTAATGAAGGAAAAGAACTTCAGCACAAGTGGTCGGGCAGTGCTGTATTTATGACACTGCAGAGATAGTTTTGTACTAAAAGCAAGGGCATCAGATAGGGGAGAGGATTTTGGCCATTGCTAGTGGTGAAGCTTTAAGCAAGTTTTATAAGTTCTCCAAGCATCATGCCCTTATTAAAGACTCAATAAAGGGAGCTCTAGTGAACGTTTTTTTCTAGTTATCTTTCATTCCTTCACATTCTGACACAAGCACTCTGATTTTCCTTGAGGGAACAATGCTTTCTACCTCATTTGCAAGCTAGTTTGTGTACACTTGATTCCACCTCTGGATTTTAGGTAGACACATGACCCATAAAGCTAATCAGAGTGGTTTCTCCCCCTAGCCAGTAACACTCTTAACGGCAAGAGGCTCCTGACAAGGGCCCCACATGGCCCATTTTGGTAGTCTTCCTGGAATTGTAATAGAAGACACATCTTTTAGCTTATTTTAGCTTTTGTTGAAGAGAACGGAGAGAAAGCCTGGAGCTATGGGGACGGCATTACTATCGCAACGGCAACATCCCCCACTTGAGTGATGCAGCACTTGGGAGAAGAGCTAAGAAACTGAGACAGTGAGTCCTGGTGGCTTCCAGATCCAGAGTGATCTAGAGTCACCAGATCCAGGTGAACTTGATTTCATTTGAACTTTCCAGTGTGCTATTCTCTTAAACCTGTCCAGCTGAATCCTTCACTCCCTAAACAAAGGGAGCCCCGACTAATAAAAGATCTCAACAGCAGCAAAAAGGTAAACAGCTTCCTCTCAGTACTGAAAAACAAGCAAATATATGTGGAAAAAGAAGAATCCCAATCTCTACCGTGATGTTTGCATTTTCTCTAAGACGATAAGTTATTTTTGTTTTTTCTTTAACTGAAAAGACCAAGACGCCCTTCCCAAGTTCACGCTTTCTTGTACAAGATGCAGTTTCATTGTCGTGTACTGAAAGACATGGGAAAATTCTGAACTTAAATAAATTGGATTCCTTTCCAATAGTCAGTTTCCTTACCTATGTATTAGTGAGGTGCTTGATCTCAAAAACCTGAGTATCAATAATACTAATAATGATAATATGTGAAATGTGCTTTTATAGAGCAAATTGCATAAACTGGATTTTCATTATGTTTGCATACTATGAAACACTATTACCATTAAAATAAAATTTAGATGTTGAGTTCTTAAAATTTATATTTGAAATATTAACGGTGAAGCCAAGTTAGACATCATTTGAAACAATTTGATTTCTTCTCCTTTGCCTCAGGCATCAGATTAGAACCACATATGAAAATCAGAGAAAAGGTTTTGCCTTAATAGTTTAACAATTACCGCTGTCTAAAGATGAAATTAGCCAGGATAAATAATTATTAGTTTTACTTTTGCCTTCAGCTCTGAAATTCTTTAAGTTTGTGATTCTTGATTGATAAATGATGGAAGTTTAAGGAATTGTTCTTAGAAATAAAAACTGTAGAGAGGCAAATTGATATTTTAATTGGTTAAACTGTGACAGGTTTTAAATATCCAAGAAGTATAATACTTGAAAATAACTGTTTTCCTTGATTCGGGAAAAATATTTTCAATAGATTTATTTAAGTAGAGTAATTACATTCCAAATTATTGAGAGAAAAATTGAAAATAATTGTTGTTAATCCCATTTTTATTGATGAAAAACTGAGGCTTAGAAAGGTGAGATAACTTGCCCAAGGCTATAAGCTAATAAATTATAGAGGACAATTATATTCTACAACTCATGTGTCTTTCTGCTACGCAATAGTGTTTATTCAATATTATACACATGATGCTTCTTCCCAAAGGTGATAAATGTTGCCTTGACATAAGTAGATTATTCAGACAGGTGCTTAGAGAATAAAGGCTTGAAAAATAAGACAAAATTATCATAGACAAGATTATCAAAAGATATAAATATTTACAGTAATTACAGAGGAAAATATGAAAGAAATTATTGCTTTTTCATAAATTGTGCTTATTTTAAATATCATAAATACAAAAAATAAATATATATACTCACAGTTAGCCAAAAAAAATCTAATGGAAAAACCACATTGGATTTCACAGAGCCCAGGACTCAGGCAACAGGAACTTAACAAAGTGCTATCTCAAAACTAATTAGCATTAGTCAGAACCATACTAAATGTCTATGCTAACCTGTAAGATTTTCATCATTATTTTCAGATTCATCAATGTCAATAAAATAATCTTCTGCCATATCAAAAAATTTAGGTCAAGAGTCATCCTGAAAGACTTTCAAGATCTTTTTGGTGAATAAATAACTCTTTTCACCATTTCTAGGATGGAAGACAATATTTCTGCTACGGACAGTTGCTACGATAATGTTGCTTTATGTTCTGAACGCAGATGTTTCCTGGTTCAAAGCCGGAGGTGGTAGAAAAGAGTAGCATGTACTATTTATGTACTTCTTCCATCAAAGTAGCTCTAATTACACCTAAGAGTTTAGAAAGCATATGATTAAGAACTGGGGTTCTGGAGCTGAACGGCCTGAGTTCAGAGGACTTGTTCATTACTAGCTGGGTGACACCAACAATCTAATTCATTATCTATGCCACCGTCATCTCTTCTGTGAAATGGAGAACCTAGTACTGCTTACCTGTATGCATGTGCTTTAATATAGTCTTTAGAAAATTGGCACAAAGTGAACCCTGGGTAACTGTTAACCTTGATTATAATAGTCTCTTTGTTTTCAAGAAGATATTATTGACCTCTCTATCTTTCCTATTTGTTATTTTGTTTTCATAGGGGGGAATTATTCAAAAACATATTCTACATATAACACTTTTATTTTTTTAAACTTAGCATCTTTCCAAAGAAGTATAATACTTGAGAAAAACTGTTTTCGTTGGTTCAGAAAAAATATTTTCAGTAGACTTATATAAGTAATTACATTTCAAATTTCATCTTTTTTTATCCACCCCCACTTTAAATGAATAATGGGGTACTAGTTGTCCTACAAGATACAAGTAAGTTTGGAAGAATAATCTATACTCCCTAAAATTTATGGGAGATGGACATTTGTAAATTAACTATTTATCAAGTCTATAATTCCTATAAATCTACACAATTTTATAAGGTAAGGCCATGGAGGAGAAAGTGGAAATTTAAGTATTTCCACTAGGTATACATAATCTCAATTTTATAAATAAAATGGAAAAGGCACATAAGAAGTTGTAGTGGAAGGTAAACCAAATGTATACGAATTTGTCAATCTTTTTGCAAATTCAAATTAATGTATTTTTAAAATAACTCAGACTCATCATGGCTCCCTAGTTTTCCCTTTTCACTGCTTAAATTTACACATGTATAGAATTATTCCCTGACATTTCTTTAAACCAACTGTAATAGTTACAGAGTCATTTGAAAATGAAAACCAGAAAAGATGCAAACCAATGTAGGTTTTGCAAAACAAGAAAAATGGGAATGGATAGAGAATAATTTGTTTCTCATACAATTATTCAATATAAATTTTCAATCTATATAGTAAGCTTTATTTCTAATATATTTTCTCTTTGGGGAATTCTGTGATTTACTGAAAAATTTCTACAAAAATCTGTCTACTAGGGAGAAATTAGACATTTCTACTATGGCATAAAACCAAAACTTACGATGAGTCTAAAAAATTAAGAAAATGTAAAGAATGATATGCCTTAATTAAGGAAGGTCGAACTGTTTGACTGAGGTGTCAAGTTCAAGACGGATGCACATGGAGTGGTCAGGTCAAACAGGGAATAGTACTAGCCAGGTCATTTGGACCAGGATCAACTCCTGATGGCACAACAGATGTTGTAGGTAGATTACTCTCCCAGGTAATCTGACCTTCTTGCCTTACCTGTTTTGTGAACTCCAAGTTATTTCCAAATTACAGCTACGGTTTTAATGCTTTTGTGAATCTGTGTTTGGCTGTCCCAGAAGTTAGGTGCTCAGTACTCTTTCACAATCTCCTAGGACCCTAACCTTGCGCTCTCATCACATTTTATTATATCTTATGATCATATATTGCAATTTTTACAACCAGATACATTCAACACCCTTGCGAACTGCTAGAGTACTGAGATCATGTTTTATTCAATATGCATCAACATAAATTAGCATGCTTTATAATCTATCGTGTCCAGTCAATACATATGTTTGCTGACAAGTAAAACTTTCAATTTCAATTGTGTTAAATACAGAGTTCATGGTTTGTTTATAGAAATATATGTGTGTAAGAACGTCAGTCAAGGTTGGAGCTGCCTCACATCTCTGCAGGCTTTTATCCCTTCATCCCTACTTGTGTTCTTGATCTTACTTTTCATGATGTTGTTCCCAGTGTCCTCTTTAGGGTCTCAGCATTCATCAATCTTTTTTATGTTATTATTCCTTTCTAATAGGCTTTCTAAATGTTTCCAATAGCTCTCTTTCCTGTGCCTTTGTCTAAAGTGCCTCTTATATAGCTAATTGATGAACAAGAAAGATAGTTGCCTCCTACTGGCAAAATGGTACATAGCTCTAGAAATTTTGCTAATACTTTAATGATTAATGATGTTTTTAATGTATCTTTCATGAAAACCTTTAAATGCTTTTAAAACACAATAGCTGGCTTTTAAAACATGTTTTACATGTGTAAAATGAAGCACCTTGTTCCTCTATAAAAAACACCAAAGTTACATTGTAATTTTTTTTAACACAGTTATCACATTAGAATATGGAAATAAATTTTTTTCCATCAGTCTCACCTTCTCACTCCTTTCCATCATTAAGCCTTTGTATAATTCCAGAATGCAGTTCTTTTAAAGGGTTTGGGGCTTAATCCCACATTCTCAAGAATTCATTAGTGTACTACTTACAAGGAGTAGATTCACATTGACCGAGTCTGATGGTTTATACCATATTTAAAACGTACACATTTACAATGAGAAATAATCACGTAAAGAGGATGATCTATACCCTTAAGAACAGCATGTTTATATCCCTATGACACATCTAAAATGTTGTCTAGGAAATATGTAAACAATGCATAATGTTCTAAGTATATCCTCGCATGCCTCTTACTGAAGGAGGTCTTGCAGTGCCAATATTAGCCTATCTGCCAACAGTAACATATAAGAACAAGATTTGATTGCTAGACAATCTCCTGATGCCATTTTTGATTTTCAGTTTGTTCGTCTGTTAGTTTGTAATTTTGTTCTGTGTACTAGTACCTTCATGTAATAGTACTAGTTGGAATTTGGGGCACATAATTTTTGAAAAGCAAAAATAAAAAGACCAAGAAAAAGAATAAAAATCAGGCTTCTTCTCACAGAACAAATTCAATGTGGGAAAGAAATACAGTTAGAAAAACAGAAGTGTTTTTAGATTGACAATTAGTAGAGTTTGGATGGAATTTCTTGGCATAAATGTATAGTAGGCAAGAAGAGAAAGAAAGGCTGAGACCAGAACAAGAAAGGCCTTGAAATATGTAAATCCTATGCATAATAATTTCCAGGGTCCTTAGAGTAGGTAGAATTTTTAAATGACCCTATGATGCCCTCCCCCTGGTATAACACACCTCCGACTTGTTATTGAAACCAACATTAAAATCTAAGTGCTGCTGTGAAGGGATTTTTGTAGATGCAGTTAAGGTCTCAAAACAACTGCCCTTAAGATGGCTGATTATCTTTGATGGGCTTACCTTAATTAGGTGAGCTCTTGGAAGAGACTGGGATCTTCTAGAAATCAGAGATTTGAAGCATAAGAAAGATTTGAGGCCTGGGAAGTGTCCTGTTGGCAGTTTTGATGAATGAGGGAGCCACATGGCAAGGAATGTGGGGAGCCTGAAGGACTTAGAATAGCCCACAACTGGCATCCAACAAGGAAACAGGCATCTCAGTCCTGCGCTGCACAGAAATGCTTTTTCCACATCCACACGAGCTTGGTAGAAGATTCCAAGCTGTAGGTGAGGACACATCCAGTGACACCTTACTTTCTCTTAATTTGAGCTTATAAGACCTATAGCAGAAAACCATGCCTGGACTCCTGACCTGCAGAACTATGAGATGATAAATAGTTGATGTTTAAAGCTGCTTAGTTTGTGCTAATTTGCTAACAGCAATATAAAATGAATATAGCCCAATATACAGCAGCCTTACCTCCATCTTTCTTCTCTTCTTTTGTATTATTATATAAGATAATCACATGTATAATTGACATACAAAGGACTGCACATATTAACGTGAACAATTTGGTGAGCTTAGACACCTGCAAACTTCCATGGTAACATCAATGGAACAGACATTGTTCCACCTCCCAAATTGTCCTTGTGTCTCTTTGTTTGAGTTTGTTTGTTTTTGATTTTTTTTTTTAGTTTTGTTCTGGATGCCACAACTTACACAGCTGGCCCTATGTATATGCTCTGCAAAGTATCACCTGTTTTGTTGATGCCCCTTAATATTTTACTGCTCCTGGATGGTGATTCCTCTGTAACTTTTTCTATGTCAAGACCTACCTGATTTCTAATGTAATGATGATTTAGAGTTAAAATATAACCTACCTAACTAATAAGGATTACTCAGCAGAACATCTTAGAACATGAGGAACTAATTGTGTATTGCTATTACTAAAAGTAGGTAGGTTTTCCCACAAGTCCTAAAAAAATAGTAATAGTCACATTAATTTTTGGATGACAAAAATGAGGCCCAAAAAGTTAAGTCAGACATTAACCTAGGGTCTGACCAACCAGTAACAATTTTTTTAAATGCAAGGAACCAACTGAGAAAATTATAATGCAAAACACTAAAATCTAATATTCTATAAATATTATAACAAGTAAGAATTTAATCGATGTTAGAATAAACAAAATATTTCCTAACCATGGTAATAATCAGTCTGAGAAAGCTCTGCTTTAATGTTGATAAAAGTGTGTCCTCAGAGGAAGGATTCTAAGATATTTTCCAAAGAAGCTATCGTATAAATATATATCATCATTGCACCTGGGAAAATATTATAGCCAACCAATATCTCAACCCTGGGTCACACTTGTATGTTTCTTCCCACTGCTTCTAAATTCAAGGCTATCATAAAAATTTAGTTTTCACACTTGTAGATTTAAGTTTTGGAATTTCTCACTTACGTCTCATAGTCTTAAGACTCCCTTCAACATAACTCCTGCCTCGCATAGGGAATTTATCAGTTCACATTGGCTATCTTAGATTTGTGAATTTTCCCTCCTTTTAGTGATGTTCAGCATTATGTTTTCTGATTCATCTTTATAATTTTGCATCAGCCCAAATCCAGAACTGAGAAACAGAAGTATTATAGACTTATTATGCACTTAACTAAATGCCAACTTGGCATGAGGCAGCTAACTGGTTTCTGTTACACCACTATAGCCAAAACATACTCCTTGCCTGATTTCTGTTTTTCATATATAGTCTGCTTATTTATATGTGGGCCACTGGTTTTAAGAAACATTTTATTTCAATAAATATTTCTTATCCATCTATTATGAGGAAGGCACTTTGGTGGGTGATAAAAAATCATATAACGAAGAGCAGATGATTCTGTGCATCAGGAATCTTATGGTCTTTCCAGACTACATTGGACACACCTATTTTGACAGAGTTATGCTCACTTCCAATATTTATTCTGTCCTGATTAGAGCAATGAGCAAAAAGTATACAAGGCAGAGCCAGTACTTGGCCAAAAGAAAATAAGGTTAACTTTGTCTTGTAACCTCCCTACCCTCAAGTCCTGGTATCACCTATCTCTGATTTCCTGGGATAGTCACAGTTTCTGTTCTCATTGTCTTTCTGTTTCAAATCTGAAGGTGGGATTTCTCTGTCTATATATTTTATCATAGATGTTGTTTTCTAGGGGGCTTCCTGCCACTTAGCCCTACCTAAAGCTCAAATTTCACAGAGAGCAGAGATCCACAGACAGCAGGAAGAACTGAGAGCAGGCAGTCATGGCAATCAATAAGACGGTGACTGCTTTTCAAGAATGGTCCTGCGATGCAATTCTGACCAATGAGCTTATAGAAGAAATAGGCTCTCAGGGCTCCTCAAATATTGTTTTACTTTTAATAAAAAATGAAAAGACATTTGATTCCCTTTTTCTGTCTCTGGATATTGTCATCAACATGTAACAGTTGGATCAAAAAATAACAATATGTTAAGTCATCCACCAAGAATGGCAAAGAAACAAGGTTGAAGGACTTAATGCTGCCATTTGTCTGATGAAAAAGCCAAATCTTGAAGCACCTTACCTGTGGGCTTTGTTAGGTGAATTAATAAATACACTTATAGGTCAAGTCAATTCTAGTGGAGTTCCCAATAGCTGCAGCCATAGGCCTCTCAAACTGATAGGGTCAGGATACTTTTATATTAGGATCCTCTGATTTTCAGTCTAGTGCTTTATAAAATTTAGATCATTCCATGACTGGGAAAACACACGTATTCACATTAATGTTGAAAACTGAGATTGTATTACTCCAAAGAAAACTCTTTTGAGACTTACAAGTTTTAAATTATAAAGAGATTTGTGAGAAGGACACAGACGTATTAGAAATTATCTTTATAATACAGAAGCAGAGAATATAGTTGAAATGAAAATGCTAGGATCTAGTGTTATGCTTTATATCAGTAAAGCCTCAAGTACATGGAACACATTATAAATGATAACATTCAAAGGAAGTAAGGTTCATTGGTGGGAACTGAGAGTAATAAGGGGAAGTTTCATGAGAAAAGTGTAGTTCAGGCTGGATGTTAAAAGATGCACTGAGAAGATGCTGTAGAAAGTGGTTGAGGTGTTCTAGAAATGGCAGTGTGGTCTGTTTCTGAGACAGTGAGAGTGGCCTGACTGGAACAGAACTTTCATACTGACTTGTAGATTTAACATTTTTGCTTCTGAACAATGTTCCAGTCAAAACGCTAAGTGTTTTCCTAATGGTTTAAAAAAAATCTGAATAAATAGAGTAAGACTATAGAAAAAAGAAGTTTAGAAAAAAGCTATAAGAATATAAATTTAGTGTAGGAAAGAGATTTCATGATGAATTTGGTGCATAAAAAGATTGTGACATGGTGATGTGCAAGGGTATGTGAAGAAGAGATGGTCTAGAGTCAAGAAGACAAAACACCTCTCACAAAACACATTAGAACACAGAGCACACTAGATGTATTTGTCCCAAAGCCCAGAGCATTAGTTTTCCCATGTAGACAAGTTCCTGAAACACAGTTGGGCTAAAAAGCCTTCAAAGCACATGTGGGATATCTAGGAAAAAAGAGATGTTTACTTTAATAGCGCATTTACATTCATACTTTTAATTGACATGCTGTGACCTCATTTACTTTGAGATTATGAAGCTGGCAAACATTTCTTTCCATGTTGCTGAATCTCTGATGATTTATCTACATTGACCAGATAGTTTGAATTAAATAATCATGGACATCCTTGTTTTTTCCTAACTTTAATCATGCTGTTTCTAGGATTTCATCAAGTATGGTGCTCAACATCTGTTTGATTTTCCAAATTGTATGTTCATACAAAGCAAATAAATTCAGTATGCAACTCTACTGTAGAACATTAGAATTGCAAACTAAATATGAGGTAGTGAATAGTCAACCTGATAACATTTTCTGCTTGCGTAGAGGCACATTCCTACTCTGCCCTTTACGCATTGTGAGCAACACAGAAGTGAGTGGGATCACATACTGGTACAGACTGATGTCTACTCATGATCCTGGTAGGTAAAAGTGAAGACAGTAGGATGTACAGGGTTTTCAACCTGGAAAAAATAAAATATTGAGGGTTGAAGAAAAAAGGAGTCTGTCCAGAAAGCAGAGAGAGAACGAAGATTTCAAGATGGGAAAGCAGGGTTTTGAACACAGCACTCCCATTAGGAGATCACTTTGCAAGTTTTATTTATATATACCTCCACATCACATTTGGTTGCAGGCTAGAAAATAAATGGTGATATTTAGAAACTAACTTTTAGCAGCCAATTTGAAATACTTTTCAAAGATATTTCCCCCCAAATTGTAATTATGTTAAGATAAATTCCAAATTTCAGGAAAGTCTGTTGAATATATGGCACTCTTATACTGGTGAACTGTGGTTGATAATTCAGTTTAGGGACAGAAAAGTTTGGCTTTGTCTTTAATCACCTGACTATTCAGATCAGAGCAGTGGATCTAGCATAATTTTTTTTTCATTTATTTTCTTTTTATTATTGAATTATAGTCAATTACAATGTGTTGATTTCTGGTGTACAGCATAATGTCCCAGTCATGCATATATATACATACATTCATTTTCATATTCTTTTTCATTTAAGATTGTTACAAGATATTGAATGTAGTTCCCTGTGTTATATACAATTTGTTATATATATATATAAATAAATTATATATATATATATAGTGGTTAGTATTTTCTCAAACTCCCAAATTTATCCCTTCCCACCCTCTTTTCTCCAGGATTAAGGGAAGATGGGAGTGTTAGAATTCCAGATGAGATTAATAAGGAGTCACAGGGAAATGAGACAAACTTCTGTCCTTATAGGAATTGTACTTGACACTTAAAAGACACACTCTGGTGGTCTGGATTGGGACCTAGAAACCAGGATATTAGGCAAGATTCAATTTATGATTAGGTTATTTTGGGAAAATCTGAAATACAGAATGTTTTCCATTTAAAATTACACAAACAAGTAAATTACAACTGTTTTCATTTTCATTTGTGTGTATGACAAGTATTACAGTACAAGAGTATTGCCATGTGGACACTTTTCTGAAATCTGCATTTATTTGAGTTACCAAAAACATTAAAACTTCACTTTATCTTTACCACAGCAAGTTTAATATTGAGAAACCACTTTCACAATTAACTTGATCTGCAGGAAATTTCTAGAACTCATTTCAATAAGAAAGAGTTACTTGCTGTCTTAGTCCATTTTGACTGCTGTAACTGAATAAAATTGACTGGGTAGCTTTTAAACAGCAGAAATTTATTCTTCACAGCTCTGAAGCCTGGGGAGTCCAAAATCAAAGGACTGGAAAATCTGGAGTCTGGCGAGAGCCTGCTTCCTGTTTCAGAGATGGTCATCCTCTCCCTATACCTTCACATGGTAGAAAATGAGAAAGGGAACTCTGTGGGGTCTCCTTATGTGGGCATTAATCCCAGTCATGAGGGCTCCAACTTCATGACATAATCACCCCCTAAAGGTCCCACCTCCAAATATCATCACATTAAGGGTTAGAATTTCAACACATGAATTTGCAGGTTGTGAGGGAAGATACATTCAATCTATAGCACCTACCATTTACAAAAGCATATAAACTACAAACCGTGAGTAATATCCAAATATGTAATATAAGACAATTACAGTTCTCCATTATGTGATTTTATTTTCAGAGTGATTAAAATATATACTCCCCTATTTATGGTTTTATTTATAATAGAGCAGAGTTTTTCAGGAGCAAATACCTAAAACATTTTATTTCAATAATTATGAAGTCAAAAGGCAAATCCACTATCAAACTTGCACCTACATGATTCAAAACATTGTATTCAATTTTTAAAGTTACGTTTTAGCTTGGAAGTGAGTTCAGAAGAAGTAACTAGACTAAGGTAGATGTACTCTCAGCCTGAGTCATCAGAATTTTAGTCATTCAAAATAAAAAATGACTCAGGTCGGATAGTCCAAGAAACAGACACACATTGGAGTTTATTTGGCAGACTCTTCATTAAGGTCCTTGAAATCAGTGACTCCAGAGTGAAGGGCAAAAAAGCAATATTTTTTCAGAGAGAGAAGTCCTGACAGCCAACCTATGTCCATCTCTGGGGTCAGAATGATCTATCAGAGATCCTACTGGGGGCCAAAATAGCCAAGTCTCTATATAGTGCTTCTATCAGTCATTGAATATGAGCTATGTGGGAAGATTATGACTTGGAAAATCCAGAAGCCATAGCCGAAGCAATTCCTGAAGTTGCTGAGAGCTGAAGGCTATCTTCCAACAGCCCTGCCAGCATCACTTCCACCCCTTTTAATAGACTCTAAGGTACATCACAGTATCCATACTGTATATCCCTCGTACTGCTCGTACCCACTTCATATGCATTTTGGCAGCAGTTTTTCCAAGGTTTAGATGGTCCTCTGTTCATGAGGTAGGAGATTAGTAAGACAAATTAAAGTCCCCCTGATGTTTTGATATTGCAATAGATACTTGCCTTCTTTTTCTCTTAGCCTTCCTCAATCCTGCTCCTCCTTATCTTGCAGCATCTCCTGCACCAGTCTTATAGTATTGTCTGATGGCATGACACAGAGGCTTATGCCCGGGGGTCACCATGACCTTCTAAAGCAGGAGTTAATATATGTATTCATTTACCATCAGAATTGGGCAACAGTGTACCAAAAGACATCCAAGTGAGTTATCTGGGTGCCAAATACATTCCTCCATGAACACACTATGTAACAGCAGTTATACCTCATACTGATGATCAGGGTCAATTTTCAATGACAAATTGATTACTCTATTTTTTTTTTTTGCCTTCCTGCCCAAAGTAGCCAGGTGTCAAGCTGGCAGGTGTCAAGGTGGTCACAGGACAATGAGCCAAACTAAAAGGAACAACCAAGCTTTTATTCACTTGCTGCAATAATGTAATCAATAAATAAAATAAACTGTTCTCCCAGTGGTCCATTTTTCCCCATGGAATAGCACCAGATGGGAATTAGGCAGATCAGAGCAGATGAGGAAATTGTCTTACTAACAAGGAGTCCTGAAAAAAAAAAGGGCTCCTGACATATTTTTTGTAACTATAGGGGTCTGGAAGAGAACAGTATGAAGGCATAGATGTGCAAAAGTCCTGAGTCAGAGTGGAGGAAGTTGTCTTATTGAAGATCCCCTGATTAGGAGGTGAGTGAAAAGTATCTCAGCTGAGACTCCTGGATTAGGAGGCCCCCGAATGGAGGTGCCTGGGCTAAGAATGTGGACATGCATGTCTGGCCTGGGGAGGGAGGCTGAGTCCTTGACAGCAACTCCCTCCAGAAGACACCCTGCTGTGCACTAAGTCTGCTATGGGTAGGGCTTTTACCTGTGAGTGTGGCCAAGCAAAGCCTTTGTAATTTCCTGTACTTGGGTCTGAAAGGTCATATAGGATTTTGACCCGAAGCCCAAATCTTCAATAAAGAACACTAGTCTCAGAATTCAGTGGAACTCTTGCTGTGTCCCTTGGATGAACTGTTCCTCCCATTTGGACCCAAAGTTTCTAATCTCTCAGAACTCAGCTTTGCAAAGATGGGAAGTAAATAGTCCTCAAGGGATCACTGGGAATTATGATAATCTTGGTCTCTCCTTTTTCCATGTGGATGTCAGATCCATGAATTCCTCCTTGTAAATATATAGCACCTAATAAATACCTTTGCTTCAAGGTGGATACTGCATCCTGGAGGATGGTGCCTGACCCTCTGAAATATCACACTTGAATTGCTAGTTCAGCTATTCCATCAGCAGATCATTCCAACCTCCTACCAGTCCAACAGCTTCTAGGTCATGTGATATGACCAGCTGATCCCACAATCATGACTCATTCTTGCACATCTTTTTTATAAAACGGAGTATAATTATCACAAGTGATGTTTTGTGAAACTCTATGCCACTGGATCATAAGTTTTCTAATATTACTGCTGGTTGAAGCTCTGCAGGCAGAAAAGACAGACCCCATATCTAGCATATGTCTCTATTCCTGTCTGAATGAATCACTGGCCCTTTCAGGGTGGGATGGGACCCATGTCGTCAAACTTGACAAAGAAGCTTGTTTGTCTCTCAAGCGTCTGTGCCTCACTGAAGGCACATTTGCTTGTACATTTGCCATGGTGTTATGGAGGATCTAACATTGTCTTTAACACGTGGATCCTGAATCAAAACTATCCCAGGTCCAGAAACTAGGAGAGAGATTTTAACTTTTGAATAAGACAACTTCTCTTTGCCACCATCTCATCCATTTTTAAAATTTCTTCTATGGGTGTCTTTTGGATTCTTGGACCCACTTTCAAAGAATGTGTGTGTGTGTGTGTGTGCGTGTGTGTTTGTGTATGTGGAGGCTTCCCAACACCAACAAGCAATTCTCAAATGCCAGCAGGTTTTCCCAGAATTTGACTCAATTCTGACAATATCTACCTGAAAATAGAATTAGATTCCACAGGTAAAGGCCTCAGTCCCAATACTGCCCTCCACATCAGACACCAGTTGCAAGACCAGGTTGTTACCTGTACTTCAGACCTACTGGCTATAAATCAGAGGTTTTCTACCTCCTCAGGTTTGAGTAATTTGCTAGAATGGCTCACAGAATTCAGGAAAACTCATTTACGTACTAGATTATCAATTCATTTTTAAGAAGGATATTAAAGGATATAAGTCAACAGCCAGATAAAGAAATACTTTGGGTAAAGCATGAGGAAAGGGCACAGAGTTTCCACACCATCCCAGGCATGCTATTCTCCCCAGTCCACGTTCACCAATGTGGAAACACTCTGGTCCTTGTCTTTTTGAGTTTTTATGGAAGCTTCATTACATAGACACATTTTCAATCACACCCTGGACCTCTAGAGGGGTAAGAGGGGCTGGTTGAATCAACCATTGGTAATTGATTCAACCAGCCCCTCTTACCCCTCTAGAGGTCCAGGGTGTGATTGAAAATGTCAACCTTTTAATCACAGAGTTTGTTCTCCCAGCAACCAGTCCCCATTCTTGGGTAGAATCAAAAGTCATGTTTTCTGAAGCATTTTCAGGAACTAAGGATAAGAAACCAAATAGTCTCCCTTTGCTCTTATAGCTCAGGGATTTCTGAGGGTTTGGGGAGCCATGAGCCAGGAATCGTGGATGCAGACCAAATACATATATAGAAGAAATGTATATTTTATCATCTGAACAACCAAATACATTTTCTTAAAAGTCACAACATCACAGGGTACAAGTTGAGTAACACCATTCTTGGGTGGTCACTTACTTTACCCATCACTTTTTCCATACTTTTAAGAGTTAACTCAGCAGATTCCACATCATCTCCTGAGATCCTTACCAGTGTCTTAAATCTTACATCTTGAGCAAGTACTACCAAATCAATCAACTCTCATTTATTTCTTCTAATGTTCTAGCCTATATGATTAAGCACTCAAAAATTTAAGTCCACCCATGATGTCATGATCTGCATTAAATTCTCTGTGTTAAAAATATTAGAAACTCATGACCTAAAATACCAGTATGTTGAGTACTAAAAAGAAGATAATACATTTATATATTTACATTTGAGCCAATTCGAATGTAAAGTTATTCCTTTATATTTTTATGAATATTTTTAATTTCATGCACATTCCCTTAGCTGCTCTGCACTAAAGTATAATATCACCTATACGTTAGCAACGGTGACTGTAACTTAAGTTTATCAAGTGAGAAAGTCTAGATAACTAAATATTATTTTATAAAATAGGCCAAGTTATTTCTTTACTATTTTATTGCCCCAAGTGACCCTTTTGGCCCAGACAAGACATAACTGTGATCTCTTCCACGCAACTGTATCCTGCTAAGTGTATGGAAATTCTCCTAGAATGCTGAAAGAGCCTCTGTGCTATTGGCAACAATTCTCCAAGCCCAATCTTGTGACAGTTGTCCCAGATGACTTTCTCAAGGATGTCTGTATAACAAACATCATTGGAAGATGAATATAGTACCTTCCTCAGAGCCCTAGGGCAGATCTGCTTACTGTTCAGGATTATAATGTGTCCTTCTGAGGAGAAAGTTTGGGCAGGCTTTCTAAATGTCCCTGGCATTTCATCCGCTGAGACGAAGATCCACTGTTGGGAAGCACCCACCACAGCCTGCTTCTGCATTGCTCTCATGGGACTTCAGCCATGTTTTTTATGCCATATAACAAATTATCACAAACCTAGCAGCTTAAAACAACTTACAGTTTTTTTTTTTTTTAGCACTCTCCATGGATCAGGGGTGCAGGACCAGCTTTGCCTGGTCCTGTGCTCAGGGTCTCACAAAGGTACAATTAAGGTATCAGTCAGGATGCTTGGTCATCCAGAGACTCGACAGAGGGAGAATCTGCCTTGGAGCTTGTTCAGATGGTTGGCAGTTACTTGTGGTTGTATGACTGTGGACGTTAGGTTTTCCTTGCTGTTGTCTAGAGGCTGCCCACAGTTCTTACAGATCTCCTGCAGTTCACTGACAAGTGGGTTCTCCAACATAGAGGTTTACTTCATCAAGCCCACAAACTGGATTAGTCTCCAGCTCCAACCTGCTAAAATGAAGTCTTATGTCTTGATGTAATACAATCAACATAATCATAGGGTGGCATGTTATCACCTTTGCCATACAATGTAACTTAATCGTTAAAGGGCCAACCAATCATTTTCACTGTATTCTATTGGTTAAAAGCAAGACATAGATCCTTCTCACACTCAAGGAGGAGAGGGATTACCCAAAAGCATGAATGTCAGAAGATGGGTGACCTTGGGGTCTGTCCATCACAGAGCACTAGGGGAACCAAAGCAAAAATATGTTGCCTATTGACTTAGGAGCAATAAAGCCCTCTGTCTCCAATCAAGTCCACCATGTCTCCTGCTAACATCTAGGTACCTGTTGCAAGACAATCTTTTTAGCTCACGACTATGATAAAATCTCAGACTCATTACAGTTCTTAGCTCTTTTTTTCTCCTAACCTTGTCCTGGATATATTCAAATGCTAATGAGAGTATAGGGTAATATTCTTGGCCCATTTCCCCCTTAGTGGTAGAGGATTACCCAGAGATGATTTTCATGTAACTACATAGCATCCCCATCATTACTACAGACACCAGAAATTTTATATTTCTAAGGACAGGTACAGTTGAAAGCTGGTACTTCACATCTTAATATTTACCTATGTAAGGGTTCTTTAATCTATGGCTTTAATGTTTAAACCAATTCACCTGAAGTACAGTTACATTATCAGTTTACTTAATTTGAATCTTTTTAGACCCCTAGAGTACAACCAAAATGACTGTGGGAAAGGTAATATACCAGAACTCAGTCATGAAATTTATGGTCAGTGAACTGAATGGAACATAATTGTTCCTTACTAAACTTGACAGATTCTCATATCATTTTTTTTTAAGTTTAACAATGTATAATGTCTTACTAGAACCAATAAATACACCATCAGGGTGGTTTTGAAATGCCGATTGCTTTAAAACTTGTGCTAAAATGGCTTATTTTTCCACAGACTACTTAGCAATATGAGTTCAAAGATCACCAGTTGAATAGCCCATAAAAGGTCCATTATGTCATTTTATACGCATCTGGCTGCCAAGTACTCAAGACCATAATAAGAAATTAAATAGTTCAAAGAAGATAAAATTGTGAAAGTTAAGTGGCGAGACAATGCAATGCTCTACTGATAAAGAAGTTATTTCAACAGTTTATAAAGTGTTAATGGCTCTTTTGCAGCTTAGCTTGAGCATAGTCCTGTCTTGTTGTCAAAGCAATACATTGTGTAGCTCAAACAGGTATTTTCTGTCTCTATGATTTGAAGGACTTTCATCCCTCTTTTCTAAATTCCTCCTTCCATAAGTATTCCAGACTTTAACAATAGTAGCCATTCATTGCCATTGTATTAAATAAAGAAAACAAAAGCTTCCTCCTTCATGCTATAGGAAAGCTGTTGCTGGACCCGGGGTAAAAATAAAATCTGTCCTTACTTTTCTTCAACTGCTGTGAGTCTCCAGAAGAACACATGAGGACTGTATCTGATTCTGAGGTTTTCTTTTTCTTTTCAACACCTCTCCAGGCATTCATTTTAAACTCCGAGAAAAGAACAAATGCTTCTCCATTTTTTATGAATGATGCAAAATCATTGGTTTCCTGGCCACCTGTTTCAGTCCCACTACAAATCATCAGCGTCATCTTTTCAACTCTGAATCTTCCATGGCTTCCCATCATCTGTTTGTCAATGTTTTCTATGTTTTAGAGTTATATCCCCTAGTGAAGTTGTGAGAAATACAGAATTTCAAGTCCACACCCATAGCGGCTAAGTCATAATTCTGCAGGCTTTTTGCACACATCCTAGTGTATAAATTTTTTTGGTGGGGGAAAGTAATTAGGTTTATTTATTTTTTTAATGGTGGTGCTGGAGATTGAGCCTAGGACCTCATGCCTGCTGAGCGTGTGCTTGACTGCTGAGCTATAACCACCTCCATCTAGTGTGTGATTTTATTAAAAACATATTACTACTAAAGCAGTTGTGTTTTGATAAATATTTAGCAACCAACACTCCAGGGAAAAAAAGAAAGACAGAAGAAGAAAAAAAGGAAGAAAAGAAGAAAGGAAGGAAGGAAGGAAGGAAAGAAAGAAAGAAAGAAAGAAAGAAAGAAAGAAAGAAAGAAAGAAAGAAAGAAAGAAAGAAAGAAAGAAAGAAAGAAAGAAAGAAAGAAAGAAAGGAAGGAAGGAAGAAAGGAAGAAAGAAAGAAAGAAAGAAAGAAAGAAAGAAAGAAAGAAAGAAAGAAAGAAAGAAAGGAAGGAAGGAAGGAAGGAAGGAAGGAAGGAAGGAAGAAAGAAAGAAAGAAAGAAAGAAAGAAAGAAAGAAAGAAAGAAAGAAAGAAAGAAAGAAAGAAAGAAAGAAAGAGTGAGACACCATTGGAAATTTGCCAGTTATCATCATGTTAATACTCCCAACATGGCCAATATCAAGCTACCAAAGTGATGTCCTTGGAATCAAGATGGGGATAAGATGCACATGATTAGCTATTGTGAGACAGTAGGGATCAGCTTCAGTACCACAACGTCAAGGTGATTCTACTTCTAGTAAACTGTTTACACTGGTATATTATTTACTGCTAGTATCGATGCTTTATTTGCTCCCTCTCTCTGGAATTCAGAACTTCTCTTTCTTTCTGCCTGATCATTTCCTAGGGCTACTAATAATCCATCTGGGAAGCTAATGTCCAAGCAGCAATCCCAGATGCTTTCATAGTTAGATGTAAATATTTTTTTCATAGTACTCATTATATTTAAGTGCAATTATCTGTTTAAATGTCTAATTTGACCCTCAACCAAGTCATCAGGAACTATATCTCATTTATTTTGGTATCACTAAAGTGTAACAAAATGTAGGAACTAAATTTTTTTTGTAAAACTCATAATTCACCATAATGAATTAGAGACACCAATATTCAACATTGATTTATCATTGACTTAATATTGAGACATTTGAAATGCATCATAGAGAAGTTGAGATAGAGACATAAGAAGGTGATTAATGAATTTTAAAGAGATGGGTAATTGGAAAAATATATATATAATTAGAAGAAATATAAGCAGTGCCTTGCTCAGAGAAATCAACTGGTAAATTTTTGAAGTGGAAAAAAATCACTGGCAGGTTTTATAAACAGCATGATTGTATTTTATTCCTACTAATCACATTTATAATTACACCAGCCAGAATAATGAAGGTAATCAAATTTCAGGCTTTAATGCATAAGTCTGAGATCAAGAATATGGTATTAACCTCTTACGTAATTTTCTTCAAAGCTACAGGAGCTAGTCAATACTAAAATCTAAATATAAACCTGAACAGAGTATTAAAAAAAATCACTGAATACATTTTTACAGTAAAGTTATACAAAGTATTCATGTTTTAAGCTTTTATAACTTATTAACTCACAAACTTATATTTTCCCAGAGAATGCAGTATTGTATACGTTTCCCATCTTTAAATTCAAACTTCAGATCAGACAGACTAACTCATTGGGTTCTTCTGATACTTTTTATGTCTCTGGGAACAACTTCATAAAGCAACAGCTTTAGTTTTCTCAGTTCACAGGAGCAACGACTTGGTTATCCTGGTCACCCACAATAGGAAAGAAGAATATACAGAGGAATGAAATATGTTTTAAACATACTTTCAATTTTCAAATGACACCAACACAGAGGAAAAGTTGAGGATAAGCTGAGTGAAATGAGAAAGCCACTTTTGAGAATAAAAATGTATATTACTTTACATTAATGTTTTTTATCTCTATTTTTATGGTTTCTGATGTGGATTATAAGATTCAGAGATCATAAAATGAGAGAGTTGGGGAAATTATCATTCAAATCCTTCATTTTAGTGATAAAGAAGGTAAAATTCAAAAGGATTTTATTTATTTATTTTTGGTGGGGACAGGGGACTCACCACACTTTCATTGCCAGTACTCAGAGGGAAAAATAAAAGCTTTGAGTTGCTATTTCTGTTTTCTGTTTGTTTGTTTCTTGGCTCACCTAGTTTTCTTCTATCTTTTCTTTTTCCTCTTAATGAGAACAGATTTTTCTCCAATAAATATCCTTTTACTTTCTTTGAAGCAAAATTAAATCCCTGCTTAGGTTTTCTGACATTCTTTAAACTGGGATTTGAATTCTGTCTACACTGTTGGTGGCAATGTAACTTGAATCAGCCACTGTAGAAAACAGTATGGCGATTCCTTAAAAAAACTAAAAATAGAGTTGCCATATCATCCAGCAATCCCAGTTGGACATATATCCAGAGGAAACTATAATTCAAAAAGGTACATGCACCTCAATATTCATAGTAGCACTATTTACAATAGCCAAGATATGGTAGCTACATAAATGTTCATTGACAGAAGGTTGGATAAAGAAGTTGGATACACTCATACATATTTACATACACACACACACACACACACACACACACACACACTGGAAAACTATCAGCCATAAAAAAGAATGAAATAATGCCATTTGCAGAAACCTGGATGGACCTAGGAATTATCATGCTAAGTGAAGTAAATCAGACAAAGACGAGTATCATATGATATTATTATATGTGGAATCTTATAAAAATGGCACAAGTGAACTTATTTACAAAGCAGAGATAGACTCACATACATAGAAAACAAATGTAAATTTACATAAGGTTACCAGTAGGGGATGAAGGGGAGGAATAAATTTGGATTTGGGATTTACAGATACTAATTACTATGTATAAAATAGATAAACAACAAGGTCCTACTATACAGCACCAGGACTATATTCAATACCTTGTAATAACCCATAATGATAAAAAAATATGGGAAACAATATATAGGTATGCATAACAGAATCAATATGCTGTACACCAGAAACTAACACAATATCGGAAAGCAACTATACCTCAATAACAATACTTTTTCTTTAACATAATTCATGACTCATTGAGTTTTCTTCTCATCAGTTCAGAATTATTCAATTTCAGAGTAAGAGGAGCAGCATTTATATTTCCAAAGAGCACAGAGCTAAACCCTCTACCGACTTCTGTAACTTGGTCTGTCAGGACCCTTCCTGCCACGATACACCCACAGTCCAAAGAGTGTCCCTCAAGAACAGATTCTTCTACTTTGTATGGGCAGTTTCCCCATAAATACTAATGTCTTGTCCCTAGATGAGGTTTCAGGTGCAAGGCCAAGATCATGTATCCAGATTCACACACCAAGCTTATGTTATATCCAGCGTGAAATCCATGTTTCCTTGGGCCAATTTAATTCTCTATTATCTTACAGTGTCTCACTGCTTATCTTATTATCAGTTAGGAATTTTAAAAAATTAGTGTCTTTCAACAATTAAGTTTGTGACTTGCTCAATTCACTTTATCTCTGCAAGTCTTGTTGTTCATATTTGCAAAATGAAGGAACAGGCCTTTCAGCTGTCATCTTTTCTATTTTTATGACTCCTTTTTATTAATCACCAAAAACTTAAAAACAGTTTTAAATTAAAGCATTTGGAAGCATATATAAAGGACAGAAATGAGACATTGCAACTGTTTTCTGGTCTCTTATGGATTGCAAATCCTGAGTTGTGGAGGACTTAAAAATGTTCTTTCTGAAAGTTAAGATACTGGATGGCATATTGTGACAGACTGAATAAATGCTTTCCAAACCTACTTTCTTTTCCTACAGGACACATAAGTAGAATTCATATCCCAGCTTCCTTTGAATTCAGATATGACTATGCACCAATAGCATATGACCAGAAAGAAATGGGTCAGTTCATATCGGACCATCAATCCTTCCCAACATGGTTCTCTACACTTTTCCTCTCATGTACAGAACTACAGTCCTATAGGGGAGGAGGGTCAGAAACAAAAACAAAACAGCAAGAAAGAAGTAATCAAAATAACAACACAGAAGGATAAATATACGTAGGAACATTGACTACCTGCTTTGGCTTCACATAAGTAAGAAATAAATACTCAATTTTGTTAGAGCACTGAGATTTCTGGGATTTTCTGTTAAAGAAGTGACCACTGAGGACATGATCTTATCCAGTACTTTAGGGTTCTTAAAATTCTATGTTTCTAACATTCTAATTTGTCAAACCATATGTCTGCAATAAACATATAATCTATGTTAAAATGGCACTAAGGCAAACTTTCTGTGTGTGTGTGTGTATATATATATATATGTAATTACACTTAATTCTAAATTAATATTGCTCAAAAATCTTGTTAATTTATCATTGTAATTGAAATTCCTTTTGAAGTTGTCAAAGAATTTAGACAGTTTAATTAATTACAATTTTTCTTCTTCCTTCAGGAAAGTTATGTATTTCCTTTTGCCTCAGAATTGTCATTCACACTCTGAGAGATTACAAATCCCTGAAGGGAGTCTTAGAGAGGCTTATTTACTAATTTCAAATAGATTAAAATATGAATATGTTTAAGAAGTTCTAAAAAAATTTCTTTCCCATATCATGTTCCCATCTAGAAAAGATTAGCATATTTTGTTGTGATAAATATTCTGTTTTTAATCTATTGAATTTTCTATTAAATGAATACATACTGAAAAGTGAGAGTGTAAACATTTTGTCAATCACATTATGTATATAATATATAATATATAAATACATATTATTTTTTCTACTTCATTTTATAATAAAAGCAGCCCCCCTACAAAGCAAAAAAGAAAAAAAAATTTAGAAAACCAAGCCAAAGACCAAAAGGTGTTGAATCTAATAAAATTTTATAAAAATCATATGAATACTGTATGGATTAAATAATCAACTTTGCCAATAATATATTAGAATATTAACTTACAAGAGACAACCTAGCACACTAAAATAGTGCAGCATAGCAGTTAATAATATTTAAAAAAATAGTTTAAATAGCAGTCACCAAACTTATTTTAGAATATCCAAATAAATAAAATTATAATGGTGGTATAGGCACCTTTGAATTTTATATTTGTTTTCTTTCATATTAAAACAAGTGAGGTAGTGAGATTTCCAAAATGGTGGTTGTAGAAGCTTGGCAGGTATTATTCCCAGATAAGCAATCATTTACTGGTGAAGAGTATAATAAAACAATTGCTGAAATCTCTGTAACATGTCATGATGACATACAGGAAATGAATACATTTAATTCAAGAAAATCTAAGAAATTTCACTAAGAACATTGTGAGTCCATAGCATTTGAGCAAGGAGTCATTCCCATTCACCGCCCCAGGTCAGTATCACAGAAGCTCTGCTCTGATTAGTTTCAGTCACAGAGGTGGAGTTCCCTATTCTGCCAGCTTCCAGTCTAGGGCTACAGTTTCACTGCAGGTGAGGCTGATTAGCAGCATGTCTCACTCTACTCAGTTCCATGTGTCAAAAGTTAGTTTCCAAGAAAGTGAAAGTGAGAGTACAGAGGCTGACTTCTTACTTACCTCCATTGTAGGGCTGGTGAATTGCCAAGATTGAACCTAGTCCAGCCAAGCAATTAATCAAATAATCAAGAAAAATACAAGCAATAGTACCAGCACCAAGATCTGAGGCATGGAATAGGGTTAAATGTCCAGAGTTGCTACATTGTTTAATCAAACAACAGCAGAAAAAGACCTAGCAGTATGGTGAAATGTATTAATATCACCAGTTGCTAAAATGCTGTAAAGTGTTCATTTTTCAAAATAATGTATGAGATATGCAAAGGAACAGGAAAATGTGACTCATATACAGGAAAAAGAACAGATAATATTGTCTGCATCTCAGGGAAGCCCTAATGTTGGATTTAAGAGACAAAAACTGCAAAACAGATATTATAAATATAATCAAAATATAGAGAAAACTGTTTAAATCATTAAAGGAAGGTATGATGACAATTTCTCATCAAATAGAAAATAATAATTAGATAGAATTTTTGAAAAGAAACAAAATGGAAATTCTGGAGTTCAAAAGTACAAAAACTGACATTAAAAATTCACTGGAGATGCTCCACTGATTTAAACTGGCTGAGAAATAAATTTGTGAACTTGAGATAGATTGATAAAGATTACACATTGAAGAACAAAAAGAGAAGAAAATAAATAAAAATGAACACAGCTTCAGAGAAATGTGAAAACCTACTAGCATATCAAGATATTTGCAACAGAAATGCCAGACAAGAGAGAGCAAAAGGAGTAGAAAAAATATTTGAAGACATAATAGCTGAATTATTTTATAATTTGGTGAAAGGTATTAAATTACAACTCTCAGAGACTCAGCAAACTCTAAGTACAATAAATACAAAGAGATGTGCACCAAGACACATTATATAAAAATCTTGATAAGCAAAAACAAAAAGTCTTGAAAGTGCAAGATCAAACAACTTACCACTTACAATGGACCTTCCCCCAATATGATTATAAGTCTACTTCTCATTAAAAGAGTAGAACCCAGAAGGCAGTGGGTAAAACAATTAATGTTCCACCCTACACCTCCAAAGAAAAGCTGTCAAGCAAGAATGCTAAGCTATACCCAGGAAAAGTATGTTTCAAAAATGAGGATGAAATAAAGCCATTTCTAAAGGCAAAAACTGAGAGAATTCATTGCTAGCTTACTCATTTTCTAGTCAATACCGAAGGACATTTTTAGGCAGAAGTGTAGAAACCCTGGTAGAAATTTGAATCAACATGAAAAAACAAAGGCCACCAGTAAAGGTAATTATGTAATTATGGAATACCATATAAATGTGAATTATTTTATGTCACTTATTTTCTCTTAACCTATTTAAAAACAATTGTATAAAATCATGTATATATATATATATATATATATATATATATATATATATATATATATATATAAAACACATATATAATATATGTAACTGTATTGTTTGGCTTATAACATATAGAAATGTAATATATTTAGCACTAACAGCTTAAAGGAAGTGGGTGAAAATAAAGCTGTTTTAGAATAAGGAAATGCCACCATATGGTAACTAAATCCTTGGAAAGAAATGAACAGATACAGAAATGGAAAATAATAAGTTTAATATAACAAACACTATAAATATACACTTGATTCCCTTTTGTCTCTAAGCTTCTTTAAAGGATATAAAATTATAAAAACCTAAATAATGGGTTGGTTTGTAAAATATATAGATGTACTATGTATAATAATAATAACAAAAATGAGGGGGGATAGAGCTATGTAGGAGTAACATTTCTATATCTTGCTAGAATTATGTTAGTATAAGACTTAAGTAGATTCTGATCAATTAAGATATATGTGGTAAGCCCTACAACAATTACCAAATATGTAACTGAAAAAACTACAGTAAAAAAAATTAAAGAATTATAAGATTATATTAGAAAACTTTTATTTAATACAGAAGAAGCATTAAAGGAAGACTAGTAGAATAAATAAGATATGAGAAAAATGTTTTTAAAAAGTAAAATGACAAAAATCCAACTATATCAATAATAATAGTATATGGATTAAGCAATTTGACAAAAAAAAAACAGATTGTCAGATTGGGATTTAAAAAAAGGCCACAACTATATATATCCTTCAGGAAACATATTTTACATAAAAAGATATAATTAGATGGAAAGTAAGAGAATTTTTAAAAAGACCATGCAAACAGGAATCATAAGAAAGCTGAAGTGTCTATACTGATGTCAGACAAAATAGACTCTAAAAGAAAACATAGGGAGAACACACTTTAACATAAATCACAGCAATTTGGGGGGAGGATTTCTCTCCTAAGGCAAAGGAACCACAAAATATAAACAAATGGGTCTGAATAAATTTAAAACTTTTACACAGGAAAGGAAGCCATGGGCAAAACAAAAAGACAGACTACTGAACGAGAGGAAATATTTGCAAATGATACAACTGATAAGGGGTTAATATTCAAATTGCAAAAACAGCTCATACAACTCAATATCAGAAAAAAAAAAGAAAATGCAACTTGATTAAAAAATGGGTGGAAGACTTGAATAGACATTTTTCCAAAGAGGAAATGCAGAAGACCAATAGGCACATTAAAAGGAATTCAAGATTATTTATCATCAGAGAAATCAAATCAAAACCATATTAAGATATCACCTCACACCTGTCAGAATGGTTATCATCAAGACAAATACAAATAGCAAATGGTAGTTAGGATGTGGGGAAAGGGGAACCTTAGTACACTGTTGGTGGGAATGAAAATTGGTGCAGTCACTATGGAAAACAGTATGGAGGTTCCTCAAAAAACCAAAAAAGAACTACCATATGATTCAGTAATCTGAGTGTATTTCCAGACAAACAAAAACAAAAGAAAAAAGTCTAATTCTAAAAGATACATGGATGCCAGTGTTCATAGCAGAATTATTTACAATAGCCAAGACATGGAAGCAATCTAAGTGTCCATTAACACATAGATGGATAAAGAAGATGTGATATTATCTATCTACCTATCGATCGATCGATCTGTCTATCTATCATCTATCTGTCATCTATCTATTATCTATCAATCTATCTAATGAAATATTATTCTGTCATTAAAGAATAAAATTTTGTCATTTGCAAAAACATGGATGGACGTGGAGGGCATTATGCTTAGTGAAATAAGTCAGACAGAAAAAACAAATACTATATGTTTTTGCTTATATGTGGAATCTATAAAATAAAGCAAATGAATATAATAAAACAGAAATAGATTCACAGCTATAGCAAACTAGTGGTTACCAGTGGGGAGTAGAAATAGGGAAGGGGCAAGATAGGGTGTGGGATTAAGAGGTAGAAACCACTATGCATAAAATAAATAAGTTATAAGGATATATAGCAAATATGTTACAGTAACTTTAAAAAGAGTATAATCTATAAAAATACTGAATCCCTGTGTTCTACAGCTGAAACTAATATTGTAAATCAAGTATACTTCAATTTTTTTTAAAAAAAGAAGATAAAGTATAAATCTCTCTCTATCCCCTCCCTACTCCTACAAGTTAAATAGAGAATTTGACTTTTGTTAACAATAAATGCCAGGATATCTACACAGTAGGGATACAATAAATCTTAATAATTTTAATGATTACTGAGAATAACATTGACCAATATAACAACTTTTTTCATACTTATAACTGTTACACTGCTTATTTTAAAGTGTTTGAAAAATTGAATGAGAAGAATTTGCTTATGCCATATCTGAGAGAATAATAAAATGGATTACCACAGGTTTTACTCATTCCAGAAATTTAGAAGTATTTAGTTCCTTGCTGGTAAATGAGAGAGGAAAATGAAACATTATGTAGGAATATATTAAACATATTATAATTATAGTATGTTAGATTTTATTACTTTATCAATTAGGTATTCCCTTCTCTGTGAAACCCCTTGCTATGTGACCTCCAGTTCCTTCTGTGATAGGAATCTTTTCCACCCCATTGATATTATACTTTGGCCTATAAATTGATTTGGTCATCAAAATATGAGTAAAGTGAAAATTATACTTCAGAAATTACCAGTTTTTGCATAGTTTTATCCAAAGTACATATAATCCTAAATAAAGGTAGACACTTTAGTCTGTGCTGTGGTCTGAAGAAGACACAGGCAACCTGTATCTGACAAATTGTCATAGGTATTGAATTGTGTGTGTGTGTGTGTGTGTGTGTGTGTGTGTGTTTAACAGAAGAAAGAAGATTAGATTACCTGTTTTTTTGAAAATAATCATAAAAATGTTAAAAACAGTTTCTGATAAGTGAGAACAAACAAAGCCTCCTGACCATCTGTACTATATCTATCCCCTGAGATCTTTGATAGCAACAACATCTTACAAATGAAGACTTAGTTATTCCTAAGAAAAATAACTTCTTAATGATGCTGAGCTCTAAAACCTGAAATAAAAGTTGCAACAGAGATTTATGGTCACATATTTAAGCAACAGTGAAAGCAAGACTATTAACCATCTGAGCTTTCTATTGGGAAAAATTTACAGCAAAAAATAAAAAGACTTCCCTGAAGAGTCAGAGGAATACATAAGAAATAATGTGTGCAAAAAGAACTTGAAAATAGGAACACTGGTCAAGGTCTGAAATATGTGAAGTTAACAGCCCACATACTGAAGCTGGGGTTATATGCCAAGGAGGAAAACAAGGGTAGCTGTGAAACTCAGTCATTGTGGTTCATTTGTATGGCTGGCAGAATTTTAAGTCCTGCACCAAAACAATCATCAACAAACGTAGTCAATAAATTGCTAAAAATACTTCACAGGAAATCATTGTTAGGTCCCAGTTTAGTGCCCCAAATCTTTGGTGAATGATTTGTATTTAATAGTTGAGAGATATTTGTCCCATGGTGTTCTCTAATATGTTTCGAATAAACAGGTGGAGCTTGTTAGATCCTTAAAGAAACAAGGAAAGTCGAATCAAATATATACAGCTTTTTAGTTAAATCTGGAAATTTAACTAAAAATGTTATCAGAGAGTAGGTTTTTGTCTCATTACAGAAAGAATTCAGAGAAAAAATATGGAACTCAAGAAAGCAAAGTGAGGATTTATTAAGCAATAGTATGCTTTCAAGGGGAGAGTGGTCGGACTCAGGAGAGTAGCTGCCCTGAATTTCTTTGGCAAGCTGGTATATTGCATGGGATGTAAAATGAATGGGTGGAATATTCATTGGGGAAGGAGGTGTTTTGGGTTGTATTTCCTAAGTTTCATCTCAGCTCTACCTTCCTGAGGGGAGGCAGGATTTTTTGCCCTTATTTAGTCTTGATTGGAAGCATCATGACATCTGTGCCTGATGGGTACTTCTTATCTGCAAGGCTCATGTTATTGTAAAGAGAGCATAATAAGCAGAAGTTACCATTGGATGCCAGAGACTCCTGCCTTATCCCATATTTCTTTGTCTGCCTCCAGGGTGCTTGTCAACCCAAAATTTGTGATTTCTTATCAGTCCAGAGGTTCTTGCTTTTCTTTGTCTGCCCAAGGACCCCTGTTGTTCACCAACTGCAGATTTCCTACCATTTGACCCGTGGCTCCCTTTCTCTGCTCATATCTAGCTCTAACAAAAAGATACAATAAACATACTTCAAAGAAAAATAGATTTGCCTTCCATGTTAGTTTAAGTTCTGCAGTAACAAATTGTCACAATCTGGTGGTTTAGAAGAGCACAAACGTATTGTCTTACTGTTTTGTAGGTAAAAAGTCCAGTAAGGAACTTATTAAACTAAAATCAAGGTGTCAGCAAAGCTGCATTTCTTTCCAGAGGCTATAGGGGAGAATCCATTTCCTGCTCGTTGAGTTAACAGAATTCAGTTCTTTGTGTTATAAGCCCGAGAGCCATTTCAAGATTTTATAGGCTACCCACATTCCTTGGCTCATAGTCCCATTCCTCCACCTTCTAAGTCAGAAACAGCAAGTTAATTCTCTGTCAAGCTTTTCTTTCTTCAGTCTCTTTTCTCTAACCCCATTGGAAAGGTTGTTTATTTTTAAGAAATCAAGTGATAAACTGAGCCTTCTTGGATAATCCACAATAATCTTACAATCTTAAAGTCTATAACCTTAATTATATCTACAAATTCCATTTTGTCATGTAACATAATCTATTCACAGATTCAGGTGATTAGGACATGGGCATTCTTGGAGGCACATTATTCTGCCTACTACCTCTACTAAATGGCCAATCCAGCATTCATTAAAAAAAAAAAAAAAGAGAGAGAGTGAGAAAAGAAATGAATATAATTAAGACAACATTTAGGAATAGGAACTGACACTTGCTTACATCACAGGAAACCTGAAATACCCACATGACATTGTCAAGGTTTATGAAGTGAAGAACTCCTGGGTGGCAAAGACTGGAGACTGACAGATCCATCTCTACTTCTGCCCTACTCTTCCCATAGCTACCTACGAGACACAGGATCTAAAACCCAACAACCCAAGTTTCAAATGATAGTACTCAGAATTCTGTATTTTTAGCAGCTTCTATCTTGGTGTTTTTGTAAGTTTCATTTCTGGATCACCTACAATGGATAAACTAAAATTTCCAAAGTGATTCTTTTTCCTAGTTTTTTTTTCTTTTTTTTTTATGGAGGTACTGGGGGTTGAACAGAGGACCTCCTCATGCTAACCACACACTCTACCACTTAGCTATACCCACAATCCCTTTCAAAGTGATTCTTACTGACAAAATTTAAAAGTTGCTGATACAGGAAATAGAAGCACTTTTAGAAATCAGAGTTTGTTGACAAACTGTTAAAAGGCTTTGGGTAAAATAGATAAGGAGAGAGTAAAATGCTACAGAAGTTAGTTATACAGTTATGCTCACTAATTCCCTCTTTTTTGGTTCAATATTCGAAAAACAAAGAACAAACGATATCTTAACAAAGAACTCCCAACTATTTCTACTTGTCTTGAACCTATCAATGAATATTTCATTTCAAGAAATTAAGTAAACTGACCTAATATACACTAAGATATAGTCAGTTCTCTTAAAATTTTATCAATGGAGAGAAGTCTAATGATTAATAATAATTTTAATTTATTGTTTTAAATGAAAAAATCTATTATTTTGATATTCATTTGGAACAATTGCTAATTCTGTATGTGGACATCTAGTTGGAATGTAACACTTTTAATTTTTATGTTAATCTCATATTGATGCTTCTTATGCAAAATAAATAAAAAAATTTAAGGTGTCTGTGGAGGTAATTATTTCCATTCACATTATTTTAAATTAGGCCAAAATTGCCCTTTCATATTCCATATCTTTGTAGGGATGTTTTCAAATAATCTTTTATTTCCACTGATTTTTTTAATTACTAATGGTTATAACTAAAATCCCATTTTGGAAGCAATAGCAATATTTTACAACTCTCAGATGTCACAGGACTTTATTTTTCAAATGTAAGTTAAGACACCAAAGTGTGATGAATTATTAGGTTGTTTGCAAAAGCAACGTGAACTTACTTAGTTGCATGACAATTAGCTTTCTCATCTTTATTCCACCTTCCCAAACACACAAGGAACACTTTTAAGGACATTAAAAAAGCAGTAGCAAATTTTCAATATCATTTTTCTATGCTAATTGTAAAAAAAAATTAATTATTTCAGTTTTGCTGCAGAACCATCATAGAGAGATTCTAAACAGGTTGTTAATAAACAAATGCCTAACCTTGTAAAAAGTGTCAGAGTGATCTATATATACCTAGCCAGCAGGCTCAGGAAACCTGTGAAGAAAGCCACAAGCCTGGGCCTTCAGACACCCTGTAAATCACTCCAGCTTCATTCTCCAGACAATAATGGGACTGAAGTGAATGAGCGGTAGCAGAACTCTTGAAGGTTTGGGAAAGAAAGATACAAATAAAACTGCATAGCCTAACTCTGTCAGAGACACTATAAAACAATAAATTGAACACCATACCTGGAGCAAATAGCAAATATTGAAATTGTAGGTTTCTAGAGGCAGGATGGAGGAAAGAGACAATATAACCTGCAAACATTCTATCAACTGTCACCATTTTAAAACTTTGTAAATTTTTACAGGAAGTTTGTGAGGGTGGGTGATGTCACTCAAATACATTTGTACAATGTTAAATTTAATAAAGACTTGCTTTATAAATAAAGTATTTTTTTATTCAATGGAAAAATAAAATGTGTAAATCTCACCTGGTGACAAAACTGTTACCTCAATTTTCCATTCACAAGACACTGAAAACTGCATTGTTATCTTCTCTACTTTGGAAATGTTTTGATATATATGACAGGAAGCATAAATCTACAGAAATCAGGACACCATATGAAAACCAAGAATTCTGAAGAGAAAAAGAGATTGAGGCCAGAGGACCTCCACAGACCCAGGGAAATAATGAGTGGTTTCTGGAACCAAGTTCTCAGCGCAGAAAATTCAAGATCATAGATGCATATCAGTTTCCTAAGTTTTTAATCATCAACAAAGTGAACAGACTCCTTTGAGTTTGATGAACAAGAGATTTGGGTTTAATGATAGGCTTAATTAATAGGCACACCTCTTTGTTACTATATGTGTTATAAATCACTAGGTCAAATAATTAAAGGGTATACTTTTAGGCAGCATGAAAAAAAAAATACAGGACTCAGAAGACTCATGCTTTGATACTTGCCCCATTAGGTGAGAAAATTATTCTTCTCTCAGTGTCTGAGATTCCTACCTATAAATATAGATGACACTGTTCTGTCAACCTCATTTTAATGGACACTTTTGTTCTCCTACCCAGATCCTTTCAGATCCACTGTAGCATTTCAGTTTTCACTTCTAACTATGGTGTGCTTTTGCTTTTCCTTCCAACAACCTAGAGTTGCAACTCTTCAAAAAACAAACCTTGGTGTCTTTGAGCCCAAAGAGAGCCAAATTGCCTGGAAGTTACAGTCCATCACCCTGTATGCAAAATCCTAGCAGCCCTGAGATAAGAACTGATGGATGTAGTAATGTGAAACCCAGCTTACTGACCTTTGATTAAGACAGCCTCCAAGGCATAATTTTCCCACTAGAGTTTCCCTGATGTATCAGGCTGAACGCTGTGAGAATTTTCCTAAAATTTAACATCTCTTCCTTGACTACTTCTCTGTCTCTCTTATCCTTCCTCGACTTCTTCATTGTATTTGCCTACAAGCATTTCTTTAATAGATCATGTGTGCCAGAATCCTTGGGGAGTGCAACCTAAGACATTCACAATGCTGAGTTACAAAATGACTGTATTGTAACATAGAATCAGTTGGTATTAGATATGCCTCCCCAACTCTAGGACTCTATCTGTATTACATGTTTCAGAAAAGAAATAAAATGTATGACTTCATATTTTCTCTCTAAAAACTGAATAATGTAGTTTTACTTGTATTTACTTGTTTATTTCTATGGACTTTACTGAGTCCTCTACCACTTATAAGATATATGCAAGCTCTTAAAATTATGAAGTACAATACGGTTGTAAAGTATGCCTTTCCTTAGTAATATGTATTAAAGTTTCTTCAGTGCTTTTGGATAGTTCAAGCCATGAATAATAACACTGAATAATATTCTATTATCTGGCTGTACCACAGTTTATTTATCTATTCACCTATGGAAGGGCATCTTGGTTGCTTCCAAGTTTCTGGCAACTATACAAAGATGCTATAAATATCTATGTGCAGCTTTTTTGTGTGTAAAGGTAAGTTTTCAACTACTTTGAATAAATACTATTGAATGTCTAGTTTTCTAAGAAACCACCAAATTGTCTTCCAATGTGGCTCTACTATTTTGTGCTCCTATCAATCATGATTGAGGGTTCCTGTTGTTGCACATCTTCACCAGCATTTGACATTGTCAAATGTCATTGTCAGTGTTCCAGATATTGGTCATTTTAATAGGGGTGTAGTTGTTTTTCATTGTTGTTTTCAGTTTTATTTCCATGATGACATATGATGTGGAGCATCTTTTTATATGATTGTTTGCCAGATGTGTCTTCTTTGGTGAAGAATCTGCTAAGGTCTTTAGCCTATTTTTCAGTTGGGTTGTTTGTTTTCTTATTATTGAGTTTTAAATTTTTTAGTATATTTTGGATAACAGTCTTTTATTAAATATGTCTTTGGCAAATATTTTCTTCCAATCTGAGGCTTGTCTCTATTCTCTTGACACTGTATTTCACAGAGTAGAAGTTTTTAATTTTAATGAAATCTAGCTTATTAATTTCTTTCATAGATCATACTTTGGTGCTGTATCTTAAAAAAATCTTCTTCATGTCCACGGTTATCTAGATTTTCTCATATGTTGTCTTACAGAAGTTTTATAGTTTTGCACTTTACATTTAGATTTATGATCCATTTGAGCTAATTTTTATGGGTTAAAATGAACTGAAATAAAGAGCAATTTACATAAAAGTTAAAACACGCAAATAAAGTAGATGTTAGCTATCTTCTAATCCAGTCCATAGAACAAAATGTCTTTTGTATTAAAAACAAAAAAAATTTTAAATTAATTGGTTTTTATCTTTTAAGTGTAGACAAATTTTTTTTATTGATTTATGAGTGTTAAGCTCAGTAAGAATGGTTGGTTTTACAAAACAATAAGCTACATTCCTTTCCCTCAAAGAGATGGTAATCAATAAGACACTTAAATAATTCTGTTATACATTGACCAAAAATGGTTCATACTAAGGACTATAAGTTATTTAGAAAGAAGTAATTGATTATTCTTGGTGAGAAAACAAGTTTAGGGAAAGCTTTCTAGAAGTGGTAAAATGAGCACATATTTGATTAATGAGTAGTATTGAATCACCTGGAGGAGGGATAGAAATTCTTCCAGAAAGAGATAATACTGGCAAAAAAAAAAAAACTGAGAAACCTACAATGTATGTGGGAAAGGTTGCTATGTGGTTAAAAAATAAGAACATGAAGGAAGGTAGCAAAGATTTAGAAAGACAGATTACAAAAGTTGCATTTGATGTATTAAGGAGTTTGACTTTATTATTTTGGTAATTTGGAATCATTAACATATAATATTTAAAAACTTTATAGAATCAAGATACCTTACAAATGTTTGTAGACTAAAAGGAAGAAACCAATATTGTAGGTATAAGGAGGTAGGGTGGAGAAAAAAGTATCAGTGGCTTGCCCCTAAAAGCAGAAGCAAATGGATAGTTCTGGGTCTGAAAAAGAGCCTTTATTTTGTCTCTAAGGAAAAAGGGGGAAAAAAAACAGTTAATGAAACATTTCACAAATTTATCAGTATTTTTGAGTGAATTCTGTAGAAACTTCCTACTGTGATTAAGTGTTACAAGATGAAGGAAATTATGTGAATAAATTTAGAAATGCTAGATTAATGAAAGGTATATATTATTCCCTAGTACAGAAATGCTCAAAACCTCCAGTCTATCCATTATTAATCTCCAAATTATACATCTTTTATGCGCCATTTTCCAAAATTGGCAGACTACAGAATGCTGTTTTCATGAAGTATCTTCATATGATTATAATACCAAGAGTCTCTAATGTGAGAATGCTGATTTTTATGCTCTAACCTTCAATTTTGCCCTTTATCTTCAAAGTCTATCAGTCACTGATATTATGATGCATAAGCATTATATATCCAGGTAATCAGTAAGGAACTGTGGGCTCCTGACGAAATATACAAGCCATGATTCCTGCAGCTAAATTGCTTACTTCAATAGTTGCAGATATTTCCAAAACAAAATAGTACAAATAATTAGTTTGAGGATTAAGTCCTGAATTATGTGGTACAAATAATAATTCTGATAATTACCCAAATTAATAATGAGACTTGGCATTCAAGACAAAGTTGTCATATATCTGTCTACTGGCAATTATATGGAGAATGGAGAACAGATCTTCCCAAATTCTGCCATTAAATGATTGTAAAGAAACTTTCCACTTTCTGAAGCTCTGGGGTATAATTTATTGTAATCTATGAAGTCATATATAAAAGGTTAAACATAAAAGATTATACTTGAGGCAATATTCTGCTATTACAGTCAATAATCTTAAGGAAAATTACTGAGACATGTTGCAAATGCATTATAAAATGAATTGAAAAGCTATGGATAAAACATGCAGAGATTAAGAAAATCATTCCCCCCGAATATGATAGTGTCATACTACTGACTGCCAGATAATAAAAGTGTTGAGTGTATTTTTTTCTGACTCCTAATAAATATTTTTAGTGATCTGTAGAAAATGATCAATGGGTTTATCTTTTTGGAAGTAAAAATATTTTTAATAATGTTTTTAATAATCTTTATAAATATAATAAAAATTCCTATAAATAATATGTATCAATTCTATTTGAGTTTTGAAAGCAATTGCAAGGAGTTGAAATACAGTTTCCTGATGTGTTAATACTAACAACCAGTCACTGAGAGGGCTACGTTACTGAAAGCACAGAACTTAAATAGATGCATTATCAAATAAGTCCTTTTAAAATGAGAATTCATTGAAAAACAAATCAAGCGAAATATTAGTAATTTATTAAACTAACAGGACTATAAATTTTCATCTGTCCTAATTCTCCAAAAATAAGTGCATACAGCTATATTAAGGAAATGGCTGGCTACAAGTAGTACTATATGAATTAATACAAAATTACATTTCCACCTAAACAAGACCTCTTTGTTTCTGAATGTTTTTCTCCTGTAATTTAGTAAAACAGTGCAACACTTATGCAAATAAATTCAGTTAGTACACTATTACTCAAATGATCCTAATTGACACAATGGTTGACTTAGAATGCGTTAAGTCTGACTATAAATTTTCTAGCTTCACGAGTTTAAGTTAGCACCTTCTCTATTCTTATTATGTTATGAAATAATCTAGTAAAATATAAAAATAGAGCAAGAATTATTTACTTAAAGATTACGAAGAACTTTCACACTTCTAGCCAGCATCATAAATATATATTTTAAAAAGAAAAAAATAAAGCTGTTACCATTTGATGATTACTTAGAATGATAATTATATTTTAAGGAAAACACTAATTTTGTTCAATTGACTAAAATCAATCATTCTGAGAAAATGTGGAAGCAACATACGGTAGAAACCCTCCAAAAATTACAATAAAAATGAATACATATAATACTCAAAAGTTCACACAATGATTAAAAATAAGACCATCACAATATCTAACTACATAGGATCTGATTGTTTGTAGTTTAGTACAACTTTGCTTATTTAAAAAAGGGAAAATAAATTTCAACTTCTAAAATAATTAAAAAATCATTGGACTTACAGAAGATGGATTATTTCCAAAAGATTTCTGTGATACTATGTTCACTCCTTTTTCATCGTTCATTATCACCTTATAAAAGGTTTACTCAGAGCACCATAAAAAGGATAGAGCCTTAATATGATGGTGCTCATTCTAGGAATTTCTTTTGTTTTGCTTAGATTTTTGTTTATTCATCCCCTTCTAAAAACCCTGTACTGGCCAGTTTGGATTTGGTGGAAAAAATAGGTAAAACACATGAAAATGGCAACTGTAGGTATATATCACCTGCTCACCTGGCCCTATCAAAGATAACAATGAAGTTCATCCTAAACCTCACTCCCAATCCCAGTACTGAATTCTTGAAACTGAGAAGACCCTACAGTTTCCTTAATCTTCTTCAGTCAAGCAAATAAGAAATAAATGATTTGGGGAAGATGGATCGGGTAGAAGATCACTCCAAACCACACTCATGGCCAGCACTTCATATCCGCAAATATTAGTAAATTATAACTAAATTTGCAAAGGTGAGAGAGTGAGAGAAAACCTAACCTTGAGTGGAAAGCATAGTTATAACCATAAATTTAAAAATTATTTATTCTCAGGGACAATGCCTTCTAAAACTTACCACATGACATTTATCCCTTTAACTGCCTTCCTCAATCTGACTGGCTTCTAAAGGGACCAAATTTATGTGGTTTCATGCAAGGCATTTAATAAATAAATCTTAAGAATAGAGCAGTGTATAAATTGCACAGGAAATGTCAGCCCTGAAGAGTGATCAGTGCCTGGGAGAGATGTAATAACAAAGGGCATGAAGGCTAAATTTTGACATAACTTTAGTGCTACTACCGACTTCTGTCTTTCATGCTTCAATTATCATTTTTATATGTCAAATTATAGCTAATAAAGTAGAATATGAAATCATAATTATCTCAGTGATCACTATTAATGTTCAAGAAGTCTATGTATCTCAAGTCACTTGCTACTACAATTAGCCCATTCTTTAAGGTCACTAAATCTTTCTATAGTTAATTTAGAGATAATTTATCATGTAACAGTGTAATTCAAGAGACCCTAACTAGTGTAGGCACTCAAAGTGTAAATCTCCTAGAGGTAGTTTCTATGACTTGCAGAATTTGAGCTATTTGTACATCTTCTGTGGTACCCACAATAGCACAATAGCACAATAGCATTAAAAACATTTTAGATGTTCAATATAAAAATTAATGGGTTCATGATGTAAAGAAAAGTCATTCTATATTTTTGTTTGTTAAATGATATCCTAACTAAAATTTCAATAGTAAAAGAAAAACAGCATGTGCTTAGGGGCAACATCTTCAGGGCATTTAAAAGATATACATTCATATAGATTATACACATATACATAACATATGCATATTACATATGTACATACGTATATGCAAAATTTACATATTGCACACTCGATATAACTGCATTAGAGACCACCATATTGACTTTTAAAATCAGGGAAGGAAAGCCCAGAGAGGTGAAGTAGTTAACTGTTGAAATTCATAGTGCTTATTGAGGCCCGGTCTGTCGGTTTCCAAAGACCAAGTTCTTCTCTCCGGTAACCTTGATTTAACAGTGATGTCCTCCTCTATCTTCAAGGTCTCTACCTTTCTATTCTCCTCCTTTACACCCATGTCATATGTCACCCTCCATGGTAACAAATAGTTATCAAACTAGATATATGTTTTTAACACCTTCCCTGTACATATATGTCCACAAATAATTTTGTGGTTCATAATTACCAAAATATTGGTTGAATTTTAGAGCAAGGAGTGGGCCATTATAAAAGCATACATAGATTTTTAATAGAAGAAAAAATTCAGAAATATTTTTTCCCAAAATCACACAAATAGTGACAAAACAGAAATTACTGTGTTTACCTCTGGACTTGCTGTTTTGAGTACTTTTACCTACATTGTATTGGGACATCTATCTAAAATCAATATAATTTTTGCTATTACGAAAGCATAAAGTCACAGGAAATTGGGCTGACTGAAACTCTGATGAAGTTTGATACCTTTAATAAAATTATATAAGCTCAGCCTGGTGGTGGTTACAACAGAAGTGATTTACTGCATTTTCCCTTAAATATTCCTTACCTTCTCTGAGTGCATGTATTACAGTTATTTTGTAGTACCCTAAAGGGTAAACAAGAAATCTGAGAATTATTCCAACATGGTGAGGAAATTATATTTTCATTTTTAATCAAAATATGAGAAACAATATATTACATAACTATGTTTTAAAAATAGCCATATAACTATTAAACTCTCACTTGTGAATCAAATATAAATGTATGGACAAAATACATCACTTAGAATATGGCTCATTAAAATTTGCCTAAGTTGAATTTCCTTAATATGTTTTAGAAAAAGCTACTAAGAACTTATCACAACAGATTCTCAAAATTCCTGACAGTATGAAATAGGTAGGTTATGTCCCTAAGCAGGTCTTATTACTTAGGTATTGTGAGAATATATCAAAATAAAATTTTCCGCATGCAATTTTCTCACATCAGCAACCAATTCAGTAATTTATTTGAAATTCTTCTGTATGACATGTCTAATTCATCTAGTCCCTGAAACAAAGAATTCTTTTTCGCTCTTTTTTTTTTTTTGGTAAATTTGAAAATATAGGATCATTAGAAATGAATGTGTTTACATTTCTTATGAGTTTTAAAGTAATCAGGAAGGTAACAGAAATAGTCCCTTAGAGCTCTAAGAAATAAAACCACTTTGTTACAACATTGTGTAAAGATTCTGTAGCCTTTATAACACAAGAGGAATTACATTTTCTCACAAATGAGCTATTTCTATACAATTTCTTTAAAATATAGTATTAAAATAATCACCTTTTTGAACTTACAGCCTATTTTCCTAAGCTTATTTTTTTCTGACATATTTTTGAAGCCAGTATTTGAGAGCGTATAATTATCCTGTCATACTTTGCCTTCTGTATACATTTTTCTTCAAATTCTACCTACAGATCTTCAAAATTTTGGCATGAAGACTTTCATTGTCTACTGTTTGTGTCTTCCATTCAGCAACAAGACGATGACAGAAAATTCTTAGGTTTTAGAGTAATGGCAATAAACAAAAATACATAAACTCAGGAGGTAGTTAGTTTCTGAAGAATGCTAAAAAACTTTTACTTTATATTTGCATGGGACTTGACAGTTCATAAAGTATGTGCAAAGTATTATCTCATTTAATTCTTATATCAACTGAATGACATATTTAATATGACTTTTTTCTGTTTAATACATGAGAAAATGGGCTCAGTGGAAGTTAAACAAACTGACCAAGGTCTTCAAGATAGGCTCCTAAGTGAAAAAAAAAAAATAGCTCATCTTCAGTTTCATTCAGCCTCATCAAAGAATTATGAGCTTCTGCAGATAAGTCTTTTAATAGTCTGCATACCAGAACAACTGAATGGGCAACTTTTAGATGGCTGAATTTAATATTATTTCTCTATAATTTTGTGTTTATTCATAAATCGCTATTGATTGCTTGATTATGTTCTCTCTACTGTGTTAGATTACAAGTAACACAAACACACATGTATGTGGAGGAAAAGTAAACTGTCCTTGGAAATGTCACAATCAAAAGTGAGAGGTACTCATGGTAACGTCCATTCACAGTAACAGCAAGATAGGTTCTGTGAGGTTACACAGATGCTCATAAAGCCAGCCAAGAGAGTTCTTCTCCATTGAATTTCATATCTCAGAGTCAGGAGAAGAGCAAACAAGACTTGTGGTCATTTTAAAAATGCATATTTACACTGCAGTTACAGGAGAAAGTGAGAGGGGTTTAGAAACTCAAAGACCTAGGGGCAATATTCTCTGCCTTTTGACAGAAATGTTCACAACACGCAAGAAAGAAAAGAAACCATAGCAATAGTGATGGTGGGGTTGGTGTAAAAATTATAAATGGACTGTTAAACCAGAAAAAGCTTAAGGAATTCGAGGTCATGATTAACTTAATCAGATTTTTAAGAATAAGGAAGTGAAGAGTAGAGAGGATAGAGTGGGAGAGATTCAAGATTCAAGAACTCAGAGACTGAGGAATTTTAGGAGAGAAAAATGAGAAGGCTCTGGGTATGAATGCTCACAGGAAGGAGTTGTTTAACAAACAATAAAATTGGTTCAATTTTATTAGAATATAAGTCAAGGGATCATGAAGCTAATGTTAAAATCATTGGGATAAACACTCAGTGTAACTTGATAAAAATTATGGAATATCTGCTGTAGTCCAGGCAAAGGTAGGCAAATGTATAAAGGAGTTAGTGAGAGTCAGATGTATTTATTAATCTAATCATTTATTTAATAAACAGTAGTGGAGTTCTTACCATCTGCCAAATACTTAGTTAAAAACTGAATATCATGGGGTAAACAAAGCAGGCCCACTGAGTTTAGGGGTAAACACATAAAAATAAAAAAGCATATATAAAACTCTATATCAGAATAACATGATTTGAGCTGCAGTAACAAACATCTCTATCATTTTATTAGCTTAGCCCAATAAAAACGGTTTCCTTGATCATACTACATGCCCAGTAGAGTTTAGGGGTAAGACTGTGCCCATAATCATGGCTCCAGGATCCAGGCTGACAGAAGCTCTGTTTTGTGGCATCTTTTACCATCAGCAAAGCAAAGGGAAAGAAACAAGGTGAATCACTCACTGGCTTTTAAAGCTTCCATTCTGAAATGACACTATAACTTCCACTCACATTTCACTGGTCAAAGAAAGTCACGTGACCATGACCAAATTCAAATAGAGCCAGAAAGCACAAAATTATCATGTTCTATGAACCACAGTGAGAACATATGTGGATAGCTCTAAGGATTACCAGAAGTCCCAAAGAAAGATGTATGTATAACAGAGTAACAAAAAAGTGAGAAATAGTTGGTAGACAAGCTCTAATGTGGCCCCCACCAATTCTACCCGCCAGTCTTCATGTCTTGTGTGAGTTCCCTTTCTTTGGGTAGATTTGTTTCTAATCAAAGAATATCTTAGAGGCAATTAGTCTTTGTGGGCTACTATAATAATACCACAGGCTGAGTGACTTATTTACACAACAGACATTTATTTCCCACATTTTTAGAGGTTGGGAAATCCGTGATCAAGATTCTGGCCCATTTGGGTTCAGGTGAGGGTTCTTCTCCTGGCTTGTAGATGGTGATCTTCTCACTACATCCTCACATGGCATTTCCTTAGTGCTTATGCACAAGGGAGAATGACTGTCAGCTCTCTGATGTCTCTTCTTATAAGAAAGCTAACCCAAGAGAACCTGAGCTCTACCTTTATGGTTTTATTCAACCTGAACTACTTCCTTAGAGGCCCTATCTCAAACACCATCACATTGGGGATTGTGGCTTCAACATGTGCATTTTGGGAGGACACAAGTATTCAGTCCATAATAGTGATGGATGTCAGTTCAGTGATGACACTATGTAAAATTACGACATCTGTTTTGTTAAGAGACGATCTCCCTTACTGTCTTAGAAAAAGCAAAATGTCACATTGTGGGCTAGTCCCTAGAAAAGGTTCCATGGAAAGTAAATAATGGTGACTTCTGAACAATAACCAGCAAGAAACCAAGGTTCTCAGTCCAACAGCCTGCAAGCAACTGAATGCTGTCCACTCTCACATGAGCTTGGAAGCAGATCTTTCCCCAGACTAGCAGCATATGAGACTGTAGCCATGGTCAGTGCCTTGGTTTTAGCTTTGTGCAATCAAGAGGCAGAGAACTCAGCTAAGCTGTGCCCAAACACTGGATTCACAGAAACTGTGAGACAATAAATGTGTGTTGTTTCAAGGTACTACATTTGTGATAATGTTGTTACACAGCAATAGATAAGTATAGATCATGATGTGATTAACTGTTTTGATAGGTGATTTCACTGAAAGTTTTGCAGATAAGTTTGAAACTAAGTACAGTTTTTGAGAGTAAATAAAAATAATTAAGGCAGTCAACAAGAAGGAAGTTATCATTAGGCATAGAAAAATGAAAATATGTGTTTGGAAGGAAACATAAATAGTCAATATTTTTACTAGAATAAAAGAGATTGATATAAAAAAAAACTGTGAGATGAAAATTAAGCAGGAAACTGCCCTGATTCATGCTAAAGAGGCAAGGAAGGATTTAGAGTGACATGTCTATAATTATGAATTAAATATACAAAAAGCACATTTTACCCTGTTTAAAAATTGTGCATATTTTTCCATATTTAAATAGCAGATATTTTTAATACAATTTTTATAGGTTTCACTACATTTATGGTTATTACAAAATATTGACTATATTACCAATGTTGTACAATACATCTTTGAGCCTCTCTTACACCCAAGTAGTTTGTACCTCCAATTTCCCTATCCCTATATTGCCCCTCCCAATCCTCCCACTGGTAATCACTGGTTTGTTCTTTAATCTGTGACTCTGATACTTTTTGTTATATTCATTAATTTGTTGTATTTTTTAAATTCCATGTATAAGTGATATCAAACAGTATTTATCTTTCTCTGTCTAAATAATTTCACTTAGCAAAATGCTATCCAAGTCCATCCATGTTGCTGCAAATGGCACAATTCATTCTTTTTTATGGCTGAGTAGTATTCAATTGCATACACATACCACATTTTCTTTATACATTTATGTACTGATGGGCACTTAGTTTGCTTCCACATCTTGACTACTGTATATATATAATGCTGCTATGAACATTGGGGTGCATGTATCTTTTCAAATCTGTGTTTTGGGTTTTTCTTTTTATTTTTTTTTGAAATATACCCAGCAGTGGAATTGCTCGGTTATATGGTAGTTTTAGTTTTAGTTTTTGAGAAACCTCCATATTGTTTTCCACAGTGTCTACACCAATTTTCATTCCCACCAGTAGTGTAGGAGGGTTCCCATTACTCCACATCCTCACCAACATTTGTATTTGTGTTTTTTTTTTGATGACAGCCATCCTGACAGGTGAGGTGATATCTCATTGTGGTTTTGATTTGCATTTTCCTGATGCTTAGTGATGTTGAGCATCTTTTCATGTGCCTGTTGGCCATATGCATTTTCTCTTTGGAAAAATGTCTGTTCAGTCTCCCATCCACTTTTTAATGGGTTGTTTGTTTTTTTTGGAGGTTGAGTTGTAAGAACTGTTTATGTATGTTGGATATTAATCTCTTATCAGTTATAAAATTTGCAACTGTTTTCTCCCATTCAGTAGGTTGTCTTTTTGTTTTTTTCCCAATGGTTTCCAGGTCCCATTTTTTTCTTTTATTTCCTTTATAAGACAGATCCAAAAAAAATTGCTGCAATTTATGTCAAAGAGTATTCTGCCTATGTTTACCACTGCATTAGAACGAATAAAAAAACTAGAATAAACCTACCTGAAGTGGCAAAATAACTGTACTCTGAAAACTAGAAGACACTGTTGAAAGAAACTGAAGACAAAGCCAAAACAATCTTGAGAAAGAACAGAACTGGAGGAATCATGTTCTTGGACTTCACACTATGCTACAAAGCTACAGTAACCAAAACAGTATGGTACTAGCAAAAAAACAGACATAGATTAATGGAATGGGATAGAGAGCCCAGAAATAAACCCACACACTTATGGTCAATTAATCCACATTAAATGAGGCAAGAATATACAATGGAGAAAAGATGGTCTCTTTAATAAGTAGTAGTGGGAAGACTGCATGGCTACATGTAAAAGAATGAAATTAGAACATTCTCTAATACCATATACAAAAATTAACTCAAAATGGATTAAAGACACAAATGTAAGACCAGATTACTATAAAATTCCTAGCAGACATATTTTAAACCTTTAACTCAACTACATAAATGCTTTTAAAAAATCCATGATACATATATTGAAAACAAAATGAAATAAATCAATGATCTTATTGAAAACCAAAATAAGCTTTTCATTTTCTGAAAATTAAGTTTTTCATTTCATTTCATTTAGCTAACAAATCCTTATAGATAAGATCATTTAAACTGTGTATATTTAATATGTGTTTCAATCCTTTATTGCTGCATAAAAAGTCCCTCCAAAACTTAATGACAAGAAACAACATCATTTTGTTATTTCTTACGATTCTGTTGAGTTGACTGGGCTCTGCTGGACTGCTCTTCTGCTCCATGAGACATCAGCTGAAGTCACTCACTTGCTGCACTAACCAGGTGATAGGCTGGGTGAAAGATACATGTCAGCTTCACACGTATGCCTGGCCCCTAGTGTTCTTGCACAGGGTCTCTCCACGTAGCAACTTGAGGCTTTCTTATAGCACAATAGTCTCAAGGTAGCTGTTCTTCTTACACAAGGTCTCCCTTCCCCAGAGAACACATTAATGCAAACTGCAGTTCCTCTTAAACCCAGGCACAAGTGTATTAAATTAAAATCATCATTTTTGCATATGTATTAAATTAAAATCACCATTTTTGCCACAGCTTTTGGTCAAAGCAAGGTCAGCTCATGTTTAAAGTTAGAAATAAAGACTCTACACCTTGATGGGAAAAGAAAGGGATTAATACTGGAAATTTCTGTGACTATCTATTCCAATAAGTATATAATAGGCACAGCTTAGTATTTAGTGAAGTTAAGAATCCTCCATTTCCATACTAGAGGTATTAGAAGACTCTATTTGAAGATTACTACTAGAACCAGACAGGTAAGTTGAAGTAGTCAGGAAAATCATAGAACTAGAATTCGAATATAGGATTAGACCCATCCCTGTCAATGACATGTTCCACTAATACCTCTCATTGTTGAATCATTTTTTTAATAAAAAAGTTATTCCTGTCAGATGTGCCATGAATTTATAATTTTTGTTCAAACGGTTTTGAAAAATAATTAAAGATATTTCTACTCTCCACTTAAAGACTTGTCAGTGTATATTAAAAGCTCTAAATAAGAACTTTCTGATGGAAGCCCAGCCTTATGGTCAAAATACAAGTTGAATGTAAGGCTGAGTTTCCAACAGAAAGAAGCAATTGCTATAAATGGGGTTCTTTTTTCTTAAATTGAAGAATAGTTGATTTACAATGTTATATTAGTTTCAGGTATACAACACAGTGATTTGATATTTTTAGAGGTTATACTCCATTAATTATAAAATATTAGTTATATTCCCTGTGCTGTATATTACATCCTTGTTTCTTATTTATTTTATATTTAATAGTTTGTACCTCTTATTCCCTTTCTCCTATCTTGCCAACCCCACTCCCCCACTTCCCACTGGCACCCAGTAGTTTGTTTTCTGTATCTATGAATCTATTTCTGTTCTGTTGCATAGAAATGGGGTACTTAACCTGCCTGTATTTCAGGCAGTCAGTGAACTTTTGAAATTTTATACAAAATTTTGCACGTATATATTTTTTTCAGCAGATGTTTCATGAGCTCTCCTCAATTTTGGTCCCCCCAAATTTTACATGTCTCATTTTCTAGAATCAGAAGAGCTACATTTGGGTCATGACTTGATCAATCATAATCAACTGTCTCATTTGTCAAATAAAAATAATACTATCTCAGAAACAATGCCAGGAATATCAATTATCACGTGAAATAATTATAAAATATTCGTTATTTTTAGAAACCATGATTTTTAAATTATGATTTTTCTCCCATGAAATCTGAGTAACAAAAGCCATTAATTAACCACTTGCCATGTTCAGATAAATCCCTTAAGTGCTTTAAAAGTGTTATCTTATTTGGTCCTCACAGCAACACTATGAAAAGGGTTTTATTATGTTTCCCACTTCACTGATAAGAAAACTTGAAGGATACAAAGTTTACTTATTGCTACATAGTCATCCAACATGATAGACTGTTTTATTAGTTCATTAGTATTTGAGCTTTCTCCCTTTAGAATAATTATATATTCCCTTTTTGTTAAATTCAGGTATGACAATGATTTTTAGCTTATCTAATACAATGTAAGTAGAAGTACCTGTCTCTTCTGGGCATAATCTTTCAGAACCAGCAAAAAATTCACCATGTTCTCTTTTGCCTACTTCTGGGATCATGGAGGATAAGGCAAGCAGAAACCTTTAGGAATGAAGAAGATGTGGAGAAGAGGACTCTTGCAAACCCATGAGGATAAAAGATAAAAAAGCTATGAATGAGAAATTAACTTTAGTTATCTTAAATTTAAAAAAAAATGGCATGTATTTGTATCACAGCCAAACTTAGCAATCCTGACTGGTGTGCACAGCCAGTGAGGTGAGACGCTAAGATCACAGCCAAGCCAGTCAGGCTGCTAAACCTAAACTTTGAACTCCTCTGCAAAATTGCCATTTTTGATTTTACAAACGACTGTTTTTTTCTTTTCTCTCCCCTTTTTCAATGCACATTCTTTTACTAACCCCTCGCGTTTTCTGGAAAAACATTTAATTGTTTTCTTGAGGGAACAGCACTTTTACACTGGTACTAGTTTTCAGAAAACAATGGTTGAGTATAAGCCTGTGAAACTTCCCTAAAGGGCTATTTGAGGTTTGGAATGACCTCCAACTCAAAAATGGGAAATCTCTTAGAATTGCTAAAAATATTTATGCAAAGCTAGTTAAGGGACATGTAAAAAGAGATTTGGATCATAGGCTGCCCGTAGAACCTCTGCTGTTCAATTGATACCACCCTATTAAAAATGATTAAAAGTTAGAAAAAAATTACAAAAAAAATTTCTGTAAAGTTTTTGTAGAAGTACTTTTTTTTTTACATTTTTATTGATTCATAATCATTTTACAGTGTTGTGTCAAATTCCAGTGTTCAGTACAATTTTTCAGTCATACATGGACATATACACATTCATTGTCACATTTTTTTCTCTGTGATTTATCATAACATTTTGTGTATATTTCCCTGTGCTATACAGTGTAATCTTGTTTATCTGTTCTACAATTTTGAAATCCCAGTCTATCCCTTCCCACCCTCTACCCCCCCCGCCCCCGGTAACCACAAGTCTGTATTCTCTGTCCATGAGTCCATTTCTGTCCTGTATTTATGCTTTGTTTTTGTTTGTTTGTTTGTTTTTGTTTTTTAGATTCCACATATGAGCGATCTCATATGGTATTTTTCTTTCTCTTTCTGGCTTACTTCACTTAGAATGACATTCTCTAGGAGCATCCATGTTGCTGCAAATGGCATTATGTTGTCGGTTTTTATGGCTGAGTAGTATTCCATTGTATAAATATACCACATCTTCTTTATCCAGTCACCTGTTGATGGACATTTAGGTTGTTTCCATGTTTTGGCTATTGTAAATAGTGCTGCTATGAACATTGGAGTGCAGGTGTCATCCTGAAGTAGATTTCCTTCTGGATACAATTCCTGGGTCATATGGTAAGTCTATTCCTAGTCTTTTGAGGAATCTCCACACTGTTTTCCATAGTGGCTGCACCAAACTGCATTCCCACCAGCAGTGTAGGAGGGTTCCCCTTTCTCCACAGCCTCTCCTGCATTTGCCAAAACCAGGCAAAGACACTACAAAAAAAGAGAATTATAGGCCAATATCGCTGATGAACATAGACGCCAAAATCCTCACCAAAATTTTAGCAAATAGAATCCAACAACACATAAAAAAGATTATACATCATGACCAAGTGGGGTTCATCCCAGGGACACAAGGCTGGTTCAACATACGCAAATCAATCAATGTAATACATCACATCAACAAGAGAAAGGACAAAAACCACATGATCATCTCAATCGATGCAGAAAAAGCATTTGATAAAATTCAACACCCATTTATGATAAAAACTCTCGCCAAAGTGGGTATAGAGGGAACATATCTCAACATAATAAAAGCTATATATGACAAACCTATAGCCAGCATAGTTCTCAACGGTGAAAAACTCAAAAGCTTCCCACTAAAATCTGGGACAAGACAAGGATGGCCACTATCACCACTCCTATTCAATATAGTCCTGGAAGTCCTAGCCACAGCAATCAGGCAAGAGAAAGAAATAAAAGGGATCCAAATTGGAAAAGAAGAGGTAAAAGTGTCATTATATGCTGATGACATGTTACTATATATAGAAAACCCTAAAAGGTCCACAAAAAAGCTACTAGAGCTGATCGAAGAATTCAGCAAGGTAGCAGGTTACAAAATTAATGTTAGAAGTACTTATATTAAATTCTTTTCACTTGTACTCTGCCAAATTACTGAAAGGAACTGAGATGATCAACATGATGAGGATGATAATGATGATGACAATGTTGCTGATGGTGACGTACATAGCAGCTAACATTTATCAAGGGCTTGCTGAGCGCCAGGTGTTCTGCTAGTGCATTTCCTTTAGCAACCTTATGTGGTGGGTGTGATTACAACCTCCAATATATAGAGGGAAGACTAGTATAACTAAAGGAAGTGTTTTGAAATTGGACCCAGGCAAAATGTCCTCAGAGCTTAACCACTCTAGTATACTTACCCTGAGCAGTCAAAATGAAATCTGTGTTTCTTCTCAGCTAAAAATTTCCTAGGATGCTGTATTATAGACTGGAGTTCTTCATCAGAATCTCATTTTTTTATTTCTGAAGAAAAAAGAAAATGTGCAGTTAACAATGGTTAGGGTGAGTCCCATCCAGAATTGGATGGCCCTCCAGTTAAGGGAAGTTGCAAAATTTAGGGTCAGCAGCCTTTACACAGAGAGCTTAATAGTTTTACATTTGGAGCAAAAATTGTATTTTTCAATGTGTATGCTGTTATTTTATTTCAGTTATAAACAAAGAGTGCTACAGTGTTCAGTATATAGTAGTCTTTAAAGTATTCATGTAATATACAACAAAATCCTTCCAAAAATAAGCTGATATGAGCTCCTATTATATCAAAAATCAGCCTTGTAAAAAATACAGATTGAGTGGAGCAAGTTACTGCTTTAGGTAAAGTAGAGGAGAAAAAAAGAATTGGAGAGAGAGAAGCAGTCTGTGAAATTCTACATTTGATTTATTTCCTTTGTTAGTTTTAGTTTTTCAAGTCTGAGTTTAAGGTCAATTAAACATTTGTTTAATTACGCAGAGAAAGAACTAATGCAATCCCAAACTATAGTTAATAGACATTTAAATGTTTATTTTATCTTATACATAAGATTTTGTGTGCAATATGCATTTCCATTGGGAAGTAAATAATATCAACTGGAATTGTATTTGTTTGTAGCTTTCTTCTTCTCCAGAAATTATTTGTGAAAACAGACTATTATGCAAGACTAAATGAGTGTAAGTCTTCTTTATTTCTTTTTCTTTTCTTCAGGTTTTTAAGGGGTGTGTTTATCTTTCAACACCAAGTATTAATTTTTTTAAAAGTCTACATAAATGGATTTGAAAGCTTTAATTTAGGTAAATCAGGGAAATGCAAATATAGTATTTGTCATAGTGGCAGAGTAGTTTAGCTTTGCTCTCTGATGCCTTTCATATATTTCTAGTTGCCATGGCTTCCTGCCCGTCATGTTCATGACAAGCATTCAAAGCAGAAATCCTGTAGGAGGATGGCTTGTCTGAGAACACACGTACTACTTAAGGCCTTTATTTCTGGCTCACTGACACTGTTCGCCCAAACACAAAGAGTGAGTGGTCAAACAAGCAACACTTATCTTTAGCCTTGTTTTGTCAATGTCAGGACCTTTTAACCTGGCATGTTTATTTTATACAGAGTGGCTTTTCTTTCCCTGGTCCTCCTGTGTTATCAATTCAGTGCCTCCTAGTGGTCCATAAGGATTATAACACCATTTACTGCATTGTCCTGCGAAAAAGTACCTTTCGTGAGCCTTCTAAGGCAGTAATTTGGGTATACAATAGTTCATTTTGGACCCACAATATTTTACTCACCTAATATTTTCTTCTGTCTATGACGTTTGCCTTTTTCCATTGCAATTGCAGTGTCAACATTTGTCTTAGAAAAGGTCTATCAGTGTGCTGTCTGATACAGTAGCCACAAACCACAAGTATATTTTTAAATTAAAATAAAAATTAAATTAAATTAAGGGTATAATAAAAAATTCTGTTGCATAGTGCTAGTTTCTAATACAAAGATAAAATCTATAGGATATATATTAATGTGAGAATCTATTAAGGTTGTTAATTTAATACTTTATATTACCTGCAACATGATCTTTAATTTATACTTATAAAACATTACTCTGTCTTAAAATATTTTATTGTTGCTTTTAAGCAAATTTTTAAGTTTGCAAATCCCATGTTATATTTTGAAAATCTGGTCAATTCATATAAATAGATATTTTTTTCTTAGTCTTTCTCCAGAGGAGATACAGTAGTTTGAATTGGAAATAGCAAGCGGGCAGACCATTTTTTATTTTTGAACCTCCCATTATAACCCACTATAATTAAAATAATCTCTTTTCTCATTCACCTGCCTCTGAATATATTTCCGGAGTATTCATTATAAGAGATATTTTAATTTTACATATGTTTATATTCTTTACTATCATACTTTTTCTTTGAAGGTGATTATTTATATATATGTGTGTGTGTCTGTGTGTGTGTGTGTGTATAGATATATATACACATACATATCATGTCCATTATATAATTTTCCTTCTTTCAGTGTGAGTAGTTTGGCTATCATACAAAGTTTACTTCTATATTTAAAAATACAATTTATACTTTCCACTAATATCCTGTGCAATTAAAGTTACATTTAATTCTCTATCAATATTTTGTGTTCATATGCAATCCATGAATATATACAAATGGAGACATGTGATCCAAAGGCATTTTTAAGTTGTAGTTATTGCTTTATGAACAACAGCCAGAAATACAGTGAATTTGTAGTTAGTACAACTTACATAATTGATAGTTTTAAAGATATATTTCCACTAGGTCTTACTACAAGCTATTGCTTTATTACATACTATTATGTGAAAGTTTCAGTCTTAAAGTCTGAACTTAAAATTGTATGCAACTGAGAAATTATCTTCTAATCACATCACAAATTTAATATCATGTTGTTGCATGTTACATTCTACTATGAATCAGAGCTTCACCAGTACTTTAAGCAGACATTTCCATATATATCTATGTATCTGTATAGATATATGCACATAGTGGATGTTATGAGGTTGCCCAGATCCTCCTTTGGACCAGCAGTTTATTCCCCAACTACTAGGAGCACTGCCCGCAAAAAGCCCTCAGCACTCAGCCCTCTTTGGGAATTACCTCTTCTGAAGATGCCTTCCTTCCCAAGACCATCCCCCTCTTCAGAACAGGCCACAGGCAATGACAAAGTGACACAAGGATATAATATGCTATCCCCTTCAAAGCTCTGAAAGGCTACCGTAGCCTCAAAACTCCCTGGAGAGTAGAGTAATGCCTTCCTGAGCATGCATCTCAGTCCACATTCTCCTTGTGGACCATCCTGCTTTCTTCCTTTCTCTTCCAAAGGTGATAAACTCATGAACACTTTCGAGTAAACTTCTTGCCTGCTTACCTGTGGCTCAGAAGCTACTTCCTGAGGTACTTAACCTGTGGTATTTCCTTAAAATTTGAAATTTATACAGGTACTATCTTTCGTGAAGTTGGCTGGATTGCTACAGTCCCCCAAGCCCCATTTCCTCATTCTTGGTTTAGGGCTATTCACCTTATCTCTAAAGGTAATTGGGAAAATTAAAAGAGATGTATGTAAAACAGTTAACCCAATTTCTGGAAACCAGATATCACTTAATGAATACTAACTACTAAGAAAATCAGACGAATTTTGACTCAACCTCCCACATATGGAAAATTGTATTTCTGACTGAATTGTGCCATTTTTACACAAGCTGAATATACACCCACATAAAATGGCAGTTTCCAGGTAAATTCTCTGTTTTAGTTAGGTAATCTAAATCATATTGTAGAAAAATTAGGACTCCCATATACTCATTTTGAATTTACTTCATAGCACTGCATCCTGAAGTCTAAGAAAGCTGACATTTCTACCAATTAATTGACAATGAAAGAATCTTCAAGAAAAAAAAATTGCTTAACAATGTGAAATTTACATTTCTCCATGGAAACCGATATTATGTTTATATTATAGCTCAGATAACATTATTAGTAGAATAATCGAGCCAAATGAATCATGACTGAAAGTCTGATTACCAGGAGGCACCATGCTGACATCAGAGACCTCACACACTTTCTTCTTTCATCTTGATGCAATATCAGATTTCGTCTGCTACTTAGTAGGTATGCTTTGGTCTCTGTTTCTGATCTTTTATAACCATTGCTTTGATTTTATAATACATTTCTTGTGAATGATGTGCCTTAAATTAATTTACTCTTTCAAAGGAGGATCTACAAACAAGGACAACTGTTTCTAATAAATTTATTTACAGCTAACTAATGTGCAATTTGTTGCTTGTCAAAACATTGGAAATTATGTTCTTGTTTCATGTAAAATATAATTAGCCAATACTTTCTGTACACTGTGTAAGCAGAGGGAGTATTACCAAACTGAGACTACATAATCTATGTTTATTCTCTTTGATTTCAAAAAGAGTTAAAGAAGCCCTATCATCTATTTAAATGAAATCAAATAAAATAATGTAGCACATCCTCCTCAAGTCTGGCTATATCATTTCTGATTTTATGACAAGCAGGGCAAGCAAATTATGTAAAAAGAACACACTTGGAACCCACTAACTAACAAATTATAATAAATATTCTATTCTGATGTGTATGTATGTAGTTTGGCCCAAACTCTGTTGTTTTTTTTTTAAAGTAAGTCATTTATTTTAACATATTTTTGTATAAGAAAATAAATGTGTAAATAGGCTAAAATCTTAGGGGACAGAGCTTTCCTATATGTTCCATACATAATTTTATCTACAGCTTTTGGTGCTTAGTTCCTCTTCCTTTTTACTCCTTGCGTGTTCTCTTATTTATAGGCTCCCATTGATAAGCAACCAGAAGCATGAACTGTCTGTACCAAAATATAACTCCAAATCACATAGCAACTACCAAAAGGTGACCAAAGTTTGAATTACCATCATCAATTCGCTTTGATTTAGTATTTAGTAATCCAAAGTATTTAGTATCCAAGAGATCTATGTATGGTCCTACTGCCTGGATTTTCCTTGCAGACATAAGATCTGCCCAGAAATTGTTCCTATGCCATAAAGGAGCTATTCTAAGAATAAACACACTGAATAAATTTTACAATTAAAAAAAACATCGTAACATACAGGAGACAGAGAATTTTGTTCTGTAATGCAGAGTGAAAAAGGAAACTTTGCAATAATTTAGGACTAGTTTACTTCTGAGTTCCCATTCTTTTCTGAGCTGAAACCAGAGCAATTTTGGTGCTGTCTAGCACATGGTAGGTCTACCTTTTCGTTCCTTCAAGCTCCTCCTCCACTTCCACAATTTCCTGCATACACACCTAACAGTCCCTCTTTGTTCTGTATTCTTTCCATCAATTTTCTTCCTCCCATCTGTCTTATGTCCCCATCATTCTGTATGGCTTTTAGGAAACATGACTGCAGACTTGGGCAAAAGTCAGCCAAGCCCCAATGAACCATTGGCTCAATTCTGATCAGTAAAATTGAGGCATATCCAATAGAACTGCCCATTTCCTGGCTAATTTCTTCAAGGCTAGAGGGACTGTTACCAAGTCCAAGCTAGTACTGCTGGCCATATGACAGGCCAATAAATCAAGAGACAAGATGTTGGGTCAAGGAGTAGCGACTTTATTCAGAATGCCAGCCGACCAAGAAGATGGTGGACTAGTATCCAAATAACCATCTTCCCCAAGTTAGAATTCAAGCTCCTTTTATGCTAAAAAGGGTACAGGATGTAGTTGGTTGTTGCAAACTTCTTGGTATCAGAATCCTTTGTCCTTGCAGCTGTCCATGTAGGTCAGGTCACAGTGTTCCTCTAAACCTCCAGCAAGATAAATGTTATTCTCTGTTCTGCAAATTTTTATCTCTGTGTGAATGGAAAAAAATGTTGTACCCTTAAAGGTCAGAATCTTGAGAATGGCCTATCCTGTACGTTTCAGGCTATAGGCAACATTCTTTTAAAAAAATGTACATAACCAGCGTGACTAAGCACAGGAAACAGAGCACAGGGTTACAGCTAAAAGAACAGGTCTAATACGGAATCAGATTTGTTCTTCCCTATTACAGGACCACTACTATTGAACATATTCATGAAGAGAAGAGAAAGGTCATCCTTGACAGTGGACCTCAGGCAACAACAAATTTCAGTCCTTAATTTTATTAGCAATAGATTTTCCATGTTTCCCTGCATTGCCCTTTTGGCCAGAGTACTAATAGTTATTTACATCTTGTTAATCTTATAGTAAACCCAGAGTCTCAGAAAGAAACTGAAAGTCAAAAGTAAGCCCTAAATCTGAGTCTGCTTAAACCCAAACAGTCAAGAAAGATATCTTCTCCCTCCTCCTCCTTATGCACATGCTGCTCACTCAGATTATCAGTAATAAAGAAACTCTGGGAGAGAACTACTGAAGTCACAGAAGACTCTGGGAGAAAGGTACCAGAATTCTAAGTATGGAGTTTTGATTTTGCAGATTCACTGATGTCAGACTATGACAAATGGAAGATGAAGGAAAAGTTACACACTAAGAATAACGTGTTCCCCTTCTAGAATAAGAAGTGAGATTGGCAGCATGAAATATTTCAAAGACATTTTATTAAACAGTCTAGGAGATCTATAGGCCTGTGATCTTGATTTAAGAAATAATATTAAGGAACCATTAACTTATGGTACTATGTCCACTTCTTGGAGTCTATCTGCATCTCTGATTGTGACAGTGCTTAAAAAGTCTGCAAAATTCAAATCTGTGTTAATCAAACAATGCTGAACAGAAACAGAGTGATATGTCGTTCCCCAAACACAGAAATTTTGCATTGCCTGATAGAGAGTCAGAGTTAGATTTAAGAAATGATTACAAGTAAGCATCTGGTTGTTCAGAAAGATAAGGGGAAATAAGCCTTCACTTGTGCAGTAGGGTCATGATATTTGAGAAAGTGCTTTGGGTCATCTGGTGGAGGATATCATCTTTTAACAGTAGTGGAAGCACTGAATGAGGACAATATTGTATTTGAAAGGACTTTGGAAAAACATAATAACTCCTTAAGGTAATTATGAAACTTAAGGAGGCAGGGTTGAAACTCCCATTGGATCAGGGGCAGTGATTTCTCTGTTAAACATACAGAACATACACCAACCTCATCAAGGGATGAGCACAGGTCCAGAAAGATGTTCATTTTTGCCTACTGATTTCATCTTATCAACATTAGAATGTTAGGATTACTGACCGCTATGAAGAAAAATAATGGGAATGGATGGTGACAGAGAATGCTATAGAAAATCGTGGGGTCAGGGAAAGTCTCACTGAAGAAATGATATTTAAGCAGACACTGAAAAGCAGTGATGGATTGAGTGAGTCACTAAGATTTGGGGAGGAAGAGCAAGCTGGACCCAGACAACCGCCAAGTGCAATATAGGAAGATGTTTGCAGCAAGGAGTTTAGGGTGGCTTTTTAAATGATTATACCTGTATAGCCAAATGTGGCTGAAATCTAACCATTTATTCAGCACTGATCAGCAGAGGGCTAGCCAGGAGTTTCTGGGAATGTGGGGGGCATTGATTTCTCTGGCTCTAAGCAGTGGTCAGTGATAAATAGAGACACTTACATGTATATAACCATCAGAAATTCAGGAAGGTCATCTGGATAATGCTTCTGTATTAAGTGTTATAAATGGCAACAAGAATTTCTTACCAAACAAAGGTGCAAGTTTGGAAGACTTATGCGTTAGTGCTTCCTGGGGAAAGAGATGTTGCTAGTTGCAGCCTCTCAGAATTGAAGGCAGAGTGCCCTGTTCTTATACATAAGTATAGGGTTCTGAAATAGATGTGATGAGAATGTGAAAGCCTTCCAGGCATGGATTCCAGGTTGATAGGCAATGAGAATGTGATAGCCTTTTAGGTGTGAATTGATATAAATGTACACTGTCAGACTGCAGAGTGTAGCAACTTTAACCACAAATAGAAAAAAAAATAGTAAATCCATGAGTCAAATAGTTCATTGCTATTATTTTTTTAATGACTAACTATGGTAAAAACGAGCTCTGATAAGAAGAGATGAAAGTTTTCTCTGAGCACAGAGCTTAAACCACTTAGGCTGTTACAGAGTTTCCTAGAAATGGTGATGTCTAAAGGATTAGTTGAATCACAGGCATACTTGTATTCTACTTTTATCCTGTTTAACTCCTCCTAATCCTTCAATTGTAAATTTAACTGCCACTTTTTCAGATACTGTTTTTGTACTTCTAACAGATTATTTATCCCTTGTTATTCAATTTCATTGGATCCTATTTTTTATAACATTTGTCACAAATTCTCATTTTATGTCTACTTGTGCTTTTTTCTTTTTATTTCTACTTTTCTGTCTTCCCAACTAAGCTGTACATTCTGAAAACTGGACAGTAACTATTTTGATCAAATAGCCCTCAGTGAATATTGGTTGAATGAATTGAATAAAGCACTAACTTGGATAAGAGATGAAGATAAACATAAAAAAAGAAAATTGTCAGGAAGAAAGCATAGAAAGCCACCAAAGAGAGAAAGCCTTTGCTGCTTTCATGAAACTGAGACATTGAATTTGGGTGAAGTGAGATATACGAGCAGCAAACTGCTGGGAAATGTGAGGTTTGGCAGGCAATCACAAAGGGCATGAGATAAAGTCTGCTTATGCATTAGAAAACCAGGAAAGATTTTGAGCATCAAAGGGAAATGAACAGCTCACTCCATCTGAAACATGGAGAACGGACTGAAAAGAGACAAGACTGGAATGGAGAGAAAAATGAGGTATCTGATGCAATGGTCTACAGAAGTCAAGGTTGACTAACTTGCTGTTGGGGCAGAGGGATGGAGAGACGTAAATACACTTGAGATACTCAAGAACCGTACTCAACCATGCTAAGTAACAATTAAGCTAAAAAAGAAAAAAAAAACTGAAGAGAAAATCAAGTTAAAATTTTATACGTTACGAATTGAAAAAGAACTGAAATTTTGAACTAATAGAAAATATCAGAAAGAGAAATATTGGTAACTTTTACTATTACCTAATTTAAAACAAACCAAACAAACACACTATAAAAAGGCCAATAAAATTCAGAAAATATTCACAACAAAAATAGCAGGAAAGGGAGTTAATTACTTTATAATATAAAAATTCCATATAAATATGACAAAAAATCAGTAAAGGCCAATTCATAAAGAGGCAAATGAGAGACAAAATTTCACCAAAAAAAAAACTACAAATATTTGATTAACCTGAACAACTATATAACATGAGTTAATTATCAAAAACATGTCTGAAATCACTCCAAAATGTGTCTGCTACATTTTTTTTGAATCATCAACTATTAACATGATGAAAATGTCACCAAATCACAAAAGTAAGAATTTACTGCATGTAACCCACTGTATAAAACACTGATAAGAAAAAAAATCCTAAATTACTGTATATTATAAATGTGATTCATTTTTAGAAAACACATACTGATTCCTAGTGCCTTTCTATTCCTAGTCTATATTCCCCTAAACATTATACCATTATAATATTTTTCCTATAAATAAGCATTTATTGTTTTCCTTCCTCTTTTTTCCTTCACTTCTCTATTATTACAATGTTGAAATATTTCAGACATAGAAAGTGTACAGCCTTCATTTTTTCAAGTACTTACCCCTCATAATTATAACATGTATATGTATACCTGTAGTATTAGTCATGTTTCATCATGTTCATAAAACAGTATTTTTAAATTTATCAGCTAAAAAAGCAAATAAAGCAGAATAGAAATTATAATATGTTTTCTTATGTTTATATTGAACATTTAAATTAATCTGAGCTGCTGTTTTGAGTATTTGAAGAGTATATTCTCCTCAATGTAAATTAAGAAAATAAAAGTACTTTTGCTTGTTTAAGTTGTATTCCTTTCCTTATGCTACTTTTAGCTGAGTTTTAAAGTTGGGCCAACCAAAACCCAAATTTTAATTACAATTTAGTTAGAATGTCAAATCCAACACATATACTCATTTGGATTCCCCTTAAGGACTTTGACCACAGCTGGTGATGTTACATGTTTTGCAGATGTTTACCAAGAGCAAATATTAAAACAATGGTCATCCATAATTAATCAAAATTACTCTAAAGAGGGAATTTTATTGGCTCATGGGTAAGACAAGATAAAGTAGGACCAACATTTTTTAAAATATATTCATTTCTATGAGCTTCTTGCAGGTTCCTTCTATTTCCTTATATTTTAGTAAAAATAGAATAATCAGAATGGGGTTTCCCAATTACAAAATTGGGTGATTACTCATTCTTGTTCCACCAATTTCTGCTTCCCCTTAGTCTGTAAATAAATAGATTGCATTATCTTCCTCATCATCACAAAGCATCATACAGACTATCAAGGACTTAATTTTATGTGACACCAAAACAAAGATAAAATATCCCAAGCACCAACCTTTATGTACAGTTCTCAGTGTGCCTTTGGGCTACTCAGCAGAAACACTGGACAGAGTCCTGTGGTTAACTTTGCTCTTAAAATACTTCTACAATTCCATATATATATATATGTGTGTGTGTGTGTGTGTGTATATGTATGTGCATATATATGTATGTATATGTATGTATGTATATATATTTAATATGTTTAATAGATAAATACATATATATATATATATATATATATATATATATTTAAGATACAGAGACCTTACTTTCTCTGAGAGTACAAGAAACAGAGTTGATAATGAAACATTATAAGAAATGTTCTAGCAGGAAGAAAAGCATTATACTTTAAAATGATCAAAACAGTGAGAAACCACAGGAAGGCAAATACATTTCAGTACAATAGAACATGCTAAACCTACAGATCAGGCAAGCGTTGAGGTGTAGAAATCCTAAGAAAGCTAAAATAAACTTTCACTGCCCCAGTGGATATCATTCAGTCCAACAAAAGCAATCTTCTGAATAGTGGGACTAACATTAAGGAAAAGTCATAATTACATGGGTGGATACCTCACACTATAAATCCTACAGGGCCACCTAGTTCTTCTGTGATGCATATTATATATACTTCCATACAAATAAATACACAACCAGAGTGCAGAAAAAGAAGATCATGATGCAACAGCATTGAAATATTCAGTACCTCCCTGCTCTGTGTCTAGCAAGTGACTGGAACGCTTCAGGTGGCATTTAACACTTTAATGTTAGGAGGTGGCAATGGATGGATGTGTCTTTGTTGAACCTATTTAATATGGTAATGAAATATGTATTACTAAAGATAACAGCTGTTAGTTAATATAAAAGGCCACAATGTGGCTAAAAGCAATGACTAAAACTAGATTTATTCTTATTCCAAAATGATGAAGTTACTCTTAGGCAGCTTCTTTTTTCCTCTACCTAGAATTAAAAGTAATGCTTATCATAAAAAGATATGAGTACTAAGTTGGATAATTATTCCTAGTTATTGATCAAAAACAATGTTGGCATCCCAGCAGCCCATCAACATTATATAATGACAATGTGTTTTCTCAAGGATGTCAGACATAATCACAGCAGCTTAATAATGTTTTATGAAATTTACAATATATATTAATCTTGAGTTATATTTTCCCAACACTTACTACAGATCCAAATAACAATAAGCAAGCAAGAGCAAGTTGTAAGACTAAAATAAATGTATTATTGTAGGGTAATAACTTATAATATACAAAGCAAATGTTACTCTGATGATCATTAGCTACTTCCATGATGTAAGAATATGTTACATTTTTACTTTCAGTGGGGAAGTATATTTTCAGATCAAGTTGTATATCAAGCTAGTGATCTCTGTTTTTATAAATTTCAGTTTACTTGGATGAATAGTCTAAAATCAATTTCTCTTGCTTTATTTTCATTCATTTCAACATTTTTCTTTAGTTGACATACAGTCAGTTACAATGTGAAAATTTCTGGTGTACAGCATGATGTCCCAGTCATGCATATATATATACATATATTCATTTTCATATTCTTTTCCATTAAAGGTTGTTACAAGATATTGACTCTAGTTCCCTGTGCTATACAGAAGAAATTTTAGGTTTTTTAAATTTATTTTTATATATAGTGGTTAACATTTGCAGATCTCAAACTCCCAAATTTATCCCTTCCCACCCCATTTCCCCCAGTAACCATGAGATTGTTTACTATGTCTGCAAGTCTGTTTCTGTTTTGTAGATGAGTTTATTAGTGTCCTCTTTTTTCTTTCTTTCTTTTTTTTTTTAGATTCCATATATAAGTGATATTATCTGGTATTTTTCTTTCTCTTTCTGGCTTATTTCACTTAGACTGACAATCTCTAGGTCCCATTGTCACTCAAACATTTTGACGTTTGATTTTCATTTCAAAATGCTGATAAAGGTGCCCTCTCAATGATCACCAAATGACTTCTTTGCTGTTTGATCTCCCGCCAGCACTTAACCATCACCCACCTTTAGCCTCCAGCTTGGTTTCTCTAGCACAGGATCTCTTCTAGTATTTCTCTGAACTAACTATAAGCCATCTGCTTGATACTTCCAGTTAATTCTCTCTTTCTCCACTGTTTTAAGGCTACTTAAGTCCATTTCACTCCTTAACCCACAAATTTGATGTCACTTTCATACCTTCACATGACTTTCATCCTCATGTTTTTGCAAGTGATTTCCAAAATCGGGCATACTGGGCTTCACAGACATTTTATTGTTTTTACAAACTGAAGGTTTGTGGCAACCCTATTGGCACCATTTTTCCAACAGCATTTGCTCACTTTGTGTCTTTGTGTCACCTTTTGGTAATTCTTGCAAGATTTTAAATTTGTCATTATTATATTTGTTAAGGTGATCTGTGATGAGTGATTTTTGATGTTACTATTGCATAAAAATTATGACTCAATGATTATTAGCTCAGATGATGATTAGCATTTTTTTGTAATAAAGTATTTTAAATCAAGGTATATACTTTTTTAGACATAAGACATTGCACACTTAATAGATGACAATACAGTGTAAACATAACTTTTATATGAACTGGGAAAGAAAAAAATTTGTGGGTTTGTGTGACTCACTTTATTCCAATATTTGCTTTATTGCAGTGGTCTAGAGCCAAACCCAAAATATGCCTGAGATAAGCCTGTATATGTGATTTCTCTCTATACACCAATGACACAGAGTATGCAGTTACCTTAATCTCAACACTTTTCAAAGAAAATTCAGCATTTTCCCTGCAGACCCGAGTTCCATTTCTTAATGACCTTACTAGATTCTCAAATTGCTTAAATTTGAATATTTTACATCATCAATAAGTTCTTCCCTTCTTATAACCCCAATTCCCAGTACCTTAAATTTTATGCTTGCTATCTCTGTTCTGAATTGTACAATAATTCCCTAACTGTATTCCACAATTCCCAATATTTCTTTGTGGTTTTTTGTCATTTTCTTTCTAAAATCCTAAATCGTACTGTGTCACACCTCTGCTAAAAAACTAAATTCAGCGAAGAGTAAAGACGGAATGTCCTAGATTTCCATCATCTGACTTCAGCTACTATTACAGCCTTATCTCTGCAAGGCAATGATCCCAGTCCTCCTTACTTTCTAGCAGAGTGATATTAAATATCGTCTTTCTGCTGGCTTGTGCGAACACCTTTCTCTTCATCTATCTATCTACATATGTATCTCTCCATGGAAGTTTTTCACAAGGCTCAACTTTCAAGGCTCAGCTTATTAATATTGCTAAGAAAAGCTCTGCAGAGAGGATTAATTAGGTTAAATCCCTTTATTCCTGCCTTTCTGTATGACTTTCTGTATATCTGACTTATAGCCTCAGTAAAATAATAGTATAAGAATACACAAATCTTATGGGTATAAGTTCTCACTCAATTGTGACCTCTTCAAAGCCCATTTTGATCTTTGAATTCCTACCATTTATTGACTAGTTTGGGGTAGCAAATAATCAATACTTTTAATTGTGTAAATTAATGAGTGGATTTTATTCAATGTCAGTTAAGAAACTGGTTAAGCAAAAGAATATATAATTTGAACCACCCTCTTATTTCTAATATACTGTAATACTCAACTACCTATTAATTAATACTGTTGTGTTTACTTCCACTTTACTTAACAGACTGCTTACTACCTTAGCCCAATAGGATGTGTGTCTTCAACAATCTTTCAGTGTTTGCGCGTTGTGTGATACTCAGCTCTATCCCTTATCCCTTACAGGTGTGAGAAGGCAAAAACTTGTAATGATGCTAGCATGAATTAAATAAAATATAAACCCACTTAAACAATGAGCATTCACATTAAGACACGAAAGAATCTTCTGTGGGAATATGAAGAAAATATAATTTTATTTCTAATGTGTCAGAGAAACCATTTGCAATTTGAAATACAATCTAGTCAATCGCTATGATTTTAAGCATGTTTTTATAATACTGCCAAGAAGGATAAATGTCTTTCAAAATGAATATATTGCCTGGTTCGCTTACTGATGTTGTAAAAACGTACCCAGAAAGAACAGAACTGTCATATAGTGTATGGTATACCATAGAGCAAGTCTGCTTAGGGTTATCTATTTTTGTGCTGCTTTTTTCCACGATGCATTGCTGTTTTTTTCTGTAATTGTCCAGCATTTCAGTGTGTGCGTCTGAGGTGTGGGGGAAATGTCAGAGTGGGAAAGTGTGGCTGTTTCTGTACTTTCTAAGTCTGCATTTATTACTCATACGTCGATCATGCTGTCATCCCACAGGGGCACGCCAACTGAAAATTTCCCTGTGTCTCAGCTTTTATGTTAAAAAAAATGTATTATGCAAAATGAAGAATTGGCAGCCAAGAGGTAAATGCTGCTAAAAGTCAATTGACAATATCATGAGCCCTTGCACATGGGAAACTATATATTTTTACTATATGACAGTAATATTAACTGCAAGAACAGCTTTCTGTTCTCTGATTTCTTGGAAGCAAGCTTCTTTAGGAAAACAAAAATTGATTGCATGCAAATTTTTCTCACACTAGTTAGGGAAAGTTGTCTTAAATTTTAATAATACCACCCAAGATTGTTACTAAATCATCACATTTATACATTTAGGAAGAAACATTCATACATAGAAGAAAGTTTAAAATTTCTCATGAAAAATACTAAACTATGATAATTATTGTGAGAGATTAAAGAGACAAATGTATGATTTCTGCTCACAAAAATATTCAGCTTAGAGAGTTAAAATGCATGAATAAAAATGCTTTTTAAATAATTATAAAAATTCCAAGCTAATAATCAGCCACATTTTATCCCAGTTCTTTTGGGGTTTCAGTTTTGTCTAATTTAAATATGCTTATCACATGCTAAGTGATATACAAGATGCATTATGGAAGAATTATTCACCAATAACAAATCTGTCATAAAATCAATTATGTAAAGTGATATCTCTTTTTCATATTTTTGCTTTAATTCTATTGCTCTGGTTGTCTTTTATTGCACCAGTATCATACTGTCTTAAATGATCTGAAGTTTAGAATATATTTTATTATCTGGCCTTGTAGTTCTTCATTAATGTTTATAATATTTTTAAAATCTAGATTTCACATTTTTTCCATGTAAGATATTTCTATCAATTAAAACAATGTGAGATTTTATTGAAATTGCATGAAAAGGATATTCATCCAAAGAGACTTGTGTTCTAGTTATCAGTTAACGTATAACAAACTAACCCCCAATGTAATGGGTTAAAATGAAAGACATTTTGCCATATCCTATCATTTAGGCGGTCAGAAATTTGGACAGGGCATGACTAGGCAATTCTGCTCCACACAAGTTCAACTAGGGTCACTTGGTGATATTTGACTCTGATCAAGCTGATCTTAAGATTCTAAGACAGTTTAATTCACATACCTAACACCTAATCATTCACATACTCGTAATTCCAAGATGGATAGCTAGAAAGCTCCCTCTGCATTTAGACTCAGAGCTTCTCCATATGATTTCTTTCACAGGGTTTATGAACCATATGCATGTCATCTCAGGGTTCAAGAGACCAAGGCTTAAGCTTTCAGCTTCTTAAAAGCTGGATTGGGAAAGAGTCACTTTTGCTAGGTTCTCTTGGTCAAAGCAGTCATAGGCAACTGAGATTCAAGGCAAAGAGAACTAGATTCCACTGCCTGCAAGAAAAGTGGCAAAGAATATGTGGCTATCTGTAATCCATCATAGTTGATCCTCTGCCCAGAAACCTTATGCATTCTTCCAATGTATCAAATACAGTTACCCTCTGCAAGACTTCCAAGCTCTGATTCTGTTACAGCTCCAGATCAAAATAACGAAAGAAGGAAATTTCCCACATAAGATACGGTACATACTATAGTCTATAAGACAAGGCTAAAAGTTAACCAATACAAATTTGTGATGCCACACAGAAGTTAAATTGTTAAACCACTTCATGATAGTTACCCAGCTGAACTTTTGTCCCTATTCCTGGCTGATAGGACTGTTCCCAGGGTGTAAGTATGTACTTTTTGATTCTCACTTTGCTCTGCAATTCCCAGCACTGCTCCTGGACCAGAGATCCCAAGCTACAGAGAAAATAGGTAATCCCTATCTCATAGGAGGTTGCTAATTTATACATGCATAATGTGGTGTGGGATGTTTTCCTGCTCTTTCCCATGGTGTGCTCTGGTCCCTTGCCTAGCCTTTGAGCTGAAGCTGGTTCCACTCTGCTGCAATCTTGGCTACGACATGTATTGAACCTCGCCATGCCTCTCCGCACTGTGAAAGACTGTGAATTCAGAGGACAGTATGTTTTCTGTTACTCTTCTTCTTGTAAATTACCACCTGCACATCCTCCCCCACAAATCTTTAGAGCTGTACTCTGTGGCAGCTGCAGTATGTGTCAGTGAGCCCCTTTCTCCATTAGACAACAATATCATTCAATGAAAAACTAGATTACTAATATTCTGTCATTTTTGCGTCCGTTTAAAATAATTTGGTGGGGGGAGGGCGTATCTCAGCGATGGAGTGCCTGCTTAGCATGCACAAGGTCCTGGGTGCAATCCCATGTTAATAAATAAGTAAATAAACCTAACTACCTCCCCCAACGAAAAAACAAACCAAAGCAAAAACAAAAAAAATTTTCTTAATACAAACACACACAAAAATAAAATAATTTGGTTTATCTGGAAGTGGAAGAAATAGCATGTTACAGGAAAAAAACTAAAATTTATAGATTTGAGCAGAAATAATGCATTTTCTCTACCCATTCTTCAACAAAGATCAGAATTTGCCAAATTCACTGATTTTCACTGAAAAGAAAAAAAATCAATAATGCAGCTTGTTTACTAGGAAATCCTACAGTAAGTCTCTTACAAATTAACTTTTTAACTGAATTTATTTTCACAGCATCTGTAGAAAATCACAGGCAGGAATAAACAGCACTTTTGAAAATATGCATTTATGATCTTATCAACTTAACTACAACTTTTTTAGCATTCCTACTTCAGCTTATGTATCTAGAGTTACTCTAGTCAGAAATTCAAGGCCTATGTTCCTGGAAATGTATGACATTTTTTAGCAACTTGAAGTAGCTTTTGACAGAACCATTTACAATCCATTTAATTACAACCCACACAACCTATGTTGTTATGTGAATTGTGCTGGAAAGACCTTACCACCTGCTCATCTGTACAGAGCAGATCATATCCATGTCATTTACTGAGCATTTCATTACATGATTCTTTCATTATTACAAACATAGGATTTTAAACATGAGCTAATCTTTGGAAAAGAACCAATTAAAAAATGTCCAGAAAAATCCAGAGAATGTCCAATGCTTAAGTCTTACTGAGATTTGGATTTCTGGCTAAAGAATTTTTTTAAAATTTATGCTTTTGCTTAACTGTGAAAAGGGGATCTTGTTCTGTTGCTCTATTTAACAAGTTATTGTCAAATATGGGAAAAAGCATTGATTTTTAAATTCTTATTTAAAACTAGCTTATTGACTAATCTATCATTATTTCTGAGGGCATTTCACTCAACATTTTTGCCCTTTCTAGATCAAACATATTTTTGAAACAAAAAGCATTATGCTTTTTTTTTTTACAATAGTTGTATTATTTTACATCTAATTACATTGGATGAAAATTCAATATTAATGCAACAGCACACAAATTTCTTAAAATTAAATGGGAAAGCCTATAGCTATCTTTCTGATGTACAAAAAAATCATTCTTCTGTTCATATTTTGTTAACACTTTTATCAATGTCATATATTTAATTGTATCAAATTTTTATCATCTACTACATAATTATATTTTTCCTTTTGATCTATGATGAAATGAATTATGTTAATACATTGAAACATTAATAGACTGACCATACTGTTCCTTCTGAGAACTTCCAAAAATAATCCTACCTGATTATGTATTGCTGGATTTGTTGGATTTTGCTAGTTTTATTTTCTTTCTCTCTCTTTCTCTCCATATATATATATGTTTTTTAACAAAGATATTCCCTTTATTGTTCAAACATTAAATTTTTCTTCCGTATTCTTTTCTGTACAAATTTATCTTGTTTTGGTAGCAGAGATTTCTTAGCTTTATAAAATTATTTAGAAAATTTGCATTCTATTCTGTATACAAGAATACCTTTACTATTTTTTTTAAAAGTTCTTGGCAAATTTTTAAAAATTTACCCTAAAAATAATCTAACCCTATTGCTTTTGATTTAAGATACTTATTAGACAAATTATTTTATTATATACAAGACTATAGGTCTAGTTTTATTCTCCCCTTCTTCTATAAGACCTACTGATCTTTATATTTTATAAAAAATCTTCTATTTTATTCTTAAAGTATTTTTAAAATTAAAGTATTTTGAAAATATATCTACTAAATAGTTCAATTGTAATTCTATAAAATTTTGATTCAATTTTGTAGATTTTGTTCTCTCTTCTTGAGTTAACTAGGAATTTGTTTTAATGATGGTATTAAAAATCTTTTATTTTTAATTCTGCTATTTAAATTACTAATTTTAAATTCAATCCCTATCATTTTATCTTCCTTATTTTATTTGATGTGGTATGTTTTATACTATAATCTCTCCTCTGTAAATGCTTAATTTGAGCCATTGTTTTCATTATTTGAGTCTTTGAGTTCTTTGATATACAGGTAAGTATATTGTTGTACACTCATGTTATAAAAATCTCTTTACCACAGTCCCCACTAAAAGAGCAAGTTATTTGGTATTTATTTGTTCACTTACACATTTCCATTTCAAAGTTCTTTATATTGGTCTATTTTTATCTAATACAATGTGTGAGAACATACTTTTTGTTCAATAAATTTTACCTGATGATTTATTTTCAAATAATATTCTTTAACACAAAATAAGACTTGATTTATGAAAACATCTAAATTCAGAATATTCTTTTTTTGGTTTGTTTGTTCCCAGGTAATCAGTGGCAAGACAGCCAGATTAGTTACAGAAAAAAATAAAAGAGCTACACATTCTCTGCATATCCTTTATCTTTTATTTTCCCCATAATCTCTTTAAATGCCATTTCTGCTCAGTTTTCTCCTTCTGTTCTCTTCTTTTCTCCAGCAAAATCAATAATATGTTACACTTTCTTATTTTTACAATGCTGATTCAGTTAACTACATTGTTTAGGGTGATTTAACTCATATATATATTTGTTTCTATTATTATTCATCTGTTTTGTTTTGCTTCTTGGGGGACAATTTGTAATTCAGTTGATTGTTTCACTTATTCTTTCTGTTACATCCTTTTCTTCCCCCTTTTTTCCCCCCACAGAACACATTTTCTAAAATTTTATTGGTAACAAAAAGATTTCTAACATAATATTTCTGTTATTTTTAATTTTCCGCCAAAACATCTCCTTATCACTGGGTGCTACCATAACAGCAGGCTGTCAGTGGACTCCCATGAACCCAAGATTCTGACTCACCCCCAACACTGGCAAGCTCACGTGGCACAGAATTGCTCCAGTGATGCCAAGATACCTGTGGGCTTCACCAAATCTAGGTTCCTGGCACATCCCAACATAGGGTGGCCTGTGGCCTCAGGCTCCCGAATGAACACACTCAAATCCAGGATCCAGGGAGACACCTGTGAACCCAGTGTTCTGGTGGAGGCCAGCACTAGGCTGATTTGTGCCATCCCAGGCTTTCTGCCTATTCAAGCACCAGGCCACCAACAATCTCCAGCTGCAAGTCCTCCATGGAGGCTACCAGACTGCCCACAAAATCTAAGGAGTGGCTGATTGGTGAAGGGATTTGCTTGGCAAAACTAGCCTATAAAGACTGATTTAGTTGCCTACCACCTCAAATGTGCAGATACTAAGGCAAGACCACAAAGATCATGAATAGTCAAGGAAACACAACACCACCCAAGGAAACTAATAAAACTCCAGTGTCTGTCCCTATCATGAAAATCTCTCCTGTCACATTTGACTATAAGCTGTCAGGAGGAATCAAGCCACTCCTTCAAAGCTATACTTAGAAATCTCCTCAGCTAAACATGAAAATTCATTGCTTACAAATTCTCCCTTCTGAGCCTTCACCAGAATTGGCCTTAACAATCCCATGGCAAACAATTTATGGCAAAGTAGGCTTTTTCTACCACGCATCTCAGAACTATTTCAGGCTCTACCCCTTATCCAGTTCCAAAGCTGTTTCTACATTTTTAGTTATTTATTACAATAGCATCTCACTTCTGGGTATCAAAATGTGTCTTCGTCAGCTTAGTTTGACTTAACAAAATGGCTTAAACACAGAAATATATTTCACTCAGTTCTGGAGGCTAGAGGTCCAAGGTCAGGGTGCCAGCATCAAATTCTGGTGAAAACCTCATCCTGGCTTGCAGATGACCACCTTCTTGCTATCTTCATGTGGCAGGAAGCTCCAATCTCTTCCTCTCGTTAGAAGGACATGAAGCCCATCACAGGGGTTCCAGTGTCATGACTACCTCCCAAATACCCCACCTCAAAAATACCTTCACTTTGGAAGTTAGAGCTTCAACATGTAAATTTAAGGGGGTCACAAACATTCAGTCCATCAAAGTTAGGATTATCCTTCTGTCCCTTGGTTGGTGTTTAAACTCATCTTTCTGGTTTTAAGCTTACGTGGCTGGGAGGTATACATATAATTTTCTATTTCATTGCTTATTGTTATTCCAAGAAAAATTAAAGCTTTTTCATGACAAAATTCTCTTCTATGGACCCTTTGATTCAGCCATAGAATTCAACATAATTATGGGCACATATATATGTAATTTGTTTGCTTTGTTGACAAATGAGGCGGTGATCCCTGAAGATGAGATGTGTAGGTGATAAAAATTCTTACCTTACATTCTATACAAAATAAAAAAAAAGTTCCTGATTTGAACTTATACAACCATGTGTAGCATATACTGCTATGTGTAAATTTATGACTTTCATTTAGTATCCTTTTTTCCCAAAATTCCTTGAGACCAAATATTTGGAATTACTCTTTTATATACTCACTAACTATAAAGTAATCACACAAATTTCCAAAAATATATGTTCTTGCATAGCAGAAAAATGAAATACAAAACCTATAGTTTTAAATGTATTAAAATTTAATTTAAAACATGAAAAACTAACACAAGTGTTAGATTTTTTTCTCTCAACAATATACTACTTGTCTAGAAGAACTATTGTACCCCCAAATGAGCAAACACTGCCAGAGTTATCAAGGCTCATTTTGGAAATGTTAGTTACTTGGCTTTTTTTTAATGCAGCTTTCCAAGTTTCCATTTTTTTGGTTGACCCTTAATACTTACATGGCTTGACATGCAGTATCTATATGTTTTGTATTCCCATCTTTCTGTTTGTCTAGTCACTAATTTGCTATGCCCCATCATTGCTAATATTAAAAACCTTGATGCAGTATACATTATTGTTTCTATAGTTTGGTCTTTCAAAACAAAATGGCTCATATTCTGGTTTATTTATGTATATCTAGACTTCATATATATAAACATATATTTTGCTGTTATTTGCCAATATTGTAAGACTAAATTCACAAAGTTTTCTTTCTTATTATTTACCCAACAGTCATGCTATCATTAGTTAGGTAGACCTGCCCAGCATATCCATAGGGCCCCCACTGTATCTTTTATGTGAAATCTACTTGCATATTTTATCTCTCCAATTAGAATGTAGATCCTTTGTGGATAAGGGCTGACCACATCTCAATCACCCTTGTGTCATTGGTACTTGGTTTGCCAGTGAAAACTGCTAAATGAACTAAACAGTTTCATGAAATATATGCTGTAGGCTCCATGTGGGTCCTATATTATCTAGAACCTAGTGCTATTTGTGTAAAGAATCAGTGGGAAAGACTTGGGTCAAGTCCCTGTGCTGTTATTTAATGGCTGTGGGTCTTCAGGCAAATTAATGTCTGTAAAACCAGGCTAAAATTTTTGCATACCTTATAGAGTTGTTCCAGAATTTATTGACTTATGGTATGCAAATCACCTACAAATACTGAATAAATGTTAACCATTATTATTATCTGAGTATGTCGGTTCGGTAGTAAGTAGTATTCTGAGGGGCAGCATTAGTATTAGTAGAATTGCTTTAAAGTGAGTTGTCATCAAAATGAAGTTGAATATTTTGTTTGTTGATGCCTTAATTCTAGCAATTAACTTTAAGTGGGGTTTAGAAAAAGATAGGTGGTAGATTTGTATGATTCAGCCATAACAGAGATTCTGAAATTCTTAGTGCTTTGTAGTACAAAAACTCAATAGCTCGTTAAAGCATATTAGCAAGTCCACATGTTTGTAAGGAGATTATTGTGATACGGGTGTCTACTATTCTATCCATGTTTACAACTCTCTTTAGTACATCTCTCTGAGTTATCATTTTATCGTTAAATCTCCTGTACTGGGTACATCATTGGTAGATAGTAGGCACTTAAAAACTACATGTAGGAAAAAAAAAAAACACTTTTGTGAATCAATGATCTGCTTATCAAAAAGTCTATTAAGAACAACACAAACTGGGAAAATTTGTGTTCTTAATATTATTTGATTAACATTAATTTAAATAGAGATCAGTTTCTCAAAGTGCCTTTGTTGGAATTGTTTCTTTCTTGACTTGGCTTTTCTTAAGTGTTCCTGTGAATTTTATGAAGAATAATGAAATATGAACAAAATTATTAAGAGGACCTTTTAAATTGAATTTTATACTTCACCAAAGGCATTTTAAATTATTTAAAAATTTCCTGTCAAAAGACATGTGTTTAATAATGATAATTATTCCAATATTATATTCCAATATTCCAATATTCATTCCAATATTATAAACAAAGATATATATATTAATCAATAAAATATGTTAATTTAAGAAAATAGCTTCAAGAATATTACTATGTTTGTGAAAATGTGAAATTAAATTTCAAAAGGTAATAAATATAGCTATTCAAAAAGCAGAAGGTAATTAGACAAAAATAATCACAAAGTATGATATAGCTTCTTTATTTTTGTCTGTTTTTACTTTCTAGCATCTCTTGCATTAATAAGTTTTTACTGAATTATAAAGTAACCTCATGAAAAAGGCAATGATATTGGTGCATATGCAATTGTATAAAATATATAGAACATGTAAGAATACCCATGTACCAAATGACATACAAATATGTATCAGTTAATTTAAATATTTTATCATGAAACACTCATTTGACCATATAATTTTTGCATTGATTTGGATGAGTCATCATAAGAGAAGTTCCATTCTAATAATTAAGTGTTAGAGATTGAATTATGTAACTGAACAGGGAGTTATGCAGTGGAAACAATTTGTTATAAGTAAAAATGCAGAATACAAAAATAATATTATTGATGTTAATTAAGCCTACATTTTAAAAATACACTCAGTGTTCATCAAATCCCAATATTTAGTATAATGCTTAACATATGATGAACATTTAATAAATATTTGTTGACTGAATTAGTTTATTAATGGTGTTGAGCAAATAAACATAATAATGGTTTTAATGAATAAATGGAATTATAGATCATTACAGGTCATTATTATTATTAAATGGATAATTCATTAAATAGAAGTTTATTTTGTAATAAACTTGCTGGGCTAGGACCTACTAAGAATTAGTAGGATAAATTAGACCTGGTCTCTATTTACCAGGAAGTTACAGTATAGAGGTAGATAAATTATTTTGGAATGGTGAAGTATTATGATGTTTTAAAATGATGTCCTTGAGGTGAAAAGAACACAAAGAACAAGAAACAGGTGACTAGCCCCAGAAGACTCAGAGAAGACTTCACAGAAGCTGTGGGCATATGGACAGATATTGAGGTATAAGCAAGGAAGAGAGTTAAGGTTATTTGGAGCAAAAAGTGCAATAAAAAGAACTATTTCCTAGTCTGAAGGAACACAGTGTGTTCAGAAAAAAACCCTAAAAAATGCTTTTTATAAAAGAGATTATTGGAGATGTGGACATGAGATGGCTCTGGATCAATTGTCTGGAGCCAGGCTGTAAAAGACTTCTTGAACTTTAGTCTCTAGCTAGCATAGCATCAACAAACTTTTTCTGAGAAGAACTGGGTAACAAATATTTTCAACTTTGTGGGACATGTGATCTTGGCCACGACTGCTCAGTTTTACCACTGTAATATGAAACAGTCATATACATGTAAATGGATGGATATCTTTCTGTTCTAATAAAACTTTATTTACAAAAACAGGAAGTGGGCAGAGTTTCCCAACCCCTGCTTTAATGTCTGGGTTAAAAATATATATATATATCATCAAATTTTATCAAGAAAGTATTGTGGGGAAAACAATTTGAAAACATTAACTTGATCTTTTACTGTATCCTTGTTTTGTGCCAATCTTAGCCTATATGTAATCAATGTTGGGGATGGATGGGCCCTTGTGGTTCTTATTAGATTGCAAGATAATAAGCAATAACAATCAGTAAACTTTGGGGGGAATAAAAAAACAAGGTTTTATTACTCACAACCCTTTGAGGGCACAAGGCACATCTGGGGTAACACGATAAGGTTGCAGGTAGTGAGAAAAAGAGAGAAAACATGAAGAAATGAGGTTCTGTTTTTCTTAGAGTCTAATATGGAACCCTAGGGTTTCTCAGGTTCACTCTTATTGGTGAATCTGAAACATAAGAGAGGGAATTAAAGCACAGGAAAGGAAAAACAGGGATCCTCAATGGTCCATTATTGAAATCAAACAAGATCTCTAAAACAATGGAGGCTGGGGGGCTGGCTTTTAATCTGGCCATATGTCTGGCAATGTGTTTATTAGAGATAGCTGCCTTTGAAGTGGATACCTCTTTGAAGTTGAATGCTTAGGCAATCAAAACTTGAGTCAGGCACTTGCATTTCAAAGAAGGAAAACCAACTGTCAGAGTTTACACTATAACCCTTTCAATAATGTTCTTTGCAGGCTACCACCTTACCAAGCCATGAAATTTATTATCGCAAGGAAGAGGCCATTATCTTGTGTAACAAAAAAGGTAGTAAGCAAAATTTAGGTTTTTTTTTTGGTATTTTATCAAATAATGATTTGAACTGGCAAACTTGATAATAAACTTGGAGATAAGGGAAGACATAATCAGGCAGAGTAGAAAATAGAAGAGCTGGCCCCTTCCAATTCTGGGGGATTGTATTAAAAACAAAGGAGGGAGTAACAGAAGATCAAGGTGATCAGAATGTGTCCATCACAGCATCAGAAAAAACAAACAGACAAACAATAAACCCCAAAACACAAATTCCTTCAGACTCCAGGATTCCACAGGAATGGTGTGCTAAAGACAGGTGTTACTGTCTCCCACTCATGCATGGAACTCTAAGGAGAGATCACCTTCTAGGCCATTCCCACACCGCCACCCAGAGGATGGCCCATCAGAGGACACTGTGGTGTCAACTGAAAAAAAAATGTGCAACCTGAAAGTTGAGAATTATGTTTTAATCAATGGTCTTACTGAGTTCTATAGCCCAGGATGGTAGCTTGTCAGGTGTTCCAAAGAAGAAGGGAGAAACCTGGATATATCAGAGTTTTTGCTGGGGGAAAAGAAGCAAACAAACAAACAAAACATGTAGTCGAACATCAAAAGATTATTGCTAATCACATAAAGCAGACACCTCAAGTTAATGATTTTAGTGTTTTTCTATGTATGAGAAGATGCAAGATTCTGGGCTTATTGAAATGATTCCTTTAATATGCACCTTAACTATTCTAGGACCAGTATCCCTTTTTTTAATTTAACCTCCATCCTAACTTCCCCTCAGGGTGTACCACTGGAGGTGGGAGGGGGCCAGGGGTTGGCCACTGCATTGGCTGATGACTTTATGGTCACAACATCCTTTGTTTACTGAAATGGCAGGTGATATCTTTTGTCCACAGCTGCATACACCATGGTTACTTGGAATCCAGTTTTGACTTGATCGGTTGCCTCAGTACCCATGTGCAGCGTTAGTCTGTAGAACCTCCCGGTACTCCATAGAGGAGACTGAGGAAGTAGTTGATGTCACGGCTGCATGATGCCTGCTGTTTCAAAAGAAAAGTTCACCCAAAAGTCAAGACTGCCTCGTAAGCAGATTAATTCTGGATTCAGGAGATTATGGCAGACATCCCAAGAAAGCTACAGTGAGTGTTAGCTAAGGTAGAGCTGAATCAGTCAGGAAGCACCACCAGTACCTGGACAAGCTGTGAGGGACCAGACAGGATTTCCTAGAACCACTGCAGCAGAGGCCACTGGGTCAGCAAAACCATACCTGCCTCCAACCTGAAACACCTCTTTGGAACAGGGTGGAGGGAAGGTAAGAGGGTTTTCATAACTAAAATGTAACAGAAAAATCATTTTTCTTTAAAAAGAATAAATATGTAAAATAGACTACTTAAGTTATTATAAAACTAAATTTTCAAAACTGAATTAAAAACTTTTTTTTTCTCATTACATATTAGGTACAAGGGCTTATTTATAAGATTGAATCAGTTACCGATCAAGTGCAGATCAGTTTTCTCTGGACATGTGAGTCATTTCAGTTTAGTTAATTATGTCATTCTGACTTTCAGAAAGCTAACCCAAAGTAAAGTGAAAACAAAAAGTAGGGGAAAACAGAAAGGGGAAAATTTTCTAAGGTTGGAAGAACAAGAAGGAGATTTGATACATTATGATGAAAATCTGAACTAAAAAGAAAATGCAGTAAAAATAATGAAAACAAGATGGATTGAAATGGATTCTAATATTTTTATTATTTTTATGGCTTTATGATTTAATGTATGATCATAAAAATAAGTGACTGTGTGGTTACTGAAATATTTTTATCTAACATCATATTCATTTTTTAGAGGACAAATACAAATGTATCATGCATTTCTCTTCAAAGTTTGTGTTTCTTGCTTTTTTTTTCCTTGACTACATGTCCTAAAATCTAAACTGAAGTCAAGACTATGTATAGATGACAAATTTAAGCTGTAGGGGAACAAAACTTGCCACCCCAAAATGTATCTCTTTGGCTTGAGGATTATTTTGGCTAAGAAAAGGAAAAGTTCATTTTAAGAAACCAAAAGTAAGAAAAAAAAATTTATGGATTTTTTTTCTTGAGTTAATCTCATTTGCTTGCAATAGGAATAGTTCACTGAAATGTTTATTAGCAAACACTTAGAAGAAAAATCATTTTATTTTAAGACTTTATAAGAAAGAACAAAAATTGTATCAAGGATCTGACAAGCTTCTGTAAAATTAGTATAAAACTAGGTCTATTATTTAGCTAAATTTAAATTTGTTCAAATCTTCTTGGAATTAAGTGTATCTTATAAAACTGGAAGAGGTATAGTCACCACCTGCAGAGGTAGATCTCTTAAAATAGTGCTTTTGATAAAAAATAGACTTTAATTTAGGAATACTTGAAACCAAATTGAATGATATACAATAGTAGCTACAATTTTTTTTTAATTTTAATTTGTATTATGGAATATCAGCATGGTGCAGTTTTTAAAGTTGGGCTTGATATGAGAAGACCTGAGTTTAAATTATGGTTCAGCTCCAACTGTACATTTTTTTCACTTGCAGCCACTTCAATAGTCAATTGTTAGTGATGCAGTAAAAATGGATGTGGGGCATGAGGAGCATCGTGTCCCAGGTCCAGAGGGAGCCCCTGGGACATGCTCCACCAAATGTGAGTCCTTGGCTTCGCACAGGAAAGAATTCAAGAGCAAGCCACAGTTGAGTAAAGGCAAATTTATTTAGAGAGAGACATACTGCATAAGTGTAGGCTGTTTCAGAAGGCAAGAGAAAGGCCACAAGGTATAGAGGTTGGGTGCTCAGATTAGAGTAAAAGTAGTTACATACTCCACAACAGAGTGCGGGTCATTTCTGAAGTTGAGGGAATGAGAGGTAGCCACGAGGATTGGTGTTGCCAGATTTTATGGATTCCGTAGCTTCATATGCTAACAAGTGGGAGGACCACATTAACTACCCTGTGAAAGGGACTGGGATCCCAGGAGTTTGGCCATTGTCCATTCTTTGACCTTTTATGGTCAGCCTTGGAACTGTCATGGCGCCTGTGGGCATGTTATTTATCACGCTAATACGTTACAATGTGTGTATAATGAAGTTCAAGGTCGATTAGAAGTCAGATCTTCTGCCATCTTGAGCCTCAGGGCCTACAAGGGTTTGAATCATTAGACCATAACTAAGACAAAGGTTTTGTTTTGTTTTTTAATCTCTTTTTGTATGAATTCCAGTATGAAGGAGTTAGGTAAGCCGTGTTTGTATTCTAGCTGGTGCCTGAAAATAGTACTCACTATTATTATTTTTGTATACTTTTCCTGTTAACTTTTGTTTACTTTATATTTAAAATTTTATTTTTAAAATTTTTTTCTTTTAGTTGAAGTGTGGTCAGTTATAATGTGTCAATTTCTGGTGTACAGAATAATGTCCCAGTCAAGTGTGTGTGTGTATATATATATATATATATATATATTCATTTTCATATTCTTTTTCATTAAAAGTTACTACAGGGTATTGAATATGGTTCCCTGTGCTATACAGAAGAAATTTGGTTTTTCAATCTATTTTTGTACATTGTGGTTAACATTTGCAAATTTTAGCACATCTTTATACACCAGAGTCTATATCCCTCATGATTTAAATTTAGGGAGAGTTTTCTGCCTATAATAAAAAAGAATAATAATTACCCCCTTTACAGCCCTAAATTGATTTAGGAAAGAATCCACATATAATATTTTTATGATCCATTCAACTGATCAACTAATGTAAAAAGACATGAATTTACTCTTGTGAAAATTATAACCCCTATTTTGCAGCAAAGATGTTAAGCAAATCACATGGTTTAGCAAGCAGAGTGTTGGGTGTTACACAGTCATGACATGACAGAAAGTTCGTATCTTTAGCAATTGCTTCAAAGGCTTTCTAGACTACACACAAGCTTTTCTTTCCTAAGAACAAATGAATTAAAATTAAATGAAAAAGCAAACCAAAGGCAACTTTTACTGCTCATATAGGGTTGGGGTACCTCATGAGGAATTTATTATATTATTATGGTATATGTGAAGCTCTTTGTCTAAAGCAAGCTTAATTTTTTCCTTTTTGACAGGATAGTAGACTTCACGATTTTTAACTTGCTTTTCTTAGATGCAAGAACAATGGGATATCTACGTAAGACTCTACATTATAGTGAAACATAAAATACCAAACACACACACATCACTTTAGCGTCATAGTTATTAAATTTCATTTTTGGAAAAGGATCTAGTTGAGAGCTCTGTTAAAATAATATTGCAGCTATAGTTTGTGTCTGAATAAAACAGGGAAATTCTAATTCTCGATATAAATGGTTATATGGGGTGGGGGGAGGGTATAGCTCAGTGACAGAGTGCATGCCCCACTGTAGCTTGTTTGTTGCTGAAATCTCAAGATGCTGTGTCACTACTGCTCTTGTAAAGCGAATGTAACAATTCACAGCAAAACTCCTCTGCTGATTTTGCATCATTATGTCTGTGGAATGGCTAGTATAAACACCATGTAAGCTTTCCAGTATTTTAGGAGACAAAGTATTAATCAACCACCAGGGGAGCTTACCTCATATCAGACCCCCTGAGGATTCTGAAAGTATTTTCAGCAGAATAATTCCAATGCCTCTGGCAATCAAAGGGTTTTGGTATGTTAAACTCAACTGCAATTTTCATTGAATGCAGGAGAGGATTCTCTGGAATGTTTAATGTAGCAACATGTAGCTGCTAAAAGGTGTGGATTCTGTTGCTTATTCCTACATTTATTTTACCTGCCAGAATCCTACTTCTGTCCTAGGGTTTTATAGCCAAGAAATGTGAAGAGCGTCTGTTTTTTGGCAGTTAAGCAGACTGCATATTTACAAAGAGAAGTGAAAACAAAAGACAACCGAAAGATGTCACGAGTTCTCAAATTATTTTGTGGTAAATCGGCCTTGAACTTGGTCTAAAGTTATGTGACTATGAACATTAGATTTATTTTCCTTCTATGCAACTCTTTTAATTAACACCTACCTTAATTGAAATAATATCAGAAAATTGTGTTTGTACAGAAGGATATGAAGTAATTTTGTTATGCTTGTATTTTCTGTAAATCCTGCATTCAACACTGCAGCTACAGCTAAGTTATTAATGTTCACAGGTCATTTTTCAATTATAAGATACATAAACAAAATTTACAGCATTGTGTTTATATGAGTTATTGCAGATCCAGGTAGTCTGACTAGTTCTAAGGAAAAGAAATGGTTTAGGGCAAGTAGCCAAACCATATTCATCTATGGAAAATGTCTCAAATTATTCTCTTTTAATTTTTATGTAATTTATTTTACCTCTTCTAGACCACACAGAATTTCCCCATTTCTTGAATCTCCTATCTCTTTTCCATTCTAAATCCAATGCCCCTTATTTCCATGTGTCCTCAATTGTATCTGTTAATAGAAATTTTAATATTGCAGTTATCCTTAAATGCATTCAATATCGTTCCTGTTGTTTTTAAGATATTACTAAATTAAACTCTCTCTCTTCTTACCAAACGTCTTTTTTGGAAATTTGTCTCTGCCCATTTGGCAGATTGGTTAGAATGCTGCTGCTTTTAGACAAATTTTTCTAAGGGTTACCAAACTTTACTATAATTTCTGACCTTTCTTACAGATCCTTTTACAACACAAACATAATATATGTATTTGTTAATAAATATATCAATATATTTTATAATTTTTTTATGTCCTTAGAGATATTATTTTGCCCTCAGACACAACTGCTGCTGATGCAAAAATCTCATGTCATTATTTTTGTCTTATTGTAGATAACCTTGCTTTTGTCTCTGGATACTTTAAAAATTTTTTCAACCTCCTTAGTGTTCTGAAATTTGACCTGGGTATATTTAAGAGTGAGTCGTCAAAACTTTTCTACTGCTTCTATTCAGTGGAGACTTTCAAGATAAAGACCCTTATATATATATTTTTTTCCAGTCAGAAAAATGTTTTGTACTGTTGTTCTAATTAAATCAGTATTGGAGCTAATTGATTTCTTCTCATTTTTTGTAACTCCACATTTTTCCTTTTGTATTTTTAAACTCTATCATTTTATCTCTAAACATTTGGATAGTCTCTTAACTTTGTCTTCAAGATTATTGAAGCCCAGTTAGTAGGTATATGGTTTTGGACCACCTGGATTCAAAATGTGGCTCCCAGTATTATGACATTACTAGCTGTGAAGTCTTCATTTGTGAACTGAAGACTATAATAGTATGAAATTAATAGAGTTGTTGTGAGAATTAGACTACTTAAGAATATAACAAGTTTACAGAACAGTATCTCGCCGATTATAACCACTATATAAGTAAACATTTACTATTTACTTTATCAAGAAGTTGTTTTTTAGCCTTGCTAATGTATTATTCAGTTTATTCATTAATTTCTCCTCTTTCAAAAATCAAGCATATTTTTCCTCGCTCTCTTTGCTCTCTTGTTACAGCTAGGTCTGGTTTTCAATGCATATTTTAGACTAAAGTCATCTTTCTGTGGAAATGTATTAGAAAATAGTAATATGATTTTATGTTTAATGTTTTCTTTCTGAATTTGGTATCAACCTCATCTTTATGTCCTGTTGTTCTATATATGTATGTTCATCTTTATGTCTTGTTTCATTTCTATGAAAAAAGACCATGTCATCTAATACAGGGTGTTAATAATGCATCTCATTTTCAGTTCTCTAGGTCTGTTTCTATAAGAGATCACTTCCTAGTAAGGAAAGCTGGGGGGAACCTTGTAGGATCTCAAACATAGCACAACTGCCAAAGTACTGAAGACTTTACTCTTTGACCACGATACTGCGGTAAGTTTAATAAAACGAGGCAAAGATTGTCTTGCATGTTTTCAAAACTTTTCTTCTCAGAAGCTATGATTTCTTTTTTTCGGAGTCCAACATTCACATTTGGAGCTACCTGTGGCCTGTCACTTAATTTAGAGAGTGGATTTCAGTGATAAATCTGGCCATGACAGTTGCTGCCTGTGCTTTGTTTGTAGGGCAAGGGGACTGGAGAAGTCTAGCTCAAGCCAGCTCAGATGTATTAATTAAAGTTCTACAATAAATTACATAGACAACTTCTTCCCCACATCTTCTGCTCTTTGGATTTATAGACCCTGAACTTGGAGCTTGTCTGAGATTGCTTGGGAAGGAAACTTTATCTTTGGTGTTTGCAGGTACTGGTTGCTTTCCTGTTTTATCTTCCTGAATCCAAACTTTATTTATTTATTTATTCATTCATTCATTTATTTATTTATTTATTTATTTATTTATTTATTTATTTATTTATTTATTTATTTATTTCCAGTGTGTCCCTTCCACCTTCTCCCCTCTTCCCTCCACTCTGGTAACCATAAGCTTATTTTCTATGTCTGTGATTCTGCTTCTGTTTTGTAAATAAATTCATTTGTCTTTTCCTTTTTTTTTTTTTTTAGATTTCATATATAAGTGGTATCATATGGTATTTTTCTTTCTCTTTCTGACTTACTTCACTTAAAATGACAATTTTTTATGTATTCAGGGAACTTTCTGATCAAATTCTGTATATGTTTTTCTAGCATGTTATGGTTGCATAATTTTATTCTTTTAATATAAGAACTCGTTATCTAAGGATAATCAGTTTCAGGGGGAAAAAAAAGCCACCCAAAGTAAATCCACTTATGGCAAAGACCAAAATTTTATGTGAAAAGAGGATAAAATAGGATTTGGGACATTAGTTTAAAAATAAAAAATATGTATATACATATATCTTGTCAAAATCCTTTGTAAGTTTTTCTTCATCAGTGGTTATTATTTTCATGCTGACATATTTTGTATTATTTTGCATTTGATTCTAGCCATTGTAGTCCTCCAATCTCACCTCCATCACTTTCATGAAGTTCTGCAACTTTCCTTGAAATTTCAAGTTTTATTGTTAAAAATATACACCGTATTTATATTGTATTGTGGGATGTTTGAAATATAGGATTGTGAAGGAGAAAACAGTTGAGCAATTTTGATGTGATAGACCAAAAAGCATCTGATATTAAGTGGGAAGCTATATCTGTGGTCATATTGTACCTGGTCCTTTTGTAAAGACAACTTTAATTTCCACATGCAGCCTCATGGGGACTCCACCAATGAAGATTCTGAGAAGAACACTTGTATACATATTCCATCATTTCAGTAGGCTGAAAGGGCTTTTAAAAATTTTGTTGTCCATTTTATTTTAAATTTTGAATTTTTTGATGAGCTTTTACTCTTTTCTATATGATAAACTCTGTTTTCTGGATTCCATAAATCAATGATATCAAGGAGATACTAGCTAAGTGGCTAATTACATTTAAATCTTATTGATTATTTTTCTTAACATCCATTTTCTAATACTATTTCAAATTAAACAAGTAGTAAGTATTTAATATAAGAATTCAGAGATAAACTTTTAAGACAATGGTTCCTAATTTTACGGCATTAATAATCAACGTTCATTCTATATAATTTCTATCTATTACATATACACATATTCTTTATGCTCATTTAATATAAACCACCCTCACTGGCAGGAATAGACACACTAAGATGCTGTTTTATTGGAAAGAATCCTGGACATTCCCTTACCATAAACTCTTTTTAATAGAAAAAAGACTGAATGATTTTTGCTTTCCTACCCATTATGAGACTTTTAAATTTTTGTCTACTAACAATTAACAAAAGGCCCAAACTCTTACTGGTCTGTTACTTCCTGTGTGCTGGTTTCTTGGGCATGTCAGAAGATCTGGGACAAAACTGCACACCATCTCCTTTGGTCAAAATATTTTTAGCTTTTCCTTGATTGAAATACATCTTGTTCCTATCTATAGTTATTCTCTGTTTACATATTTGTAAGAGTGCAGTAAGGATCTTGGTCTAGCTACTCTAGTTTCATAACCTACTTTTACACAGAGGGATTTGTTCTATATATATTGGTCCTTCTATAGTATAAGCCCATAGTCAAAAGGTAACAAAAATTGTTCTTCCATGGTGTGAAACATAGTAAAATTTCTCTGATATTTACAATATGTGTAAAACTTGGTAAATATTCTTTGTTAGTCTTGAAACCTGCCCTTTTAATAAAATATGTGCAAATGATTTAAACTAAATACTTTGATCATGTTAACAGTTTCAGTGATTATTGCCAGACTGACTACAGCAAAAACAATTTTTATAAGTTTGAATCTTCATCAGTCTATTTAATATCATTCTGAAGTAATTCCAACCTATGAGAAGCATATATGAATATGGGGTATAAATGTTAAGTCTCCTCATTTTCCATAAACTTCCAATTTGATTATGTTCATCCTTTCAGTAGAGAAGAAACAACTGAAGTAATAGTCTTATTCATTAACTAGGATGAGAGAATGATTGATTGATTGCTTAATATTTAAACTGTTCTTCCATGTGCATTGAATTAAGTCCTCTGTTGATAGGGTAGCTGTCATGCATAATGCTTAGACAGCTTAAATAATGAATTATTTCATTAAAAGAACTTCAGTATCATCATTGTTATTTGTTATTCATACAAATTATGCTAATGATTACCATGTCATACTTTAGAAGCTAATATGAAATCCCTTAAAATTAAGCAATAATTTTAGGACAATACACCAGGACATCTTGCCTGCAAATAGATGTTATGTGAGCCATGATTTTTAGGAAATGGCCTTTAGGGATGACTATATATCTAATTTCTTTTTGTATCCTGGAGATTATATATATATATATATATATGTGTCAAATGTGTCAAATATTTATAAAATAAATTTATTTATGCATCCTGAATATATTTATATTTATTTGATGCCATTTTTTATGATGATTCATAAATGATAAGGTTTGCATACTTTATTGTTTCTTAATTTACAGGCTTAATTATTAGGCACAATAAGTACTAAACATTTCCTCATCGGTCCACTGTTAACTCAGCTATACTAGGTGATGTTTAGACCTGGCATCTGGACTAGCTGAAGCCAATTGAAGAAATTGCACAGCTCTTGTATTTATTGTGTACTCAGATAACTGAAGAACCATATTCCACTATTTCCAGAAGTTCACCTAATTTTCTGTCAGAGGGAACATAACACTGTTATAGGCACCCTTAGAAAGGGCAGACTAACTTATTTCATTTGTTATTGAGGAAATGCTATTTGCAAAACATTGTGCTAGACACCATGGGTATATTTATCTATAAATTACATAAGTAACTAAAGTTATAAATAAATTACCATAAATAAAGTTTTAAATAAATTACTATAACAGTCTAAGAAAGGAGGAATCACATTAGATTGTAAGGAATCAAGAAAGGATTCACAAACATGTGGGCTTTTTAAGGAGGCCTTGAAGGATACTAAGGGATGAACTTATGGGATATGAATGCAAAGGATTGATGTAATTTACACAGGTACAGATGAGATGCTAAAGGTATTCTTGATAAAAAGAAAGTATTTATTGAAACGTAGGCCTGCTTAAGGGATGAAAACTAGTTCAGAGTCAGAAATGCATGTAAGCACAGTATGTATTATCCAATCACTACTTTATTTCACCATCTGATTCTTTATTACTATTACTTCTAAAGAAGCAAAATTCCCCCTGAGAAGCAAAACCTAAGAATGGGTCTTCCTCAATTCTATGACTACAGTCCTCTATGGGGTGTGTGTGTGTGTGTGTGTGTGTGTGTGTGTGTGTGCGCACAGGAAAAAGCCTCTTTTATGATGTCAACCCTAAGTTTAAGCCCCACATCCTTGAAATAACTAAATGAATATGCAATATTCCAGTAAGTCTTCCAAGATCATGGTCAATAGTAATGTGATATAGCTATTTATCAACTCCTCTCATTAATTTTCCAAAAAGAAAATAAATAAAGCATATAAATAGAGGAGGAGTAGTACCTACTTGTCAAGTACTTTCTAGAAACTTCCACAAGTATCTGCTGAATAGAGTGAGTAAGGGACATGACTGAAGGGCAGTATCATTGCCCGAGCCATTCTGTCACGATTACACCTGGAATAGGACCTGGTCTGGCCAAGTAAGGGAGGAGCCTTGGGACTCTACTATTATTCCTATTCCTGATAAAGTAGTGACAAAGTTAAGCATTGGGTTATTCAGAGATTATTAGTATGCTTAAATTTTGAGGCTTTGTTATTTCTGTAGGGTCCCCAAATTTGGTCACATCAAAGAGATTTCAAGTGGCCTCTATATTTGCCCTTGGCATGCAGTCATATCCAGGAAGGACAATGACAAAGCATGATGGGTGAAGGGAGAAAGCTTTAATTAACCTTTGGCATTTAGTCACTAATCACTTCCTGAAAATCACTGGATTTTCAAATCGGTCTTGATATGAATGGCTTGCTCTGAAAGATCTGAGACAAATATGTTTGACTCAAAATCGTGTGTTACTTTAATAAAAATGAATCCCTTGCTGAGCTGATGTTTATATTACACTAGGGAGAAGAGCTCCATTGAAGAATTTATAATCCTTTGTAAAATTAGTAAATACATTTCACCAGTAACAAAGAGGAAAATATTGTTCATTCTGTATTCAAATCCTAACTTTGCCAGTTGCTAGTTAATAACCTAAAATTTATCATTTTACACCAGTTATTTTTTATTTCAGCTAAACCCCATCAACTGTGTGAAATTTGGCTTCCTTCTTCATGGGTTGAGTAGCAAGAATTGCCATTTACAATAGTGTTCATTTTAATATTCAAATTTTACAGATGAAGAATCCAAGTAAATCCACAAAGAGGTTAAGTAACTTCTTCAGGATCAATATAGGTAGGAAAAGTGGACCAGATGCTGACCAAGGCTGTATCTCTGGGGTCCACACTCAGACCACTATGCTCAGAGGAGAAATCAGCAAAGGAAAGTAGGAAGGCACAACATCACAGTGGACAGTCATTTGGAATGTTTAAAATTTATGTCACCAAAGTGTATTTATGGATAGAACAATAAACACCAATTGGTCTGTTATTAGTATAGTAAGTTTGTGGAAGCAATTCTGAAGGACAAAATTAATCTATGTAACATGGTTCTGTATCACTAAATACACACATTAGACATTATCCAATCATACAACAGAAAGAAGATCATGGGGCAAATATTTGGAAGATAATGTTTCTCTCCTTATTCCTTAGTGACAACCTCCTTAGTTAGGTTGGAAGTGACTAGAAAAAGTCCTGTGGACCACAGTTCTGTATACCCCTTTTTTAGATAACTATTCTGTGACAACCATCTAAATAGTGGTTCTTCCTATTAGATGAGTCAACATCTTCTGAGCAACGTGTTTTAATGTCTGTCATTGTAAAGACAGTCAAGAAGTTCTTAAATTATAGCTTATTGTGCACATTTTCAGATAATTAACGTTCAGAACATTATGATTTAACTAATTATTTCTGAAAATAGCACTTTTTAATGTATAACACAATCCTGTACTTTCTTGAAGTCACAGAACACTATAAAATCATATTGCTGACTCTTTTGAGTAGTTTTGAGAACCGTTTGAAAAGAAAAAGACCTGGGATTCAAAGCAAAATAATATTTTATATGGGATTTTTTGATCCACTATTATTCTAGTTCTTGGTCCTACTATTCTTAGATGTCATGACCTTTTATTTCCTATTCACCACATGCATTGTATTGAATGTAATATATTATGACTTAATTTGAATTCATTAAACCATACAATTAACTGCATATATTAATATTTTGCCTGCCTTTTTTCCCAAAATGATTCTCAGAGATTTACACATTCAAAGCAAATGAAATGTCCTTGAGAAAGGTTCAGAAACTGGGCCTTAGTAAATATTATAAAAACAATAATTTCTTCATCAGTATGGGGAACCACTTTCAAAAAGCCTGAAGAATATGAATTAAATGTTCTCTGGGAGAAACAGAGAAGGTTAAAATTCATCATTTTAACTGATAGGCTTTCTACAGGAAAATAAGCAATGCAAAGAATACCAAATACAGTTTTAATTTTATTGTCTTCTCAAATATGTTTTCTAAGGGGATAATACTTTTATTATTTCAATTGTAAACAAGCTTCTTATGATAACTATTGATTGTATATTTAATTGTCCTTAATGAGATATATTTCCTAGTTTAAAAAACATTAAAAGAAAAAATTTAGCATCTTTCTTCTTTCACAAACAGTGCAATCCATGAATTTTAATTTTAACTCCTTCTTGTTTGATGTGCTAAATCTCATGCTTCGATGAGGTTTGAGGCTGTCTTTCCTGGGTACAAAAAATAAAGTTAACTTCAGTCTTAAACTTGAAACATCAGTGTCTTCTCAGGAGTATGAAATCAGATTTTTAAAAATTTCAATATTTTATCTTTTAGCTTTCCTTTATTTGTTGGAGAGTAAACTGAGAGAAAGTTTAAGGTCAATATCATTCTCCTGATTTGATTAGAAAAAAGCAATTTTAATAGTAAAGTATGACCAAGATAAAGATTTTTTCTTAGGTTCCAGTCTTGGTCTTAAGTGGTTTTAAGGGAGCTTCTGAGATTTGGAGGAGGAGCCAAGACAGCAGGATGGACATGAGGACCCAAGGATATAGAATTCCTTTTGTATTGGGGTCTATATTTAACCAAACAAGGTTGTGGCATCATTTGTTAAAGGAAAAAGAAGAATTGGAGGCTTGGTTTTTCCAAAAGTACTTTTGTTTGTGTGAATGAGAAAAAGAGAGATTTGAGAGAGTATATCCTTAGTTCTGATACCTGACCAAAAGCCAAAGTGGAGTCCAAGGGCCAAGGTTGGCCAGGAAGTACTGAAGTGAAGGTTAGGCAGGACAGACTATGATTAAATACACAGGGGGATACTCAGGAGAGGAATTCCCATTTTTACTTGTGGGATTTCAGTGTAAAAACACATTTCCAACACCTGTTTTAACACTACACTTCTTCTTCTTGCCTAATATTTTTCTATCTAGTCTTTCATATTTCTGTGATATCTCAACTTTTAAGAGAAATGGAATCCACTTATTAAAACACCAAATGAAGAATATAAACCTAATCTTTTCCTAATCTTGATTTTAAATCTTAAATTTGTTTTCCCAATATGACCATAATTTAAATATTAACTAATCCATTACTATGCCTTCTTGGAAAGTTTTTCAACCTCGCTGAATTTCTCATTTGTAGAATGGAGATAATCATCTATCAAAATGTTGTTGGGAGGATTAAATGACATAATACATAAAAATTGATGCAAATCAGCAATATATAGATAATAATTATTATTAATAGTAAATTTATGTCTACTCTCTTGATTTTGCATTTCATTAATTCTGCAGCTTGCTAGGAAACCCAAGATTGAAGGTCGATTTTAGTGATATTTGGGGCATATCACCGTGGCATGGTCCATTTTCTTATTTATCTTGGAAAATGTGGCATTGTAGCTTCTGTCCCTTACTGTGGTGTCAGTTTGTTTTATCCCAGTGCTGGAGAAGAGGGGAGCAAGGTCGATAAAGTCTCTTCAGCATCCTTAAGCTATTCATCATAATGAGCAATGAGCAATGAGCAATTAATTTCCATTCTTGAATGTTTTTGTATTAAGTGTCCACCAGACATGAAAATAGCATAAACCATGAACTCAAAGTGCTAACTAATGAAATATCTAAATAAATGCACATCTACAGGCAACATAGATTATCTTCTCCTATGAGTCTATATTTATAATCTTGATTTTAATGGAAGTTGAACTGGCCTTGAATATTGATATTATTTAAGTAGTTTTTACTGTTGTGAGAGATTATTATCTTTAAGATACTTAAGCACAATTATATCAAACATATTTTAGTTGACTAGCTTTTATACATGGTTTAATAAAGCAAAATTAATCGCAACTTGTTTCCTTCTTAGTAATGCATATCCTTTGTTCATACAATCATGTATTTTTAAGGTTCTGTTTTATTGGTATTGTGTCTATTTAACTCAGTTGGTTAGCGCACGCTGCTAATGAAGCCGAGGGCATGGGTGACATCCTTGTTCAAGCCAATTAGTTTTACTCTGTCCACGAACCTAAGGCAAATTGTACTAAAGTGGAATGCACTCTGTTACAAGGCAGTCAGCACAGAGAAATATGTGATTCTTTTGTCCAGCTGGAAAAATAATTTGGTTACTCTGTCTGAACATGTCAAATCACTGTGATCTTACATAAACACAGTACGTTATTATTTTTTTTAATTACCTCTACATTTTTTCTCGAATTATTTTCAAACAGATGCATTCATTGATATTCAGATTCTTCTATTTTGATTAACTCTTGCATGTACTCTACACACATCTCTCTGTGATTCAGAGAGATGAATGGTAGTTCTTATTCTGCATATTCTATCTGGATTTAGAGTTATCATCTCACAAAGATAGTTTCAACTTTTGTTTTATTCTCTATGAGTTCACAAAGAAAAATATTTTTGAACATTCAGGTCAGGGTCTGTTTTAGCATTAGGTTTCATTGATGACCTTTATTCACTGCAGGGGTGTTTTTTGAGTTAAGTGTATGATTCTCATAAGGGAATATCTTGAGCCTTTAGAGCTGCACATATACCTCTTACCATTAGTTAGTCCCTAAAAGTGTGGCTGAACATTTTAAAACAGCTTATAAATCATTACAATTTATAACTTTCAAACTGTCCATCCAAAGCAACTGGCTTGACATGCCATCTGTTATTTTTCCTTTAAAACCCTCTAGTCTGTTTATCTAAGGCAGCCATTTAACATTTTAAATGATGTTCCTTTTTAAGGTGTGTGATGGGCTGATGAAGACAAGCTTTTGTTTTAATTATCAACAATTTCTGTGATGCGATATAATTTTTGCAGTGCTCAGGGCCCTTTACAAATCAAAAGGAATCCAACTAAAACAGTAATTAATGTCAAATGACTAGTCACAAAAGGCCCTATTTAATTAAAAAGTTCTAATCTTTGATTAAACCTCATCACACATTCTGCTGATTGCAAACTGTTGTCTGAAAAAGAAATGTAATTGGATACATAGTCTATTGTCTCTCTGAAATGACATCTGCAAATTATATAAAATGACTATCGTTTGCTTAAAATTGGAAAGTCATTCTTAAGTTTTATTTTTATATTGGTTATTCTTCTTTTTGCCACTATAATCAGAAGTCTTGTTTTTCATTAAGTTATATACCAGCTAAAAAATAGAGTCAAGTAAATTTACTTATAATTTATTAAAAACTTGTCTATAAAGATGTTTTGGACCAACTATTTTTTTTTTGGATGTTGAAATTAAAGAGAAGAACTTTATTCTTATAAAATCAATGGAAAAGTTGTGAGAAAAATACAATTTGGGGTCGAATTACTACGACATATTTTGTGCTTATATTCAGAAATATTTCAAAATCTAAGTGATTTCTTAAAAAAAATTCCCACATCTTTTTAATCCATTTTGTATTCTAAAGCATATGATCTTTTATTGCCCATTGAAATCACTGATTGTTAATTCAGTTTTATATAGTGCTTTCTTTTGAATTTATTTATTTTGTGATCATAATCTTAGATTGAATTATAATTTTTCAAATTTGGGCATTGAAAACGTATTATTTTAATTAGGTCATTAAAAATTAGATATAATCTTGAATAGAAACAAAGATAAAAGCTTGTTGGCATATTCTGCAAGGTACTAATGCCATGTTTTTCTCCATTTTGGTGACAAGGATCTAAACCACATGTCATACAATAACACAATACTCATTCAAGATTTAATATTATTGTTTGGCAAATCAATCTTTATAGTATTTATTGTTATAATTCAATCCACATTGTCATTGTTTTTATCCATATCTAACCAACTTTATGCAAATCTTATCTACCAGTCTAAGCTAACCTGTGTCATTTTCACCACTTCTATTACTCTAAATGAATAAATAAAGGAAAAATTAAAGAAAAGCTAGAGAAGAATGTCAAAGGCATTCACCTACACCTAATACTGCCTTTGTGTAGCATTTAATAGATATCATTTTATTTAACCTGCCAACCAAATCATTCACCATCTATACTTTAAAGAAAAAATTTATTTTTTAAATTTATTGCATGAAATGTGCATAAAAGTAGAATATGTAAATACTTTTTATCGTATTGATGAAAACCATATAAAACACAACTAAGTCTTTAAAAGTAAGCTGTTACGCTTATGACAGTTTGGTATCTCATAAATTAGTTTTAATTCTAAGATCAAGCTAATGACTCAAGAAATAGAAATGCTTTCTTGAGTCTTCACTTTAAAACAGGATCAAATTCTTGATTAATTATCATAACACATCTTAAACTATAGCATCAAGTCATTTATATGTATGACACATATGAGTGAAGCAGTTTGCTAAAATTTGTGGATCTGACACTTCAGTAAAAAATGAAATTAACTTCATGAGGATAATTGAAACAATAAAGCAAGTTAAAAGACATATCATAAAGTGATTCAAAATTAATCCTGTCAAGTATTTAACATACGGTGTCAAAATTGATAACTATCTACTGAAAATGAAAATATAAATATAAATTCTTACTGAATTTTGATGACTTTTTTTTAAAGCTTAACAGGCTACTATAATTCTTTTATACACAGTAATGTAATAAATTCTCGAGTTCTGGAGATAATTTCTGTGATAAGAAAACTCCTACCAGACCAATTAAACAGGCAATGTGACTTTATTAAAGACTATTGAAGTAAGGAAAAAAAGACTGAACTCAACTCCACTGAAACAAAATGCAGGAGAGTCTTTAAACGCTGGGGTGAGCTGGTACAAAAGAACTAGAGGACATTAAAGGGGAGGTTTGGTCAATGTGGTTATCTGTATTTGCTAATTATCACTGTGGAATTTTGCTTCTAACCTGCCACAGAAACTGGAAGGTAGGGGCCAACATTTCTAGATAATTACATTTAAAGAGATGACTCCCAAGTCTTCCAGAAGCGTATTTCTTGGTTGTCAAGAGATTTACATCTCAAAGGGCAGAGAAGGAATCTACACTTGCAAGTTTTCTAAGTAAATACATTATGAAAAGAGAGGTCAGAAGCCTAGAGTCAGGGGGAAGTTACTCAAACTGGGGGAAATGTTAAGGCCATTCTGGTTAGATGATTTGTTTCAGATTTTATTTAGTTAATTTGTGAAGAGGTGGAAATGATAGTAATAATAGTTTGTCAATGTTTTACTGCTCAATTTGGACTCCACTGAGTCCATCTTTATTAATATATCATAAATGCCAGCATATTAAAAATATATATATTAGGTTTCTTCCAATTGTGATTCCGATGACACCTGCAGTGAACTGGACCATGTGTTATAAGCATTTGTCGTAGTCTCATTTGATCCCTGTTAACACCACCCTAAAGTAGATATTTATATTTTCTTAATTTTATTTTAAGGAAAAAGAAGTACAGAAATGTTAAATTAACTTGCCCAAAGTCAGACATCTAGCATTTGCTGGATCTGAGATACAAACCCAGGTAGTGTCACCAGAAAACCTGGGTTCACCTCTGGGTGGGTGTCGAGTCAAAAGACACAACCAAGGCAAAAAGCTGGAGAAGGAAGGATTTATTACTTACAGCAAGGAAGAAGAACACCAGGGATCTTTCCCAAAGTCATGTCTACCCGAATAGTAAAATTGGGGAAGTTTCAAGCTAAGGGTACATGCATATTCATGAAGGAGCTTGAGCAGAGGAAAATTCAGCATAGATTGGGGCAAAGTTGACAGAGTCCTAGCTTTAGATGACTGAAGTTATATCCCTGGGCTTCATATCCATGGATTCAACCAACCAAAAATGGAAAATAATATCAAAAAAAAGAAATTCCTGAATTTCAAAAAGTAAAACTTGAATTTACTGCATGCCAGCAACTATTAACATCACATTTACATGGTATTTACAACCATTTATAGATAATTTACATTGTAGTAGTTTCTGTAATTAATCTAGAAATGATTTAAAGTATCCTGAAGAATATGCATAGGTTATATGCAAGTACTAATCCATTTTATATAAGGAACTTGAGCATCCATTACTTTGGTATATGTGGAGGTCCTGGAACCAATCCCCCATGGATAGTAAAAGATAACTTTCTAAGAAAACAAATATATTTCTGGGCTTAATTTTAAAAGTATCTTTCAAAGGATAAAATTAACATTAACTATGAAAAGAATTGGGACTTAATTAGATGTGCAAGAGTTTGCAGAGCAAAGGAAACCATCAACAAAATGAAAAAACCTACTATATGGGAGAAAATGTTTTCAAATTATAAAACTGATAAGGAGTTAATAATCAAAATATATGAACAGCTCATACAACTCAATATCAAAAAAACAAAGAACTCAATTAAAACATAGGCAGAAGAACTGAATAGACAGTTTTCTAAAGAAGATATGCAGATGGCCAACAGACACTTGAGGAAATACTCAACATTATTAATTATCAGAGATATACAAATCAAAACCATGATATCTCCTCATACCTGTCAAAATGGGTATCATCAAAAAGTCTACAAATAAATTTTGTCAAGGATGTGGGGAAAAGGCAACATTAGTACGCTATTGGTAAGACTGTCAATTTGTGCAACCACTATGAAAAATAGTATGGAGTTTTCTCAGAAAACTAAAAATAGAATTACCATATGATCCAGCAATTCCACTACTAGGTATATATCCAAAGAAAATGAAAACACTAATTCAAAAAGACACATGCACCCAATGTTCATAGCAGCATTATTTACAATAGCCAAGATATGGAAGCAACACAAGTATCCATCAACAGATGAATGGGTTAAAAAGATGTGAGATCTATATCTATATCTATATCTATATCTATATCTATATCTATAATGGAATATTACTCAGCCATAAAAAGAATAAAAGTCTACCATTTGCAACAGGGTGGTTGGACCTAGAGAATATTATGCTTAGTGAAATAAAGTAGATGGAGGCAGACAATTTGTATTATCACTTATATATGAAATCTAAAAAACAAAACGCATGTGCATAACAAAACAGTAACAGGATTATAGAGAACACACAAGTTGTTACTTGTAGGGAGAGGGAATTGTGGAGAAGCGAGATAAAAGGATGGGATTAAGAAACACAGACTATGGGGGGAGGGTATAGCTCAAGTGGTAGAGTGCTTGCTTAGCATGTATGAGGTCCTGGGTTCAATCTCTAGTACCGCCTCTAAAAATAAATAAACCTAGTTACCTCCTCCCACCAAAATAAAATAACTAAATTACATTATAAAAAAAAAGAGACACAAACTATCATGTATAAAATAAATAAGCAACAAGGATAAATTGTACAGAATAGGGAAGTATACCCATTATTTTGTAATAATTTTAAATAGTGGATAATATATTACAAATATTTAATCACAGTGTTGTATACCTGAAACTAATATAATATTGTACATCAACTATGCTTCAATTAAAAAAAATAATTAGGGTGTTGTTTTTTGTGTTTTGCCTTGGAAAACAAAGCAGAAAAGACATCTAAATAGCACTCTTTATGTGTAAATTTTTCCCTTAGTATTGATTTGATGCACTGCATTAGGCCATCTCATGTAACTTTTCCTTACAAGATAATTATGATGTTGATGATGATAAAAACTGAATTTATCATTACAGCTCCTGGGAAGGTTATTTGCATTCAGTAACTGATTTAACCTTGAAATATCATCATGACTATTTTTTTTTCCAATAGTGTTGATTTGATTTATTTCACTAGATCAATACCACTTACTTTTATTTTCTATTGTAATAATAGCAATAGTAAAAACATTAATTTGTCATTCATTACTTGTCAAGACTTATATCAAGGCTTTTACACCCAATAGCTCATTAACTACTTAAAGAACACACAGGCACAGACAGAATAAGAGAATGGCTTATAGAAACAGCAGGTAAATGGTGGAAATAGGATTTGAACAGAGGAAACCTAGCTTTGTAACCTTTATCTGAAAGGAAGAGCTCAGCTACCTCATCAAAGTATTCCCAGTTTTACATTATTAGTATACTGTAAAGAAAAATAAAATAGATTCAAAAGATCATGAACCCTTTGGTTATATATCTTATAGCTGTGTGACCCTGGGAGAGTTATTTGATCTCTCTTATCCTCAGTTTCCTCTTTGAAACATGAGAATGAGAATTTCTGACATACTTATTTCAGAAAAGTATTGCATAATTAAAATAAGCAAAGAAGTGTTTTATAAATCTGAAAGAAGACAGTTAGTTAATATCTAATTAGTATCTAACTACTACCTAGGTAATATCATACTTGTCATTGTCTTCTCCTTCAAATATAAGTCTATGAATAGAAATAAAAATTAGGTCACTAGACCCAGGAAGTTACAACTTAACCCCCAATTTCATATTGGGAAAGAAATGCTTCATTTTGGCCTTAAAAAGTAAATAAGTGCACTTGAACATATATTTAAGTTAACCGAGTTTTGAACCTTATAAAGTTTTTATATATTTATTTCATGTTTTTAAACACAATACATTTATTTAATTCAATCTATTTACTGTTGTATAAGCAGAGTATGTGATTTAGGCTGTGCTTTGCTGCTTTATCAAGGTATCAGTCTTATACAGATAAAATGTTTACTAAAAAAAAGGACAAGCTTCCTAAAAATCAGACAATTGATTTTTAGAAATGCATGCCTTCATATATAAAAATGCAATATTTTAGTAATCAAAGTATTTTTCATTTGTTGGCTTGTCAATGAAGAAAAAATTTGATAATATCCATTGATGGGAAAATAAACAGAAATAGTGAATACAATGTCATGAGGTTCTAATCTGGTCCTGCTTTATTTCTATAAACTGTATTTTGACAGTTTCAAATATAGAGAATGACTGCAGAACTAGTGCAAAGAACTTCCATGTATCTTTCACCCACAAGGCCCTGCTTTCTCAATAAAGTCCTTCGTAGTAAGACAGCTGATCTGAAATCACTGTTGCTCCCAGTTATATGTCGGTGTCACTCAAATGGGAACAGTCCCTCAATTTCTCCTTGACTTCCCCAAACTGGGCATGTTGAAATATCATAAATCAGTCATATTTAGATTTCCTTATATCAGTTTCTTGTTGCTGATGTAACAAATTACCACAAGTTTAGTGGCTTAAAGCAATACATTTCGTATTTAACAGTTTTGGAGGTCAGAACCAAATGGGTCTCACTAGGCTAAAATCAAGGTACCAACATGACTGTACTTCCTCCCTGAGGTTCTTGAAGAGACTGTTTTCCTTGGCTTGTGGTCTTATTCCTCCACTTTTGAAGATAGCAACATTGGGCTGTCTTCTCACAATGCCACCTCTATGGTTCTCTCCCTTTTGGCTTTCTTTTTCGCTCATAAGGATCCTGAAGATTACATTGGTACCATTGAAATAAATCAGTGTTTACCAGTACTTCTGATTCTGGTGCAAAACTACATCTCTCCATCTCAGAATCATCTGACTAGCAAATTTTATTCCATTTCCAAACTTCGTTCTCCTCTATCACATAACCAAATATACCAACAGATTCGGCGGATTAGGATATGGGCATCTTTGGGAAGGCCACTATTCTGATTACCACAGCTCTCCTTTTGGATTTTTTCTAATGTTTCCTCAAGTATTTTCAGCAGGAATATCACAGATGCTGTTTCACTTTATTGCAAATCAATGGATGACACACAATATCTATTTTTCCCTTTATCAGTGGTATTAATTGATGATCAAAGATTAGCCAGGTTTTACCACTATAAGATTACTTATTAATATTAGTAACTATTTTTATAGTGATGCTCTCTGTAATTAGTCACTATTTTTTGACGTAAGATTCCTGGGATTATGCAAATATCCCATCCTCACCCCCACTTTCAGTCACTACTTTTAGGATCTGTTTGTGTCTCTTGCCTGAATTAAAGTTCATTCAGATAATTGTGAACAATGATTTTCAATACCATTATTTCCTCCATATTTATTATTTGGCTTTCTAGTCAAAGTAGCACTTTTTCTTCTTATTGTCTGTGTATTTGTATCAGTGTGTACTTGCAATTTCTATTTTATTCAGTGGGTTATAATCTACTACCATCATTATTCTGATAGTCTAATGTGTCAGTTTGGCCAGTGGGAATCTTTTCAGTTTGGCTTCTAAGTCTTTTTTTTTAACTGTATCCCTATCATTTCTTAACCATCTCTTTACTTTCTTACAAAACAAGATTTCTTTCAAGCTCACCTTACTTTTTTTTTTTATTTTCTTACCCCAGTCCTAAAATCAAACCTTTCTTCAAATATTTCTGGTTTCTTAAATGGAGAGTGATAGAGATGAAAAACAAGTAAGGACTAGAAGAGCTCATTAGTCCTGAAATGTCACATGTGCCAGGCTCTTTTAGTGGAAAAAGCCAGAAAATATGTATGTATATATATACATGCATAGACACATTCCTATTTATTTCCATATATATGCATGTATGTTGATAACCATGAGTACATACCAGTTCTTCTGATTCCAGTGCAAAACTACAGAGTTCACTCTATCTCCACCCACTTCCAAATGTGTACCTCTCTTGGTGGAGTGGGAAATGCCATTCCCATCATTTCAATCCTTTCTTCTTCTTTTTTTTCAAATTGAAGTCTAGTCAGTTTACAATGCTGCATCAATTTCCGGTGTACAACATAACGTTCCAGTCATACATATACATCCATATATTCCTTTTCATATTCTTTTTCATGATCGGTAACTCCAACATACTGAATAGAGCCAATTCTTCACCTCTGACAAGCTGCTGCATCCAGGCAAGACCAGTCACTACATTGACGTAAGCCCAGCTAACCCAGGGCTGCTGACCTCACATGAGTTTTCCTAATGGATTTTCCTAATGGAAGGAAACAAGAAGGGTAGAAGACAGAATGAGGAAAGTGATAAATACTATTCAAAGAAGAGGCAAGGGGGAAAAAAAGGAGGAAAAGCAACAGTTAGCCCTGCTTTTGTGAGAGCAGTTTGCAAATGTCTAATGATTTTTATAATTTTTCACTTGGAAACAATTGCAAACTTACAGAAAAGCTGCAGCAATAAGAGTAGTTCAAAGAGCACCTGTAAGTCCTTTACTAGATTTACCTTCTGTAAACGTTTTGCCACATTTGCTTTCTCATTCTTTCTCTCCCTTACTCTCTTCTCTGTATGACACACGTGTATAAATGCATCATGTCTATAAGCATTGATGTATATTCTTTCGGAATTATTTGAAGATAGGCTTCCTATACCGTGGCAATTTACTTCTAAATACTTTAACATATATTTCCTCAAAATAAGAATATTACCTTACATGACCCCAGTACAGTTATTGGTATGAAAAATGCAACATTGATACTTCCTTTGTCTAGTCAACTATGTGTATTCCAATTTTGTCACATTATCCAATAATGTCCTTTATAGCATTTTTATAATTCAGCACAGAATTCTGTCTAGAATCAGGTATTACAATTAATTGTCATGTCTCTTTAGTCTCCTTCAATCTGAATTATTTCCAAAGCCCTTCTTTGTCTTTTATGACATTGACATTTATGAAGAATGTAGTTCCTCTAACTTTTTAGTACAATATATCTATTTGTTATTAAAATATGCATTTCTTTTGATATAGCTAATTAATTAAATTTAATGTGAAAATATTTCCACATGTATATGAAAATGTCAGTAATTGTGTCCATACATTTTAAAAATAAAAAAAATTAAAAGTGATCTATATAACTATTAAGAGAGAATTAGTTACATGCATGATTATGTATCTACACAATGATACGCTACATACTTTTTCAAAAGCTTAACGTTTTGGTGTGGAAAGATGTGCTTGATTTATCATTACTGGGAGAGAAATAAATTATATAAAAGTGCGATGAGTACTGTAATCACATGCATACCCTACCTATGTAATATGATGTTGCTGGTTTTATAAATACTATTACTGAACCACATTTTAAAAAATTTTATATTAATATTATTTTGTTCTAAATATTTCATATTAAATACACAAAGGTAAGATATTTTTCAAATTATATTTTAATACTAATCTAAATAATTAAAAGTTCTCTTATTGAACAATTTAAAACATTTTACTAATTCAGCAGCTTTCTGACATTAGATATCTGTAAGAATTTTCGTGATATCTAAAATACTATTATAACCTCAAGAATTGTGTTCAGTATAGGACTTCTAATAGCGTTTCTCCTTACAAATTCAGAAAAACAGTGTCCACTAGTGTTTTAGAATTAGTCAGGTTCTTATTAATTAATTTAATGGATAATTTTTGGTAACATGTCTAATATATAGCTGAAGCTAAATGTCTCTGTGTTAAATAACTATCCAAACAATGTGTAGGAGTTAGCTTTTGAATCAACTTGTAGACATTTAGCAGAGAAATCCCCATGTAGAAATGCTCTCTATATAATCAAGCATGTCAATTTTCCCTCCCAAATCATGCAATAGGCAGCAGAATATTGCTTCTAATTGGTATATGTTTTTCTTCTAGAAGTGAAAATTCTAACCTTTTACTTGACAGATGTTTGGGTAAAATGCCATGTAACATTTTGAGAGCTTATCTGTGCTCTTTAGAGTTGTGTTTGTGCTGCCACACATTCAGAAGCAAACAAATGAAAAAGTAAACAAAGGTAAAAATATGACCTGGTTAGCTATTTACAGAGAAACATACAAATCAAACACAAGTCAATTTCAAATATGTAAAATATTTAGTAGATTAATCAGAAAAAATATCAGCCTAAAAAACACATTTCTAAGCATTTGGAATATTTGAGAATGGCATGTAGGTGGTCAAGGAGTTAGTAATTATAAATAAATACAATTCTGTAATTTTTTCTGTAATTTCTAAAATACGTATAATTCTGAAATGCTCACAGTACTTATTTTTTATCATGATTTAGCTACAAAAAGGAACAATAATATAATAATATTGACAACTGTTGTTAGAGTTAGCAAAATCTTTTCCAAATATCATCTGGTCCCCAAAAATTTGGGAAGGAGGAACATCAGACATTTTATTAGTATTTTGGGGATGTTGAAATTTAGTCTCTGGTAAGTTAACTGATTTGCCCGCTAGACCAGATGAAACCCAAGTCTTCCAGTAACATTTTCAACATCATTAATGATGCATCCAACCCTGAACAGCCACCCAGACCCCATACCATGCCTGTCAGAAACATTTAGGTACAATTAAGACTGCCAATGACTCTGTCTACTTTATATTCACTATGGTTATATTTATGAATGTTTTGTTGAATAAATTTATTTATTAATGCTTTTGCCAAAAATACTCACTAAGTCTACATAAAGCAATTAGCTTCATTTAGTTCTTGTGTAGTAGATATCATAAACCCATCAAGATGAGTAAGTGTACTTGATTTGGCAGAAATGAAGACAATGTTGGATTTCAATGATTCAACCCATGCTTTTATCAGAAAAATAGTATTTTATTAATATGACACTCATCAAATTGATTTTTTGAATAAATCTATCCTATATTGGACCTTACATATGCAACAATATTGAAACAGCAATTAACATGCCTTATCTAAAGACTTAAGGCCCATAAATAAAAGTGAAAAGTACTAATAAATCTTTTCCCTTTGAAATGTCATGTTCCAGTACACCAAATCAATGGGTTCTTATTTCATGTTCCTATAAATTAATTCCTTTCTTTAGCATTGACTGATTTCCCAATAACGCGCTGAAATAAATAAAGAATGTTAGTCATGGACCAAGACCAAGGATGCTGCTCTTCTACTTGGGACTAAATTATTTATGATGAATGTAACAATAGAAAACAAGAGAGAGTAGATATCAGCAATCAATTGCTTCTTGTGCAACTCTAGCATTTTAGAAAATGGAGTGATCACAGTGAAAAAAAGACTTGCCTGGTGTGAAGAGGGTCAAGTGCAAACATGGAAATGACTGTTGCTTATATGAGAGATAGTGAAGTGATTGAAATTAAGGTATTGGTGAAGGGAAATTTTACCATTAAGTTATTTATATATTTTCTTTAACATAAATTAGTATGTGTTCATAACAGAAAATTTACAAAACTGAAGGTATTAAGGAGTCACCCTACCACCCAGGGAATAAATGTTCATGGTATATACTTACAAATGTGCTTATCTCCCCACTAACTTTTTATGTACCAATGTGCATACACAAGTTTTAGGGAAATTGTAATATTGTATATACTGCTTTCACTAAATGCTGTTTATTGTAAATTTTTGTGTTGTTCCATTTTAGTAATTATTCTTACGTTAATATTTGAGTAGGATGCCAGCATTCAGCTGCTCTTTAACTTATTTATCCAATCCCTTTGTATAAATCGCTATGGGAAAATGCTCCTTCCAATAATGTCCATATTCTAATCCTTGGAATCTGAAAAATACATTACAGTATGTGGAAAAAGGGACTTCACAGGTCCAAGTAAAGTGACAGAGCTTAATTTAGGGAAATTGTCTGAGTTATGTGAGTGGACCCAATCGAATAACATGAGCCCTTAAAAGCAGAGGATTTTCTCCAGCTGGAGACAGAAGAGATGCAGCAAAAGGGGAAGTCAGAGAGATTCAAAGTTTGAGAAGAAACCGATAGGACTACTTTGCAGGTGGAGAGGGCAACATGACATGGACTGCAGACAGCCTTAGGAGCTGAGAGAAATCTCCTGGCTGACAACCAGCAAGGAAATGGGGACCTCATTCTTCCATTCACACAGAACTGCATTTGGCCAACAACTCTGGATCATAGACCAATGACTCTCCTTTTCTGCCTTGTTCACTGTTATTCCAGAACATAAAGTGTAGATCTCATTTACTAAATTCATGAATGAATGAATTATATTTCTGCTTTTGTAGATTGTTCTTTAATATCACTTGTACAATTTTTTGGTCTCTTTTGAGATGATTCCATTTTTCTTGATGTGAAGGAGTTAGACATTCTGTACTAAGTTTTTAGTACTGTTAGGATAAGAGATTTAGAAGAGAAATCTATTTTGTTGGAGGGAAAAAATGCTCCAACATGAGTTAAAAGAAATAAAAAGAACTAATTCGGTAAAGTCAGGAAATACTGCATTGTTCAGCTCATCTTATTGAAAGAGAAACAAAAGAGGGAGAAGAAACGTGTAGAACTATGGAAATTGCCCATTTACTCTGGTCCAGGAAGAAGTAAGAATTTTAAGGTTTTATTCAAGATGGAAGCATCACTCCTGGTTATAGGGAGGAGTATAGAATGAGTTTGTGTGATAAAGAAAGTCATGAGGAGAGAAATGTGTATTATTTATTCAAAAAAAAACTTAAATTAAGTCCAAATGCTCAAGAGGTTCTGTTGGGGTGCTGTAGAGCTGTGCTTTCTACTATAGTTTAGCTATAGTGTTTGCCTACAAGTCAAGTAATTCAGCTTCCATGATGTCTTCCCATCACCTTGCTCCCTGAAAACACCACTCATCCTGGAAATGGTAGGAGCCCACCTTTATGCTGGCTGTTGGATTTGGGAATTGAACCAAGACAGCAGGTTGCTACTTACCTACTCTCTCTGCCTACAGAGTGGAGCCACCCAGAGCAGCCCTGGGGGAACATAACTCACAGTTAATACTTAATGATATTTTTTCCATCATCCATGAAATTCAAAAATTAAGAGACTATTTATGTGTTGATTTTTACATTTTGCCTATAGTCAACATATTAGTTTTTTAAAAATTAATACAATTTTTAAAGTTACTTTCCATTTTGTTATTACAAAATATTCCCTATGCTGTACAATACATCCCTGAGCCTATATTATACCCAATAGCTTGTACCTAATAAGCTATTTTAATTAACAAAACTGGGCCTTTTTCCATCCCCAAAACTTTTTTTCCCTTCATATTTTTAGTGTTAGAGATCTTCCTCATTTTCCCATTCTACCTGTTATCATTTTTGCCATTTCTGTTAATTATTATTGTGCTCTGCTAACAGATACTCTGTACCTGCCATTGTGTTGTTGTTTTTTTTTCTTTCTCTTCATTGGCCCGTTCCCTCTGAATTACAGAAACATAGCTAAATTTTTTCATGTATTTCTTTAAGTTTTCTGCAATATTCTTTCTGCCTTCACCTACTGCAGCTTTATATTTCGCAAAAGTCATGACTTTTCAAATTGTGTATCATTTCCCTTTCATGGCCTCTTCTTCAAGTTTCTTGGAGTCATGGTCTCCAAAAATGTCTGAAAATGTGAACAGAAAATACATGTTTCTTCAATATGGTCCTAAACTCTCCTCTGCAGTACCTGCCTTTCAGGACAATAGATTTACCCTGCTGGTCTTCACACAGGAAGGGAGATCGCTGATGGTAAAGACAGTTTCCCCGAGAGACTGTGCAAATTTTGATAAGATCCAGGCAGAATTAAGGCTCAGTCATCTGGTGCACTTCTCAGAATTACTGATAAAATATGCAACCACCTCTCCTCACAGCCTACTCTTTCAGCTTCTTCTCCCTAATGCACATGAAATTTACATTTTCCCAAGTCTCTTCTTATTCTCAGGAAAGTGACTCTGGGAAGTCAAGACTTGAGAAGTTTCCATCAATCTATTTCCATCTCAACTGTATCTATAAAACATTCTCTAACTATTATTCAAATATCATCATTGCCCTCTACACATGATGCTCTATTGTCTTTATTTTTTCTTCAGTTGTCTAATGATGTTTTCCATGACAATTTAGCAAGGTTTTAGGCAAGGGAGGAATAAGTGACATCTACGTATGTCACCAATTCACTTTGAAAGTAGGGCAAGTTTTGAGACATTGATTACTCAGAAATATTTCTTTCTTTTAATGTATGTACACATTTAAAACCAAGTACTTTGGTTTCCTTTTCTTAAGTGTTTTCATGCTGAACCTAAACTACTTGGAGAGATACACTATGCGACGGAAAGTGCTCAAGGGTCTTCTAATCTGGAGTCCTTGGAGCACAAAGGATTCCATGAGTTGCTTCTTCATAAATGCTCCCTTAAAAACTGTGTACTATTTTAAATGTATGTTTTTATATGCAAAGGTATTTGAAATAAGTGCTAAAGCATTCAGCAAATTCTTGGCAGTGTCCATGACTCAAGAGTCTAGTTACCACTTTTGGAATATCATTAATTTATACTTGTTGAAATGGCTGAGTCATAAAGTAAACTGGAATCCTCACCATTTTTATGCCCTTCTCTGACTCCTTCTGCCTTTTCACATCAGCAGTGCCCTTTACCTTTAACTAGACAGAATTATATGTCCATCTTTCACTAGGCAGAGTGAGAAAGATCTCTATATCTCAGTGGACATTTTCCTGCTAAATCTGAAAAGTAAAATGAAGAGCTGCTCCCTGGGCAATCTTTTCCTTCCCTGCTGCTTGTGAGATTCGTTTGTATCACAATAGTTAGAACTGACTAAGCTTCCCACTGCCGAGGAGGCTTCTGATCAAAGTACAGGAAAATCTGTCTTTTAAAAAACAGATTTTTCCGTTATTAAAATATATCACATAGGGTGCAGTACACCACATAAATTCATCTCCCCTCCCTTAAAATTTTAATATTAGCAGAGCAAAGCTTTTTCCAAATCATTTTCCAAAATAGAGTTACTTCTGTATTTGTACACAATGAGTATGCTAACCAAGTATATACAATTCCTACAAGTGTTCCTGAAAGTGTTTGTACAACCGAATTTCTAGATCATCGTCAGATTTACTGGAAAGGGGCTCTGCGGCATTCAGCAGATTCTTGAAAGGAATCTGCCTTGTCACAAGAGTTTAATTACCACTGTACTTTATTGATACACCTTCAGAGTGCTGTTCATTTTATTTGTATAAATGACCGAACAGTGCAATGAATTTCAAATTCTTTTCTATGCCTTTCTCTGATTCCTGTGCCCCAATCAAGTCATTTAGAAGGGAAAATAGATTATTCCAACTTGTCTAATTTATTACAACCAATGCATTTCCAAATTTAATCTGTGATTTTTCTAAGAGTAGTTGACTGCTATTTAAATAAGTACTCAGGCATTTAAATGTCTTTTGTTTAATACTACAGTTATGATTGTCACATATAACACTTATACTGCAATAACCACTTTCGGTGAGAAATAAAATATCTCATCCAATTACTGCCAAAGTTGGATTTAAGTTTTTCAGTTTTTAATTAAAATATTAGAAATCATTATATTTCTATTTTAGTATTAGCAGTTTGTAAGTGATCATGACCTTTTTTCTCTCACCTTTTCTAGAAACAGGTGACACTGACTCAGACAGATGTGAACACTCTGAGAATCTGACGCTAGAAATTAAGTTTCTGCAGCTCTAAAAATCAATACAGCCATGGTAATTTTCAAGACGATTCATGTCAGTGATTCCTCTTTTTTAACATTTAACATGATTTCAAAAACATCACTTGAGTAAGAACAGCAATAATTTTATTGGATGTGTACTTGTTTATGTACATTTGGGAGGGAAAAACTAAACAAAGGTGCTCTACCTAAAACAAAAGTCTGCCATTGCCAAGGTGACAGACAATAGCTGTTTAACAGTGCTTGGTTCTCAACAGAACTGCTCTGAATTTTTAGAAGATAAGAGGAAATAATATGCCTAGCTCACTGAAAAGAGGAATTTACATAAGTAGAACATAATTATCCAAGTTAGACTTTGTCGCTGAGACTTGGGAGGGTTAATGATTATGATGATAATTAAAATGCAGAGGATTTGTACAGCATTTATTTGATTTCTGAAGAGCTCAGTGTACTTCTTGTATATTCTTCTCATTGATTTCCATGCAATAGCTACACAACAGGATGTTTAAAATATCCCAGGATAATGGAGAGAAATGTGTGACCTGTTATAACCATCAGTGATTCTAAGCTTTGGGGTTTTGCCTCACCTGAAAGGCAGGACCTCCGGTGACATAACTTTTTGAAACATCATTTCAGGTCATCACAGCAAAACTGACTCTGAGGAAAGAGTGCCACCTACTGAATCAGACTGCCCAGGTTCCCTCCAAGGGCTGGTCGCTCAGATTTAGAATTGTCCTAACATGCTTAACTAATAAGAAACAATGGGATTGCTGTACCATGCATGGCATACTTATTATTTTTATTTCCAGCTTCAGTCACTTCATTTTAACAATCCAGCAGTCACATCTATAAATTAACTATTTCATTCATAAGCTTTTCATTTGTTTTGAAAACTAGTATACAAAGATGGAACAAGCCCAATTTTGCTCTTATGAAGGGAATTTCCGAAACAAATGCCTTTTTTTTTAAATTGTCGACGTGGCCACAAGGGGGAGCCAGCAGGTAAATTCTTATGGGGCAGGAGTGTTGGGGTTTCATAATTAATTGCACCCTTTTATTTCTGGCTAAGACAGGAGAAGATATAAATATGCCATCTGAAACTTATGAAGCTCAAGATAATTTTTCTCAGAATTATATTTTGCACAATGTAATTCAATGCCTCTTTTTAATATATGCTAACTAATATATCAGATATAATGTAACATATTTTTTGGTCTGACAATCCCTGTCCCTGTACGGCCTCTCTTTCAGGTACTCTACACACACAAGTGCACTCACATAATTTATTTAAAACACACCAAATAATTTTCGGTTGTAAAACTTAAATACAAAAATATTAAATTAACTCTTATTTAAGTGCCAAGACTTTAAAATAAATATCCTGAAGTTGCGTCCTTGTTCAAAACCTGATCATTCTCCACTAATTTATAAATATTCCTTTCTGATTTACATACTTAGATATATATGGAAAATACATTATGGCTGTGTGCCTGCTGGAAATTTAGTTCATTTATTATGTGAATTTCAGATTTATAGAACTTCCTTGTTTTTGTAAGGTTAATCCTGTCACTTTGACTTTGACTGTTCACTGGGAATTCACTTCCTATGTGTGGGAAAAGGGTACTTGTATACATATATGTTATAGTGTAGTAAAACATACATATAATATGCAGGAAAATTAAAATATATCATTTCCTAATAAATATTTTTCTACCAGCAAGATGTAATAATTTTAATAAACATGAGAAAAATTAACATTCAACTTAATATACTGTTTATTTATGGAACTATTTTACAATTTTTCGTATATAGGAGAGATTTTGTTCTCAAAAACCTTTAAATTATAAAATATTTCTTTGAAAACTTAAAGGTTATACTTAATCTGCATGACTTTATTATGATTTATATATATCATAAAGGAGAAAAATATGTTTTAGTGATTGTCCTGTTAATAGTGTGAATTTGTCTTTGGTTCAAAGGAAGACTTTGATTAAATGTCAGCATTTGGCCAATAGCCGTGTGTTAGAGGTGGGCCTCAAATACATCTAACACATAATGGAAACTCAGAGAACTAATTGTGAATGAAATACTATCATTCACTTGTGGCTTTAAATATGATATGGCAACCTCTGATACTTATTACATCTAAAACAGTTTAACCGTGAAATTTATTTTTGAAGCTTCTCTGTTAAATAAAAATATATGAAACCAGAGAGTGAAACAATGGTGAAAATGACGGAGAAGGAAATAGTGGAGAGAGAATTTTGCAGACATAGAAACAGTGGCTATGTTGAAAATATCAGCATCAAAAGTGTCTCTAAAGAACTGTATTTTATTGAACTCAGAAATATAGCAAGCAGGGCAAGTTTTGGAAGATCATCATAACTACTGCCATTATGGCTGTGTGCATAAACTCTCGGGATTACAGCTACACCTGGTCAATATGAAATTTAAAGAATCTCTCTGAGGCAAAGTTAAATAAGTTAAAAATTTTGTTTAATTAAACAAATAAGTAAATAAATAACTTAAATTAAAAAATCATAACATAGCATTTTAAGAGCATTTCTTGATAATAATAATATTCAATTAAAATTTAATTAACAGTATTAACCAGCCTTTATCAGGCTATAAAAATAGACCTCAATACTTCTCTGAAGCTATTCCAACATAATCAATTTATTTGAAAACTCACCTATACTAGCATCATATCTTATTAAGTAATATTATGTTTATATAAATATTTCCAAGGACTTTGTCTCAAAGAATGTGCATACATATTTTGATTAAATCACACAAGAGCTTTGGCTGTTCAATACATGTGTGACAACAAAGGAAGAATATAATTTTGCTTTAAGGTTGAGGCTATCATTTGTAATCACTAATGATTATCAATCAGGCTTTTCTTGAGAAATATGAGATTGTAGTTATCATGAGTTATGCTCAACTCTATGGTCTTCTGAATTTCTCAACTAGATCTCTATGTCCATTGCCTACTATAGTATAAAAACTAATAGGATCTTTGATCTATTTAACAGTATTTATATCATCTCTTTTAAAAAAAATTGAGCTCAATATTTTAAGATTAGTTAAAGTGAAATTCCTCAATAATTATATTGTAAACAAAAAAAAAATCTGGTGGAAAATAGAATCTATGAGATGGTTAAAAATTAGGAGAGATTATAGTTTTAAAAATTGTGTCTGGTTAAAGAGAAGCCAAACAATTGGAAGTATCAATTGATTCCATTTCTATTAAAATAAAATGGAGATGGGATAGAAAGATGAAAATTAATTATTGTGAGTACATATCAGTCTTTAACAATAGAGACTCAATACTATGAATTAATATATAAATAAGATACCTGATAAGTAGCAGTTCTGTTTTGCTCCCTTTGGCGGGCACCCCATGGTATTTACCATATGCATGGTAGTTCTCTTTCTGTGCACTAGGGGGAGGTGTGACACAATTACTCTGGAGGAGTGGTGGGCAAATTGGTGTCTATGAGGATGTTTCATTTTACTGGTCTCTTAGACACTGTGTTTTCCCCTCATTTGCGTAACAGCACATCTAATTAAAGATAATCAATGGAGCATAATACCCTTTTCTTGGAACTTTTTCATTCTCTTGTTTTTGCATTATTGTAAACCTCAAGTAAGGATATTTTATGAGTTTCCTTGAATTAGTATGGAATGCAAGAAAAATATAGATTTGTCATATTTAAAAGGTAATGATTAATAAATGAGTTTGTAACCTCTACTCTTGATTTGCTAGCTGCTGCCTTTAAAGCCTCAAAACCTCAGCTTCCAAGAAACATGCACTGGGACCACCCCTGAGAAATGTACAGGTGAGGTTTCATGGGGCAGTACAGTTAGGAACGTGCTCCATAAAACAACCCAGACTTCTACAAAGCTCTAACTCCCCTCTTTAGCAAAGGCAAATGCAAGACAAGCTACCTATTTAGAAAATACAACGACATTTTGGGATTTGATGGTCTGGCTCCTCTTTGAATTTTTAAACTGTTAAAGTTAGTCTGTTAAGGGAGGGGTGAATTTTGGATCCAGATCAGACTGCAAATTCACATTATAGGTTATCTCATTGAATCCTCTGAGAAATAAATAGCTCCTTGGCCTGAATCTTTAAGCAATTATCCCAACAACAGTCATCAGAACTTTCTTGTAATTGGTCTGGATTTGATTTTCTTTTAACCTTGAATGCTTCATGTTACAGATTCGTACGTTAGTCATTCACAATTTATAAATGGCAACTTAACTTTAGTATTTATGAATTGTGATCAATAAATACTCTAGCAATTAAAACATTCACCTTTTCTATTTCAATACTTCAATTTTCTTCTCACATTCTTAACTCTTTCCCAGAATGGCTGGAGAAGGAGCAAAGCAGTCCTCGCTTGTAGATGTTTGTGATAACTGGGGAGAAAGAATCTCTGAGATTAGGAACTGCAGTTGTAGAAGAAGTAGATGAATCATGAGTCTCTCTCTCTCTTTCTCTCTCTCTCTCTCTCTCTCTCTCTCTCTCTCTCTCTCTCTCTGTGTGTGTGTGTGTGTTGGTAGTGGTGGTGGTATTATTACTTAGAAAGCATGAATTTTAACAAATCTCCCACTGACCTGCGATCTCCCACTGATCTGCCTTTACATTTAGTTCGGCTTCTAGGCATAGGGGCTTTGGCAAATGTGGTCATCAAGACTTATTTAGTCTTAAGGAGATAACATTCAAACTGCCATGTGGAGCTTTAATAACAAGATCAAGGTAAACAATACACCAGAACTACTGTGAGTGAGTATATGGATGTTCACTTTACTTTGTATTTGGGCAGAGTTGCTAGAGTCTCACAAGGGTAAAGCCCTAAGTATTATTTAGCCGGATTTGAGTTTTAACAAGCTACAAAGATTGAATTGACCCTAAGCCTTTCTCCTTAAGGGAGAGGCATTTTTCCTCTGGGGAGACACGGCCTCTCTTTCACTGGGCTTCTGCTTTTCTTCTGAAACACTTTCATAATCAAGTGACTTTCCTTGCCAGGGTGCCTGGGGACAGCTGATTTTTCTCTGAGGATAGAGAAAGTTACATATTGATTGCTGTTGCTCGCAGCTGTTTGCACCAGCGTAGGCAGAAGCCGGCACGCTAGCACCCTCGGGTCTACACACGCTCACTGAAATGCACAACACACTCCCCAGAAACACCCCCCCGCCTCGCGCGCGCACACACAAACACACACGCACACCGCTCTGCACCTCATTGGAGACGAGTCCACGCGCAGCCGGAAGATCTGCGCCTCTCTTGGTATGGGTGGCTGGATGGTGCCGGGGAGTGTGTGTGTGTGCGTCTGTGTGTGTGTGTGTGTGTGTGTGTGTACCGAAGGAAGACTGCAGCTACCTTATTCTGCAAGCACGCTGTGATTGCAGTTCCCGTGTACATTGGATAAAAAAAATAAATAAATTGCTGTCAAACTTTTTTTTTTTAATTCACTCCTTTCCAGAGGAAGACGGTGGAGGCGCTTCTCTTGGTAGTTAAGGACTCGGGAGAACCTGCGGCGAGGCCCTGGGCGCTGCCGCCACGGCGGAGCGCAGGGCTCCACTAGCCCGACGGGTCTCCCATCTAACTGATCTAATCAATGGCTCGGAAGCTCTGGGGCTTCGGGCTCCGCCCCCGCCAGTCTCTCCTCCTCCTTCCATTGGGCGCGGGCCGAGGGGGCAGGGCCTTGCTCCTCACGCGGATTGGCTGGCAGGGAATCAGTATCAATGTTTAAGCGGCGGCGTGAGGTGAATAGAGTCAGTCAGCAAGAAGCGCTGGGGAGAGAGCAGGGACTGCGAGCCCGGCGGATGCGGCAGCGCGGAGGGCGGCTGGGGAGACGCTACTCCAACTGTTGAATTTTCACCTTTTCATTTCCACCGAAGCTTTGCTTGCGGAGATGGATTTATTTGCTTTGAAATCCGCACGTCTTTCGCAGGCTGTGAGCTGATCCTGACAGGCACCAGACTGAAAGAGACCACCCGTGACAGAAAAGGAGGAAAAAAAAAAAACCCTCCACAACGGACTGCACAATTAACTACGCACGCCGGTGCTGGACTTTGTGAATAGAGAACACAGGGGAAAACCGTGAACTGTGATGCGGGGCTAAGCTTTGAACAGTCATTGTAATCCTGATTTTTTTTCTTTTTTTCCTAAGACTCTGAAAGATTTGTGGGTTCCTCACGCCTAACCAAAAGGAAAGGTTTTAAAAAATAAATACACACACCTAGCAAAACAGACGCCTTGTTTTCCAGAGCCTCGGACTCCGGCAGAAAGAGGTAGAGTAAAAGTGCTGCTGGGTTCAGCTTCACCTTCCCCCTTCCCTCCCTCCCCTTCTCTCGCTTTTTTTTTTTTTCCTTTTTCACCAAAACATGAATCTGGCTTTTCTTTCTGTAGAGTGAGTCAGAGAAAGCGTTAGAAAGAAGCCACAACTAATGTCTGTGAAGGGAGGACCATGAGGCGAGAGTGAATACGATTCGTTCCGCTGCTTCTGACTCATCGGGCAGATCGGAACACCTGCATTTCTGGATGTGTCATTCCCGTATGTCGAGGCGCCTCGAGAACTCGAAATAATGTATAGACAGACCTGTGCCTAACATCCCCCGGGCGGCAGCTCCCCGGGGTGGGCGCCCCAGGCTGGACCGCTGCGGCCGCAGCCCCTCGCCCGCTGCCCTCGCGAGTCGCCCAGACTGTATGAGCGAGACTGCAGAAAGCATCACGCCAAACCTTGATGTGTTCCTTTCATCCAGCCCACTCCTCCTACTATAGAAAAAATTGAAGCAAAAAAAAAAAACCCGCACTTTATTCGCTTCAAATATTCACTTTTATTTCTCGCCAAGGTTTTCCTTTCTAGATGAAGAGGACTGGGAGGCAGGGCCATTGGAAGGAGATGCTGAATAGAAAGAAAAGAGAGGCACTTGACAGCCCAGCCCTGTGAATGCAGAGACTGTTTCCCTTCTAACGAGAGACAGGGAGAGTGTGTGTGCGAGCACTGGGAGGGTGGCTCCCCTTCCTTTTTATTCCGCCTCCCCCTCCCCTTTCAAATCTGCACATCCAACCATGAGTTGCCTGTTGATTTCCTTTCGTCTGGGAAGAAAAGAAAACTGGAATTAAACTGCATCTAGAGAAGTCCTGGCTCGCGGGGAGAGAATGGGATGGTAGCGGCGGCTACTGGCTTGGCGTAGAGAAATCACGGAGTGTGTTCTACGAACAGAGGCGGAGATATATCTATATATTTTTCTCCTCCCAGTAGACTCACACCACAAACGCTGATCAGACTGTGGCTTTCTTGGCTTGGGGGAAAGCCTTTTCCGAGGAAGAGAGGGAGGAGCCTGGGAAAGGGAGGAAACTACAAATCGGAACACTAGTTCTTTGCGCTGCATTTCCTCCCCTCCCTTTGGCTGCTCGGAAAGAAGAGGGAGAGAGAGAGAGAGAGAAATCTTGGCTGGGAGATGCAGTCCGCCGCCGCCGCCGCCGCCTCAGCCGGCAATGCAAGATTAGATCTCTAAATGCAGCAAAACACTGCCTGAAAACAGTCCAGCCCGCGAAGCAAGCAGACATTTCACAGGGCTCCGGGGAAGCTTGAAAATATATCTGACTCTTTTCGTTGTTCCTCATCCCCATCAATTTCATCACAGGAGGCGAGAAACAAGTAAGGATTTCACTTTCCGATCTGCCTGGAGACACACCTCCCCGCTCCCTCCCCCACCCGATGTGAAGAGTATTCCGGAGGCAAAAGGCAGAAGTGGATTTGCAGCGCCCTAGCGGGAGCGAGGAAAACCTACGGATTCTTTAGCTCATTATCATCCTTCCCAGACGCTATTTCCTTCTTATCGCTGGTCTCATCGCTCAAGTTTGAGTCGCCCGAAGTCCCGGCGGGAGAGACAAAGCCCCGGGCTCGCCCCCAGCCGCAGGGAGCCTCCGCCTTGCTCAGTGCCCCTGCGGCTCCGCTGCGCTGCTGCTTCTCGCCCAGTGCGGATGCTGTAGATCAACAGGTTCGGGGAACTTGAGAGGAATAAGGAGAGACCGCCAGGTGCAGCAGCCCGGGAGCGGAAGGAAGGAAGGACCCACAGACTTGAGGTTCGCGTCGCGCGCGCACACTGCCCCAAGCTGGCGCGCACCCATCCATTCGCCCCTCCAGTCCGGCTGCTTCTGCCAACACCCCACCGGTCTGGGATGTACCTTTCCATCTGTTGCTGTTTCCTCCTATGGGCCCCTGCCCTGACGCTCAAAAACCTGAACTACTCCGTACCGGAGGAGCAAGGGGCCGGCACGGTGATCGGCAACATCGGCAAGGATGCTCGACTGCAGCCTGGGCTTCTGCCCGCAGAGCGCGGCGGTGGCGGCGGCGGCGGCGGGCGCAGCAAGTCTGGTAGCTACCGGGTGCTGGAGAACTCGGCGCCGCACCTCCTGGACGTGGACGCCGACAGCGGGCTCCTGTACACCAAGCAGCGCATCGACCGCGAGTCCCTGTGCCGCCACAATGCCAAGTGCCAGCTGTCCCTCGAGGTGTTTGCCAACGACAAGGAGATCTGCATGATCAAGGTGGAGATCCAGGACATCAACGACAATGCTCCGTCCTTCCCCTCCGACCAGATTGAGATGGACATCTCCGAGAACGCGGCCCCCGGCACCCGCTTCCCTCTCACCAGCGCGCACGACCCGGACGCGGGTGAGAACGGGCTCCGCACCTACCTGCTTACGCGCGACGACCACGGCCTCTTCGCGCTGGACGTCAAGTCCCGCGGCGACGGCACCAAGTTCCCAGAGCTAGTTATCCAGAAGGCACTGGACCGCGAGCAGCAGAACCACCACACGCTCGTTCTGACCGCCCTGGATGGCGGCGAGCCGCCGCGCTCCGCCACCGTGCAGATCAACGTGAAGGTGATTGACTCTAACGACAACAGCCCGGTCTTCGAGGCGCCCTCCTACCTGGTAGAGCTGCCCGAGAACGCCCCGCTGGGCACCGTGGTCATTGACCTGAACGCCACCGACGCCGACGAGGGTCCCAACGGCGAAGTGATCTACTCCTTCAGCAGCTATGTACCCGACCGCGTGCGGGAGCTCTTCTCCATTGACCCCAAGACCGGCCTGATCCGTGTCAAGGGCAACCTGGACTATGAGGAGAATGGGATGCTGGAGATCGATGTACAGGCCCGAGACATGGGTCCCAACCCCATCCCGGCCCATTGCAAGGTCACTGTCAAGCTCATCGACCGCAACGACAACGCGCCGTCCATCGGTTTCGTCTCCGTGCGCCAGGGGGCGCTGAGCGAGGCCGCCCCGCCCGGCACCGTCATCGCCCTGGTGCGGGTCACTGACCGAGACTCGGGCAAGAATGGGCAGCTGCAGTGCAGGGTCCTGGGCGGAGGTGGGGCGGGCGGCGGCGGCGGCGGCCTGGGCGGGCCGGGAGGTTCTGTGCCCTTCAAGCTGGAGGAGAACTACGACAACTTCTACACCGTGGTGACTGACCGCCCGCTGGACCGCGAGACACAAGACGAGTACAACGTGACGATTGTGGCGCGGGACGGGGGCTCTCCTCCACTCAACTCCACCAAGTCGTTCGCCGTCAAGATTTTGGACGAGAATGACAACCCTCCTCGTTTCACCAAGGGACTCTATGTGCTGCAGGTGCACGAGAACAACATCCCAGGAGAGTACCTGGGCTCTGTGCTCGCCCAGGACCCCGACCTGGGCCAAAACGGCACAGTGTCCTACTCTATCCTGCCCTCGCACATCGGCGACGTGTCCATCTACACCTATGTGTCTGTGAACCCCACCAACGGAGCCATCTACGCCCTGCGCTCCTTTAACTATGAGCAGACCAAAGCTTTTGAGTTCAAGGTGCTCGCTAAGGACTCCGGCGCGCCCGCGCACTTGGAGAGCAACGCCACTGTTCGGGTGACTGTGCTAGACGTGAATGATAACGCTCCGGTGATCGTGCTGCCCACGCTGCAGAACGACACGGCTGAGCTGCAGGTGCCGCGGAACGCTGGGCTGGGCTACCTGGTGAGCACCGTGCGCGCCCTTGACAGCGACTTCGGCGAGAGCGGGCGCCTCACCTACGAGATCGTAGATGGTAACGACGACCACCTGTTTGAAATCGATCCGTCCAGCGGCGAGATTCGCACGCTTCACCCCTTCTGGGAGGACGTGACGCCGGTGGTGGAGCTGGTGGTGAAGGTGACTGACCACGGCAAGCCCACCCTGTCCGCAGTGGCCAAGCTCATCATCCGCTCGGTGAGCGGCTCCCTGCCCGAGGGGGTGCCCCGGGTGAACGGCGAGCAGCACCACTGGGACATGTCGCTGCCGCTCATCGTGACTCTGAGCACTATCTCCATCATCCTCCTGGCGGCCATGATCACCATCGCCGTCAAGTGCAAGCGCGAGAACAAGGAGATCCGCACTTACAACTGCCGCATCGCCGAGTACAGCCACCCGCAGCTGGGCGGGGGCAAGGGCAAGAAGAAGAAGATCAACAAAAATGATATCATGCTGGTGCAGAGCGAGGTGGAGGAGAGGAACGCCATGAACGTCATGAACGTGGTGAGCAGCCCCTCCCTGGCTACCTCCCCCATGTACTTCGACTACCAGACCCGCCTGCCCCTCAGCTCGCCCAGGTCGGAGGTGATGTATCTCAAACCGGCCTCCAACAACCTGACTGTCCCTCAGGGGCACGCGGGCTGCCACACCAGCTTCACCGGACAAGGGACTAATGCGAGCGAGACCCCGGCCACTCGGATGTCCATAATTCAGGTAGGAGACTTTTAGCCTAACTGGAACTTCACTTTCTTGCTGGTTGGGAGCTGTCCTGAAATGTTTGGAACAGGGCACTCCACACTGCCAGTAGCAGTGAGAGGGGAATTTTTTTTAAGTGAAAATGATTTACACTTATGCCACTACGTGTAGAAGATATTCTATACATAACCCTCCCCATGTAGTCTAAAATCTACAAGATGTAAATGTCTTACTTTTCTTACATTTTAAAGTTTATTTTTAGAGGTTTTAAAATGTTACCAATGTTAAGTATTCATATTTTATTTTACTCTATTTGTTGGTTTGCATTTCTTTCCCCCCCAAAAAGGATTTGTAGTGTAGAGAAAATACTGTTTTAGTTAATTTACTTCAAGTCCATTAAAACAATCTGACGCCAAAAGAAATGTTCACTCAACTATCAAGAAGTTAACCACTTGAAGTACAACATAGAAACCAGTCAGAATTTCAGAGCCTGAATCAATTGGAGCTAAGTTTTCACAACCCCTAAAAATCAGCTTCATATTTCAAAAGTGTTTTAAAGGATGTGAATCTCATTTATTCTTCACCTGAAACTGCAGCGTAATGCATTAGTGTAGCTTAAGCTTTGGAAATGTGAATTATGCTCTGAAGGTCTTAGAAAAGTTTGAGAAAATATTAGGCTCTGGAGAATGACTAGTAAGTCTCTGTGAAAAGTTTAAATTTGTTTTGTGATTTTCCTCATGTGTTGTTTCCTGGAATCAATGAGGTATGAAGAGTATACTAGAACAGCAGACTCACTCTGTGCTGTTGAAAACAGGAGGCAAAGTTGCACAAAAGGCACTTGTGCCAAAAATAATTCCAGGATGCATTTAGTTTTCATACTGTGTGTAACTTCATCATATCTACATGATATATATTAGATAGTATAATTTAAAGTTATTGATATATTAAAAAAAAAAACCTCACTGACCCAGCATGGACCCTAGACTCTTAACAACAGCAGGTGCCTGTATAGTGTTTGTCTAGTCACTGCCTAGTTTCTTTTATCCACTATTGAGTTGTGTCATGGAAAAACTTAATTCTTGCTTATTATGAATGTGTGTTGCTACAGATTACTCTGAATGAGCAATACTTGAAATGCACAATTGAGTTTAACTAAAAGTGACATTTTGAGAGAAAGATTAGTTTGGGGCAAATGAAAATAATTTGTTCAGAGTTTTATGCTTTGAAAGAGCAAACACCTTTTAATGACACTTGATTCAGTAATGTTTTTATTATTCAAACAGAATAGTAAAAGTTCATAATCTCTAAATTTCTAACATAAGTATAACAAATACTAAAACTTAGCAAAATATTTTCCTATAATAGTATTATGTCCTTGTAGATCAGACTGTTGTACTTGATGGGCAACTGAATACTAAAGTATCAGTTGTAGTATTAATATCCGACTTTTTACAGTGTTTGCTATACACCAGTAATCATGGTTTTTTTGGAGGTCTATATAAAACTGAACAAGAAATTCCTCCCATAAAAAAACTGTAGTTTGTCTGAAAATCTGTGTAAAACTGGTATTTATGATAATTTCTTTAGAGGAAGATATGTTAATACACATTTCTAGATCTATGGTAGTCATTTGATAAATACACATATGTTACATATCTTTCTTACATTTTTACCATTGACAGTTACAAAGATATCACAGAGGGCTAATGTTTATTCTTCTACTTCAAGTACTATGAATTGAATTTGTATTTAGAGTGCAGTAAAAATGAAGTCTGTACAGTAGAATTCTCAGCAAACCTGATTCCTGGTCAGATTAGTGAGAAACAATCTTGGATGGAAGTATTCAGGAGGTTTTAGGGGGGTGGCGGGCAGGCATCCCTATACTGTGTTTACACCATATTCTTCTTGAAGCTGATTCCTCTCATTAGCAGTAAAACTTGAGCCAAAGAAAATCACACACACACACACACACACACACACACACACACACACACACGAAGGGAGAGAGAGAGAATTTGAAGAGAAAACAAAAGAGACGAACTTCCTTGCTATTCCCTTTCTTCCCAAATCTTAACTCAAGCCATAAAGACACAGAAGAAGTTTTTCTTGATTTTTTTTTTTTTTCTCACAGTGGTTCAGTTTCCCATACTGTTCCTGCCCTGGAAATATCCTCAGTACACAATGTTAAAACAGACTCTTTATTTATTTAATTTTTCCTATTGAGTTTTTGCAGTCCTATAAAGGATACTTTTAAAATTCCTAATAGGTTAATTTCCTTTTAAATGTGTCAGGTTTTTCTCAATGCTTATTATGGAGAACAAAGGAAATTGATTACAGTGACCTTTCCTTTTTCCTTTCTTTTTTAAACTAGTATGCTGCAAACACTTTGTGCTGAAGTGTCATGCTCAGATTAAAGTGTTCAGGTATCCCACAATCTTGTTTCAAGTGCATTTATTAACGTGTATTTAACACAGCCTGCTGAAGAAACACACTATTAATTTCATGTGTATTTCTGAAAGAATTTTAATCCACAAGTGCAGTTGGACTTAAATCTACTAGATCTAGGTTATTTTGATTTTCCAGCATCTGTGCTGGTTAGAATGTTCCCAGTGATTTCTAATGATGGAATGAAAATAATATCATAGTTGTTTTGAAATACACTGGTTAAGAGTGGTGATATGAAATTTAGGAACTTTAGGATTTATAAGACTCATGTTACAACTCAAATTAAAATTTCTCAAAAGATTTTTTATGAGTCACAGGGTCTAAAATGCTATGGTTAAGATCCCTAGGTTCTTGGGCATAAGAATATTTTTATTGGAAATGGATGCAGAATAATCACGTAAGCTTGTGTAGAAAGAATGGTTTGTGAGAAGAGACGTTTTCACCAAGTTTCTCAGCCCAAGTCAAGTCAGTCTATGAAGTGTTTAAACAATTGGCTAGTGATGAAAGTACCCTCAATAGTGTGACTCATAATGCAACATTGTTATAATGGAATATTTTATTTATTTTAAAGTTACGAAAGTGATTTTGAAAAATAGGAACCAAGACCTTGTCATAGGTAAGGCAAATAGATCATTACAACAAATCTATAAAAAAAAAAACAAAACACTGTTCATAGGAGCAATTTCCATGTGAATTATTTCATGTGTTAGTATGAAAATCTAAAATCAAGTAGAGATCATTAATAATTGTCACGAGTAACTGCTGATCGTGGCTTGGCAAGAATTATTTGTTAAATCTCAGGGTAACTTTTCAACAGGTGTTTTCAACGAAGGCCTGGCTGAGAAGAGGGAGGAGGCTGGAGACTTCTCATTGGTGGGAGAATAACCAGTTTTGTTTGAACATCTGTGTTTTCAGACTTTTTTTTTTTTTTGAGCATGACTACAAGTCATTTTAATATGCTATCATAGAAGAAAATATACTGAGCCAGCAGAATAAGATGTACTAAAATAAATTTTTCAAAGGAATACATTCTTACACAGTGTTTTACAGTTCAATTTTAAAAGATTCACATTGGGGTTGACTTTAGGTTCTTTATGCTGGCAGAGGGAATCCTTTTGCTATAACTGCGTGGTCTCTTCAATAAAAGTGAATTAAACAGATGGTAAATGCTTACAGTCAATCCAAATATGTTAAAATGAGATAGAGGTATAGAGGACTAAAGTATCATAGTGTCGACAAGAATTTCAGTATTTTAGAATGAAAGGGTGAAAGGAAAAAAGTATACCTTTACTAGAGACATTAACTGTTACCTGTCTTTATTCCTGCTTCTCTAACACAAGAGATTCTTGACTTGGGACTCAGATGAGTTCTCAAGACCACAATCTTCAAAACTTCATACTCTAGTATATTAATGATTTCAGTAACAAGCACAAGTATGCCAACAATTTTTTTCACTTACAATTAAAAAATTTTTTGCAATGTTATTATAAGACGGTACGTTTTGATTAGTTATATGCATTTGTTTCCATAAACTTGATGTATATCTGTCTCTATTCATAGGGGTTTTTGTGGACTGAGTAGGAAGGGAATATCCCTTTCTCACTGCAGGCCTTTAGGACTGTCTTGTCCATTTGCCTTTTGAAGTTTCTTATAAGATAGGATGTATTCTTACCCCAGATTAACAGGAGTACACAATCATAAAATGTATTTTTCTGTTTTACATTATTTAAAAGTAGCACAAATAAAGTAGGAATAAACTTAAAAAGATAATCAGCGATTAAGGTGTTTTGAATTTCTTTGGAGAGGAGTTTAAAATACAAATTATTAACATATTTTTAATATATTCTTACTTTTATTCTTAGTTTTGCGTGTACTCATCAAAATCACAGCTCCAACGGAAATGTGTGCATTTCTCTTTTATAGTAAATGAAAATACAAAAGGTATAATTTTTACTGTATGAACTAGAAAGCTGAGAATCTCATTTTTAATACTATTTGATTTAACTACTCATAATATAATAACTTCTTTATCCATTAGTTTTTTAGTTTTCAGTAACATTTCTAAAACATTAGCTGGATAATATTTTATCATCTTTACACTGAGAAGATAATCATCAGTCTTTTAAAAATGTAGGAATACAGTAATTTTTAATTTTACTTAAGTTATTTGAGTGAGTTATATAATTTTAATTGAGTTCTATGAGAATTTTATAATTTCAATAAATATTGTCATATATAAATCTGCACAGAGGACTTTGGAATTTTATTCTTGTCATCTTCATGTTATTTAAGGCTGTATGCGATCATGAAAAATATCAGATTGTAGAAAAGTATGCCTTAATTCCTATCTCAAGTGCTTGAACATACTTTTTAGTCAAGAAAAATAATTTACATGTTCTAAAATACTATCTATTGCCTGTAACTATATTGATCAAGACAGACCCCAAAATTAAAATAAAATAAAACATATTTTCCAGAAACTTTTCTCAATAAAATTGATGTTATAATAATATTATTTACTTTTATAGTGCATGTTTATATATAAGGTTAAAATAAATAAATTATTCTTAAAATGATCCCAAATATCACCTCTATTAATGGACTAAGAAATATACATATTTTTAAAGAAAAAAACCTTAAAAATCTCCAGATAAATATTTGATACTGTTTAAAAATATAATATTTATACCGTGTCATGTTTCACTACCGTTATCAGGTTTCAAATTTTTCACTGTTAGCGCTGCTTATGTGATATAATGCAGTAGACATATAGTTATAAATATAAAAGATATAAATTAAGAATATACCATTTTTTGAGATTAATAAGGGTTTACGTGCATTTACTACAGTGAAGGCTGGCTCTGCCCATATTTATGAAAATGTGAACAATAAAACTTCCTGGCAAAAGTAAAGTTTGTGTATACATGTATAAATGTCTATATTTTCAGTATAATGTATAACTCAAGCACAAATATTAGCCCATTTTTCTACTTTTTTAGTTTAAAGGTGGTTCTCCTCTTTTTAAGAGTGAACTCAAACCTTTATTTTTCTTTGAAAGGAGGTTAAAACTTGATGACCTTACTGTTTAAAAGCTTCAAACATTTTGAAGTTCCTTTAAGTAGAGCCAGTCATTCCAGAGCAGAGTAGTTAGGAAACAGCTGGCCTTCAGTAGACAGTACGTTGGCGTTTATGTAGATTTAGAGGAAAAAAATCTCATCCAAATTTCCGATTCTTTCGGGAGGATGGTGGGATGGCTGGAGGCATTGTGAGAATGTACACTGGGAGCTTGATGATGAAACCACAGGAGGAAGGTGAAGCCACTAGGACTGGATTCATGCCGGTTAGGAAGTGAAAATTAACTCCCCTCTGCTGAGAAGTCTTGTAATACACTCAATAGTGGGTAAATTCTTACAAATGCACCTGCTAATTATGATATTAGTCATTGCTCCAGAATGTATTCCCCTCAGTGATGCTTCCGTTTAATAAATCCCGCAGGGCATTATCTTAAAGCCATATTTTAGTAAAGCCATTAGGGAAACTTTTTTTTTTGTACTGAATTCCTTCAACCAATGACTGTATATTTGTTAGAGAATAGCAGGAAGATCATTTTGCCTATCAATTTGAAGACAGTGTGACTTCTGCCACCCACCTACAAAACACTTTTAAATCTTCATTAGACCTACACTGATCTACTGTCAACCTATTTTAGCTAAGGAGAAGTTGACAAGAATTCCCTTCATTGGCACACAGTATCTTACAGTTAGTCATAGCTTTCACCACTAGCTTTGACAGTGATAGATTGCTAGCCTTTGGTCTTCTGAAATAAATTATCTATAATAAAGAAGTCCTTAATGACATCAACATTCCCTGCTGTGACTAAGAATCTTGCTCTCTTCTGTCCTTGCTACTGCAGAAGTATCAATTCAATACTTTTAAGTTAAAGCAAAAAAAAAAAAAGCTATAGCAAAATATAGATGCAAAATTGTTGCAGTATGGATGGCATTTTTCACTTGTGTGCACCATGTTCTTCCAGTGATTGACTGTAAAATTGTTTCAGACAATGTTTGAGAGAATCTATTGATATACATGTGGCATACTTTTATTTGTCTGTTCTGGTCCTAGTGATATTCTGATTACTGGTATTTGTAGGCTCTGCCCTGAATCTATTCCAGGGAGTTTTATTGTAGTGAAATGACTCTTACAGTTCATTGAGCATCTAGTATAACTGTGCTAAATATGATTGGCAAGTTTGCATGTATTTATTCAAAAAATAAGTCAGTTAAACAGCATAATTATGAGAAAACGAATCATAACAATAAAAGACCATTTAAGTTAACAAGCTTTGTGATCAAAGGATAAATACAGGTTGGATAAATGAGACATTAGATGTTAACTCATCTACATAAATAGACTTTGGTCTGATTAGGGGAATGGAATATATTAAAATAATTTGATGGTATTAGAAATTTATTTTATTTCAGTCATTTTGAAATACTTAAAGACCTGAGTTATTTACTTTATGTTTCTATTCGATAAAATAGTCATGAACCATGTCCATGTTGGGTAAAAAATAGGCAAAGTAAAGATAAATAGAATCTTGTAAGCTTCTGTTTGGTAGAATACACCCTGTCTGAACAGTATTTATTATTTTTTAGACTTGCAATGTTTTTGACTGATTTTTAATTAGCGGAACACATTAAAGGGACCATTTTAAGAACAATTTCTTGTTTACTTCCTTTATCAGCTAAAAGCAGCCTTTGTGGAATATGAAAGTGTGAGCATTAAAACTCTATTTCAACTTTTCAAAGCTACACATTCATAATTGTTTTGTGGATATGTACTATTTTTAAGAAACACTGGATACATGTTTGTAAATTATATTAATACATAATGTAGATCATGACTTTACATTCTCAAAGTTTCTAATGTTATTTTGATAGCATATATATTTTAAAATAACATTTAGCTTATAATGTGACTTAAGTAACTAATTTCCTTCCAATAACCATGGTATGTTTTCTTCAGCATCTTTTGGTGATAACTTTTAAAAAACGTAATTTAAGCATAAGTCATTAATTAGTATACTTTTTATAGTATTTTTACCTGAATCCTTAATAACTATTGCTAAGCAATGATTGAGTTATATGTAGAATTTTCATGTCCTCCAATTTGATAAAAATTCAAGTTGAAATACAGGCATTTACCCTAAATTTCAGTAGCTTTTTTTAATTATTATTAAAGCAGAAAAGCAACAGGTACTTTATTGTAGGCAGAAATGTTCATGAGGTCAAAATTTCATTTTTATTTTTATATTCCAATTTTAGACTATCAGTGTCTTAGAACATTTCTTAAATTTGTATTTATTTGCAGTATGAACATTTGTATCACTTTTGAAGCTTAAAATATAAGTTTTCACCCTTAAGATATATTATTCCTTTTCTCTTCACAGACCCCAATATAAATATCTTTACTCTTCATTTTATTTTACACACAGCATATTTTACCAGGATATACTGAGATTATTTTAGGACTGCATACTTGATCGATGTGTACTGTTTTGTTTTTTCACAACACCAAAGCAATTGCATTTCCAGAGCTGATATTTATAAAAGCAATTCACCTATGATTACCGTGAGAAGAATTATCTAACTGCAGTGTAAAGTGGCCAAAATGTACTTTTACTGATGTCCTCACTTCAGTAGGTGAGGCAACAGTAAGAATTTAGAATGTTCAAGAAATAATATGCTTAAAATCTTAACGAAGTTTGCTAAGAAAGAATGCTATCAACAATATTTTGGAAAAACAGGAATTAGCCTCAAAATAGGATTTGTTCTGGTTCAAACTTGATAATTGCTTACTGATACATCTTTAAATGAAAATTAGTCATAAAACTTTCTGAGCAACTTGAAAAATAATTTGCTTTGATTTCAGTAGTTTTGTCAGCAAAAAAAAAAGAAAACCAGAGTATTGTCTAAATATTAGTGAATTGTGTTCAGTGTCTTCTTGGGGCAAAAAAATTCTATTTTGCTTTGGCAGTTTTGATTCTATTTAAAAATTGTTTAGCCCAATCAACTTATTGCATTAATAAGGTGAATAAGAGGAGTTATAAGTCATGCAAAATGGAAGAGAAATCAACTGTGTATCATTATTAACACCCCCATTAAGATAGAATTAAAGATTACATTCAAACTTGCTTCCACAAAGTTTCAAAGCAAGACACTTGACTGCTTTATTTTTATTATTATTTTTAGCTTTTCATGACCTTGTGAAATATGAATGACTTTCTTCTTTTTGTTTTAAAACCAATGCTTCATCTCGTTTTAATCTTGGTTGATTCAATTGGAAATTTCTGATTTATAAGAAAAGCTACACAAGACTGTTACTTGGCATGGTACACATGGAATGCATTTGTAATTTTAGAAACAATGAAAATATGTTGGTGGTAATGCATTAATGCAAATACAGATTAAGACACAGAATTATTGAGAGCAAATATGATGTGAAAACTAGGAAATAATTTAATATAACACATAGACTGACAATTGTATAACCTTGCCTTTTTAGTGTTTGCAGATGCATGGATAGTAATTATTAGCTAAAATTCCAGATCCTGGAACTTCTAGGAAAGCTACTGTTTATCCCTAGATGATGCTAAGATAGGAAATAAGAGAACTGTCCCATTAAAAAAATCCAACCTACAGGCTTTTGTGGGCATTCTTGACAAAAGCCTATTCTGCAGTGTGGCCCTGATATCAGATATGCCAGTACTAACAAATGAAGCAATATGCCTAAGTGAGGAGAAACTAAAAGACAGGGAATACATTTAAGGAGACCTTTTTTACCCCTTGATTTTGAGCAATAGACTTTCCACAATTTTTTATAATCAAGACAATTACATAGTAATTTGGGTTAGAATGCATGCCCCATTCCCCATCTCAAAACCCAATTTGTTACCACCTGTGGCTATTTCTATTAAAAAAAAAAAGAAAGAGAGAAACATAATTACTATGAGTCTCAGCAGTCTTAGAGTAAATTTTTGCAATTACAATACTTCCCTTGGGCAGATGTGTGAAAATGGCAGATTAATTTCTGCTAGGATCTTTCTGTTCCTTGTGCATTTTTAGGTTTGGTGTCGCCTGCTTATTAGAGAGGCTCTGTTTGCACTGGTTAAAGGTTATGCCAGTGTTTCCATAGTAAATCTCTAGAAATGAAGACCCACAAGTCAGCCATTAAATTTTGCCTTAGGTGAAACATTGACATGTAACGTCTCAGCAAAAGAGTAGGCAATATTTCCCACCACACTTCTCTGTTGCTTGGTTAAGTTTGAAGTAAATAGTAGTAGGACCATTTGTCAGTGTTGAGAAATCAGGACTTTCACTAGCAGGTAGAAAGAAAAGTGCAGTCCTTTGAATTGTAAAATAATAGCTAATCGACAGAAGTCAATGGAAGTATTTTTATTCTATGTTTGATCCTAAAGCTATGCAATGCATTAGAATTTTAAAGAGTCACCATAGAAATATGGAGACTGGATGGCTAACAGGAGATTTACCACTTGATCAATTTCCTTTCATTCCTTCTTTTGGTTGTGGTATGTAAACTCCATTCATAATAAAGGTCTAATTGATCTACATACAAAATAATTAATGTTATTAATTCTGAACAGTTTTAAAACTCTGGGTCAGTGTTGTAATTCTTTATTAGTCATTTGGCACAAAGCCATGTATATAGGAAAATGCTTGGGGATAGTGAGACAGTGACCACATCCATCTTTGTTACTATAGTTGAGAGAACCTAGCATAGTTTCTAATACATAGTGGGCACTTAAAAATATGAATTATTTGTAATGTTCTATGATCCTGATCAGATATGAGCTGGAACTTGGATTCAAGCCTACAAGTTACTGAAGTCACAATCTAAGATATTATTCATAAGAACATACTGAAATAACAATCTGTTGGTAAATAATTTATTTGAAGGTGGCACATATAACAATTTTTATTTATAGTTTCTATCTTTTTAATAACTACGATGAAAATTCCTTTACAGTTCTAATGATAATATTAGCAATTCATGAACAAAAAAAATCCAGGTGATCAAGTTTCACAATTATGAGCACAATGCTTTCACAGAATTTTTAATGTATTTATAAATCTGTATGTGTATACATATTTATACATAAATCCAAAGTTTATACATAGTATATCAAGAAAAAAATAGTACTACTAATAGCATATCTTCCATCTTTTGTTCTGTTACTTGGTATGGTTTATGAAGTATTAAAACTATGCAGTTCAGTTATGTCTTATGTTAAGGCTTTAAAAATCATACAGCTCCAGTAAATTAAACTGATATGATCCTTTTTTCTATGTTTTAATTAATATTAAGATAATTATATTTATGGAGACTTGTCATGAAATTAAAAAATATATTTATTTTTCTATGATTTTTAATGAAATTAAATTATAAATAAACCATAAATGGTAATTTGGGGAATACATTTATTTGTATTTGTTGACATATAATTCTTATGAATTAATCACTTTGACCCCAACCATTTGCCATCTGATAATGGAAAAAGAAAATTACCATGGGCAGTTATCAAATGTATGTAATAATAATAACCTGACTTACAGAACTTCTCAAAATTTCAGAAGCTATCTCATGAAGGTGATAAGAATTTTCATGCACATCTCGAATAAACACAAGCTATGCATTCATATAAACAGTATGTTGCCCATTTCAGTATCATTTAAAATATAACCACGACCTGCAGAGTTGTTCAATCTATAATCATTAATTCAAGAAAAAATAATGAAATAATTTAAAGAGCTCCTAATTGAAATACTTTACTACTTTTCAGCTATTCTAGGACTTAATTACTATTTATCTGAATTTTAAATGTTGATTGCAAAATCCATATCAAAAATAAGGAGGCTTGGTAGAATAAAGGCTTCAAACAGAATGAGCTTTCAAACCATATTAAAAATTTAATTATCCTCAGTTGCCAGTGTAGCTGAGATTCAAAATGACGGACAGAAATAATAGAAAAGAGCATAGAAATACGAACTTAAGAAGTTTAGGATTCATTGTCAATTTCCATTCATAAAGAAAAGAAAGACTTTCTGAAAGATTAATAGTGCAAATATTATATAAGATTAGACTACAAATAACAAGTGCTCAATGGGGCCATTTATCTCCACAATTATCTGAACACTGTAGTTCAAGTCCATCTGTAAATTCACCCTGGAATATGTAACATTTGAGGAAGAAGTCCCATCAGCCGTCAGTGCTGCTCTCTCCATGTGGGAAGCCAGACTGAGTCTTGAATTCATGTCACTACAAAAGGCCCCTGTGTGAGGGGCATATAGTTATTCCCTCAGACACAGTCAGTCGATCAGAAGCTGTGCCTGCAATATTTCATAATCTGTCTGAATTGTACTCATATCTCAGAATGTGCTTTTTCTTGAACTATCATACATGCTTTAAAAAAAAAAGAATAAGGCTGAGAAATGTGGAAATGTGACTTCCTAATAATGTTGGTAAAAATGTGAATGTTTTGCAAAATATACCAGTTTTTATGAATTTAGTTAGCCTTCACGTAAAACCATATAATCCAAATACATGAATCATTTGTTTAAACATTTCAAAAAGTTATTTCAATATTTGAAAAGTATTATCAAAACACAATTTGAGTGAAGCAAATGGAAGGGAATTAGTATTTATGCCTTATATACTGACCTGTTCTAACTATTTTCTTATCTTTGCCTTCTGCTCTCTTTTTTTGTGATATTTAGAAAATATATTTTTACAGGGACACCTTAAGAACGTTGCACATTTACATATAACAAATGTATATTTTAAAATTTGGGTATATATACTAGTGTTTATCACCAGGTTAATATTTAACTATACAGTTGTCCCTTGGTATCCGTGGGGCATATGTTCCAGGACCCCAGAGGATTACAAAATCAGAGAATGCTCAAGACTCTTATGTACTGTATTTGCATATAACCTACACACATTCTCTCATATGCTTTAAATCACCTCTAGATACTTAAAATACCAAATGCAATGTAAACATTCTGTAAATAGTTGTGAATACAATGTAAATGCTAAGTAAATAGTTGCCAGAGTGCAGGAAATTCAAATTTTGCTTTTTGGAAATTTATGGAATATTTTTCCCTTAATATTTTCCTTCTGAGGATGAATTGGAGGATTTGGAACCTGAAGACATGGAGAGCAGACTCTGTGTGATTTTGGACATGAGATTCACGTAGTTGATTTTACAGAGTGGAGCTAGATAGGGGTGGGTTAGATTTCAGATAGGTTGAATTGAATAATACTATGTTCAGCATTATTGAAATGCATGTAGTAGACAAGAACCTTAATGTGTATTTAGTTAAAACTAAAAAGCTTCTTAGATTTTCTCTCATCGAGACTTGACAATATATTTTAAGAAGTAGAGTGTTGATTTTCTTTTTATATAAAAACAATAAAATAAACCTCTCTACATGATTCCCTCTTTTTGTTCTTCAGGCAAGACTGTGCTCTATTGAGATATAGTAGAGACAGAATTCTCCATCTGCCACTCCCGAAAATAGAATGCTTAGTTTTTTACCTCTTGATAAATCTTCTTTATATGTTTATGCCTATGCAGGTCAGAGAAATAGACTAACATACCAGATCGTAACATAAGGAAAGGAAATGTATGGTTAAACTTAGTCAACACATTTATTAAAATAATTTTCATTTGAAATTTAAGCCTCAGTGAATTTGAGCTTTATTTTAAATACTCATCATTTAACTAGAGAAATTAAATCTCCATGGACACATCTGTTATTTAATGACATTATAGTTTGGGTTTTGTTTGGTGGAAGTGTGGGATGGTGATGGAAAGGCACTTGAGGTAGGAGTAGGAAGGAGCTCTGATTCAATATCCCCAGGTAATATGATATGAATAATTGGAAAATGGAGATATCATTTCAGTTGGTTAATTGTAATAAAACTATTATCTTGTTAGAGCATTAAGGTAGAGTCAACATGTTGGGAAACAGATAAAAGGTGCATGAAAGCATTTAAAATTCAATCATTAGGTTTTATTACACCCATCTGCTCCCAGAAAATATGATTGGAAATTTGATTCATTGACCTTTAGCTGCCATTTTGGATCGCAGTTCCAAAGTCTATGTTTTCAAGTTGGACATTTGAAGTTAATTGAATAAGAGCCACATTCTGTACATTTTTAACCCAATTGCCTTCTTGAACAAAATTTCAAAAAAGAAAATCAGACTTAATGGGCTGGCGTATATTTGACAAAGAGGCAGCATAGTTACTTAATCCTGTATCTGGTTAAAGCAACAAATGTTCCACTTCATTAAGGTTTCTATTAACTAGAAGGACCAGTAAACTTTTTACTGTTGTTTCATTCACAAACTCCTGCTTCTCATTAATGATTCCTGGGTCCGTATTACACTACATTTATGTTTACAACATCCAGTTACACTAAAATTACCAACCATGACATAAGAAAAAAAGCAGTATTTAGCATTTAAGGTGATTACCCTTAATTTCAAAATTTTTGGCACTCCCCAACCCTCTTCACCAACATGAGTATGATATCAAAGAATCTTCCTAAAATATGCCTTCACTCAGAAGGGTGATGTATGATAAAATTACATGCCTAACACGAAGTGTACATTATGGAAATTGATCATGATTTCTTGTCGGCTTTTGTGTGCTGCTCTGCTCACTGAAGTTCATGTAACTTGGAAAAGAATTGTGATTAGACAGGTGTTTCTTCAGCCCATGAGATCAAATTTCAGAAATATTTATATAGTGACAAGCCAGATGTACATAGCTTAACCTTATAATCCCATTTCTCAGCTTTTCCAAATACTTGGAAACTTGTTAAGTATGAAGCTGATTATTTTGGCACCATTTATCTCCATTAATAGAATTCAAATCTTTCTGATGCACAAGCTAGTGCTGTAAATATGATCTAGGATATTAAATCAGCATGGAAACTGAAAAAATCGAATCTGTTTAAGGGCTAATTGATAGGGAAGCTCTTTTCTAAAGATTTCTAACGAGTATTTTGTTGACTTCTAAATATAAGAAGACACTTGGCAAGGGTGTACATTTTGTGGATACTCTGCCTCTGCCATTTTGGTGTGAAGTTGTGACTACTCAGAGTCCTCATACTTCTTACCCTAACCTTGCTCTCAGCCACTTGGACCAAACATCTACCTTTTACAAATATTCCTTCCAGCATCCTCTCGCTTGCAAGGCCTTACATGTCATTTGACATGTGAAATTATTTCAAATGCACTCATCCTTTCTCTTTTAATGAAGAGAGGCAATGCAGAGTAACATAATAATGTGTCATGATTTTCATTATGCTTATTTATTGGTTCTGTGATAATGGACGGAGAGCTCACTGTTACGCTTTCAGTTTGAGCTATTTATGCACTAAAGCTACAAGGTGCATCATTTCATATTTGTGATGTCCTGGCCTCTCAAGAAAAAGGAGATCAGGATCCTTAAATCACACTAGACCAGGAAGAAGCTTATACTTTGTCTTTTTTATCTGAAATGAATAGCTTTTATAAACTACTTGACTCTGCTTGAATAAACTCATGCTCCTTCAGAGAGAGGAAAAACCTGTTTTTCAAACTATATGTGACAACTTGACTCCCTGTTTTGAAAAGAAGGAAGAAGAAAACAGGCTAACAGTGAAGAAAACAAGTCTTCTGCTTTTTAAATCTCCTGTGGGGAAATTATCTACTTTGTGTTTTGTATTTATACAAAAACGTATCTACTGTACCAAAAAGAAGGAGATGTAATATTTTTAAAAACACAGAATTAGATGTAACCAATAAAGAAGCATTCTTCAAGGAAAATTGAGATGTAAATATATAGATTTGGGGAAATTGAATATTTTTTTCATGATATATTTTGAAGATGGATCTGCTTCACTAAAACTGTGCCTCTAGACCAATGTGGTTAAGATCCAGACTCTGCTGGTCCAGTGCCTTTTGGATTTCAACAACTCTAACATCCAACTGGGATTTTGTCATCAGCCTCCAGGGATGAATTGGCTACATATGACCAAAGGGCCAGTCACTCCTTTCCTCTTTGATTTTTAGCAAGTCTATAGTTTCCTTAGAAGAGCTTTTCCTCTTAGGAAAACCAACAACTATTACAAAACTCTGATATGCAAAAATTCAGTCTTTGTATTAAAATAACTTCAAGTTCTTTTCAAGCTATATGACTTTGAGTTTTCATTTTTTATTAAAAAAATTAGGTGACTATATATTTTTTCCATAATTTTAAAAGAGATTCTTATTTATTGCAAAAATTCTACTAAAAAAATACCTAAAACAGTGCCTGGTGTATAGTAAGAACTCGTTACATGCTTGTGGATTGAACATAGAGAAAGTTGCATTTGAAAAGTCATAATTGCTTATAATTTGGTACTTAGAGTTACCTACTGTGAACTTTTTTGGTTCAGATTCACAGTCTCTTTTCTAATTATCAAATCCAAAGGATTGAGACCCTAACTGATTTAAGGCTATTTTAATATCTTTGTTTATTCCACTTAGTGTTAATATTAACATTTTTTAACTGAAGAAATATTAGTGTTTAACTTAGAGGTTTGTACCAGTCCTCACTGGGATGAGTACTACATGACATACAAACATATACACATGCAACTAGATTTTTACAATAAGTGGTAGATATTGCACAATATTATAGTTGACTACAATTCAGTTTTAAAAAATGGTATATGCAAAACCTATTAAGCAGCTTTTTGCTTAAAATTATATAAATATAGCATAGACATCTTTCTGTGTCAATAACATAGTTTGATATTAGCTTAACAGTGGTGGAATTCTGGGCCACTTAATGGATATATTGTAGTTCATATAATCAGTTACTCTCTGATTGACAGATTCTTTACAATGAGATTCTGTTGCCAAGGACTTGATTTAAAAACACTTGCTTTTCAGTCCGGAGCACGTTTCTTAATTTTTGTTGTTTGTTCGTTTTCTTACTGGGCTTAGTGATATTTGCTACTCATAGGACTGTTACTAGTATTAAAGATGAAATATGATTCTACTTCTAAAGGATATTGACAGTTCTAAATTCTGAATAAACATTAACACATAATCATTATTGTTAACAACAAAAGACAAAAAATTCTGAAGCAGCTGTATTTTAGTATACTGATATGCAGGCATATTCTCTATAAAAACAATATTTTAGTTGGTCTTATTGTTCGCAAGAGTACAATTTTATTCTCAGTTACTTGTGATTATAAAAAATTGACTTTACTGGAATGCCAGTTTGTTTTACTGTAAATTTATATTTTGACCTCTTTAAACCAAAAATAGTCACCTTTGTTTGAATGTTAACTGGACATTTTAAAGTGTGACCACTTTTCGGTAGACTATCTTGCAAAAATTGGTTTCTAGATATCTAAAACTTCTTAAACTACTGAAAAAAACTCTAAAGTGGAAAGATGTTATTAAGTCCTTGTCAAGAACTGTGCTTTTTAGGCAGGGAGAACTTGTAGAAAGAAAAGCCCATACCAGGTAGAAATGGAAAAAAAAAAAAAGTTTCCACAAAAGAACTGGTGTAGGGCAGTGAATACTAGGAAGTCAGAGACATATGACAGCATCTGATTTCATTTACACTTCTTTTCATGTGAGAAAATTGAAGCACAGAAATGTTACCACAGCTTGCTAGGAATAGAGAACTAATGTCATCTGACTCAGAGTTTAGGGTTTTTCCTCCTACACCAGTTGGGATATCATGTTTGACGTGCATTTCTGTTGAGGTATCCATCGAGTGTGAGAACATCTTATAGCATGAAAATTGCCCCTATGAAGTAATACAGCTTAGTTCCTAGATTGCAGGTCAATTTGGAAGAGAATTCGTTAAGGCTTCCGCATAGTAAGCATCAAAAACTCTCCAGGGACCTATGTATATCACAGTGCAACAGGGTCTTTCAAACAGGAAACCAGCAGTAGTGTCAAGAGGTTCTGTAGTTAGTTCTACACAGTGAAAATACTTCCAAATTTTTAAGAGTCCAGAAGCAGACCAAGATTCTCAGATTTGCTTTGATTGTGTGATAGTGTGATTGAACTGGCTTTGATTCTTTTATTCCAATCAACATTGTCCAGTAGACATTAGGCCTTTCATTTGTGTTTAATTCAGAGTTGAACAGTTACAGGAACAAATCCATTCAAGGAGGTGTGACCTGGTATTAGAACTTTGTAGGGAGTGTTGATTAACAAGCATTATTAGAATGAAAATAATCTGTATAATAGACAATGATAAATAGAATAGAATAGAAAGCAGAGTACAATACACACAAAAGCAAGAGGAATAATATAATACTTGCAGGGTTTTTTTTTTTTTTGAAAGAGAGCACAATTTTGAGTCAAAATAAACTTGTTCATATTGCTTACTCATAATGGGACTTCCAGCTAATTTTCATGAATTCCACAGGCCTCAGTTTCTCCATGCATAAAATGGAAATAATTATAACGGCCCCAGCTGGTGAGGTTGAAAGGAAATAATAGATTTGGAAGAGTTGAGATAAAGTGATGACATCACTTTATAAAATATATAAAGAAGCACAGGAGACAAAGGACTAAGCACTGGACAGTTCTTTTCTCTGGGAAAGAATGGGTTACTTTTATTCTAAGTACAATCTAGAGGAACTTGAAATGTAATTTAGGAAACTTCATGCATTTAAGTGCATTTTATTTTCAGGTGCTCCCATGATGGTACTGTTTTTGCAGTTTTACATTGTTTGGAATCAAATATAAACATACTACCAATCACCTGAAACCTAAATTCACTAAACAAATATGAACAGTTTTTCAATCAGCTACCTTCCAAATGCAAACTCTGTGAGGAAGTCTGTGTCTTATAGAGGATGAAAATGACTTGTGTTTTTTCCTAAATCTGATTAAGCATAGCACATATATAAAAATGCCTCATTACTATTTTATCTACAGGAGTGAGTAGAGTAAAAATGTTAATTATATGACTTGCAACTTGTTTTATTAAGGGCCAATTAGTAAATATTTTAGGGTTTTACTACTTGGCCCTTAATAAAACAAGTGGGCCGTAAGGTCTCTGTCATAACTACTCAACTTTACCATTGGATCATGAAAACAGCCATAGACAACATATAACCCAAACTGCATGGCTGAGTACTAGAAAAGTTTTATTTTCAAAAACAGATAGTGGGCCCTGTAGCCAGAGTTCACCAACCAACTTTGTAAATCATTACTATTAATGATATTTCTTAATTTTCTTTTCTATTTGAATGCTTGTTTAAAAAAACACATCATGTAGACTATAAATAGTTTCTAATAAAATCAAAATGATTATCTGTTATTTCAAAATAAGATGGAGAAGATTGCTGGCCTATTGTCTCATGAAGTACTTCTCGAGGTGAAATTTCTTCCTTCACTGGAGAAGACAAATTTTTAGAATTAAAGTCTTCAAGCAAAGCAGGAAGTGAGGATGTTTGAATTAGGTATTAAGTGACAGCCTGATAAAGAGTAGAGATATTTCATTTCATTTTGTGCTAATGTTTAATTAAAAATATGTTAACGTTAGTAAAGACATTTAGCTTTATTTTAATTTCAGGTATGAACGTCAACCTGAAATAGACTCTTTCCATTGAATCATACATTTTAAATGTGATATTTATTCTTATATTTCAGGGGGGAAATGAAAAATATTCTAGGAATCTAACAGTCATAAATTTGATTAATAATTAATTTTTTCCTCAAATTTAAGAATGCTTTTTCCTTTGTAATACTCATTTCCGAGGACAAGTCTTTCAAATTCTATGCATGTTATCTCTTAAATTTCCATAATTATGCTTTAAAATTACTCTTTTGTTTTTAAACCAGAAACTCAATTCCAGTGAGTAAATTTTTCTTTTGGAAATTTAAATTTTTATAGAATTTCTGATTTTTTGGAAGGAGTTAATAAATTATCTTTGAAACTCATACAAAAGGTTGGGGACTCAAAATTCCCCTGAAATACTATTTATTGTAAAATATATGGGCTTTTATCTGATTGGCCAAATTGTTTCTTATAATTATAAAGGGTTAAAAATTCTCTGCCTATCAAGAGTTAGAAAAAGGAAAAAAATGAGAAAACTGCTGAATCATTCAACTTCACCTTGAATTCCTTTTATTTTTTTTCTCCTGTTAGGAATTGGAAAGCATCTAAGCATCTCAATTAATGACTTGAAAGGCTGATGCAAAATCAGACAGGAAACTGCTCTGGTTGCTCCTTTTTCTCCTGCACTTGCAAAATGTAATCTATTACCTAAATAATCTTTTGAGGAGCAAGACTGGTGAATTATGTTTACCAAAATCGTTGTATTCATACAGTTTTTAATTTTAGTGCATTGTGACAAAATAAACTGATAAAATGGATAACGTTTTACATTAGCTACTTGTTTTGGGGAATTTTATGTAATGATTAAGTAAACATAATACCTTCAATTTGAACTTTAAAAGGTAAGTGTTCAGAAGTGCCTATTTTGAAAATTTATACATATGACTACATATGACTATACTGAGGGTAAGTAATCGTGCAGTTAAGCCTACTGCGTGCTTTAGAGTATTTGATAATAAATGGCCATTATTACCTTTTTATGTTACTGGCCAAAGGAAAAATTTAGTTATTGGAGTTAAACATAATATTCAGCATATTAAAATAATTTAACATGAAAGTATAGAAAGAAAGGTAAAAGTGCAGACTCTTTCAAGAGCCATCTTATTATCAGGAGGTGATTGTTGTACTCTTTTTGCTTAGTGTATATCAATAATTTTAGAAGCATTTCAAGGCAATTCACATTAATTTCTCATTAACCTACTCCTGAATATATTGGGATGGATCATTATTTTTCTCTATTTCTCAGAGAGGCAGTACATCGAGTGACTGGTCCTGGCAGTCTCTGGCAAGTGCTTTTGTTCTGCAATGAATTGGGTGTATGACAAGAAACTCTATGAAAGTCAGTTAGTTGTGGTTTCTCTGTTTAAAAAAGAAATATGGACAGTAACACTATTGTGTCTCCTAGGGCCCTTGAGAAGAATGAATAATAAATATCAATAATACTGTTTTGTAGATCCTAACGTAGGACAGCACACTCCAAGTCTCCAGGCACAGAATGGACACAGTGACACTATTTACACGCATTTAGATTCAGTGAGGTGTAGTTTCAAAGCAAGTCCATATTCGCTAGGTGAGTTAGACTAAAAACTGGTTTGAATCTAAACAATTCAATTTGTAAACATCTTTTGTTTATTAGCAAGTTCCTTAATATTAATAAAACAAGATTTTTAGGGAAATGTGTTTTACAGAAGACAGCATTCAGAGTGATGATAAGTCAGATCATGTGTCATCAATGTGTCTCCTTCCCTTTTCTCTCTCTTCACATGTAGAGAATTTTAGAAGTTCAGAGTTGTAATGAATTTTTGTTGGCCACATAGAATCTTTGAGTTGTTAGTCTTGGAGGGCTGGATTGCAGGGAACTGAGTTTTAGATATCCCCAGTATTCCCTCCCTCTTGAGAAAAGTCCTTCCACATTCTTTTTTTTTTTTTTTAATTGAAGTATAGTTAGTTTACAATGCTGGGTCAGTTTCTGGTATAAAACATAATGTTTCAGTCATATATATATACAGATGTTCATTTTCATATTCTTTTTCATTATAGGTTACTACAAGATATTGAATATAGTTCCCTGTGCTATTCAGTGGAAAATTCCTGTTTATTTTATATCTAGTAGTATCTGCAAAGATGGAAAAAGAACATGATAGGAGGAAAGCATTGGAGAGTTTTCTAAGACTGTCTGGCCAAGAGTCAGCAAAAAAAAAATAAAATAAAAACAAAAACAGAGAAAAAAGAACCTCAAACTCTTCCCACCATTACCAACACTGGCAAATAAAAGGAAGACCAGGTATTGGAAAGGGTTGAGATGGAGAAGCTTGCCACATCCAAGAGAATGGATTAATTATCTAGGGATGTGGAAGTTCGTAACTGACAAGTAAGTTTGGATCTTTTCCCTAAGACATCATCTCAAGGAATAACATGCTTCCATCGCCAATGGGAAAGCACAGCTAACATTCAGTGGTGCCTCAGTAGCCTCTGGGCTCCAGTTTCCCACAAATACATAGAGAGAATATGTAGCATTCTCTATTTTGTGTGTTTTTACAGATAACAAATAGCTCTTGTCTTAGCTTTTGAGTTTCTCAATTTTCTTCTTGTCAAAGATAATTTTCTTTAAGATTCACAAATTATCAATGTCATTTATTAAAGGGTTAACATTTGAAAGAGGTTTTCAGATACAGACACATCACTTTAAAAATTCATCTAAGTCACCCTAATTGAGCAGTAGACTTAAAATAATCACTTTTAGGATATGGCTTCCTCTCCTCCCATTTTTAATTTAAAGTAATGCTAGTTTTTGCTAAATGTGGCAAGAATTTCTCATTTTTAGTATGCCTTTAGTAACATAACACAAATGTCGACCACACTACATTTGTATAAAGTGTATTATTTTGAAAATTACTAATAAATACAGTTATTGCCATATCTCATGCACTTAAAAAATTCCAAAACCATAGGTGCTGTCAGATAACTTTGTAAGTGGTGGCTTAAAACGCTCTTGCCTACTTCAGCAATGTAGAAAGAACCACACCATATATTCTGCTGAAGGCAAAGCTATCAGAAGCAATGTCGGTATGAAAAGTCTTGAAGTGAATTATTCCCCTCTTAACACTCCCTTGTGTTCAGTCTGCTGCAAAGAGAATGTTTGTTATCAAAGTGAAAAGCAGTGCCTTTGAATTAAAGGAAAATCTCAACTTGTTTTGTTTTGTTTTCAACCCAGTGGCATCAATATATGCAATCAATCTTCTGTCCTTAATTCAAAGGAATTTTCAAAATTTCATTCCCCTATTCCCCTGGATTAGGAAAACATCAATCATCTAAGTATAATTGAAGCTATAATGATACGATTTAACATATCATATCACAATGGTACCCTAACAGCACATCCAACCCAAAATTAGTTTGTGAGAAGTTCTCTCTTAATGATGACTTCAACGAGTCAAATATACAACCTTCATTTTTCTTTAATAATTCCTATTTTAGATCAATAATTCTAGAATGAAAACTTTCTTCATATTAGTATTGCAGACTTTGGGAGATCCTTTTTGTATTTGGCACATCTGTCTTTGCTCTCTAATATATCACTAAATTATAAGCAAAATGTTGACACAAGCACATAAAGCTTATACAGATAAACACAAAGTAACCATATAATATCATATATAATTATTGAGGCAAATGTTTCTAGAACTTGGTACAAAAAGCTGCACCTTTCTCCCTCATCGTCTGATCTGTTGTCAGTCCTATTGATGGTATTCTTAATGTCAAATGTTGTAGCTTTCATTTCATTCTTTTGGGTTGTTTATTTCTCTCCTTCAGGCCCAAGATTAGATGATGCAAAGAAGGTACTTAGGGCTCAAAATCTGAGACATTTACTCTCAGGGTCATGCTTTTACATTCTTGACCCTATAGAGTTCCAATAGACTTTTAAGGTCTTTATTGGATTATTCTGTCATCTTTTTCATGCCCAGGTCTATTTTTATTGATTAATTTTCTTCTAGGTGTAGTTTATACTTTCCTGGTTTATTGTATGCCTTGTAATTCTTGATTGAATCTCAGACATTGTGAATTTTACATTGTTGACTGCTAGATTTTTTATATTGACTATAATTTGAGCTAAAAATGTGTCTGTGGAATGAATTTACCTACTGAGCCTCTGTCCCAAAGGTCTCCTCTTTGGTAAAGACACAGACTTAGAAAAGCAAAATAACATTAAGAAGGCCTGCCATTTATAAACCATCGTCTCCTGTGTTTCCACAACAATGATTCTGGAAATGCTAGAGCTGTGTGGTTTGTCAAAATTGTTCTCTCCTTGGGATGTTTCCTGTCTCATGACTCTTTAATGGAAAATGTGAGATAATTACTGGCAGATTAGCACCAAGCTATTGTGCATGTGTTTATCACACAGTTATTGCACTAATCTCATTGAATCCTGGCACCATTTACTTGAATAGGATCTATGATGGTGAAAAAGAACCATAGAATCCAGTTTCCTAAGGGTCACAATATGATTCTCTCTTCCTTTTGCAGGGATGCATTTGGAGAATAGTATTCTGATTATTTTTCTTAGAAATTAATTAGAAATGAGACTCAAAATGATGAGGTCTTTATTTTTCTTATGCCACAGTTGTCTCATTTTCTAGAAATTCAAGTACTACTTTACAATTACCAGACTTTCATCCAGTTATTATATCATGATCATTGCAGTTTTGCTTATAGGATTTAAAAAATTTTAAAGTTATAACAGGAACTGAGAAATTTTTGTATATTATCTCATATAATATATAAACCCACACATTGAAGACAGCATTATCCCAATTTTACCATGAAAGTTGTAAAGTTATTTTGAGAATATTTTGCTTTCACTTTGGTACATCTTTGATATTAATAATTTCATATTAAATGTCTTTAGAGTCTTTACAATGATATTTTATTCACTTTCAATTGTAGAATCAATTTTATGAAGTATTTTCTAAATTTAAAAACTCACTATTTCTGAAGATGGATCTCAGTTCTTCATGATCTGGCCATTTTCTTTCATTGAAGCTACTTTTTTTTTGCAATAAATGCGGTCTGAAATCTTTATTTAAAGTATCTGTTTTATACTTAAAGTGTCTGGGTAAACAGGAACTGCACACAAGAAAAAACATCTTTGAAACAAAATGAAAATTGAGCTAAATAATTCATAGTTAAGATGACTGTCTTATAAAGTATTGCTTGAGTTTGTTAGTGTGGCTAAATAGAGCTTTATATCTTGAATCCATTTGTAGTCTGTACAAATGAATATGGGATTTCTACATAGGGTTTTGAAAGTTAGCTATGTAATTTTAAAAGACACAGTTCAGAAACATTCTTTAGTGAGACTATTTAATGAAAGAACTTGCAGTTTTACAATTCTCTGTGAGATAGAAGTATTGTCAGCATATATGAGATGAAGATGATCACCTTATATATATATTTGGAATTACCTTTTATTAGCATACAGTAAAATGAATTTTTTTTGGTGTTGAGTTCTCAGCATTTTTTTAATGTATACCTTCATAAAACCAACACCACGATCAGGTTACTAAACAGTTCTATTACCCTAAAAATCTTCCTCATACTGTATTTCTGTAGTCAACCTTAGTCTCTGACATCTACCAATCTGTTCTTTGTCATAATAGTTTTTGCTTTTTTCAGAAGTCTTATGAATAGAATCATATAATATGTAATTATTTTGAAACCGACCTATTTCACTCAACATGATGCTTTTGAGATTCATCCAAGTTGTTGCATCAATAGTTGAATATTTTTTATTTTGAATAGTTTTTTACTGCACGCATGTACCACAGTCTGTCTGTTTACCTGTTGAAAGATATTTGGGCTGACTCCAGTTTTGGCAAAGACAGCTCTTGAAATATTCATGCACAAATCTCTGTGTGAGCATAGTTTTCATTTGTTTAAGGTAAATACAAATTGCTGTATTAATTTCGGTTTTTTTTCTTATGGATCATACTTTTGGTATCAATGTCTAAAAATTCTGCCTAACATCAGGTCACACAGATTTTCTGCAGGGTTTTCTTCTAAAATTCTGTAGTTTTACATTTTTCATTTAGATAGATGATCCATTTTTAGTAGTGTGATTCCTTCAAATTTAATCTTCCTTTCCAAAATTATTTTGGTTATTATAGTTCCTTTGCTTTTTGTTATAAGTTTTATTTTATTCTTTTCTGTCCTTTCATGCATGATCCACCTACTGTTACGAGTTTTAGAATCCTCTTGTCTACAGCTACACAAAATCATGCAATGTATATGAATGGAATTATGTTACATGGATAGATTATTTGGATGAACATTGACATCTTTTCCACGCTGAAATTTTAATCCATAAACACGATATACCTCTCCATTTATTTAAGCTTTCTTTGATTTAGTTCATCAGTTTTTGTAATGTTCAGCATACAGATTCTATACTTATTTTTTAAAAATATTTAATTGCTTAAATATTTGATTTTTAGGGGGTTATTATACATGTTTTGCATTTGATATTTCAGTTTTCAAATAGTTCATTGCTTGAATATAGGAATATGATTATTTTGTGTGTGATGACCTTGAATATGGCAACATCGCTTAATTTATTTATTCATTGTGAGAAATTCTGTTTGTATTTGTTTGTCTTGATTGCTTTTTGTTTTCTGTTTAAACAATACTATTATCTGTGAATACAATAACACTGTGAAATTTTTTTTCCTTCTTTTCCAATTTGTATGCCCTTTATTTATTTTTCTTGCCTTATTGAGCATATTAGGACGTTCAGTGCAATGGTGAATAGAAGTGGTGAAAGCTAAAGATGAAAGCTTCAATCTTTCAAGTCTGATGTTAGTTACGCTCTTTTTTTGGTAGATGCTCTTTATACAGTTGAGGAAATTTCCTTCCATTCCTATTTTGCTGAAAACTTTTATCATTAATATTTATTTAGATGTTGAATTTTGTCATGTGCTTGACATATTTTAAACATTTCTATTTTTACTGTTTTAATAGTTTAAAAAAATCTATTTTGACTCCTTTTACTCTCCATTTTCAGCTCAACTACTTTAGGCACACACAAATGGTCATATCAGGTTAATCTACTTCCACAAATAAGAACTTCCCAATTTCAGGCAACATGATCCAGCTTAAGTATGTGCCTTCTTTTGGTCTTTTCTCAGAGACATTTGTTTTGAAAATCATGATTTGTTTTTTAGAGTTCTAATAGATGAGCAAGTAGTAGAAGATGGCATATTTTAGGAATAGTTTATTATTGGATTACTGCTGATACAATTTCTGATTTTTAATATCATTTATAGATTTACAACAATTTGCTGAGTCCTAGTAGAGAAATGTATAAAGGCAAACAATCAAAAAAAAGTATCATGCAGACTTTATCTACTTTGTGTGTTTGTTTACTTAATTACCTGTTTACTTTTTTATGTTTTCTGTACATATGGAATATGTAAATTTTTATCTTTATCAAACAAAATAAAAAGAAACAACAACAAAAAGTCACACTAGGAGGGCACATTCAGTTTTATAAATTAGCACAGATATGTTTGTTATGAGCAAATGGTCACTTAAGAAAACACCAAAACTTTTGTCTTTTTATTTCTGAGTGAAGTAGATTAAAATGATCATCACACCCTAAAGTTTTTAATGTGTGTACTTCAGACCTTTTCTGTAACTACCCACCAATTCCAGGTATCATTTTTTTTTTACGATAAATTGTATGTTTTTTGGGGGAGGGGAAGGTAATTAGATTTGTCTATTTTTTAATGGAGGTACTGGGGATTGAACTCAGGACCTTCTGCATTCTAAGCATGTGCTCTACCACTGAGCAATACCCTCCCCCCAAATTGTATGTTTTAAAAGTAAAAGTCAAAGGTTGCTGTGTTCAAGTTGAATGTGAAAGAAAAACAATCTAGTGATTAATTTGTATGGAAAAGGATAAAGTTTTCAAGAGTTAAACATATTCATATTTAATTACTCTACTGAGACCTAAAAAGCTTGAAGTGCCTGACCGCAAACTTTACTTTCTTCCTAGATTTAAAAGTTAAGATTTTAAATGTACAAGGTAGAACTCAATTTTTAGAATACACTGTTGGAAAATATCTGAAAGCCCTTCTGTTTCTAAATTCAATGATGCTGTGATACATATGTTTTCTTTTTTTTTTTTTTTTGGTCTATTTTAATTTTTCCATGTAAATACTGTTATTTTATATTCAGATTATTTTAAATGAGTTTTCAGACACCCTTGAAGCCTGGATAATGAAATGTTATTTTCTATATTAAAACCAGTGTGGTTTTTAGAGTGAGTTATTCATATGTTTGTTAAAGGCCAAATGGCTATTTCACTATGGTCATTATAAACACGCCCAATCTCTCACATCCCTACCTATTTTAATGGATGAAAGTAGACAGACATTATTAGTAAACTTGATACTCTGCTGCTATTTAAGTTGCAGACCTCTAAAATTGTATGTTGTCAAATTCTATAATAATAAACCAATTTTTTTTTAGCCTTTTTTTTAACCATCCTTCACCCTCATTCCTTATCCTTTATATATCTTTTTGGTTTTCTCTTCTTCCTCTCTTTCTCTTGTTTTCCCTTGCTTTTCTCCATCTTTATTTTTTCTCTTTCTTTCCTTTCCAAAATTCCTTCTTTTCTAACTACTTGGTTTTCCATTTTCATCAAAACAATATTTAGTAGCATTACCACTGCCCAATGTTCATCACTCTGATTCATACCTACAAATATACATACACACATGCATGCACACACACTCACATATGATTTAAAACAGCTCTTCACTCAAAAGGAAAATGTCTTTTATTTCTGAGGTTAAATTTCTTATTTTACTAGAACTGGTTAGAACTTTAACAATATGCAAAACTTTTTAGATACTGTCCCAGTATCCCAGTCTGTCTATATGTTTCTAACTGAGTAAGGATCCACATCCTATGAGGTTTCACCTAATTAAAGCCATTAAACTCACAGGATTACTGTAATAGCCCTTATATTTTCTAGAGTTCACATTTTCACTTTACATTTTACTCTCTCCTTAGTACCCAGGATTCTGTTTTCCTGAAGTGTTTTAAGACACTCATGCTTAACTTTTAATTAATAGCAATAAGGGGTTAGTACATGCTTTTGACCAATTCAAAAAGTGAACTAAATGTCCTTAAGTAAAAATGTGCACTTTCTAAGTAATTATTGTTTTTAAAATTGGCAGAATTCTTTTACAGACATTTTTGCCCTTGGTGTTGATTTCCACTATTAATTTTACTGGAAGATTAAGTTATCCTAAATTGTCATTTTGATCTTTTTTTCCAAAATTGTCATTATGGAAACAAAAATTAAGGTGCTTCACAAAAACTGGAAACTAGTAAAAACCTAATAATATAAAATGTCTGCCACCAACTACTAGTCAAAGTGGATTAGGAGTGAGAAATCAATCTACCTTGTTTCCTTTCACCTTAGCATTTATTTTGACAAAGGTCACTTGAAAAAACAACAAGAAAGATTACAGATGAAGAAATTTGTGAAGGTTTTTTCTGTCCCCCAACTCCTAACAGACAGTGAAACTTACATACTACTTTAAGCTACTACACTTAACATGTCTTTTTTTTTTTATTCCAAGTAATTGTTTAAAAGTGCAAGTAAGTTAAATTATTACATGGAACCAAAAAAAAAAAAAGGAGCCCCGTTAGTTTAAATTAGCCTTATTTATAAGGAAAACACATATTGCTCTACATTAAGCCTTACCTTGGACCCTCTGCTTCATGAATTGCATGCTCCTGTGTCACTGAGACTTGCATGCGGGAGGGTCTGGTAGGAACCCATAGCGGCTTCAGAGCACAATGGTGTGGTATGAAGTGAGACAGAAAACAGGAGAACCTTTGTCGCTGAGTCAGCTGCAAGAAGAAGTAACGTGTATGAATGTACAGTTAAGGGAGATCTATGAAAGATCTCCTCTCTTTCTCCCAAAAGACTCTGTTCCACGGTACAAGGAGAATTCAGTTCTTTTTGGCAGACTTCCATGTCAGTTTGGAAGCAGTAAAAACAACCACAAAAACAAGCCTGGTTTCTCAGTGTCTTTACTCTCAGTGTTCTAAGGACCATTTTATTTCTTATTTTCATTTTACCTCGTTTTTAATAACTGGAAAGTTAACACGCCTTTCCCTTGTGTTGTTTGAGTACAATTTCCATAGCAAGGATGCAGATGAGAATGTATTATAGACATGAGTCCAACCATATGTGTCATGTTGTTACTGGCAAAATTGAGGAGTGGATGACTTTATATGATATTACATCAAAGAGGGTATAGCATCCCAGCTGATGATGTAATTATGTTTAAAAATGACTTTTATTAAATAATTCACGCTTTTAATATGGAGAAATTAGGCCATTCTTTTCCACTCCTCCCACAAATATTCAATCTTAATATCTAAGTAGTAAAACAACATGGACAGTGTTATCCATCCTGGTACTAACAGAAAATGCCAGTTATGACAGGCTCATTGTTTACTTTAACAGGTAATTTGTGGACCGGAATCATTTAATTGTTCTGAGTACATAATTACATGTCAGCAATTTCCAATTTAATTAAAATGTACAAATCTGAAGATTAAGGGAATTTTTGAATTATTAATCATTTTTCCACTAGGAAATCTTGTTGCTCTGCAGGAGATTTGTCCAGTGTACAACTATACGTATTTTTTTCCTTCTCTTTCACAGACAGACAATTTTCCCGCAGAGCCCAATTACATGGGCAGCAGGCAGCAGTTTGTTCAAAGGTAAGGCCTATTAAATAACTTTCTCGGCTTCCCCATTTGCATTCGTGTCAAAATTGCTTTGCGAGAGACTACACTTGAGATTCAGACTCGTAGAGACAACACTTTCTCTTCTCTTTCTTTATATGTATTTCAGTAGCTCCACGTTTAAGGACCCAGAAAGAGCCAGCCTGAGAGACAGTGGGCACGGGGACAGTGATCAGGCTGACAGTGACCAAGACACTAACAAAGGCTCCTGCTGTGACATGTCTGTTAGGGAGGCACTCAAGATGAAAACTACTTCAACTAAAAGCCAACCACTTGAACAAGGTGAGTGAAGCCTTCCAATGCTTATGAAGTGTAAAGCTTAAGCGATCGGTATAAAACTAGAATAGTACTAGTTGTACCAGAGTTGCAGTTTATCACCTTGGAGTGGACCATTGATAATATAACAAAAGAAGCAGCAAAATCCGAGGTTGTCCTCAGACAAAAAGGAATTATTCAGTAGCTGAGTAACCACAGAATAAGGAAGGCCATGGATTTTCGTCTGTAATCTTCTTAAGATGAGAACTTGGCCAAAGTCACTAGATTGCACTTATCTTTGTGAGCATTTTCTAACCTTTCCAGTTTTGCATTTTATTAACAAGGAAAACAAGGAAATATGTTAGCTAGATATGCACATCTTAATGTGTTCATATTTGGATTAAAATGAGTAAATTCAAAACTGTTAGGTGAAATGAAAACCTAATTGAAAGTTCACAGCTCTTAGCTGTGTTGCTTTCTTTTTAGTGTAGATTTTAGCTTCAAAGTAGTTTTTCAAGAATCAAATAACAGCTATGCCAGGGTTTTGGCTCCTTCTTTTGATTTACATCTAATTCTTCCTGGTTATCAAGTAACTATGAATTTGTTTACCCTGAGAGAAAAAAAAAAGAAATACTTCTTAATAAATACATAGATTTTTTTTCTAAAAATTAATCTTCAGTTTATTAGTTTGATATGTCTTTTTATTAATTTTGATATTTTTATTGTTTCAAACACAATAGAATATTTACCAGTGATTCAGCTAAAGAGAATTGAGCTACTCTTATGTGTAAGACTTAGATATTGTGAATAAGCTTTTTTTTATTTCCAGTTATAAAAAATGAAAAGAACTATTGTATAAATCGAATTTCAGAATTACAAATGCATGCTATATTGGTTAATATTAGTTTTCAAAATATTAATAGTATTTAAATATGTTTAATCTTTATTACAGCGTATTTAATGAAAAACTACATTTAATGTATGTGATATTTATTTATTCTTCTAAGTTTTAATGATTGGTGATTTGTAGAGAGTAAATTATTGCCTCTAGTGCATTCTGTCTTATCACATATATGTCAGCAGATAGAATGCTTTCTAATTTTAAATTTGTCCAATCATGTTGAAATTTGAACTCACACACATACACATTTATATGCATTCAATACAGGAAAAAATTTATATATGTATATATATAAAACATTTCTGCACTGAATATAATTATGCTGGATTTAAGGATGACCTCCCCAGAAAGTCCTTTTTACTAAGTAATAAATGTCACATATATTGTAACAACTTCCTAAATAACAATACAATATTGTTTTAAAAATTATTTTTAACAAAAACTATCTGAATACTTATCTAATATTCACAGTTCCTGAAAACTTGAATGTTTACTTCAAGTGACTTAAATGGTCTTGATGGGTTTTGACCGTGTGATAACTTGAATATTTTAGGCACATTTTAAGTAGTAGGTTGCTGTTGGATCTTGGTATGTGAATGCCTAGCCTAACAGACTCATTTATGCATGTGATAAAGTGACTGACAGATAATTCATTGGCTACTATCTGTAAAGCTGCATAGAGTAAGTAAAGAGTTTGTATTTATTGTCATATCTTCATGAGAAACTTTGTTAATTAAAAAGAAAAAACTCCTACTCATATTAACTCTTTAATTCCTTCCCATCCACTGACTGAGCAATGTATTTATTTGATGAGGATGAAGACAGGCCCCTAGAGAAAAAGGAAATGATCTTATTTATGCCTGGAAATGTAATTTATACCAAAAAGCTTTTTTTTTTCAATTTTGATATCAAAAGTGATATCTTAGAAAGGTGGCTATTGTTCTTCAAAGAACATATAGTTGGCATATATTTAATTAATCTTACATGTAAAATGATTGCTAGTCTGTGAGTGAGACTGCCAATAGAAATGTCTTCTGTAAAAACAGGAAGTTTCCACACATCTTAATTAACAAATATGGGAAAGTTGTTACGAATCCAAAAGCCATACTTAGGAGGAGGTAAGCTATGAATTATACAAGAGAGAGACTGACTTCTACTTTACAACATGATTTTGATGGATTAACTAAGGGTTTCATTGACTGATTGATAAATTGATTTGATTCATTAATTCATTAATTTAACAAATATCTATTAAATGCTTTCAATATATAGGGAAAGTTAGATTCTTTGGGAACATCAAAAATAAATTTGACTTGCAGCCTGCCTTCAAGAAATAGTATGTAACTATTAGAACTTTCTTGCTCTCTCTAACCTCTCTCCCATTTACTTTTAGCTGTCATCTGTCTCCCTATCTGTCTACCTCCAACCTGTCTTTCTTTCTTCATCTTCTAGATCATCTTTTTGTCTCCCTCCCTTTTTTTTTCTTTGTCTATCTTCTATCCATGTATCTATGTTTACACCCATCTATTTATCCAGATTCAAAGAAGACTAGAATTTATTGAGTCCTTCCTACTTATCATAAACTGTGCTAGCTTCATTTCAACATTAGCTTATTAAACCTGCAAACTCTAAAGTAGTTATCATGTTTTATCTTACATATAAGAAAACTGAGCTCATGGGAAATTTATGGACGTGCATGGCAGTTTGGAATTTTATCTGATGTCTAGATAGCACCAAAACTTGTGTCTTTTCTGTACAACTTTGTCTCCAAATGATGGAATTTGCTCCAATACACATTCTGATTCATTGTTATGACTAGATATCAAATGAACATTGATGAGTAAGTTAAAACCTGAGTTCATGTATGCAAAGCTTGGAGGAGAAAAACACCAACATGGCTTACATGCATGGAGTGAATTATTCAGTAGTTAAAACTTAATATCCTATTTAGTTTTCATTGTATTTATAGATAGGTGCGTACTGTTACTCTCACATTTAATAGATGTTAAGAACCTTTTTCAATGTTCTGCAGCTGCAAGTAGTGAAGTCAGCATTAGAAATAAAATAGCACGCCTTCAGGGCCTGCCCTCTCCCAAGGCTTTATGCTATGCATACAAGGAATGGTTTACTCAGGAAAAAAACTTTAAATGTTTGAGGAAACAATCAGCCATTGTCTTGGCCAATGTATTCTGTTAATTTATTTGGAAAGCATCATGACAGCCAATGCCAAATTAATTCTATGCACACTTACAAAGAATGATTTTCTTTACAGATGAAAGATGATGACAACCATATTCAAACAATTATCTCATGTCAGATTTCACATATTAAACCCTAATTTTTAATACCTTTTAAAATTGTTAGTAGATGGAGGGACCCCTAAATTAGAAGGCCCACCAAAGTGTGGATTCTTGTCGCTGACTGTGAAAGAATTTGCGCAGCAGAGGGATGAAATGAACAGCCACTTTTTTGCTCAGAAAGAGAAATGGAAGGAAAGTGCTCGAGCAGGGAGAAGGGAAGAAAAACTGTCGCATGAGGAAGAGGTGCTCGAGTGGGGAGCCGTCAGCCAAAATGGGCGGTAGGGACAGTTCTGGCCCGGATCCAGCCAAGTGGACTTATGGGAGGAGGCTTCTGCCATTATGTCCTTCCAGGTATGATGGAGCTAATCAGTTCTGGTCCAAGCTTTTCAGTCCTTGTCTGGGCTTCTGGTGGTTGTCATGGCAACCGTCAACAGTCATGGCACTGGTGGGCATGTCATTTAGCATGTTTTTTTTTTAGCATGTTAATATATTACAATGAGCATATAATGAGGCTCAAGGTCCACTGGAAGTCAAATCCTCCACCATCTTGGGCTGGTTTCTAACCAGTTCTTGTTTCTTCTCTGCAGCTGTCTCCTGAGACTTAGATAAAAGTAACTGGTTTCTATTTGAGGGAGGGGCAGGAATATGATCCTGGGGTCAATAGCCTTGGTAACAAAAAGGAAAGTTTATTTTAACCAGAATGCCTGCAGTCTGGTGGACTCAGTATCCCCCTCGAAAAACCATCTCCAAAGATTCTGTTTGGCCATGAAAGTTTTAAAGGGAATGAAGGAATAATCTCAGTTAATCGTTGAGATAGGTGGTCAGAGTCTTCCCCATCCCCCACTGCTTGCAGGCTTGTCCTAATCAACTGCTTGAGTCTGCTCTTCTATGACTCAGGGAGGCCTGGGAGACTTCAGCTTTCCTATAAACTAGATGCAGGGGTTGGAGGTGGGGACCCACAGGGTCCTGCTCCCTTTTAAAATCTCCTAAAAATCAAAGGTAAATTTCCTCTTAAACCAAAAGCTAAACAAAAAGAAACCAGTTTATCAGTCTTTTTCTTATTCTGAAAGTTTATAGTAGTGCTTTAATAGATTTCAATTAAAGAATCAGTAGCATATTATAGTTTGTGTTTTTTTATATTAGCTTATTTGGATTCTTTCCCTCTTTAGATTTCAAGAAAAATAATGCTCTGTTTCTAAATTAAAATATTTCTTTTAACTTAGAAATTAAAATCAATTCCAAAAATAATCTTCATATTTTCAATGGAATTTTCTATGCTAATAAGGGTGTTCCTTTGCAAATATCTTAGGCCTTTTTAGATTTTATTTTATTAGCTCAAATATTACTCATTTTTTCTTTTGTGCTGTTATATTTTTTTCCACTTGTCCTGTTTCTGATTTTTTTTTTCTTACTACCATCAGTTTAGTCATTCTACAATGCAACACTGGTATGTGTTGCCCTTTATATTAGAAAAAATATTTGAAAGCATTCAGTAGTTAATTGAAGGTGTGATATGCTGCACAACAGCTGAAGATAGCTTTAAGGATTTTATGTTAATAAACCCTCTTATAGAGGTTATTTTAGTTTCTCACAGTGTGATTAAAAAAAATTCTCAGAGAACATACTTAGTTTCTGTTGGACCATCTGACATCCTTCAGTGTCCATGGACCCCCATTCCTGGGCTTTTGAATGTCTGCCTGTGATCCCTTAACAGATAAAGCACATTCTTTACTGGGCATGTTTGCCCTAAAAAACTAACAACTCTAGGTAACGCCTAATCTCACAATAGCTCAGCCTGGCTTGTTTCAGCCCACCTTATCAGAGCCATAAACCCACCACCTTTCAGGGACCCTAAAGTTCTTACCTCACTTAGAACCCATCAGATCAGGCGCCTTGTGACCTAACCTTATAAAAGACCCCAATCACTGGCCCTCAGTGCTCACAGGGCACCCTTCGCCTTTGTGGCCCTCTGTTGTCCATGACAGCAGACCCTAATAAACTTTTTTGTCCCCATACTTTATCTCTGGTAAATTCTTTTACCAACCTGCGTGTTTCCATCTCACCAATGGGCTGCCCTGTTGTGTCCCACAACAGTTTCTTTCTATTTGATTGCAGTTTTGTGCCCTGCCTCTCTATTTGTCAATTAGATTTCTCCTTACACTTTCTTCTTCAAATATTATAGGTAGGTAGGTAGGTTGGTAGGTAGGTAAGTGAGTGGATAGAATATGTAAAACTATCCAAAAGTTTTGGAATTTTATGGTATCATAGTAGCACATCACTTAGAAAGGCAAATTTATGTATGTCTATCTAATAAGCCATTGTTTATCAGAAAATGACACAGAAAATTGACCAAAATAACATTTGATCTTATTTTACTGATTTTGTATTTTGGAATAAGAAAAATTGATTTATATCAAGAACTAATAGAATATGTAAAATATTATTTCTGTAAAGAAAAAGTTACATGCCATTTTATAAAGAATGAAACACTGTACCTTTGAATTTCTATCCATCAGCAGCCCTGTAAAGTATTTTGATTGTTCAAAATTGTTTTTTTTTAAGACTTAATAAGCTTTCCCTAAACTTCAGGAGTCTCTATTGAATGCCAAATAATAAATGTGCAGGTTTTATGAGTGCTGACTGGCAATTTCTCTGAGCCTCTTATTGATAGCTCAGTGACTGTTCTCAATTTTCCAAGGATAATCGGGCTTCTGATTTCTTTATAATTGACTGAAACCAAGTCTTTGAATTGAAGTCTGAAGCTAGTGAGGAAGCATTGACATTGTGAATATTGACAACCTGTGCTAGAGATTGCAATAGAAACATCACCGCCACGGACTCTAACTCCCCGTTAGGCCCAGATGACGGTTCCTTCCCCTCTGACTGGATTCCAGGACATTTCTGATCCTCAGGAGTTGCTCCATTCAAATTCTTTCTCATTTCTTATTTTATTTAATGCCTTCGTGACACAGGAAAAATGGAACACGAGAGGATGGTGGTGTCCCAGGTTTTGGGTGAGTCCCTGGGATGAGCCCCACCAAGTGTGGGTCCGTGGCTTCACGCAGAAAAGAATTCAAGAGTGAGCCATAGTAGAGTGAAGATAGATTTATTCAGAGAGATACCTACTCCATAGACAAAGTACAGGCCATCTCAGAAGGCCAGAGAGCCCATGAGGCATTGGCGGGGTGGTTAAAGTAAAAGTAGATACACCCTCCACAGACAGAGAGCAGGCCTTCTCAAAAGGCAAGAGAAGGACCACTAGGTGGGGGTTGTTAGTTTTTATGAGCTCAATTATTTCATATGTTAACAAGTGAGAGGATGATTCCAACTACTTTGGGGAAGGGGCCTGGAATCCCACTTTTGGACCTTTTATGGTCAGCCTCAGAACTGTCATGGTGCCTGTGGGTATGTCATTTACCATACTAATATATTACAGTGAGTGTATAATGAAGTTTAAGGTCTTCTGGAAGTCAAATTTCCCACCGTCTTGGGCATCAAGGTCTAATAGGAATCCAGTCTTCAATTGCTATGTCCTTCCTTTAACGGCTGTGCCCTGCCCTCTTCCCTCCTGTCTCATTATCATTTCTTTTACTCTATTCAGTTCTGTGCTTCCCCTGTACCCTTTCCTGCTAGAAAATCTGACTTCTTAAATTACATTCTGGGTTCAAAACATTTCACAATGGAATTCCTGATTAAAATCTAATAAAAATATAATCAATAGAAAGTTGAGAATAATGGAAAGACCAAATAAGCTAGGTTTGCTCCAATGAACCCAGTTTTAAACCTAAATTACATTCTTAAGGGTTGCCTTCCCTCTTCCCAGAGGACTTTCTGGAAAGCTAAAGGATTTTTTGTTGTTCTTTGTTTCTCTCTCTTTTTTTTTTTCTCTAAGTCAGTGTTTTAAGTTTGCTTGTGGGCTCCATATTCAAAACAGGATTAGGCTAGTTTAAAGTATGGCAGTATTGATGTATGATTTCAGAGTTTGACAAGGCCCTGAGCCTCACTTCTTCTAATCTCCCTCCCTAATTTACTGCCTTATGACTGCAGTCTCACCATATTTCTAATTATGTCTGGAAAAGATACAGTTTACGGTTTCCACAACCTATACTTTATTGTGAAGGAGCTATTTAAGAAAGTAGTAGTAAAGAAATGGGAGAATAGAATTGCAGGCTCTTGTCCTGTGAGGGCGGAGACATACATTCAAGATTTGAGAGGAGGTTATTGAGACAGAGGTTTGGGCCACTGAACACAAACTTGACCTACTTTGCAATTTCCCCTAGAACTGACCCTGAATAGACAAGTACTCACATTTTTATATTCTCAAGCTTCTCTTCTGTTTTCTATTCTGCATTATGGCTGCTGCAGTCTGAACCTTCCAATCAAACAGTGTCTTTTCCCAGACCTGCCCTTAACAGGCAACAGCAAATCCACTTCTACAAAGGCAAGAGTGAGTAGCTGATGATGGTGTCCATCCTCTCAGGTGCCATCTGGCAATCTCTGAAAAATCATTTTTAAAAGAAATGTTGTTATAAACTTATTATTAGTAAATTCACCTTAGGAAAGAAATGAAAAGTGACTGCCATATATTTGGGGCAGGAAGGAACTATTGAATATTTAATACCAGAGAGAAATCATTTACGGGTTTTTAAAGGCACTGCAGATTTACGATTCACATATGTGGCATTTAAGAAATTGTATTATTTGCCAAGAATTCATATTTTTTCAAGCCCCTAAGATTTCACTAGACTGCATCTATCTAAGAGCACCTTAAAATCAACTTTCCCACCTTCTTGTGTTGTCTTTTAGGACTTGCCAAATTCATCCGGCTTTACATTTTATTAGAGAAAACTTTTCCCAAACTGTGATAAGCTTCACTTTATTTTTGCTTACCAGGCTTTGCAACTGTCCCATAGTTCACCTAACTTTAAAAGTTTCAATGACATCTCTTTTTCTCCTGCGCGCACATCTGCTTCCAAAACCCAGCATCTGGTATCATGAAAATAGAGAGATTTTATCACCCTCACATTTGTTGCTCATCATAAAGCCTTTCTAACAAGTGTTGCATGATTTACTGTAGACTCAATGTGATTTTGAGATTCTTTGGCTTTTAGTAGGCACAGCAGTGACTTTTGCTGAAACATTCCAATTAGGAAATGTTGGGACGGTATTTTCCAAACTTTTGAAACTCATATTTGCCTTCTACTTGGGGCAGAAGAACTCCTCCCACGATTAGAATCATTCTCTCTTCCAAATACTCCCAAACAACCAGAGGATTTTACTTTTTGTAAATTTTTTTTACGATGGCAATATTTTTTTCATTTTTATAAATAAGATTCTATACTAATATTATATGCATTTTAATGAAAGTAGGATGTGCCCATAAATTATAAATATCTAAAATGATTATCAACTCATCTGTTAATTAAGACCTGTAAGAAAATAATGTTATTAGGTTTAAAACTTCTCCCAGCGATTTCCTGTTATTTCACTTTAATAGCGTGCTTTCGTATTGCAGGTTCTCTGTTCTTTTGAAAGCCATATTACAAGACATTAGGGTAAGAATCTCCTATTGTGTAGGTAAGAAAACAGACAGATTAAGTGCCAGGTTAGTGGCAGATGTGGTACCAGTTCCAGTTTATAATTATCTGTCTAGAGCACTTTCCATCCTTCTATTCCATTCCTGTAACACATTAATAGAGATCTCAACGTCTCTGAACAGCTACTTCAGATTTGTCATCACACTTCATTTCCTTATTAATCTGAAGATGTCAACTGCCATCCTTCAGAGCTTGATTCTGACACTTGTCATATGTATTGAATACATATATTGCATAAAAGCTACAAAAGATCAATGGAATGTATCATTCCAGAAGTTAAACATTGACGCTACTGGCTTATTTGTCACCAAGCACTAGGATGTAAATATTTCTTCGACCTGGACATAATACCTGAAACTCTCCTGTAATACCTGAAACTCTCCTGACTCAGGGTCCTTGATACTTTCTTAGCGTTCTGAGGAAGGATGGTGCCAGGAGAGATTTTCATTCATTTATTCAATCACTTCATTTTTCTTTTACTAAATGGCTGTGCCAAGGGTACAAGGGTTAGCTAAAGCACAGGCTGGGTCCTCAGGAAGCTCACCTTGTAGGAAGAGAATTTGACATACAAACTGTGAGGTTGGTGCCGTGAGGGATGTGTCCTCAGTATTAACGGAGTCAGGAGGATGGAAACCCAGTGCAGATTTGGGAGATCAAAAAACATAACTGAAGAAGGAGGCATGTGAGCTGACTCTTCAGAAAATGCTGAGCTCACTTGGCAGAATGAACTTGGGGGAAGGAGGATGATGGGGCAGTGTCAGAAACACAGGTGACACGAAGCATGTGTGACGAGCTGCTGTTAGACACACGTGAGTAGTGATGTATGAGATTAGGGCTGGCGGGTAGAGGCTGGGGAGGTAAGGAGAAACCCAAGGATGGGACGACTGAGAAGCACCCCATGGAGGTCCAGGAGTAGCGGTTCAAACATTCACTTTAAAGGGATGATGCTTATGGCAATGCCTCAGGAGATAGGATCCAGTTAGGGAGCTGGGCAAGTAATTCAGGGCAAGACAAAAGGGGCTTAGAGTAGTGGAGAGGTAGCAAGAATGGAACAAAGTGGAAGATAAAAAAAATTTTTAGTGTATGCCACTACTTTTATGGTGATAATGAATTGCTTACTTTTCATTTGAAATTGATTTTGATATAAGGATTTCTAAAGGAAAAAAATCATTTGCTGTCCAAGTAAATGGAATATCACTTGAATTATTTAATGCATTTTAATGCATTTAAGTAAGTTTTTATGTAATATATACTACATATATTAAATTAACACATAAATATTTCAAGCTTTTAGCATTTTCTTCAAATGACCAGTGCTTATTTGTATATTGGAATCAATTTAATAGAGAAACTTTACCATTCAAGGATGCTAGGAAAAAAAAAAACAAGCAAAAAAATTGATACGATAATGAGTGTTAGGAATGTGATTTGGGTAACTGAGTCCAATTTACTAAAGTAGTAAAAACAGGATGAGGTCCTCATGGGGAAAACATCTGGGAAGTTTTACTTTCCAAAAGAGTTTCAGATGAGTATCAAAAGAGGCAACAGGAAATGGCAGTTTGGTCCTAGGAGAAGAGGTCAGGAGATATAAATATGAAAGTCATTGACATAGGATCATACTTAAATCAAAATAAACTGATGACTAGGAGAGAAGAGAATAGAGTCCAGGACAGAATTCTGCAGAATTCACAGCAGCAGGGAATTGAAAAGGGGAAAAGCTCAATAGTTGTCCATTCTGCAAAGAAACATAATCAGTATGTTCTGTGACAATCCAAAATCTGGAGACCCTCTACATGAATGATTCGACTGCAGCCTAGAGCTTTTAGATCTCATTTCCAGCCAAAACATAATTGAGAGACAAATGAAATCAATTCATTAAGTTAATCTGGATAGCTGCTTTTATTTAAAACCAAATGATCTTGCTGAGCTGGTTCTGTCTTACAGTTCACAAACTAGTTCTGAGGACAGTCCCAAATATGTGACCTGGCATCACTGGCGTAAATGTACAACTTCCAGAGCTCACTGTTTTTGGAAAAGGAGCATTTATTTGGAATCATATGTTTTGAATTTTTAACGTAACTCAGTAACTTTTTGCATAGTAACTATTAAGTCTATGGCATTATCTGAAGTGCTACGCTGAATATTTATTCAGCAAATACTTGTTGGGTTTCTGATAGGTTCCAGGCACTTCTCCAAGTTGAAGTAATAAGCCAAATAAATATTCCTGTTCACATGGAGCTTACATTCGAATGAGGATGTAATTCTCTAGTGAAACCTCTTGAGGCTCATGAACCTCATTTTCACAGAACTTATAGTCTGAAAATATTATAAAATGTAGACAGGAATGTGTTATTGACCAGGTATAAATAAAAGGGCCCGAGAGTTTCAAAGGAGGGATAGAACACTAATACTTATTCAAGGAAGACGTCATACATGGGATGAGATTTGAGCTAGGACTTAAGGAAGGCACAGTGTTTTTACTCTGTGAGATAGAAGCTACACAACAAATCTGTAAACACAGCCAAGCGATGTGGAAGTAATATTTGGCGCTATCTGAAGGCTGATGCATAGTACAATGTGTCCAGGGGAGAATGGACAGAAGGAAGAAGAGATGCCAGTGGAAATAAGAAAGAGATGGTCAGTAAGGAAGGGAGGAAGTAGGCAGCTGCAGTGCCACAGTAGTAGAAGATCGGCAAGAAGAAACATGTGAACTCTTTTGATAAATCCAAGAAAGTAAGGCTCAAGGGATGCCTTTGCAATCTGATAACTGACAGGTCACTCCTGACTACCCTGAGGGGAGTTATGACGGAGTAACGAAGAAAGGGAAGAGACATTAAAAGGATATACCATGGAAGGATGGTCAGGAATTGGAGGCAGCATTTTTTTTTATTTTAAGAAGACTACCAAATAATGGAATAAGAGAAAGAAAGGGGAAGAGTAGCTAAGGAACATGGTATTATAGATGGAAAATGTTTTCGTTATTCAAGGTAACTGAGTATCAGTATATTGAGGTTAATGATCCATTAGGAAGGAATTATTGAAGGATTCGACTAGATAGAAGTTATTCAAGCATAATGGGGATGCTTTAAAGTGAAGATAAACTCTTTTTCTGTAAAGGAAAGAAAGGAGAAATAAATTTGAAGAGATGAACAGCAATGTGGAGGCAAAGAGAAGATAATTATAGGGAACTCGTAATAGGTGGTTCCAGGCTTCTCTATAAAGTGGAAAGCAAAGTTCATCAATTGCATTATATCACATAAACACTTGTATTATGTAAATGACACTCAGATTGGTGAAAAGCCAGAGCAGCTCAGAAAACTACCAAGATACTCTACTGCAAAATGAACATCTGTCAAAAATAGATATGGCCATCATTTCATGTTTATAATTGTTAGAGAACGAGAAATAAGGACATGTAATATATCAAACCAAATACATTAACATATTTAAATCAACTCCTTTTGTAATCTTCAATTTTATAGCACACATGGATTTTTGAAAGCTGGTGTTTTGATGTGTGGGCCTACAATCTAGATGTTTTCTAGAGTTAAGAATTTTTCAGATTTTAGAAAGACGATATAATTCACATGATGTATATTACTTAACATCCCCACTGGGATCTGTGCCAGCCCTCGAAATTAAGCACAATAACAATTTTGTAGTGAAAATTCTAAATAGTCACACTAAGTGGAATAAGTGAATAATCTAGATAACCCGTGTGAGTTTAAGTCAGTGTTCACTACCAAATGAGTAACAAAATAACTTCCATACCTAAAATTTTTTGGATTTCAAAATGGACCAGAAATTGTAGATGTGTATTTAATTTTCATATTGGGACTTTTCCTTCCTTAAATTCTTGACAACTAATTATATTAATGATGATTCCGGTAGTAACATAATGAAAAAAATATTATCTGCCACAAGGGAAATTATTTAATCTAATTTCCTATTGAGTCATAATAGAAATCTGAAGTTGGGGGAGTCTTACTTCAGACCAAATATAGATAAAAATATTCTATCACCCTGTAATCATTTTAATGTCATAAATATTTGCTTTGGGAAGAACACTTAAATGTTTAATCACGTCATAAGAACATTTTCAGTAGTACTTTAAGGATTTGCAGACAGATAACAAATGCACTCCCACCTCTGATACAGGGTATATTTTTGAAGCAAAATACATATTTCATGGAGATTGATTTGTCTGCCCTGGATTTTACTTTCTTTGAGGTTTTGAAAATTCAAATTGAAGGATGAAATTTTGAGGGGTTTTTTTTTCTGTCCCAAGTCATTTCCTTCCTAATTCTAATTAGTGTTTATTACATAATATCCTTGATATAGACATCTGAACTTTTACCCTGAAAAGCTAATGTTTTTAAAGATATTTAAAAGAAGGATGGCAAGAAAACTATAGAAAATTTTAAAACATGCAGAATGACTTCATGCTGTGCCTAAAGCATTACTGTACACTCTTGGAAAACAACAGACAGTGGATTGAATCTTAAGTAAATAGATCTGATATATATATTTTTTCTTTTTTTTTTTACTCATGGAGTTGTATTAAGTACCTTGCTTAGGAGTAGATCTCATTAACATTAATATATGAATAAATTAATTAATAAAATTATATCACTAACCATGTATATGACTGCCTTCAATATGTTTAATTTTTGAGGCTGTCATTCCTCTGTCCATCTAGTTGTAATTCCATTTGTTAAATACTGTGATTATGTATATATAAAATTAATTCTCTTTGAGGAATGAATAGGGAATTACACCACAAATTAGATGTGCTTTTAATATAGTCTTGAAAGTAGACTAGGACACAAGATACAGGTGAGCTGAGCATTTGATGCTGGGATAATGGCATAGTCCAAGATCATGCTGGAGACGTGGCAAGTCATAGCATAATCCAAGAATGACAAATAAGTAGAGGTATTTTTATTGGATTTTGGCGTGTAGAGTTATAACAGAGAGAAACTGGACCAAATGAATGGATTAGGGTCAAATTATGAAAGTCCTTAAATGCCATACTAAGAAGTTTGAATCTGATTTTAGAGGCCATTAAAAACTTTATTTAGAATAGAATTACCTGAGCAGAAATTTATGTTAGAAGCTTCAATTCATAATATACCAGAGGAGGGTTGGAAACCAAAGGAGCCCAATGACCAAAACCAATCATTCATCAGGTTTCAAAAGGACATGTTTAATATTTTCCAATTTTTGTATATTATAATGTCATATAATTTAATTGCTGAGCCCAAGAGTTTCTATTGAAATCATTCTGAGTAATAAATGTAACTCAAGAGAAAGATTTTTCAATTCAAAGTACTGTCTATTTGTATTTGTAAATTATGACTGAAGTTGATTTTTCTCTTTCACTTTTTTCCAGCAGAGCTGACACCCTTACCTTAAATGTAAATCCTCATGAAACACTTAAAAGATTATAAACATATGACAAGCTGTGTGGACCTATTTAACCAGATAACAAAAGAGTAGTTAATACTTACAAGGAATTAAAAACAAAAAAATTTATTGTACATCTACTATATATTAAGCACTGCACCAAGCACTTTTAAGAAAATCTGTCCTCTTGGCAAGCTGCTGAGATGGCTGTTCTCTTTAATAGATGAAAAATATGAGCATAAAAAACCGAAGTATCTTGCCCACGGTTGATGCCCTTGACAGTGTAGCAGTTGTCCATCTGGTGCCACGTCTGTACTCTCTCCACTCTAGTTTCTTTTGCTTGTTTTGGTCTTAATAAAAATGTGTAAAAGAGAGAGTTCACAAGGCAGCTATACTAGTATTTCTAAATTGAAAATAGGGTATCCTACTTTTGAAAGTAGAGCTGAATCTGATTGTTCGTGCCTAAGTACACAGAATTATGAAGGGTTCTTCAGTACCACATACAGTCATCTGATTGTTTGCCATTATTTTATTTTTGCTATTATTTTGACTTACTTTGCAGCAACATCTAATACTGAGACTATTGCTTTTTGCTCCTTATATGGACTATTTGCCTTTAGTCAGGATAATCTTTGTTTCATTGCTAAAAATTTGGCAGTTAACACTAGTCATTGGACAGAAGGCACAAACTTTCCATGTTGCCATGTTGATACCATTTGGAAAATACTTTGATTTCCATATACTTCCAAAAGTCACTTTCATATGTGAGGGTTATTTTATTAATATAGAATCATTGGGAAAAACAGAATATAACAAGGTGGTACTAGATATATATCTTAGCTCTCCATTCAGTGTCTCTTAAGTTTGATAAAATGGTACTTCTACTTTTGAGTAATAAATAAAATAAATTTGTTTTTTAAATACTGTATGCATTAAGCTTTAGCATTGGTTTGCTTTTAAAGCTATTACACACTACTCAGAGATAATATTATATACATAAATTTAATTCTACTTTATTCATAATCTACAATTTGTAAAACACTGTAGTCTGTATGTATTCTTAAGACATTTCACAGTTCTCCAAGTATGTGATCAAAGTTTTTATATAATTAAAATGGAGCCAAAGACTTGAATAAATTATTTTTATCTCATTTTTTTCCATCCCCAAACTGCCAACACTTTTTTCTTACTTTCCCAAGCCCTCCCAACCAGCTACTTTCTAACCCCAGTAATACCACCATCCATGTAGTCATTCCAGTCAGAAACAAAGAAACTCCTCTTATTTCCCGTTTCTTCCTCATTCCTTAAGAATGTGTCCTTAAGTTCTATTGTTACCACCAGCCAATTCTATTTCTTTAATTCACTTATCTGTGAAGTACTTACTCATCATAAAACAATGCCTTCCCAGGTAGTGGTCACCTGCTGCCTTTGCTGTCTTGTTTGAGGTGCAGATTCAAATAAAACTCTTTGATGACTTCCACAGAGTACTTAAAATAAAATTTTAAAAAATGAACTTTTCACCTTGGCCTGTCAACTTTCCCCTTTTGTCATGCCCCTGCTAGCTTGCTGTACACTGGCCATGGAGGTCTTTCAGTTTATTCTTTTGTTACTTGAGGAAAAGTCTTTCAAGTACTGGAATCTTTTTCTTTTCTTTTCTTTTCTTTTTTTTTTTTTCCATTAACCTGTCTCCATCAGGAGTCTACATGCTCCATGTGTAAATGAGATACTTTTATTCTACAATGTATTCCCAATGTTTAGTTTTTTTAAAAAGGGTTATTGAGGCTTAAAGCTACAGATTTAAGAAGACTTTAGGTAATTCAAAGTCATTGGATAAATGTTAAAGGTTCTTGATCCAGTAAATGACATGAAATTGAATTAATCATTAGAGAAGCCAGTTCTATTATAGTTAGAAACAGATCCAACAAACATTTAATGACATCAAATAACTGGATTATGCACACTTAATTGAAGTATCTCATTTAACATACACAATTTTCAATAATTTTATAAGATAGGCATTGATGTTTCCATTTTGAATAGAGGAAATGACCAGTCTAAGGTCATTGAACTTTTATGCGGCTAAGCCAGAATTTTAGCCTAGGGATTGGATTCTAATTTCATGAATCTTTTCATTATTTCACAGTGGCAATGGCCCACATGAGAAGTAATGAAGAAATTATAACCAGTCTAAGTGATGTTGAAAAAAGAGGGGGTCATTGGAATGATAATATTTGGAGAATAAAGACCTTAACATCCCGATAGGGAGTGAGAAAGTGCCATCACATTTTTCTACATTAAAAACTTCCATTGGGTCTTAACAATATGGTTGAGCTATTGAATATTATTAGCTAAACAGTCAATCAGGAGGATTGTACAATCAGGAAAATAGTAAAGCAAATCACTACTACGAAATACAGGCTAAAGCAATGTGCAGGGAAAGTACATGGTGCAATAGGAATGGACAAAAAGAGAAATGGACGATGCAAAAAGTGAGTACAGTCTCTCTGAAATATGACTGCTGTACTTGAAATACGTGACTGCAGCCACTCAAAATATACTGTAATATTGAGGAAAAGATGGATAAGTCTGGGTTAGCTTTTAAGTGTCTGTTAATATTGGACTCTACAGTATATATATATATATATATATATATATATATATATATATATATATAAATTAGAGCAGTTGGATAAACTGACATGTTCAGGAAAATAGTAAAGCAAATTGCTGCTTCAAAACATAGGAGACAAATCCATAAAATGAAAGCTTATCTCGTGAGTAATGCGATGTAGGACCTTAGGTGAGGCAGATAAAAATTCCACAAGGCTCAGAAGTAGTCCTTTATATTACTGGGCCCAGAAGCTACATATGCAATAAAATAATTATATTTCAATCCCAGAAAGTAGTGTCCATTTATTTGTGAAATACTGATACAAGTAACCATATACATGTACTGATTTTTTAAATTGTCTGTTTATACAAGTCCATCTAAAGTGGTAGAGGTGTGGTGACAATACTAGTGAAAAAGAAAGCTTTGCCAAAGGGATGATAGGCAATACTAAGAAAAGGAATATCTGAAAGTACTCATACACTGAACAATTACTAAAAGAAGAGTGTACCTCTTCATTGCAAGGTGTGAGATAACCTTCAGTTTACACTTTAAGAAGAACATATATTTAAAATGATGAAGATTAAAAAAAATGACACTTCAGAAGTCAGCATTTTCCAGGACAGCAGTGCTATGTTTTTGCTCCCTTTTTTCTTCTATAAAATATTGAGATTTTAAAAATTAGGCTACATAAAACTTCAGAGGTTAGGAAACACATCTCCTTCTAGATTTGTTTTTATGAGATATGACTTTGACTTTCTATATTTTGATCACTAAATTTATTCTCTTTTATACCTATACATGTATGTATGAACACATACACGAGTTTATGTAAACATCTGTATTTATCTTCAAAATATGAATGACAAATCTTTGAAAACAATGTTTAATTACACTTAGCCTACATCCACCAGAATATCATTAACTTCTCAAATGTATTGTAATTGTGCCTGGAAATTATACCAGGTTGCTAGAGACTTGTCCTTGAAATTACAAAATGCATGAACAATATATAATAATGCGTTTTCATGTAGATTTATTAGCACAAGAGTATTCAAAACCCATTAACAACCTAATTATTTCTGTGTTCACATGACAGTATTTTATTAACCATTATTTTAAAATATTTGAATGTTGAAAAGAATGAAAAGAAACAATTTTTTTTAAAAAGCCATAATGCAAGTTATATGTTTTTAGGTTATTAATAATATGTTTTTTGAATGGAGGTTACATATTTTGCTTGATTTGCTTTTGGAATTGTGTTATGAATATAAATATGTACATTCATTTTAGTATATTTATTGCTCTCATATCATTAGTTCATTTGAACACTCTGGATACATTTGTTAATACCATCCATGTTTGAGTGTTATGCTATCATTTTCTTCAGATGTAACCAATTTTTCTCTGATATTAATTCAATAATGATAAACTATTCAATTCACTTTAATCATACAGCACAGTCATTAATTCTATCTAGGGGGAAGTTATCTGCATCATAGATTACTTTAGAAAGAAGTCAGATTTCTTTTTTGCTTTGTTTCAAAGACATACTGAAATTTAGATGAGTCAATAGTATAAACCCTTATTAACATTTTCAAAGAGAAATCGATATGATATATAGTAATTAGTATGTTATCTATAATTTCTTCTAATTTATTTAAAGGAGACTAAAAGTAGTTTGTTCCCTTAGAACTATCAGTATTCCTTTATAATTATATTACGCTCTTTTTTTTAGGTGGGGGGAGGTAACTAGGTTTATTTATTTAATTTGTTTTAATGGAGGTACTGAAGATTGAACCTAGGACCTAGTGTATGCTAAGCACACGCTCTACCACTTGAGCTATACCCTCCCCCACCATCATGTTTATGCTTCTTAAAGTGCAACATCTGTTAAAATATTAGACAAGGTAAAATCTACGAAATAATAATTATGCTGATTTATAAAGCATTACTGATGCTTCAAAGTGACAGATATATTTCCATCTTCTCAATATGGTTTACACTAATGATTTAATATTTATTTGTGCCAGATACTGTACATGGGTCTAAGTAATGAAATTATGCACAAAACAAGCCTTAGTTCTGATCTTTTTTCATTTACCTCAGTAGATGTTTCTGTTATTCACATCTCTTGAAACAACATCTAACTTGACTTTTTGTTAGCTCACCATACCAGTCTGAAAAACACACCTTAGATCTACCAGGTGAAAATTAATGAATATGTGAAAGTTAATTTTAAAAATTAGGTGAGGTAAAAATGTATCTTATCTGCAGCTGTGGAACTTGTAGGGTGGACTTTTTATCCTCTTCATAGAGATAAAAATATTGAAGAATGATATTCTGCATGGAATCCTTGAACAGAAAAAAGACATAAAGTAAAAACTAAAGAAATCTTAAAATCTAAGAAAATAAATAATGGAATTTAGTAATAATGTATCAATATAGGTTCATTCATTGTGACAAGTGTGCTGTATGAATGTAAGATTAGTTAAAAATAGACCAATTATGTGTGAGATACATGGAACTCTCTGTAGTGTCTTCTCAGTGTTTCTGTAAATCTAAAACTATTCTAAAATTTTAAAGTTTATTTCAAAAGGTATTAACTGTGGCAGAAAAAATTTGAGGATGCCAAATTTTGCAGAACTTTAGATGTTAAGTAGTTGAGCATTTTAATGATCAGTAGGAAGCCATTGAAAATATGTGGGCGGAGTATAACATAATCATTGAAGCCATTTGGGGACACTTTTGCTATAATTACACAGACAAATTGTAGAAAGGGAGTGGTGCGTTCCAGGAGACCAGTCTTCTTTGTAACTTCAGTAAAAAGTGATAAAGATAGAATTCACATGGTGTTCAGCATGAATGGAAAGATAACTATTTGACACAATACAAATAAATAATTAACAATATTTGGCAATTTGTTGGATATGAAACCTATCAGAGAAACAAAGTCTGGATGATTTAGAAAAGAAATCTATAGCACAGTAGACTGGATATAGAATAGGAAAGTCATACAATTTTAGACTTAGAAGCTACAGTTGCTGATGGTGTTATATTAGGTGGGGTAAAAGAAGATATATTTGAGTTCCCAAGGTTCAGTGAAAGTTTAATTATTTCCTCCAGCAATGTCCTGTGGTTAAATAATTTGAAATCTCCTGAGCAATGAACAAGCAATGTTGGAATTTTTGAGCCCAGAATGTCACGGTGGTCTGTTTCACCACCTTTTTGTTATGATGATTGTGTTACTATTTGAAATATTACTGTTGTTTCATAAGTACATGGTGAACCATAACCTCTTAATGCATAAACTAAGAATTAGGAGTAAAGCTGGAAAAGTTTCAGCTGCCAAATAACACTTAATCAGTAATCTCTAATATGTATTCAGAATATTAATTAATAGTTATAATAGACATCTAAGAATGGCATATTGCTACAATAGCAAATTTGATAAAATGAAATTTTAGGTAGTTAACTTTTATTTTATTCTCACTTATGTTTCTACTTTTGATTATTAAAGATAATTTTATGTTCTGTATCTTACAAGTGGAAAATAAATTACTTCGAAAACTTTTAAAGAAGGATAAATGGTTGGAATTTAAGAAATTGAAAGTGACCCACAAAATGCCAGTAATGACTTGAGAGAGAGCTCTGAAACTTACATCCCCACTCTGTGAAACCGTCCCCTTGATGTCAGTGGAAGTTTCTAGAATGTTTTTGTAGACCATTTGAAGTGTTCACATTAGAAATAGCTATTCAATGAAACACAATCTCAATTGGATTTAAAATTTTGTTTTATAGACTTCATTAGCTTTTTAGGGTTATTCTTATTTAAGAAACCAGCTCTTCATTAAAAAAAATTCTAAAATTGCATCATCAAAAAATAGCTATGAAGTAGTTCTCTGGGTGGAGAAGAGGGGCTCACATTCATTGTTGATCTGTATAGTGTTTTTCATTTGGATTCAGTAAACTGTGATATTTTATGATTAAAATGGATAAAAGATGTATACATTTGACCACTAATCTCACCATGAATACCTGAAAAGAATAATGAGAGTTTTGGCCATACAAGAGAATGGCCAGCACAGACTCCTGTAATGCTCTGTTTTCTCATTCCCACTAACATTGCATCTAAGGCTGAGGCTCTGGAGGGAGCTCCCCCGGGGGTGGGATATTGTGGGGCATGATAGATCATTTTCCCCCCATCAGGGACACATGTCATCCGGATGGCTGAAATCCTGTGAGAGTATTTGGTCAGAATAAACTGTGTAAAGAGAGACCGATCATTTAGATCACTTATAATAAAATGTGGTACAGACATCTTTGGAAATTTTTCCTCTACTGGAAAAAAAACTTAATCCAATCATTCCCTTAACCCCACCTCACCCCCACCCCATTTTCTCTGAAATCTTTAGAAGTCATGGGCCTCTTCTTTTGGATAGTGCATTTATAAATTCTTTGGAAAAAGTTGTGTTTATATACAGCAAATTTAATAAAATTCCCATTTTTATACTAATCAACACATACTAACACAATTTTTATTTATTAATGTTTTGGTCAGGAAAAAACAAAACAACATTATGTGAGGCTGTTTTTTCTCTTTAAATCTTTTTTTTTTTTTAACAAATACTGGCACTTAAGTATCAGCTGCAGATGCATTGGTATTTGCAGAAATCCTATATATTATATAAAGTTGCTTTAATATATTGTCAAATACACAGAAGACTTGAAGTTTTCTATGACATTGTAATAAATGTTAGATCCAGAATTAGTAGACTCAGTTCTATATTGGCTCAGGAGTAATTTATCAGTTGCATATCTGTGTCTGACTATGACCTTAACTTGCTAGGTCTTAAATGCCTTATCTATAAATGCAAGAACCAAACCAGATTATCTCTAATGTGCCTTACCACCTTCTAATGCTGTGTTATATAAAGATATACAGAAACTGAGAAGTTTTTGCCATTGTGAGTGATTTTGCAGCCACTACTTGAATTCTGCCAATTATTTTCTCAATATGGAGATATGATTAATTTTTCATAGGTAATATCAGTAAGCATTCATCAGAGAAGGAATTCACTTCCACTGTTCCAAATTTTCAGCAATCCTGTTGCTGCTAATGATAAGGTAGATGATATTTAATAAATACTTCTGAGCAATAAGATTCATGCACATAACATGTTTTTACTGAGTATTTACAATAAGCCGGATACATTGCACAAAGAATCCTCATGGAGAATACGGCTTTCTAGTCAGCATATGAAGGAAATGGGGCAGTAGAGCCATGAGGGAGATGAGGGATTTCAGCCAGGTAGCTCTCTGGGGAAGTGTTCCAAGCACAGAGAACGACCAGTGAGCTCCTGCTTGTCTGGCTTATTGAATAAAAAACACAAAGTCCAGCATGACTTGGGCAGAGGAAGTGAATCTGAGGTAGGAGTTGTCAGATAAGGAAGAGAGAAGGTGGTAGATGGACAGTATTAGGACCACATAGTCATAGAAGATGTGAAGGACATGATTGCTGTTTAATAATCTTATTGATGATGCTTATAATCTGTTTATTGAAATAATCATCTAAATAGGGTTTTCTTACAGTAAAATAACAAATTTTTGTGGGATGTATAGATTAGAATCAAACTTGCCTGGAGATAACCTCTGTAAACATATTTGCATTGCTTCTCGATTGGCTATTTGAATGTATCTGTGTACTTTATATCTATCTGCCTGTTTATATATGTATATATCACAATTGCATTCATCCCAAATATATAATTCATGCATTTTCCTTAACACTGAGCATCTTTTGAACAAACCCCTGACCCCTTCATCTCTTCAAAAGCAGTAGTCTGATTCAACCCAGTATTCAAACTCAAAATTCAAAACTGTGGTTGAACGATTTTTTATTGAAGCATATATCTATTTTGGGAAAACTGTGTCATACACACATACACATATTTTATAATTATTTTGATAAATAATGGGCTATTCTAATTAGTCTTACAGACAATATACTGTTGAAGATATCTTTTATAATAATATATTTGATATTTTCCTAAGAAGAGATCCTAGGAGCAAAATTACTGTTTCAAAGAATATAAATTTTTTTTAGGTTCTTGATTAAAATGAAAACTTTGTAAGATTTAAAATAAAATGAATAGGCTATAGATTCCTCAAAATTTTCACACACAAACCCAGCCCATTGTCCCTAATATTCATATGCAAATATAATTAGTTTTTCATATTTCATATTTAATTAGGTTTCAGAAATCATGTATGAAAAAATAATTATTTTAATTTTTAGTCCGGCACCTTAACCATATTCATGCTGGGTTTTTATTATATTGTTGGCATTATTTGGGCAAAAATGTTTTCACAAATTAGTTTTAAGAATTACTATAGTGTCAGCTTAGTGTGATAGAGTTTAGGGGATAGTGTTTAACGGTTCTTTATCCAATTAGAATGTAAAGGGATCATTTAACGAAATAAAGGAGTTTAGATTTTTAGATACAGCAGTTTAGAAAACCTAAAATGATTACCATAATATTCATGAAGGAAGGAATATACTTTGTTTTATCAAGTTATGCAACTGAAACTGAATGGAAAAGATGAAGATGAGTAAAATCATGAATTTTTAGTAGGTGAGATAATATATTTAGTATGTAGGCACGATCAAAGAATGTGACTTCTGAATAAAACAAAATTCTCATGGGTAGACAAAAAATGATTCAATGTATGAGCCATAACACAAATCCTTATAGCCCATATCCAGGCAGTATCACTTATGCGTGATGTGTAAATCTTGTAGTATTTGCCTTGTGCCAAGCACAATTTTCAAAATAACCTAACCACAGCATGTGCACTAATTGCATTACTCTAACTAGCTGTATTGCATGTCCTTCATTTGACAGTATAACTATATAACCTTTGAAAACAGTATCCCTTGTGATTTTTTTAAATGCAGCATCAACATTTTGGCAGAATCATTCTGTAAGCATTTAAGTTCAATGCATTTGAGTCAAAACTTACATCTTCTGAAAAAATGTCTGCATTTTACTGTTTATTTCCATCTCCTCTTTCTTATTGGAATTATAATAAATTAATAATTCTTTGGTGACTGTTTGCCAAATCATCAAACACATTTCCCGAAATTAAATGCAAAGAAATTATGGGCAAACATTTCATTATTTCAGCAAAATTCTATTAATTGAAAAAAACTGAAAATGAAACAAATACTTTTGTTCATTTGAAATGAACTTCTTTCACTCATTAGTTTATAACCATTTTAGTAGCACTTGGTGACAGAATTTAGTGGGATGACCATATGATTTATTATCCAAAATGGTTCATTTTTTTAGGATGAAAGGGGCAGTCTTAATGTTTTCAGTGGGACAAATTTTTTAGGGCAAATCTGAATTGATGATCAGCCTAATAAATAAGGATTTTTTAAAATAATGGAATAAAAGGTGATCATGCAGGAAAACCAAAATATAAAGTTCAATGGAGAGATAAAAAGTGAGAGGTAAAACTTAATATTATTCTGTCTGGCTCCTCTGATTTTTTTTTAATGTTAAAATTTTCAACATTTGCATTTTAATTTTTAAAAAGAATGTAATCTGTTTTCATTACTCATAGATGTAGTATGTGTACACATCAATGAAAAGCTTAATAGCTTTAAAAAAAGATTTATGAATTTCCCTTGTGTATTTAGAAGTGAAGATGGGTAGGTTAAAAGGGAATCCATGAGAAATAATTATTTAAAATTTAATTCATAAATTAAACGGTAAGCCTTGAATAATTTTAGTTGCTACCAAAGTGAAAGTAGATTTCCTTATGTATTTTGCCTTTGCCTAAATCAATAAACATATTAATAGTATGCCAACTAATAAAGGGAATTTATTTTGAATTAAAGGCCAACTTTATTTGAATGCATATCAGACTATGTCTTTCTATTTTGAACATATACTAGAGCTTATTAAGTTTTTATACAAATAAACCAATTTAAGGTGACTTATGGTTTAATAAATGCCAATGAGAACAGGAACTTAAAAGGGTTATAAAATTCAGGAAGATAATTTCAACTTGATAATGTGTCATGATGAAAACTGATAGAATTTTCTCTTCTCATCTTGCTTCATCCTCTATTTTCGGGTATTCAGCCATTGATGTTTAGCATTTTCATGCTTTGAATAACAGTTCTATGCTTATTGCTAAATGGTCTGCAATTTTATGGATAAATAAATGAGAGCACCGGCATTTCTCAGCCATGCCCAGGAAGCATGCTGGCGTTTCTCATTTCCATACATCAACTGAATGTTGCTTTAAGTAGTTTCTCTCTTCGTTTATCAGCAGTTAAGTTTATCTGTATTAGTTTACTTTTACTTTTTAATATTGTAATATCTTTTGAGGTTCACTAAGCTGATATTTGGCAATCTTATTTACATTGAAATAAGACTTTCAAAGCCTTTTATTAAAATGAGTTGAAATAAACCATAAACCAGTTCAACTACTTCTGTAGTAATTTAAATATTTTATTTAATATAAAAGAGTTACATTTCGGGATTCTAAAGTGCTGTATGTATTTCATATCTGTTTGGAACATCTCTAAAAATAGCAGTATGAGATGAACTCATATAATCTAGAATGGAAGGGAAGAACACAGGTTAACTTACATTTTAACATCCCCTTATTCTAGATTATTAGTTTTCTTTCTTTTTTTTAAAACCCTTTTTCAAAGAGGGGAAAAACTTTAATCTTCCAGCTCAAATTATAAAAGTAAATCTCATTTTCAAATTAAAATATATGTATATATAAACATGTATATTCAGCAGTAAGATGATCTATATGATGCAGTCTTTGAATTTATATGAATTTGTTTGATGATCAAATTACTTGTTGCCTATTTCTCTCGTGAATAAACAGCTATACTTTTAAGAGGTTCAAGATTTCTTCAATTGAAGAAATGGTGACATCGGAATTGATCAGCTTTCCCATAGCCAAAAAAAAGATATCCACGATGCAGCTTGGATTGGAGGCTGCAGTTCCTGACGCCTCATCTCCAGGGATGTGCCTGTCGTTAGCACTTCCACTTTAAGATTTTTCCACAATTTTCAAATTCCTAGGAAGCCGGTGCTCTTGAAATAGTAAAGGTGAACACTGGAATGCAGACCCACATTTATTTTTCTCTTTCAGCATGACAACTCATTGTGAATTGCAATATTATGTGAAGTACAATTTTAAAAAAGGAAACTGATATGTTCACTTACTTTCATAGAAATGTCAAGGAATTGGGACATAAAATATATTTTCTCAAATAACATATGTCAAGATTCAGATCTACTAAAATTTTTTACATTGTTCTTTCATTATTTATTTTTTAAAGTTGCAGCATATTGTCAGAGGAATTACAGGTAGATCAGAGTGGAGGTGGAATCCTATGCATTTTATTCAGCAATAGTGAATGAAATCAAATTGCTTAAAATCACTTGGATTTATTATTTTAAATATTATGGTGGGGGATACAATAATTTAACATTAGTAATTTCTTTATCTTTTAATTTTCATTTATACAGAAATAATATTTTAAGAATAGTTAAATTACTACACAGCTCTTTACTACAGTCAAATAGTAGTGTTCTTAATATAAGGTTTTTATGTTGCTTTTCTCACATTTTACGATCCCGTATTGTCTTTGGAGGGTGTACATATTGTCAGAAACAAACAAACAAACAAATACAGTTTTATAAATCCCTGATTTAAAAAGAAAATCTAAAAACCTATGAAGTTTTTGCAGTTTTGTATCCTGTATTATTTTATAACAATTCAAACCATGTCTTCAGGGATCAATTAAAGTCAAAGTAGTTTGTAAAAATATTTCCAATTTATGAACTGTAGATACATAAATCTTAGAGATCATTTTGCAGCATTCAGTGAAGTTTTTTTTTTTTAGACAATCCACGTAAAGAATGGCTTATCAGGGAAGTCCAGATAATTGATAACAACAAGTCTTGGGTATTTCAGAGCCAAGTTTTATATATGTATATAAAATATATATATATTTCAAATCAAGTTAGATGCAAAATGAAAACAATCCTACCTTGATGTGACTAAAATTGACTCAGTTATTAAGACGGGAATGCTGGAAGTAGGTAAATCAGTCCCAGTGTGTGAGTCTTATGCTGCAATTTCTCAGCAAAAGGTGTTTGTTGTTAAAACTGCCTGATGGAGTGGGGTTATCTCTGTAGTAGTTATTAGGGCACATTCTAATTGCTAATTATAATAGCCTCCTTTTTATCTGTAGAATTGTGTCAGAAATGCCTTGCATACTGACCATAGAGAACAATTCTTAGAATCCAATAAGTAATGAATATGAAAAGGTTTTGATGAGCATGAAGGACTTTACTCGTGGTTCAGTCTCCCTCTCTCATGCAGGGATTTATCCTATGAAAAGTGCACTTCCATCATTAGGAAGAATGTTATGAAGCGTTAGCTAATTCAGAAGTTAGAAGCAAATTTTTAACCTTCCAAAATGAAATCCGTGTGAATTCATTTATTGTTGTATAAAACACACTTAATACTAGTTTCAGTCTCTAAAATAAGCTATATAATGGTAAATTTTATCTTTTTTTAATACTATCCTGAAGTGAAATCTCACCTCTTGAGGTCAGCTTTTGATTATTTTAAAATATTTAAACTTTTTTTTTGTTTGTTTATTTTGCTGCAAACTGAAAAACAGTCACAGTATATGGTAGTATAATTGTTCCATTTTAATAGTCTATTTTTCTCTGGTCCTCAGAGAGATTGTATGTAGGCCATTGCCAGATGTATCATTCCAGAGTATATTAATCAAGGATCTGAATCAGGATGGCAACTCCTGTGTGTCCAAAGAGCTGGGTCAGGATGTTTCTATAATTCCCTGATGATATTGGCCTTTTGTGCTATACTTTAGTACTTTGTATTTTATTAACCACTTGATTGCAGCTCAGTGCACTTGCTAAGTAGGACAACACACTTTTGTTCCAGTGAGTGGAAGTCTCATTGTCCAGTTGAATATAATTTTTAGGAACGTTTCCCACTGGCTGCAAGAAGTGAAATCAACTATGTTTTCCTTTCCAATAAATTACAATCAAGTCCATGGAGAAGAAAGGAAAGTTGAGTTACCTTCTGTTTATTGTAAAACAGTTGATATAAAATAATAGCTTCAAGTATGCTGATAATTTACATCTTAAAAAATTAAATAATTATTTTAAAAGAGAGACATGACCAAGTTTAGTTTGTTTGTAAATCATTACCTCCTATTTCGCTTTTCTATCTTAACTCCTTGGTTATGACATGCTGGCTTTTATGTAAAAACAGACAATATAAAATTGAGGTTATGAAAGAAAAATGAAAGGAAGGGAAGTAGGTAGGAAGGAAGGAAGAAATGAAAGAAGGAAGGAAGGAGGAAGAGAAAGGAAGGGAAAAGATTGATTTCTGAAAGTGAATTGCATCTTCAGAGGAAATAGTATTTACTGCAATTATTTTGATGAAAATCAACCCATTTTTAAATTATAATCTACTGATTATCGTTTTTCCCCTTAAACTAATCTTCTTCTGAAGTAGGGTTATTTTTAGATAGGAAAATGAGGCCAAGTTTAAGAATTATGGACCAGTGCAGTGGAATAGGTCCCTGCCGTTTACCACCTTCGCTACTTTGTATCCAGCCCTTTAAATGTATCATCCTCCTCCTCTCAGAGCAACCTAGGTTCTGGTTTATTATTACCCTTTGTCCCTTTAACCCTGGATTTCAGGATCCTTTTGTCAAATTCAAAACTAATAACAACTGCCCCACCTTCTTTAAAGATGAAGTTTAAGTATGTTGATATATGTAAACACAGTGTAAACTGTATGATTAATTCCATACATATATGATATTATTGTAACGGTTGGTCTTAGCAAGAAATAGGTATAGATGATTGATCTTTGTATTTTGTTTGTAATTATTACCATGGTTTTCCAAACCAGTTAGGATTTTATGAAAATAGTATCTTGATTCTAGAATGCAAAAAGAAAATAACAGATTGTATAAAATTATTTTAATCTTCAGTTTTAGACAGCCAAATTCTTTTTATTTTGTACATTTTCAAGTAAGCAGATTCCCAATTTTATGTAAACTAATTGTGTTTAGCTTTAAATTGAATAGAGAAACATATTAAAATAGAATATCAGTAGAAAATGTCAGTGTTACTTCAAACACATTATTTCAACAAAGGAAAATACAGATATATACTTTTTGTGCACAAACTAACAAAGAGAAGAACTGGACTGTTTTTAAGTGCCTTAGAAGTAATTATTTGCACTCTAACTTAAACTGTAACCAGCAAAATCTACTACATACTTCAAAGTATTAATGGTGACATTTACATTTATTTTTATCGTTTACACCGGATAAAGGAAGTTAGTGGTTCTTTTCTACAAGCGAAGTGTAAGATTTTACACATTTTGAGTATTAACAATAAGATTAGATAGGAATTAGAAATTGAAATTCACAATGAGAAAGAAAAACATTTTTCCTTCTAAATGGCAATAAAACTGCTGAAGTTTTTATCTGTGTTAGGAGAAGAAAGGAGTCAAATATGAAGGTTGGCAGTGTTTTCATCGACTGCAATTCCTCCCACATTCACAGCTGATTGACACTCTCAACCATCTGATAATTGCCCACTTGATTTGTTCAAATAATTCTTGAGTTTTTTGGATTTTAAGTAGACTTGACGAACTCATTAGGAAACACTTGTATCAAGTGGAATCATTTACATGTGATTTATTTTTGGTCTTTTATCATTTATTTATCTATATATTTATTATTGAAACTTTACTTTTTCAGAGCAGTGATTTGCTGCCTTTTTTATGGTGGAGTGAGAGGTTCCATCTTTTGAAAGGAGACAGTCTTCTATTTATTTAGGCACTTCCTTACATTTTCAGCTGGCTTTCTCTCCTCTGAGCTGCACATGCTTATTTTTATTAAGTAAAAGCCCTATGAATTTGGGCTCGTTTTCCACTCTTTCTAGAATGTAGTGGGTATATAGGGTAGTTCTTTTTCATTCATGAAATAAAGTAGTCTTTAAGTATAGTAGCCATGTTGCAGAATAGTAATTTAGCAAATTTTTGCATAGGTGTTTTATGCTAGAAATCTGAGATACTTTATCCTTGAAGAGATATTAGTTTTTTAATCTGTCTTTTTAGATTTATTAGTTATATGTTTAACATCTACTATATACAACTCACCTAGAAAAAAAATGCAAATATCTAGCCAAATAGCAAAATAGGGAAAAGTATGTTAAAAAGTCAAAATTATGTTAATATGTCTTTTTTTTTTTGGTGTGGGGGGTGAGGTAGTTAATCTTTTTATTTAAATTAATCAATTTATTTCTCAGTGGAGGTACTGGGGATTGAACCCAGGACCTCAAGCTTGCTAAGCACGCACTCTACCACTGAGTTATATACCTTCCTCTTACCAGTTGTCTCTTATATTCAATATGAATAGCTCTATTATCTTTTTATTTGCTATTTATTTAGGTTTATTATAATACATCCCCACCAAAAGTGAACTATGAACCACCTGTTACCAAATCATGCTGCTTAAATAATAGTGGTTGTCTTTATATCCTCTGTATGTTGAGTCAAAGGTCAAATATTCTAGAATGCTGTTTTTTTAAGGTTCATAGAATACTAATAATGAAATGAAACACATAGTCTATATGTTTGACATCCTCATCCTATAACTCAAAACAAAAGTGATTTCTTTTTTAAGTCTACAAAGTTGGAAAAAGAGTCAGAAATAAAATGGAATCAAGACTCCAAGTCTGGGATACTTTACAGTAAATGAATTTAAATTATCCTTTGTTAGATAAAATCAAATAGATCATAATTCTACCTTGGGTTTACATCATTCTTTTAAATATGTTAGAATATACATTAGTATCCCAAATATTCTCCAGTTCCTTCTGTGGACAACCTAGTCATAGCAATGGAGTAGCTGAATTCAATGACAGTAAACATTCATAACTTTGATAGTGCACTAAAATGGTTATTTCGGGGAAACAGTGCACACAGAGATTTCATTAAATGGATTATTACCTTGACCTGGTGTATTTTATAGCCTCACAAGCCTATAAAATGTTCTGAGCTAATTGCACTTCTGTATATAAATATGGAAAGAATATATAGAGGGATACATATAGAAAGAGGAGAGGATCTTTTTGTTTGTTCATGTTTTTAATGACAGAAGTTTCTTTGTTCATATGCCTATTTTAAGTACCATTGATGGGAGAGATACTTCATGGGAACACACTTTTCTTGTCGGCCTGATCCAGAAACTGAGACAACAGAGAGTATACACGTATACAGTCACAGTTTTGAAGTAAAATCAAGGTTCAGACCTTGGTCTTCAGTGGCTTATAAGATCATGCTGCTTTCTCTTAATCTTCCTGAGAAACCAAGGCTGATTATAGGGTTCTGATAATTATTCCTGCTCATGTTATTGGAAATACCAACAGCATATTCTATTTTCCATCATTCCAAGCACTGTGTAGTGAAATAAATTTACCTATTTTATGAAAATCATTCAATAACATGACCCTCTCAAAAAATATTAGTGTATTGTCTCTTATTCTGAAGCTGATTCTTTCAGGTCAGAGAAAATAATCAGAGATGTTGCCTTGTAGAATGGCCTTGAACATTGCCAAAGCTGGCTTTCAGAGCTAAAGAACTCAAATGAGCAGTCACCTTCACATTATGTAGCATGTATTTCTGAGGAAAAAAAAAAGTGATCTTTGACTCCGTGTAGAAAATCAAATTAAAATATACCGGCTAACCATTTCATGCCAACAATTGTAAGGAAAAAAAAAAAAATAGAACTGCCTTGACATCTTTTATCCCCCACTCTGATTCATTTCTGTGTAAACAGAGCTCCATTTTGACAACTGTTTAGCTCAAGGCACAGATTTGAAGTATTAGAGATAATGGCAGATTTATTAGATTAACTTTTGCCAGGATCTTTTGGTGTCCTAGATAATTACTGGCCGTGGTACATTTGAATGGTTTTGGCTTGTATTATTGTGATGTTTGCATTCCCTCGTAGGCATTGATGTTATGTCAAAAGAGATATTAGACTTCTATATTTAGTTATGTTTCATTGATTTGTGTTTTTAAGGTTTGAGTGTGTGTGTGAAATAATTCATATCTCTGTTTGTTTCTTCTCCAAATTAAAAAAAAAGTGAAAGTATTATTTTCTAAATTTTTAAGAGACTATTCTCTTAGCTATGTTCTAATTTTAATGACTGGTCTGTCATTCTTTTATTACTCATTTGAGCTCCACCAGAATTCCTTCACCAAATTTGCACATTCTGTTTCTCCTTTTGTTTTGTATAATTAATTGACACTGTCTCTTTGCATACTTGAATTTTCACTCTGGATCTAATGCCTTTTTAACTTCCTTTTAGTTTTATACGTTGTTCTTTACTAGCTGCTTTATCTGTTAGATTTTTTTACAAGATGTGTTTTATTACTACTTTTTATAACTTTTCTTTAAAAGTTTTTGATTAGCTTAATATTTTAAATGGATTTCCATAACATTTCCCTATTTTTGTTCACGGTGATGTCAACTGTTTCTCACAAAAACAGTAAAAATTTTTCTACTGTGTTTTTCTATGTATGTGGACAAAACATCTTTTAACCCAGTCAATAACATACATTTATTTTCTAGTTGGAAAGAATAGTCATATTATTTTCTAGAAAAAAAATGATCCCAAAGGCAAGTTTTATTATATTTTTTAAAGGACTTTTTCTTAACCAATCAAAGGGTGCTAAACTGGTTCTTTCTTTGCAGTCTGGGTAAGTTATCATTTATCCTGGTTTACTCAGAAACATCTCTGTCTACACCTGTTGTCCAGGCATAATTAGTAATAGTGGCCCCTATCACTTTCAGAAATAGCCTTGTTTTTGGACACTACATTATGTGGTGACCCTGTTATAGGTGACTACAACAAAACTACAAAAAGAAAAGTACATAATTACATGTCATATGGGTAAAGAACTGTACTTTGGATCAGGAGAATAATTTTTGTTTTGCCACTAGAAGTTCTGGACCCCAGTATTCTTGTGTGGAAAAAAAGACGTTTCATTGCATGATCCCTAGACTTTCTCTCATCCCTAAAATAAAAATTATCGTAGGTAATTACATCTCCTTTGAGATTCAAGCTGCACAAAGATTGTGTATATATCTCAACAATGGTTGCAAGGAAAGAAGCTTAGGTAGAAATGTATAATTTAAGAGATGGTCTGATGGTGGGAGTAGACATTTGCTTTCTTTTGTTTAGAGTTATGTTGATATTATCCAAATACCTTTGGAAATTTTTCAACAGATTTATTAATATAACTATCATTCTGTACATGACCAGTCAATTATACACATGGAAACCTGAACTAAACTCAAGGTAAAGTTCAGCTCTGAAAACAGAGTTCTTCCCACAGCATTCAATTAAGAGTTAAATAAGATGTACTGTTCTTGTGTCACCGTTTCTTTGAATTATTTTAAGTAAATAATGAATAGAAGGCCAAACTAAAAATAAACTGCCCTCATTATTTTCTTCCAGCATTAAAGATCTGATGGAAAAGAATTGTTAAAATGGAATTTAGTTTATTTTAAAAAATCAAAGACAAAAGCTAGCATCACTTTTCATAATTAATCAAATTACCCTGTCCCAAGGGGGAGGCCATAGCTCAAGTGGTAGAGTGCATGCTTAGCATGCATGAGGTCCTGGGTTCAATCCCTAGTATCTCCTCTAAAAAAAAATCTAATTATCTCCTCCCCAAAGATAAAATAACTAAATAATACAATAACAAATAAAATATTTTTTAAAATTACCTTGACACAGTATTGCTTTATCTCTTCCAATTGCTTCGTTTTTTAATGTGTTTTTCTGGGGGGGAGGGGTGGTTACGTTTACTTATTTGTTTTTTTAACGGAGGTAATGAGGATCAAACCCAGGACTGCATGCATGCTATTAAGTCCTACCACTGATCTCTACCACTGACCTCTATCCTCCCATCTTGATTGCCTGATTTTTGTTACATAAGTTATAAAAGTGGAGGTTGGAAAAAAAGGCCTGTATTGTAGACATGGGGCATTCATTCTAACCTCTAGTTTGCTGCTAACTGGCATGTGGCCCATGTCAAATCCTTTACCTTTCTGATATTTCTCAGATGTTTCTACTAAAGGATCCCTAAAGGCAGAGGACAGGAAATGCATATAATTACGAGTCATTGAATGACTGCTAGAGGTGCTCAATTCTCATGTTCTAACTTTAAAATACCCATAATTCTGCATTCTGTTCTATGATGTTTGTTTTACGGAGAACTAATACTTTAAAACATTTTCCATCTATTAATATCTTTCTTCACGAACACATATCCTGCCTACTTTTGGTGTTATATATCTTGAACACACTTTTCTGTTAGAGAAATACAGAGAAACGTGATCAACAGCTCTGGAATTCTGATTCTATTAGAAAAATCACCCAGAGGGACAGGAGAGTGTGCATTTATGACCTTTTCACTGCAACTGTAAATTAATATCACTCTCAGAAGATTATGGGTGTTACTCATGATATGCTTATGAATGAGGTGATAAGTATTATATTGAGCAGATTAAAAACAAAAGCAGTGACTGTATGTTTTGCTTTGTGATGCTAAAAGAGTCCCAAAATGAGAGGTTCTGCATTTAAACTGAGGTTGTGTCCAGACTGTATTGTACTCTCTCTGACTTGCCAATCCTGCTGTAGCGTTGTAACTCACTAGTAGACCTAGTTTTCAAAGTGAACTAAGTGCTTGCATGCATCTGCTGTGCATCTGTTGATTTAATCCCCACAACACCTCTATGAGGACATTCCCATTTTACAGATGAGGCAGTGGAAGAATATGGAATTAAGACACAAGACCCAGAACACATGTAGTGAGTGTTCAGATCCAGCTTTGAAGTTTGCCAGATTCAAGTTCTGCCCTTCCTTAATAGTCCAGCTGCCAAATATTACTTACACTTGTAAGACTCCAGCTCTAGAGAATGAAATTTTCAAGTCCCCAAAAGATGATGGGATTGTTCTCTCATTGGCTCCGTTGGGCTCTCTGCTTGGTGCCAGGCTCAGCCATATGTCTACAGCTGCCTGTGGCAGGACAGGCCATCTCTAACTTTATAAATGACCCACGTAAGGGGAAGAACCCTCTCCCTTCCTCATTGTCTTTGCCACACTAGAAGCCCTGCTGTTGACTGCATTAAAAAAGCGGGAAAAGGAAACAGCCATTAGAACCAGGCACAGCTAGAGATACTGGCAGGCTCTCATGGGACCCTGACTTTTCTTTGTCTCTGCAAAAGTAGGTGTGCACATATGTGTGCAGGTGCACATGTGCACTGGGGTGGTGTTCTGCCTTGATTTTGTTTTTATATCACCAATTTACTTTTATTAAAATTTCACAATTGAGACATTAAACTAGCTTTTAAGTATTCTCATTTTTTGGAAAGACAAGATCTTTTTGACTAGGGAGCTCATTAAACAGTTCACTAAAGGTGCTTTTTTTTTTTATCCAGATTTTGAGAGAATTATGGATTTGTTAAGTCATATGAAATTGGATTTTTACAGTGAACTTTTATTTCCAAAATAAAAGCGAATTTGAATTATGGCAGTGCCATATAATACAAGGAATGTGTTGGCATATGTTATCTTTAAACAGTATTCTACAGTCCATAGTTCTTTTGTAACACACAATAGAGTAACAAACTCTATTTTTCTTTTTTAAAACAAGGGGCAAGTTTCCATAGATCAGTGTAAAGCGTTACAGAAATAAAAGAAGGAAATAATAATCGCAGAAGTTATAATGCTTGTTTGAGGCTCCAGAATAATAATTTTTTTAAAAAAATCACTGGTATCATGCTTATGAGGTACACATGTGGATGTGTCCTGTGAACCCAAATTTTTATTTGTAATACCAAACAAATCTTCAGTGCTTCACCTGGGGCTGCGTATTTAATCAGATTGCTTTTAGGTATAACATATACCAAGCGTGGACTGGTTGGCATGAAAGAAAGTTGTCTTGAGGCAGAAAAAGTCTACAGGTAATTTGGGGATATAGGGGACTTATGGCGGGACTAAATTGGTCAAAGTGATAGTTCCTAATTGGGAAAATAAAGGATGTCTAATAAATTTAAGGATGAGAGAAAGAGTTGTAAGTGGAGGGATGATAAGGGAGAGCAAAGGAGATTGGAGTAAAACCAAGCCCTACTTCATATATCTTCGGTGAATCACTTCTGTGTCTGCAAAGGAGGGAGATAGCTGTCCTTCATCCTCTTCCTATTTGTTTTATTGTTCCCTATTGCTAAACTAAAAATCTGTTTTACTATGACTTTTTAACAGAATACAATGCATTTTGAACTCCCAAAATGAGATTAATGAATCAACTTTTCAGAACACAGCTCATTTGTAATTGTGGAATATATATATATATATAAACTCAGTATTTTCGATTGCATGGATTTGCCCTTGTGAGGTTTGCTTTCTATCTTAAGAGTGCTGACTTATCTTTTTCTTTTTACTGTCATTGTTATGGTTTTTGAGTTAGGGAACTTCACAGAGGAATCTTCAGACAAGATTTACTCTGTTTTCGTTGGATAGGTTAATCTTAGATACCTGTCCTCTGATTTCAAGACTGGAGGGGAATTCAGCTGTGTAGCTTTGTAATCCCTGAGATTTAATCCCAACCTGGCTAGTACCTGCCAGTGTGCCATTTTGTTTTGTCATCAAAGTAATATGAATTAAATGATTTCCCTTTTCACTGTAGCCATCATCAAGGATAATGATGATTACATGGCTACTATGCCTTCCAGACTTTTTGGTAGGCATTACAGATTACAAAATCTACTCACTAAAGCAGTTCAAGAATCAGCAGAAATTTTGTAGAAAACCCGAAGTGTATTGAGCATTTTTTCCCTTTGATTATAGTTCTGATAATATAAATCTGCTTTTAAAAACTAATTTTGCATTATATTTCCATGTCAGCGTAATGACTGAGAGCCAAATATCAGGAAAAAAATATAATAGCTGTTTCCTATTGTAGAGACTGGCTCAGTGACTCAGATTCCTACCAAGAACCCACTGAAACCTAAGATGTAGGCATGGTACTTAGAAGACATTATTTGAAACAAAGTGACAGGGGGTAATTTGCTATGCTACAGAAAAGCATGCATTGATTTTTCATTTAAAGAAACTGAAATAACAAGGCAGAAAGATTCTACTGTGAACAATATCGCAAAACAATAAGAGATATTTTCTTGCATTGTGTGTGAAATACTGATGTCACTAACACATCCTTAGAGTCAGTGACTGTGAGAGATATTATATAACTTGGATGGATCGATTCTTAGGCTTTGCACTTGAAAAGGGCACATAAATACTAACATATACATGTTTATGTACATCTATATGTATTTATGTAATATATGTATATTTATATATATACACATATACATAAAATGTAATGTATCAGGGTTTTTTTTTCATTCTTTGTTAGTTCCACAGCAGACCAATGAAAAATATTTACTCAATTTCTTTTTAGAACTATGATGTTTAGTCTTCTCCCCTTTCACATTTATTGTATTTCATGAAGTAGAATGCTGCTGTGGATTGAATGTTAGTAGCAACACCCCCCCCCATTCATATGTTGAAACCTAACCCCCCCCAGTGTGATGGTATTTGGAGGTGGGGCCTTTGGGAGGTGCTAGGTCATGAGGGTGGGGCCCTCGTGAATGGGATTAGCACTATTATAAGAGTCCAGGTTTTTGATAAGATTTGAGACAACATTACACACACACACACACACACACACACATACATGTTTTTCCTGGGTGATGTCAGTTCAGTCTCATACACAGGGACATCAATTTTACTGACTTAGGCACTTCTCTCTTATGACAAGTTTAGTTTATTTACAAACCATAATATAGAAGACAACATTTTAATTCACTCATATCAATCCTGTTTTACTTTTCTAGGGTTCATGTTTTAATTTGTCCCATGGTCATTCTCAGCAGCTCTCTGGGTATTTTATATTTTCAAGTTTGGTTTTTTTGATAGTATACATTAATTTCCTAGGGTTACTGTAACAAAATACTACTAACTGGGTGGCTTAAAACAGCAGAAATTAATTCCCTCAGTTCTGGGGACCAGAGTCCAAAATCAAGTTGTCAGCAGGGCCATATCTTTCACAGCTCTAGGAAAGGACCCTTTCTTGCCTCTTCCTAGCTCTGATGGTTGCCAGCAATGACTCCGTCTCTGCCGCCAGGGTCACGTGGTGTTCTCCTTGTAAGACTGTCCCCATGCCTCTTTTCTGCTCTTCCTATAGGGATGCCAGTCTCTGGATTAGGAACCCCCTCTAATAGTAACTTAACTGATCTCACCTTAAGTAATTATGTCTGCAAAGATTCTGTTTCCAAATAAAATCACATTCTGATTTTCTAGGTGGACCTGAATTTTGGGGAGATGCCAATTCAACTCAGCCTACCCTCTGGCCCCCCAAATTCACATCTATCCCATTTACAAAATCCATGTGTCCCCTTTCAACATCATCCAAATGTCTTCATCCTTTCTAGCATGAACTCTAAGTCCCAAGTCTCTTCTAAGTATCAACTCAAAAAGTCCCAACTTTCAGCATGTAAATAGGGTACCGTATGGTATAACCTGGGGCAACATTCCTCTCTTTCCACAGACCTATCAAACTAAAAAACACATTACCTGCTTCTAGTACAGTGGTGGAACAGGCATAGGATAGATGTTCTCGTTCTAAAAAAAAAAAAAAAAAAAAAAAAAAAGAGGAACGAATAAGGGTTACTAATCTGGGCAAATTCCATTAAGTTTCAAGGCCTGCAGGTAATCCTCTGTGTTTTAATGTACCTTAATGTGCTATCCTTTAAGCCTTCTTGACCTTCTGGGCAGTATCCCACTCTTCCTGGTCCCTGCATCTATGACTGTATTCTTGGAGTCATTGTCCCTTTATTTCATTCCATCTCTGATCCATCCTATTCAAGATGGCAGTGTTTCTATTAGTATGAAATTCTCAAAAACTTTGTCTTCTGTGGATGTTGAGGGAATCCATGCCATTAGAAAAGAATGGTGCCCACAGATCTTCCTTGATAACCCCATCTCTAATCTGAACTTCTCTTAAGATGGTTAATTAGGTTTGTAAATCATCCACCAAATCTCTATAGCCGATGACTGTCCAGCTACACTCATGTCCTTATTTCCAGAGCATGCTATCTGGATAGGCAGAGAATTTTCTAAATCTAGTGTTGGTTTCTTCTTGCTTAAAGGTTTATTCCTCAGTGAATCTCTTTCCTCTCCCATTTTACTATAACCAGCAAGGAGAAACCAGGCCAAACCAAGGACATTTTCCTTTGAAATCTCTTCAGTTAAATATCCAAGTTCATTACTTACAAAGTCTACTTTGCACTCAAAAATTTGGCCAGGTTCCCTGCCCCTAACAAAGATTGTGTTCTAGTGTCCAATAGCATTTTTTGTCTGAACCCCTCACAAGAAGCACCTTTACTGTTTGTATTTCTGTCTACATTCTGTATGTGATAACCATGTATGTCTCCTCTAAGAGATAGAAGCTCTCTCTACAACTCTTCTCACTACTTTCTGAGCTCTCCTCAGAATCACCTTGAATGTCCATATTTCTTTCAATAATTCTCTTAAGGCAATCTAGGCTTTTTAAAACAGGTACTTCACAACTCTTCCATCTTCTACCCATCACCCAATTCTAAAGTCAATTTCCCATTTTTAGGTATTTGTTACAGCAACATCTCACTTCCTGGAACCAGAATCAGCATTGGTTTCCTAAATTGCCATAACCAAGTACCATAAACAAAGTGGCTTAAAATAATAGAAATCTATTCTCCCCCATTTCTGGAGGCTAAATGACCAAAACCAAGGTATCAGCAGGGCCACATTCTCTGATGGCTCCAGGGGAGGACTCATCCTTGTTTCTAGCTAGCTTTTGTGGTTGCCAGCACTCTTAGACACAACACTCCACTCTTTTCTTCTGTTTTCACATGGTGTTCTCCCAGTGTCACTGTCTTGGTGTCTCTTTTTTCTCTTGTAAGGACAACAGATTTTGGATTGGGGCCCACTCCAATCCAGTATGACCTCATCTTCAGTAATTAAATCTGCAAGGACCCTATTTCCATATAAGGTCATATTCTGATGTTCTGAGTGGATATGAATATTTGGGGAATAATATTCAACCCAATGTGCAGCCTATAGCTGGTTTTTCTCCAGTTTAGGTGAAATGCATTTTTCTGAATAAAGGTGTCCTATACCTTATGCAACTTTGGCTCTGTTATTTTAAATATATGACATATTTTGAATATATCTAAAAATGTTAGATCTTGATTGCTGAGTCTGGATTATTATCAAGTAAATGTAAAGTGCCTTTTACATAGTAAAATTGGTCAGTGAATAGAAAAAAGTCCAGCTTCTGGGAGGACTGAAAATTTAAGAGAATCATGTCAAATACAAAAAAGACAAATAAGTCTGGTAACAAAATAAGAATAAATGAAGGTTGCAGACTGTAACTTTTCCTCATATGCCTTTGGTAAGAACTGTATTGTCTCTTCAGAATTCTAAATTGAATACAGTAGCAAGGTGACTTACAGATTAATTATTTCCCTCCCCTTAAACAAATATTCTGTGTATACTATATTCTCTTTACTGTGTTAAATATCACAATAGGCATTATTTAAACATGCACAAGAGGCAGGCTTATTTTCAGATGTTTCCATCTGTTGTGGGAATATACTTTAAGAATAGGAGAGAAACATACACAAATTAAACACGAAGCCGGGGAAAAAAAGGAAAAAAAAATGAAAGAAACATCTGCAGGGCAACAGTGCAGAAAAAATGTTTGAGCTGCCTGTTATTAACTACTCAACCTGTTTTACATTGGAATCCTGCATAATTACATTCCAGGGGCGGGAAAATGACAGATGTTGAGTAAAGGTTGAAAATAAGAAAATGAGACTGTTTAGAAAATAAAGCTACTTTTGCTCACCAACAGGTATTTTTTTGGCAGGACTTTTAGACAGCAATTTATTTCATATATTCACTGCACATTTCAATAACATTAATGCAAGCAAAATGTTTGTTTAAGAAATTGATCAATTTTACACTTTCATAATATACCTAAGTTAAATGTTCATAAAAAGCAAAACAAAATGAAAAATGCTGCATTTCCTTAATTTCATATTACATAAACTTTTATATTGTGTGTAAAAAGGGTAGATATTGTTACAGTATATATATATATTTCTCATTACTAGAGTCAAAACATTTTGAGCAATTGAAATAGTCTGTTGTTTCAAGTTCCAGACAATATGTATTGTGTAAATAGCACTAAGATGCAGTAAAAAAATTTATTAAAGCCTTGCTCTCTAGAGATATTAGACCTTTTGCAAGTTTAATTTTGGTCCTGCTTGTTTATATTTTCTACTCACAATTGCAGAAAAGTTTTTATTTTATTTAGGCTAAATGAATCCATCGTGATGAGAGTAGTTTCACCTTTGACCTAGGCATTCATATAGTTAATGTGCATTGTTTCTTTTTCATCTAAACTGAAATATTCCAAAAAAGTAATTTTCTTCCAATAAAACAAAGTCTTATGTAGCTGGGGAAATTGCTGATAAACACATCTTTAGGGATTGAGCAATCTAAAGAATTTTAGTACAGAATTTGAAATCAATAGAGAAGGACTCATGATTCAATTGGCCCTCTTTTCCCACTTGGTTTTTCTATTTGTTAACCAAAAATATTTTATTTTTCAAGCATTCCCGACTTTGCTTTCCTTTGCTATCCTCACCCTACACACCATCACAAGTAGACTTCAGTCTGTTGATCTGCTTCCTCCAGGTGAGCAATTTCTTCATCTGCTAGCTTTCTTCTCTGTGATCCGAATTTTACTTGTTAGATGATGGCACTCATAGGACTATACACACTTACATTTGACAGACAGATGGATACAGATGTAGATACCTATATGTGATACAGTAAATAGATCTATATATGATAGATAGACATTGATATCTATATATGTAATAGATATAGATATCTATATATGATAGGTCTATATATATGATAAATATAGATATCTATGTGTATGGTAGATATAGATATCTATATATATGCAGAACTTGTAGACTTTATTTTTAAAAGGGAAATGGTATAATTAATAAGTAATTTATTCTGTTATATCTGCATTGGTACTGTTAGTATATCAGGAAAAGCTGTATAATGTTAAGGGTTGAAAAGAGAATTTAAATATTTATTTATATTGGGTTTTTCCATATTTGTTATTAAGTGACTTTTTGTGGCTCAATGTTTAATTATTTCATATAAAAAATCTACCACTTGTATACTAATTTCACTTTGGAGATCCTGTAAGAAATGCTAAGGAAGAAATTGCTGGAATGAAAAGTGGGCTGGGACAGGAAAGGGGGAATGGATTGTTTCCTGGGATGTTACTTGTGGGTGGAGAGCAAACTCCTTCACTGCTACAGCCTGAAGAACTGTTTCACCTAAGAAACTGGGTCTCCACAGTCCTCTTTCCTTTTGGACAGGCAATTATACTTCACATTAGATAAGTGCTATTTTGTAGAAATATATTAAAGGCTACTTTACACATTACTTTGTAAAATCTTTACACATTACCCTAATATAGGTGTGTGTGTGTGTGTGTGTATATATATATATATATATACATATATATATACATATATATATGTATATATATATATATATTTGTGCTTGAAAAATATAACATGTTATAGCAATCTAGCAATCACCATTATATTTATTTATGCAGCTTTACTCATGCCAGAAAAAAGAGGTTGCATTATTTTCTGTATGGAAATGAATGGAGATTGGAGAGAAAATACAAGCAAAGGGCTTAAATACGTAACATTAGAGTCAAAAAATAATTGTATGTGTTCCTGATTTTGGAGGGTGAGCTGGGAAGTTTGACCACATGTATGCGTACACATACACACATACTCAGATATAAACTCTTTCTTGTTACCCTGAAGTAGTTGTGATTCACATTCATTAAATTACAATCAGTTGGGGAAAAAAAAAAGAGTTTTACTTTTCAGTTCTATAAAAACTAAATTCAAGGATAACATTTATATCCATAAGGCATTTTAGCTTTCAGAATGTGAATTTCTGTTTGCATAAATGTTCTTAAAAATCTTTCTCTTTGACTCTGGTATCCGTTTTCTGTTCCTGTGCACGTGCATGTGCCCTGTGCATCCTGTGTGTGTGCACGGGTGTGTACACACCTGTGCTTTACCGTGACTGTCTTCCCACTGGAAACACAGGGCCATCTGGGAGCTGTGATGGAACACCAGGAAAACCAGAAGGTCTTGTTAGGAGGATGAGGCCTTTTTTTTAAAATATCCACTAAATGGTTCTTGAAGATTTTTGCCCTTTAGGAGAAGCTCCCTCCATTCATTTCCATCTGGTATAGGAATGTGTTTTCTCATCCTGTGTACAAAGGGTGCATGCATAGGATATGCGTGCTTGCTTTTGAGTTGCATTTCTTTGTTGATAGTTAGCTGACATATTGGAGTTATCTTACTATTTTAAACATATATATATTTTTAAGTATCAAGATACTGAAGCTTATGAATATTTTCCATTAACATATATGCTGTAAAAAATTCTTCAATTTAGAACTCAATTATTGGAGTTTACAGAATATGATCTTTTTCTATTTATAGATGTATATTTCCTTGATTATTATTATACTAGAATTATTATATATGATATACTCATTTTATATGGATATGATAAAATAATCAAAATAACTATATTTCTGTTTAAATCACTATCTCCCAAAAACACGGTTTCTATAGATACAGCTCTTATGTTTATGGATAATAAGTGATTTAATGAGTTACATGTTAGACTGTGTAATTTTTAAATAAATGCTTAATCTTAGAACACATCATTTATATTTAGAATTTTATGCAAAATTATGTACAGATATATATATTTTTAATAATAAAACAACCATACCCAATAGATAGGAAAGCTCTATTCACCAAGTACTTCTAACTTAGTCATTTTTCCATTTTAAAATAATACTTACCACTATGTCCATATTTATAGTAATAATCAGAAAATATTTTGTGCATGTATATGTTTATCAATTTAATGAATAAACATTAAAATAAATTAGAGATTTGCCAAGTCAAATAGTTACATTTAATTTTAATTCAGCATGGACCTTGGATTTTAATACTAAATAATTTGAGATCAAGGAACACACTCATCTGAACCTAAAATATTAAAATGTCATCTAAAAATTTAAGGTTAGAATGATGCTTTCTCAAATTCAAGTTTTCTCTCTTTTGGGGAGACACTTTGTAATCCCAATGAGGTGTCTGGTAAGAGGGTCTACATTCTACAACTGATTTAAGTCCTAAAAATTTAAGGTTAGAATGATGCTTTCTCAAATTCAAGTTTTCTCTCTTTTGGGGAGACACTCTATAATCCCAATGAGGTGTCTGGTTAGAGGGTCTACATTCTGCAACTGATTTAAGTCCTACAATGCTTTCAAGGAATTTTCAAATTCAATTATAAGATTGCTATCATTTTCATAAAGATTACAAGAGAGATTTGCTTGAAAGAATATGTACAAATTTGAGTTGTTAGAATTTTTTTTCTTTAGTGATAGAATTGTCTAACAGATTTATCTGGGCCAGATTATGGAGGGCTTTGAACAACAAACAGAGTAGTTCAGATAATGACCTTTTTCATTATGAGCAGGGAAATTGTTAAGCAGCCGCTCAAAAACGGCTTTGACAGCACAAAGGATCACTTCTATCTAAGACTGAACATTTATATTTTTAAAGGGAAAAACTCAAATATAGCACCCCTGAATTAGAAGGCTCAATGAATTCTCAATGAATTCTCCCTGTGATATCAATAAGAATTTCCGTTTAGATTAGTTTTAGATTACTAGTCTGAAAATAAAATAAGCTCTCATATATTTTTATTTATTTCCCAGCTATTCTTACTCATGGGGAATGCCCTTTACTGTTTTTCATCTGTTCTTTGCTCTGGGTATGCTGATCATCAATTAAATCTGAGAAAGTGCTCTCCAAGATAAGAAAGTATTTAAAACACCGCTGTAGACACTGTTTGATGTTTATACTGTATTATGTATGGGTCGGATTTCATATCCTGTTAAAACACGTTTTTCTCTTTGCTCTGATTCAAGGATACCCTTCTCCAATAGCTTTTTGACCCTCTGTTTAATTACATAGCAGGGTGATCAGAAGGCCTCGTCTCCTCTCTATATGTGAATTTCCCGACCTTTTCCCCCAATTTCTTCTTTGCTTCAGTCTGTTTTAATGACTACAAAATATTAAAGCTGTTACTAGAAAAATGGCTTGTCATTGCCAGTAAAACCCATTACAAGATACACTTCTGTAGATTTACTCTAGGACATGGATATTGAGTATATTGATTTCGCTTAAATTTTCATTCTTAGGATGACCCACTCACACAAGATAGAAAACACCAGCTTCCAATAAACCTGCAGCACAGTAAAGGTAATAAGTACTGAATGGTTTTAGGGAAGTAATTCCAAGAACAGACTTTATTTAAAATGTTAGTGATCTCTCATTTCCTACTCTTTATATATTTTTAAACTATAACAACAGTTGCAGTAATAGTGGTAGTGTTAGCAACTTGTGGTAGGAGTTGTTTTAGTAAGATCAAGGCCCAGTTGTTTAGATTCAAATAGCCTGTATTTTATCCTAAAGTGACCTTGGGGACATTATCAATTTTAATAATTCTCTCAGAAGGACTTCATTTCACAAGAGGCATTTTTGGTGAAATACATACTTATTATCATTTATGTATGTTCATGCATGCACTCTGAGGATATTTTGCTTCGGTTTATTCTAAAATTATTGTAATGTAAGTAATTTTTGTAGGAATTACTTTTGGAGAAATATAGTTTCATATGTATTTCCCACTGCTTTAAATCTTGAAAAAAAGTCTTTTGTACTACTTATTTCTTTAAAAACTCATTTTTTAAACATACTGATCTGTACAAGGTACCCATCTGTTCTTTTGGAACCGTGTCCATCTAATTTAAGGTAACTTAATTGAAACTTTAGATCTATCTCTAGAGTAGAGTTCTGTGAATTTAATAATTACCTTTTGGAGACTAGAATGTCATTAAAAATATAATAAAATAAAAATCTTAAAAACAAATCCATCTTCTGGGACTCCCAGATCCTATTGACAAGCATTGATTATCAAATAATAAGTAAGAAAAGATTAGTTGCACCTGAATTAGCTCCGTTTTCTGACAAAAAATTGCACAGATTCCATTTATTTGTCTCTAGCAATTGAAAACAAACATGTATTAGAAACAAGGTGAGCAATGAGATTTAAACTGGTACATAAATACACATCCCCAAAGAAATCAGATAGCAGGCATGAGATAAAAACACTATTAGACAATCTCTCTTGCTTCCTACAAAGAGTTTGGCTTAATAGGCATATTTTCATTGACCTTCCTTATAGGATTACCACTTTGCGAGGAGAATGACTTGAATTTTGGATGTATTCATCCATGTCATCCAAAATGGTGTCATTATCAGAGATGAGGTTAACTTACACAGGCAATAAAAGCAGGAGGAAGACATCTCCATAGTAGCGTGTTTAAATAATCTTGGGTCTGAAATTCACAGTATTATTTAAGTTGCTAGAATCTTAAATTCGCCCTTGTAAACCAAACAGCTTTTACTAACTACTGCATGCCAGGGCGTAAGTTTCTCACTGCATATAAATCAGGCTTTTTTGGAAGCTGCATTAACCCTTTGAAGACTCTAAAATTAGAAGGATTTATTAATTTATTCATATGTTGATGGTAACTGTCAGATAAAGTATGAAATACTGAGGCAGATACTTTAAAACAGAAGAAAGAAACGCACATTTGACACAACCGTGCAGTAGACAAAAAAAAAAAAAAAGACAAAAAGGGAAACCTAAGAGAGAAGAAGGAAATGTACAGATGTTGTAGTGTATTTGATACTCACTGTTTTTCAGAATTTAAAATTATAAATATAGATTTTATAGAAACAGGTTATTTAAATATAGATATTAATTTCAATGATGGTGTCACTAGTTTAAAAATTTCCCTAAGAGGAAAATTTTCTGACCTCCACGTTTCAGTGGATATATGTCAGGTAGCATTCATTTATCTTATTTAAAATGGTGCCCTCAGTATTAAACAGAGAACTTTGGATTTTTATATAAGTATGGTATTTAACAGACAGACCTCATGTTACTTTACATACTGAATAACCTATACAAAAAGAGAGCTATTGTGTGCAACTTTGTTTAGGTCCTGGGATCATTCTGAAAACTGACGTCACACCCTCATTAATGAATGGTTTTGAAATGAGTCATTTGTAAGGAGGAGTCATGCCTGTTATAGATTGCCAATAGTATTCGATACCTTTTAAATGTAACCTTTCTTTGCATCAGTGATAGTATTCTGTTCAAATCCAGAAGTGTGACTATGAGTGTGTTTTAAAGGAATGAAGCCTGAAAGAATACACCGTGGTATCAGAATCTTAATCCTCCAGGCATAAAAGGAACTCAGTGATGCAAGCTGAGTACGATTAAGACATAGTAAGAGGGAGCAATGCTGGAACATATAACTCAATAGGAAAGTGATGGCATTATCTTTGTCCAGAATAAAAATGATCACTTTGGAGAACATTTTCAGTAATTTTCTTTAATTATTTTTACTTCCTGGTATCCAGAAAAGCTTTAACTTTGAAAGATTTCTGAGAGTCAGCAATTGCCTTCTTTGTGGCCATTTTCTTTACCTTCTAGGAGTATTTATTCCTTCTCTCCTAGATATCTCAAAGGATGATCTTTCTTCCAGACTTTGTCTTTTGGCCTTCTAAAAGAATCGTTTAATCTTTCTGATATGTGATCATATGCAGTCTTATGGTTGGTTAATAATAATAGCAAATTAGAGAAAGTAGGGAGAGAGAGAGAAAATGAATGTGGGGAGAAAAAAATCTTTCTAATGCAGAATTAAAAATGCAGGACTTTAATTATTACCATACAATACCAATTGAATCAATATAGATGGAGACTTTCCTTTGTTTAGGAGAAGTGGGAAGAGATGTGAGCAAAGTGTGGTCACCCTGGAGTTGGAATAACTATGCCAGTGAGTCACAAGAGGTCCTATTATGCTCTGCTGGAGATATCCCAGTTGGGGCCAAAACTCTAGATATCTGCTTCCAGAGATAATGCTGATTTGCATACTATTTGCCCTGTGGCCATTCTAGTTTTTAATGTTCATAAATGTCATTCATTACCATTCCAACCGAGCACCTAAGTATTTCAAGAATCTTCTGAAATGTAAAATAAACTGCTTAAATACGTGTATTAGTGTTCCATTGCCTGTCTCACTAAATTTGGTCTTATATTCAGAGCTTTTCCAATCTCCTTTATTTAAAAACTTTTTGTGTGTGTTTTGTTTTTTCCTCACCTTTTTTTTATTGGAGGATATTTGATTTACAATGTTGTATTAGTTTCTGGTATACAGAATAATGATTCAGTTTTATTTTTATATATATATATATATATAAATGTACATACATATACATTTATATTTATATATATATATACACACACACACACACATTCTTTTTCATTACAGGTTACTGTAAGTCATTGAATATAGTTCCCTGTGCAATATAGTAGTACCTTGTTGTTTATCTGTTCTGTACATAATAGTTTGTATCTGCCAATCCCAAACTCTCAATTTATCCCTCCCTCCTCCTCTTCCCTCCCCTAGTGACCATACGTTTATTTTCTATGTCTGTGAATCTCTTTCTGTTTTGCAAATAAGTTCATTCGTGTCACTTTTTTAGATTCCACATATAAGTGGTATCATATGATATTCTCTGATGGACTTACTTCACTTAGTATAATAATCTCTAGGTCCATCCATGTTACTGCCAATAACATTATTGAATTCCTTTTTATGGCTGAGTAGTATTCCATTGTATGTATATGTATATACAACGTTTTCTTTATCTATCCATGATGGACATTTAGATTGCTTCCATTAGCCAACAATCTCTTTTAAATCCTAGCCAATGTGTATAGTTATTTTAGTTTTGGGCTTTGCAATATATGTCCTTTGACCTCTTATTGGTCTCTTATTTCCCTGTGAAATGCACACTTCTGTGTGGTAATCATTTCACTTTCTCATCTCTTTACCTGTATCACCCTCTCCCTGCTCTCTACTGCCTGTTGAAACCTTGATCATCTTTTGGATTGCAGATCAAGCACCATCTCTTCTACTTGCCTTTCACAATATTACAGTCTATACTTTTCTATTTATGTTGTTTGACTTTCATATAACATTGTTCAAAATGTAATTGATCATTAATGCTTTCCCCATACTAGTTTCAAATCAAGTTTCTAGTTTCCCTGGTAAAGAGATACAGTCTTCCAGACTACAGAATTTTAGAAGTGGGTGGACATAGGTTCATTTACCACAAATCTTTACCTGACATGGCACCTGTTCCACAACATTCTATTGAAGATGCCTTTGCTTGAAAAATTCCAATGCACAAAGCTGGTGTTTTGTTCATTCTTACCTTGTGAAGGATTGAGTATGTCTTCTGTTAACTCAGTGCTGAATTACACATATCTAAATACGCCCACTGAATATGAGTTGTCTTTACTCTGGTGGGACATTTGAGTTGTATTGTTTTCACTTGAGAAGCTATGTCAGAGTCCTTTTCACAAACAAACAAATGCTCCTTCCATTTAGTATAGAATTGTGTTTCTGGACCAGGTCTCCTCAGGGTACCTGTTAAGAAAGAGATATTCCCATTTATCAGTGTGCCTTCACTTCCAAACATCTTTTGCTGCCCCAGGTAATGTCTACAGTACAGAATGGGGGGAGGGGAGCAGCTCCATTTTGAACATTAATTTCAGAACATGGTGCCACGGGGCACAATTCTATCTGTTCCGTTGGTTCCCAATGTGTGGTTTAGAGTCTCATTTTTCTAATCTATTTTTGGTGCTTCCATATCAGATTTCCTGATACCCTTTTGCTTTCATTCCTTAACATATGTTTCCACTTAATTTCACCTTTCTTCATCTCAGAGCATTATCTCTGTGTTGTCAATATGTATGCCAGAAAAATTCATCCTAGTAGACCTATTATTATGTCCAAAGGGGTACAGACACTTGAAACCATCCCTGAAGGTGTGCAGGTGCACTGAATAGCAAGTGCAAATGCTCCAAGTGCTCCAAATACCCAGCTACAATTAGATTCCGTTGAATATGATCTAGGCTAGTGGTTTCTGGTGTCTGAATGCAGCCGTGGCGAGAAATCCAGAAACATTGTGCGATGCAGGTGCACGCCAGAGGATTGGTACTGCGAAGCTGCCATGCTTTGACTATTTGATAGCAATGTAATAACTTTCTCTTTGAAATGTGCTCTCTGCCTATCAAAAGCAGATAGAACAGCATTTCACCACTGAGGTGAAATCGGGAAGCCACATTGGCAGTGCCACCTCAAAATACGTTTCTCTCATAGTGTTTTAATTATATGAGACATGTTTCTAAATTCTGATTTCTCAAGGCCAATTGTTAGGAAATAATTTAAGTCCCTGGTATCCTGTACCCAATGTTTTATCATCATATCACTGCCAACACAGGAACCAGCATCCTTGTGAAACAAGCAAATGAGCATATTGTAACAAGATACTTGATGTTCCTTAAACTAAAAATATATATATATATATATATATACAAATAAAAGGTGGTGGGGAAGGGTGTAGCTCAGTGGTAGAGTGAATGCCTGGCATGCACGAGGTCCTGGGTTCAATCCTCAGTACCTCCATTAATAAATAAATAAAAGTAATTACCTGCCCTCCAAAAAAAATTTAAAAAGGAGCAAAAACAAATCCCACATCTGAGTGTTTGTACATCAGTTACTTGATTAGTAAAACAGCCTAGATCACTGTGCAGAAGAAAGAAACATGGGAAATACAAGGCAACAATGAAAGATCACTTTAGCTAAAATAAATTGATTGATTCTTTGATGCCACATTTTCCCTTACCCTTCCCTTTTCTTCCCTGCATAAGGAGTACACCAAGCTTGTTAAAAATTGTGCTACAGTTAAGCCTGGCAGTCCTATGAAGACTAGCAGAACAAAAAGCTTGTTGGTAAAATTATAATATTAAGATACTCTTTTCTTTTCTTTTCTGACACAGGGAAAAAAATTTTGAGACAATTTTCTAACACTGTCTCTAGAAATAATATTGAAAGTGAAATTTTTACCCTTCTCATCATCAGGTTGAAATCCGAAGGTTTATTTTTAACTATGCTCGTAAATGAGATAGAGAAATCATAAATGGAAATAATTTAAATGAATATAGACTGTTAAGGTGTCATTTATAGGGAATGACTCACCCCATCATCATAACAAGTGTAAGGGGTTTATAGGATGGTAAAGGGAGGTAAAAGAATAATAATCAACATTGCCGAAGAAAGAGAGAACTCTTTATGGCAGAAAATGTCAATTCACAAGATGTCGCGAATTATGTCTATTTACTGAAAGAAACATTTTATTAGAGGTTTGTGGGGCTGAATTCTAACGAGATTTCTATTTTAGCCTTGGTGTTTATAATATACCTGAATTAACTATGATTTGTTGTACTCCTAGAGAAGTGTGTAATGCATGTGTGAATTTGTGTGTGTGTGTATGTGTGTATTTATGTGTGTGCTGAAGAAAGAAAAAGGCAGTAAGAGCAAGTTGTTGTTACATCATTAAAATCTTTCAATAGGAAACTGGTACTGGTACAAATAAACTGTCAGTCTAAGGTCCTGGTCTGTCTGTGGCTGTTTAGTGGTAGATCATCTATGATGAGAGTCTCCTATAGATTCTGTAGAGTTAATCTCTACAACACATGTGGACAGTCATAAACAGAGACTGGGTGCTGGCTCTTGCTTTCCCAGACAGCTAACTAGGCGTTATGAAAGCTTACATTGGTGAAAGAAGGTAAATTTGAAATTTAAAAAAAATAAAAATGAGAACAAATAAAAAATGAGCTTCCATTTAGAGGACTGTCTACTTGGAAACAGCTCTAATTTTAAGATTCTTTTAGAAATAATAGCAACCACTTCACTGAGAGATGAGTACCCCTCCTAGTTAAAGCTACTTACAAAGCAGAAATAAAGCCAGTTTGTTGACATTCATCAGGCACAGAAGACTCTCAAATATCCTCAAATATCCTTCCCTCATGGCTACAGCACTTTAGAACTTCCTTAGTGATGTTCTGATTTCTGGATTTTGGTTTTCAGATTTCTAAGACAGGGACATTTATTTCTTGATTATAGAAATTAAATCAGATGCACATCTGAAACTCTTATTCTGGAAACTATATGCATGTTTTCTGATGTACAAATATGTGGGCTCTGGAGGCAGCAGGCGAGTTTGAAACTAAGGGGAGGAAATCCTTTTATGTTTTCTAATATTTCCCTAAGTGTTAACAAATTAGTTGCTAGTCTCTCTCTTTGGGTGGTGTGGTAAAGTGCTTTGAAGACAGGGAAAATAAGCTTATCTTCTGATTTGTGATAAATTCCTCCCTGAGAGTGAGACAGATTAGAATAAAGAAGTAGATTTACTCTGAAGGAAGAAATTTTATGGACTGGTTTCTCGACATGTTTCCTTTGTGGTGAACACCATCAGGTCATAACAGGCAAGGATTTTTCCCCTGACTTCTCCCAAAATAACTGTGTTTGACAGAAGCCCCTTAATCTTTGTTAATCCTTGCTGGTTTAAAGAGTGTTTTAATCTGATACTTAGTAATTGTTGGACCCTGTTAACTATCTTGAAATGGCTATGCACGCTTCATGATATAGTGACATTACAAGGTTAAAATCACACTGTGAACCTTAAATTTTGGTAACGTTTGTGAAAGAGTGCTAAAATCCAATGATTTTAAGGCAGATAATTTGATGTTTTACCTAAATATTTTTTCCTCACGTAGATATAACTTTCATAGTCGCAGTTCCTTTGAAGGTATATTTTGGCAGAAAACTATTGCTTGCCTAACATTTTAAAGATTAAGCTAATTGAATGCCTTAGTCTAGGTTAAAAAGAGAGAGAGAGCTTTCAGATTTGTCAGCCAATATGAATATGCAGATTTCAAACATCTTTATGTCAAAATCAATTTGAATTATATAAAATTCTAAAAACAGAAGTGATCAAGTTGTTGATTCAATCAGATTTCACATTCACAGTTGTAGGGCAACGGGAAAGATGAAAATGTCGTTTATTGGGGATTTTAAATAAAAAGATGTATACATATATGTAAATTATATACATAAGGTTTTATATTTATAATATGTTTATATATGTTATATACATATATTTATGTTATTCTTTATGTTATAAATGTGGGACTTTTCCTGTGTGTTTTTTCTATTCACTTGTATTTCTCTTATGGTAGTTACTGATTTTTAATTTTCAGGAATGCATTGGATATGCATTTGAGGTTTTAAATTTTGTCTGGACTATTTCCTGGAGAAAGCTCAATTTTAAATACATATGCAAATGAAGATCTATACACATGGGTGTGTGTGTGTATGTGTGTGTGTGTATGTGTGTGTGTGTATGTGTGTGTGGTTTATGGTGCAGCTGAATTGCAAGTACTTGTAGTCACTTGAGTAACTATAGCTTCTGAAAAAAAATTGTATAAATTAAGATGCAAAATTGAGCTAATTAAGATGATGGTGTTTAGATCCCTCCCCTTGGGACCTTGTATAATAGTCAGATGCGACTATTGTAGTATAGAAAATGATTCTTAATACTAAACAAGTATTTAAATTGATCTGATTGTCACATGATTCTTCAGGGAATTATGCATTTAAAAGATTAGATGCTGTGAACTTCCTGTATAGACAGAACTGCCCAGAGTTCCAGCTGCTGGACTTCAGAATTGTTTTCACTTTGCCATGTAAACATCCTTATCTCTCAGTTTCTCTCATCCGTGTACCATTTGGATTATTCCATCTTTCTTGGCAAAGGGTGCATTCTATGAAAGGGATAATCATGTTATATCGAGGAAGGGATAAAAATGAGGGTAACTGATTTCTTTGTAACCCCAGATTAGTCCAGAAGAAAAAGTGAATCTTGGATCAGTTATTTTTGCTTTGATTTCTTCTTTCCAGGCACTCTAAATTTGTTTTTTTTTTTTGATAACAGCTATCTAATCTGTGCAAATAGTGGCTGTAAATATAACTTGGTTCTTTTTCGTTTTCAGAGTTTGTAATTCAGCATATCTATTCTGAGATTCATTTTCCTTAAGGTACAGGAAGAAGTTTTATTATCTACCTTTAAAGTCCTAGTGCTTGAGAAAATCTTCTACGCTATTATTCTTTATTATACACAGTTTATTGAGGGGATTTTTAAAAATATAGTAGAGGGTGTGTGTGGCAGAAGTCCTCCCAGTCAAACCCCCTTCCCTTAAGCCCCTGGCCCTACCCCTGCCTCGCTCCTTCTGCCTCTTCCTTTACTTAGTGTTCCTTCTTTTTCTCCAAGTGTATCATTTTGTCTTTTTTTTTCTTTTGCTCTAGCTAGTCATTCATTGTTTACTACCTATGTCTCTTTTCTGTACCTATCTAGTCATCTATTTATTTACATTACTTCAGACATAATTCCCCTCTCTCGTAAACTCTTATTTGACCCTTGGCAGTTTAGTTCCCTTTATGCTCAGTTTCTGCTGCTTGTACAAAAGTTTCCCTTTGATTTTTCTCCACTGTCTGTGCCCTGCTGCTGTCAAAATTACAGTCTAATCACAAGGTGAACAGCTTATGATATGTCATAATCAATACTCCAGATTTGCTCCCTAGGATGTGACACAAAGGAGTCGCGTAAAAAGCCGCAGAGTTTCAGTGGTGAAATGCAAACAACCGTTTTCTGTTGATGGTGTCAAAGTCAAGGTCGATTTACACTTTCATACATCTGCATTATTCTATCTCATTCACTCTCTTCTTAAACTCATATTGGATTCATTCAGTGCTAGGCTCTCCAGATGGCTGAAATCGAGGCCAGTCAATATTGGAATATAAACCTATGTTACCGTATTTCAAAGAGGGTGTATGGGTTGTAAATGAATTTATTTTAAAAATCACAGCTTTAAAAGATACAAAAGTATGACCAAGTGAAATAGATAGTAAAGTTTTCTGGTGTATTTTTGAAGGATAAAATTGGTCGAATGAAATGAAACGTATTTTTTTTCTAACACTGACTGACACAGATATAGAGGCATAATATTTATGATTCCCTTGCAGAATAGGTAATATAAAAGACACCTGATATTACATTTTCCCTTTTTTTACAGCCTTATCTTTTTTGATATTAAACTCTTCTGATATCCTGTTGTTTGTTTAATTTCTGGTCTACTTTAAATCCACACAGGAAGACTTTCTAGGCAATTTTATATGCCTAGATTCTTCTGTCCGTCTGTCTAACAACCTTTCAAATCATAGACAGGGTTTGAGATCTGTGGGTAGACAGTTCGGTTTGAGACTACATTTCAGGATTCTTGCCTGCATTACATAACAAACAACATATTTTACTCACTCATAGGTAAATAAATTTTTTAAAGCATGACAAAATTAAAATAGAAACAAGCCACCAAGTTACTTTTTTTAAAAACATTTCACATGTGAATGATACATGCTATGAAATACCACAGTATTTTTGTTCTGTCAAAACACCATTTTGACTCCTTTTTAAAAGAATTTAGTCTCGTAGAAAATTATTTTATCCTAAAACCTTTTGAGATACATTGCGTTTTTTTTTCTTTTTGGATAAGGAATTATTTTTGTGTTTTTAATATGAACTCAGATTTTGTTTATGACTTTGAAAAGAAACTATACATTTATCAATGCTGTTAAATTTGCTTTCCATTTTAAATATCTTTATGTAGACTTTTTTCCTTGCAGAGGACATTATACATTTGTAGGGATCCTCTTGCATCAATTAAATGGCAATCCCAAGGGTTCCCAAACGTGTAGGGAATTCTGTTCCCATCACATAGAGGTAAATTGTAAATATTCTCTCTTGAAAAAAAAAGAAAGTCCCTGATGTAGAAAAGATGGTTAAACATAAGGAGAACAACCATTTGCAGATGAAAGCAACAACCAGGAAGATGTAGTTCAAAGTTATAGTTTAAAATATTGAGGTCATGGACATATGTGTCTGTCGTCATAATGAAGGAATTTTCTTTGAGATTTTCTTATTCAGCATCTTTGAAATAGTGATTATTAAATAATGCTGTATTTAGATTATCTGCCTGCTTATTGACAAAAGAGAAGCAAAAATTCTCACAGACAGCATTAACCTTTAGAACAGGAAATCATGATTTGTCATTCATTCTGAACTATGTTGACTAAATCCATTTTCACCTACTTACACCCAAAACAAAAAACTGCAGTGAAGAAAACTGATTACATGTTCCATACGCAAATCTAATACAATAGGAGTGTGCACTTTTGACAAGCTTATTCATAACACATTCTGATAGAAAATTCCATTTGCTTCTCTCAGTAGGAAAAGCAGGCTTTTAAAGGAAACCTTTTATTTCATAACTGTCACCAAAATAACAATTACAAGCAAAATAGGGATAAAACATGAAAAAAGAAAAGCAGCTTAGGACTTGCTATGGAAGTTTGCTATCCAGTTTTTGCCCTGTTATTTGATTTGAAAAATTAATCCTGGTAATCCTTTTTGAAGTTCCTGTTTCCAGGATGGGTTACAGAACAAAGCCCTAACTGATATCCCCAGGAGATTAGTTTACAGAGATGTTCTATTCTGCTGAGAATGATTCTCCAATGGCCACTTTTTACTTCTTCCCAGGCTATGGGAATTCGTTAATACCTAGAGAATAGACTTGAAATAAAACCATTGTCTCAACCAGCAGGTTTATGCAACCATCCTGAAATGTTTTAATTATTGTTTTCTTTTCCTTTTTAATTAAGAGACCAGAGGTCAAGCAAGCCCAGTGAGAGCTGATCGCAGCCTCAGTAGAACTGCAAAGGCAACCCTAATGATTGGATTTGCTGTTTTCTCTTTTGTGTTACAGAACCGGAAGAGTGCGTTAATTGCACAGATGAATGCCGAGTGCTTGGTCATTCTGACAGGTGTTGGATGCCACAGTTCCCTGCAACCAATCAGGCTGAAAACGCAGATTACCGCACAAATCTCTTTGTACCCACAGTGGAAGCTAATGTGGAGACTGAGACTTACGAAACTGTGAATCCCACTGGGAAAAAGACTTTTTGTACATTTGGAAAAGACAAGAGAGAGCACACGATTCTCATTGCCAATGTGAAACCTTATTTAAAAGCCAAACGTGCCCTGAGCCCTCTCCTCCAAGAGGTCCCCTCCGCATCCAGCAGCCCAACCAAGGCAGGCATCGAGCCTTGCCCCTCCACCAAAGGCTCTCTGGATGGCTGCGAAGCGAAACCGGGAGCTCTGGCCGAAGCGAGCGGCCAGTACTTGCCCACTGACAGTCAGTATCTGTCCCCCAGCAAGCAACCGAGAGACCCTCCCTTCCTGGCTTCTGAGCAGATGGCGAGGGTCTTCGCAGATGTGCATTCGAGAGCCAGCCGGGATTCCAGCGAGATGGGCGCTGTCCTGGAGCATCTCGACCACCCCAACAGGGATCTGGGCAGAGAGTCCGTGGATGCTGAGGAAGTCGTTCGAGAAATCGACAAGCTTCTGCAAGACTGCCGGGGAAATGACCCTGTGGCTGTGAGAAAGTGAAAGGGGAAAAAAAAAAAAAAGCATTGGCATTTCCGTCTCTTCTGTCGATTTAAAAATGATCCCTCCTGGTGACAACTCATTTTTACAGGGATGAAGGAAGACCGACGCTGCTTTAAGGCTTTTAGTGAACATCTGAAGTGCCCACAAGTACGTTCTTTTCACTGCTGTTTCTTTTTCAGAGATAACAATGGTTTTGTTTTGATCAAACTTATATTAGGACAGAATTAATGATGCTCAAAGAGAAGAGGAAAAAAAAAAAGAAGAAAAGAGAAAAGGAAAAGGAGGATGAAAAGGCGTGTTACCTTTTGACAATCTGTGAGGAAGGTATGCGATGGGAGAATGGACGTTTTTTCTGATCACTCTAAGACTGTCCTCCGTGATTTATGCTGACTTAACTGTTTACCTATAAACCCCGTACAAAGCAGGGTCAGAATTTGTGATCTGTGGTAGATTTCTAGCAGTCACCACAGGCTTCTACTGAAAGTCCCGAAAAGACCTTGCAGTAGTCCGAGCTACACCAAACATGAACACATCTTTGTGGTGAACATTTCTGTATAAAGTTACCTGCCACACATATAAACACAAAGAACATTCCATATCATTAGTCGAAAAAAAATTTTTTTAAAACTTGGTCATTTGTAAAAAACACCTCACGTCGTATAAAAGTTAAATGTAAAATGGTATGGTCCATTTTGTCCTGCACACACATAGACTAATTCACTTCATTAAAGGAGAAGAAAATTTAAAGGTTTAAAATGCCTCATCAGCATTTTAGTGTCCAGCAAACAGACTAAATAGTGATGGATGTGTTTTCAATTTGACCTAGAAAAGTTCTGAAAAAGAGTGACCATCGAGGGATGATATTCAGAGACAATTAACGCAATTGGTATGTTTCATTCATTTGTGGACACTAAAATAGCTCAGGAAAGTGAACATGTCTTAGACATAACACAAATCACCTGACCATTTAAATGTGCAAAATGTAAGAAGATTCAATGTGTTTACATCAAATGACATATTTTTATTGATTTATTGCAGATTCAGTGCATATGAGCCAAATTGTTGAGTGTATAAGAGCTATATTGTGTATTTTATTAAATTAATATATAGTTGTGTTGCAAAAATATTTGGGCTTATATTGTAAATGGCAAGTGTTGCCTCGGTAGCTGTCGAACTCTATGAGTTTTGTTTTTTTCCTGCTTCCTTTTCCCCATGGAGTGTTGGAAGCAGTGCCTCAGAGCGAAGTCTCTCGTTTAATGTATAGTCTACCAAGTACTGCAGTACATAATCTGTTCAAAATGTGTTTGAGTGAGCTGATGGAGCTAACTGAAAGGTCAAAAAATCCATCCGTCAGTCATGGTTATGTGCAAGTTCTTGTAGAAGCTTTTATTAAAGTCATGCTGAATCACAAGAATTACATTTGTAACAAGACTTGAACCTTCTTCATGTTTTTTCAATAACATTCAGCTTCTGCCTGTGTAGATATCATCCTGTTGATTGGTTCTCAAAAAGTATCTTAAGTGGTTCAAGGTGTGTGTTTCCCATTATATTTCAAAACCATAAAAAATGCTTTAATGCATGTGTGGTACCAGCACTGGTTACTTGCATTGTGTAGTGTTTTTCAAGAGGTCTGGGTCTTAACAAAAGGTTTGCCTTTTTTTTTTCTCCAATGCTCTTCTGCCTCTTTTTATTGGTGTCCTTTGAGAACAATACACCTTCTACTCCTGCATTTGGTTGCACCTTTTCTTGTGACATTTAGCAAGTTTCAAACTTCCTTCCATACTAGGCTAGGAAACCTCAAATTTCAGGAATTGGGAAAAAATCAAATTAGCACTTGCAGAAGCAGCAGCAGATGGGAAAATGCCTTGATTGACATTTTCCTTCAGCGTTGAAAATTTTTGGCATTTTATAGCTTCATGACAAACAGTTTCCAGCCCATACCTTCGAAAATGTGGTGCTGAGTTTAAATAAAGGCTGTTTGTGCATTGGGGCAGAAAAATGCATTATTTGCAAACTGGTGGAGAATTCTGTGCCTTCTTTCCTGGCCACTGAGCCAGTGTAGAAACAGCATAAATGTCATAAAACCCTTCTATTAAAAACAAAAACAAAAGCAAAAACAAATATTGAGGTGAATTCAGTTTTGTAATTTTAAACCTCAAAACATCCCACTGAAAATAATTTCCCTCAAATGTCGTCAAGATTTTAGACTGTACCTTGTTTGCAAAACTGCTTTGAAAGGGAAGAGTGGACAACTCCCATCAGCCTTATTCTCTTGAGAACTGTATTTGGTTCCTAGTAACAGCCTTTCCAAAGCTTGAATCGGTTTTTATTATTCGTAGATGTTTAAATCAGAAAAGAAGGGATCTTGTACATGAGAAACCTAATTGACTCTCTATATTTTGGACAATTTATGTATCTGAAATGTGTTGTCTTTGTTATATGATGTTATGATTATTATTTTTGCCAGGAGACTACAGGTTGATTTAGTGTGATAGCTGAAATTTGATGAAAAACTGATTGACATTTAGTCTTACCAAGTGTTGCCTCTCTCTTACTAGACAGATAGACCAGTAGTAAAATCTAAGGCAGTATGTAAATGAAATCAACAAAGAGAGTAGGGTTTATTTTTCAAACGTTCTTAACGCTGAGTAACCAGTTGTTCAATTTATTATATGTGTCTGAAGACATTAAAACACTATCAGATTTTAAGGATTGGTTGTGCCAATGTTTGAGGAATTTAGGCTCTGTCACCAGTGATTTACTAGTGATAGCTGTTTAACACATTATCTGTATTTAGTAGTGATTATTTATTTACAAGTTGGTGGTAATTTAGCAGTCAGGACTCTAAGCTTTTATAGTTGAGTTGAAGGAAACTCGCTTTGATTCATCTGGCTGGCAACTGCCTTGATCACAGACCTCTGGTGCTTGGCTTCCAAGGAAGTCCATGAGATGCCAAAATTACCCTTTTGGGGAGCAATATGCTCTCAGGGGTGATGCATGATCAAACAGTGATACTTCAAGGGGTTTTAGCATCATTCAGAATGTGAAAAAATTATTTAATTCACATCCTCCAGTGACTAATCCCTCAAAAAAAAATTCCACACATTCAAAATGAAAAATAATACTTTGTCTTTTAGGTCCTTAAAAGACTGAAGTCAAGCACAGAAAAATAATTTATAGAAATCTTCATAAGAAAGTCAGAATTCTAAACATTGTTTATTGATGAATGAAAAAAAATCAGTAATGAAACTATTTTTCCATTAAATGTTAATGATGAAAGATCTTTACATCAAAGTTAAAAGTAGTGAGAATCAGTGTTAGTTATACCTATACCAAAGTAAACATTAAAGAGACATATCATGCAATTTCAAACAATGCTTTCATATTGTGTCTTAACCTGACAGACTTATCTTTACTGCAGGCAATATGCAAAGATTGGCTCACTACTCCCTAAATGAATTGAATCCCTGGTTGGGAAATTGACTGGTTTTGTTTGCCTAAATTAGCTGAGATCTTGTAAAACACATGACTTCCCTTTAAAGGATCTAGGTACTGCTCAATTTAAAAAAATGACACCATAAAAAAAAAAGTCATGTAGTAATCGAGCAGTGTGCTTTATTAGAACAGAGTTAAAAGCTGTTTATTGCCTAATGGAGTAGAAGTTGCTGAGGTCAACAAGTAGACTGAGGTTTGGCATACTATATGCCTACTCATTATTGTCTAATTACATTCTTTTGACAACAGACAGCATTTATCAGAGCGTTCATTCAAATGAGAGTTTTGGCTATCAAGATGTGTTGATTGGAAATGTAACTGAATGAGATGAATAAAGTCTGACTCTCCCTGGCCCCAGTGTTTTGCAGGTTGGCTATTCTCATTTATCAGCCCCATCACTCCATAAGGTTCTTAGCTGCACCAAGTAATTGGTGAACAAAGACAACAACAACAAAAAGCAGCATACATTGTAAGGATTTATCTCAACGCTATTGTTTAATGGCTGTGTTTAATGTGACCTATATGGAAAATGAGGACTCCGAATAAAAAGCTATTACTAATAGTGGCATTGCCGTCCCTTGAATTCATTAATACACAAGCGATGTGTTCTACACGGCGTACCACAGGGACCCTGATCATAATTATTTTGGAAAGCAACCGCAGCATCACAACTATTTTTTGCTAGTTATTTATTTGACAGTAAAATCAGCTTTGGGAAAAATGTATTGAACAATAATGTCACTAGGTTCTCCATGGGAATGGGTTACCCATCTTTCAGATAGCTTAGATAATTTGGATAGTCAAAAAATTACTATGGAGTCATAGCCTAACAATACTTGTGGTTTTTAATATTTATAATTGATGATAATTTGGTACAAGAGCTTAAAGGGCTTTAGAAAAGTCATTTTTATAAGACCTCTTGTAATCTTATATGACTGATGAAACCACATATTTATAAATGGCATTTGCAAGTATATATATGTTTAGTGTGGCATCTTAAAAATATAAGCCACTCTTTCTATTCATTCAACAAACATTTGTTGAATTCCTACTGTGTGTGTTCCCTAGGCTATTATGCCCCAGGATTAAACAGTAAATAAGGGCTGGTGCCTGGATCACAGTCTGGTGGGAAAAACAAATAGGTAAGTTCTAATACACATTACTCTTAATAAATTGGATTTCCTGCTTGCATTTTTCCCTCAGTTACTCCACTCATCCCGTATTTCTGCCATCTCACCCTCAATGGGTGGCATCTTCTAAATTGCAAACCAAAATAGTATTATGCCCCTGTAGATGTTTTCTTTTAATTTTCCTTTTCTTCTCAGAGGTTAAATTATATCAAGAAGAGTAACTGCTTTTCCATATTTAAGAAGATCTTTCTGATTTAGACTTATCGGGATAGATTAACTGGCCCATCTATTCATTATTTCGCTTGTTTACTTGTTAACTTGTTTCTCTTTCACTGAGCATCACTTAGATGTCAGGTGCCATACAAGGACTGTAAGGTCCAAAGAACTAAACCGATTACATTTTACCCTCAGAGTACTTGTAGTTTGTGCCTAGGTGATAGGCACTAACACAGTGATTAACCTGGTATTACTATTACCTTTTTATAATAAAAATAATTTCACTTTAAGAAGAGCAAAACCATATGCCTGGCATGCCATTCATTGCTTTCAAGTGCGAGAGTTGAACAAGCTGTTAACTGACTCACCTGAACCAGCTGACCAGATTCAGGGAGCTTGGAATCATTCAGATGAAAAACCCTACCTGACCAGGCTCTAATGAGGAATTTGTGAGTAGAACTTACAGCACAGACTTACTCCATGTCAATGAAATAGTAAAGCCCCTCAAATTATGTTTTTTTTTAAGTAGATATGCACAAAAGATACAATTATTTGAGAAACACAGAGAACAATTCTTTTTAGGATCGGAAGAGAACCCATTCTTAAACATCACCATAGCATCAATACAGCACACAGAAATAGATCATCAGGTTAATGGACCATCCTTAAACTCTTTATTACATGCTTTCAGAGACGGCTACACATGGTTCACCAAGGAAATATATTGTTTTCTGTTCATGTTAGACATTAATAATACTAAACAACCTATTGTACATTAGGGATGTTCAGTATTTATAAAAGAGGGTTCACATTCTTTTATTGTTCCCTCTTTTAATATTTTTTAATATTTCAGAAAGAGTTATCAAAAATAACAGTTTTTTCAAACTGTTTTAAGTGATAATGAGTATTTTACGTTAATTAAGGGAGGGAAGATTTCAATGTGCTTTTATAAATTCTGTATCACACAGGCTAATATTACTCATTAGGTCAAATAGGTCTTTTTTTTGGCTTACAAATGAAACATTTCACTTTGAAAGGAGCAACTTATAAATGATCTATAGCATCCTAATAGACTAAATTTTGATTATGATATATATTTAAAAATTTAGTTTCCTGAAATTACAATACTGAGTCAAATTATTTCATAATATTTGAAAAAGATTGTCAGAAAACAAACATAAACAAGTTTGGAACCCTCTTTTTGCTCACCATATACAGATTATCACTATATTTTGTTTAAAATATTGGTGTTCATCACAACTTATGTGAACATTATGCTTATTTCTCTAAGGGCTTATAGCATCAGGCAGGCCAACTAAAAGAATGCTTACACGAACCTAAACTAATATTGATAAATTCTATTTGGAGAGAATTTTCCAGTTCACAGAGGACTTTAACAAATTTACAGGACATTACGGAATTAAGGATTCTGAAGCTCAAGGGAAATGGACTTATGAAAGGGCAATTAGCTTGGAAACCTTAAGCCCACACTTGAACTCAATATCCAGTTTCTCTGTTCCACATTTTGTGAATTCTGAAATCTTGCCCTATTTAATATCTGCCTCTCTGGTATCTTAAATCATCCTAAAACATTAAATTATCCTGGTAACATGCCTTCCTCTTTAAAATGACAGTCACATCATATAACTTAGATTGTCTCTACATTAATAGTTCATAACAACATTAAATAATTTGAAATGCAGAGAATAGGGATTGTAATCTCCAAGAAAAAGAAACATCACAAGAATTAAGCCTCTTTTAAGATTGTCCTCAATTTTTCACTGTCGTCTCTAAAAATGTTTCACAATATTGATGGCGTGTTTTCCAAAATATTATAAAAGAATATGATAGATTCATTTTTCTCTGAATTTGGTATATTCTCACCTGGAAGAAATCACATAGCTTTACTTAATTCCTTTATATCATGAAATTTTATACATACTAAATTAATAGGGTTACTAATCGGCTTCTTAGAAATAATTACATAAGCTCTGGTAAAAGTGAAAGGATGTTTAAATATTACATCCATTCATATGGCTTTATATACACAGATAAAGGAGATGAGAGTAAAATCATCTCAAAAGCCTGTATCATAAAATAAAGGAGAGAGAGGTTTTGAGGAGCAGGAATATGGCTAAGGGATGGAGAACACATATTTTTCATTTATGACTTGCCTCATCCACATTGGATAAAATGTGATATCATTTCCTTCTTCAATGATCCGATAAAAAAGGGAGATTGCAATTGCTATCAAAGCCATCTTCAGGACAGTTAATCAAAAGTGAAGTGTTCTGATTTTATACAAATTTAGCTTACTAATACATTTTTAAATACCTCTCTTTCCAATTTACAGAAAAACAACTGTATTCTCAAGAGGTCCAGAAATAAATGTTAACGTCCCTTTAACACTAATTAGCCATTTGATATTTTGGAAATTTAAATTCAAATAAATGGGATATGATATTCATTTGTTTTATTGACTGGCTGCATGTCTCAGCACTACCTCTTTAGCAATATTAAACCATATTTTGATACTATTCTTCCCTACTTTTGCAGTTGAAAGCCTGCCTTCAATATAATAATTTACTTTGACATAAGAGATTTGAACTTTTCTTTTATTCTTTCCATTTACAAATCAGATTTTTCTATATATCTTTATAGTGCTAAACATTTTATGATATTTATCTATTGTTGTGCATGTGACTAGTCTTTTATTCTCATCTTAATTTTATAATTTGTAGCCTTTCTCATCTATTTATTTTTCCATTAAATATATTCCTGTATATATATTTCCATATGACTTCATCTTTATGGATCAATTATGAAAGTAGTGATGTCTCATCCAATGATTTTATCAGGTAGAAAATTCTCAAACTGCTTCTGTTAAACTATAGGAAAACTATTTTTTAGATGCAACCTACACTGAGTGGTAAAATTGACAAAATGCATAAAAAACATAACAGAGGCCTACAAAGTGGTAAATAGGTTAGGATGCAGGGTCTTAGTTACAATCTTTATGCAAGAGCTACTTCTCTGAAAGTTTGAAAACGGTAGAAACTGGATCATCTTACTCTATTATTACTAATTCCTATATACTAAGAAATTCCCATTTTAGTAGCTCATCATGTGAAATGTTTGGCTTGGATTGAAGATAAGAAAAGATCCCTACTTCTGAGATGATGTGCTTACGATTTCTCAATCTGCATTTCTTCCCCAAACACCTCTAAAATTCAACTCTTACACATATTTCATCATTTCTTTCATTTTGGATAATTATGAAAATTTACTCTTTGTTCATAATCCAAAGGAGAAAAGGAAATAAATGAATGGGTCAAAAGTGGCTTCTCTGGTGATTTTCCTTCCTGAGAATGTGACATTTCAATTCAATTCAACGTTAATTTATGGAGTCCGTATTCTGTTTTTGACTACAATGGAGCATACAGGTATTAACAAAATGCAGTCTCTGTATACAATTTAAAATATACTGGGAAATGAAGTTATTTACGCAAATACAGGTTGGGACAATGAAAGAAGTGCAAATTGCAGTGAGCCAAAAAAAAAAAAAAGAGAGTGAGAGAGAGCAAGTGCTTTCAGCTGAGGAATGAGATGTGGGGAGGAAATTGGTAACAGCCTCGTGGAGAAGGCAGCGGTTGAATCGAGCATTTAAGGTGGGACAGGATTTTGGCAGCAGAGATGTACAGGAAATGCATTCTGGAAGGAAAGAGAGGCAATGTGTGCAAAAACATTTAAATAAAGTCGGAAGATTTTCTGATTAGAAAGTTAGAAAGGGTTGGAAAGGTGGGTTAGGTCGAGGTGGGTATTGTACTGAACCTGAGCTTATGAGAACATCACACGAATATCTATTCCAAGGGAGAAGAAACTCGAGGACACCTGGATTAGACTCACTAGCTGGGAGAGCTCTGGGAAAGGCTTGCCAAGCTGAATGTGAATTCAGGCAAATAACACGAGGACAGCTTGCTGCTGCCTGGTGATCCATTCTTTATAAGACGCTGCCTAATAGCACCTTGTTCTTGGGTTGGGTCCAACCATTTAGCAGCAATGCCAACTTTGCTGAATCTTGCGATTCTCAGCTTCGAGCCCTCAGCAGAGTATTTATGTGTATGTTTCCAACTTCCCAGAAATAATTCTTCCTTTGAAATCTGTAATCGCGTTTGAAGCTTTAGGAGGCAAAGAGAGACTGAAGGAAAAGGTGAAGACCAAGTGCATGGAAGATTTTCATCTTTGGAAAAGTGGCTTATTAACATTCCCAGATTTTCCAAGCATCTCCTGGTAGCTGTGTGAATTCCCTTAAGCAGAATAATTCTATTTCTAAAATGTTTTGTCTGTGCCCACTGTCCCAGGGCCCTCCAGACTGATATCAGTGTACTATCTTAGTGCCTCCATAATGTTCCATGCTCATTGGAGAGCCACTTATAATTATTGACTATCTGGGCACTGAAATAGGGCATAATGGCCCTAGATTAGTGGTTCCCAACTGGGGCCAATTTTGCTCCCCCCCCCAGGGATATTTGGCAGGAGATAAGGGCAATTTTGGTTGACAAGAGGTGGGGCAGGTGGCCTGCTGCTGGTATCTAGTAGCTACTAAACACCCTGCAATGCACAATACAGCACTCCCCCTACCCAGCAAAGATTGTGTCAAAAATACTGATAATGTTCAGGTTGAAAAACCCTGCCATAGCAAGGATGTAGTTAGGAAAAGAGGAGTGAGCAACACTGGGCTTTGGGTAATGGGCATTTAATACTAAATGTATTGACATGTTTTTCGCCTGAGTTTTGAGAGAAGTCCTGGAAATTCTCCTAAATCACTTAACATAACGACTTACTTCCAAATTCCTGTTGGTATATTCTGCCCTGGAGTTTGGCAGGTCCAGTGTCTTCTTGCAAGAAGTATTTTCTCAGACTCTAATCAGTACTGGTAACACATATATTGGAAGAATCTCCACGGAATGAAAAAGAAAGGTATTGCTTGGGATTGCTGTTTCTTCTCCTGAAGCAGTCGGAAGCTGATTCCCTAAAAGGGCAGGTAAAACAAAATTCACCAGCTGTTAGGGGAAGAGCCTGCCTCTGGTGCCATCTCAAGGGTCTGGTCTACTGTTGCCCTAGAAGTCAGTTAATACGATCAACTTATCTTCCCACCTCAAGTCACTTTGTCCTTAATCTGTCACTTCCATGACATTGGCAACATTCAAACAGAAACTCGGTGGCCATAAATAACATCTGGATGCTGTGGAATGAATGGCTCTACTGATCTCCTAGGCATCTTTTTACCTGATTTTAATTCTTTCAGACTAATACAAGGAATGGTAAAAAATGTCAGACTGACTTTTGAAATGAGGTGAGGGGAAGGTGAGTGCAAATGGTTTCTTAAAAGTTTTATTTCTCTTGACACATACTCTGTTTTACCCATCTGTGATGCCAGGTGGGCGGTTCCAATGCACATTTTATGAATTTGAACTTGAAATGACTCTGATTTAAAAATAATAATGGTAATGTGTTAAAAGGGTGACAGGAACTCCAGTGGCAAAGTTGAAAAGTCTGCACATTGACAGGCTAATTGATATAAATAGTAGTTACCATCGCCAATCCCAGTTGAGATTTTATTTGGTAGAACTTGGCTAAATATGCACTGAGTGCATTAAACTTAAAGTTATTAGACACTGTAGTGAATACGGTGTTACCACCAGGCCAGGAACATGCTGAAAAGCACTCCAGAGGGGGAAGAGACAATCACAACCCAGGCCTGGGAGGGGCTCTTTCCAGTGAGACTCAGTCACCTGCCAGCACCTGTGCAAACTTGCTGGGTTTTATTTATGCTGGAATCTTTCTATATTAAAGAGCAATATAATTACTGAAATACCACGACTGTTCAAGCTAATTTACTTCCTAATGGTCTATTTGCATGGTAGAATTTGCATTTTGTTTCACAGCAAATGTTATGACTCCACCTGCCCTGTTTTAGAAGAAACACCCAAACTAAGAGAGAAATAGAAACAGTTAAAGAAAAGAGTGATTTTAAGAAACTTGTCAGCCACACATCCCCACTTGGCAACGCTGAACCTAGCAGCCTGGGCAGAGCGTGAAAGACCCAAACGCTTTCCCTCCTCATGACAAAGTGCACTGGCGTTCTGCTTCAATCTTCTCTCCTTTTCTTTGCCTTTACAGTGCTTGCAGTTCAATAAAGGTAATTTCCACAGGTGACGTTGAGCCATACAAAGTTCACCGTGAGGGTATATTCATTTTGGGAAATTTAAAAGACAAGTTAGACATAGCACGTCTTAACCAAACTTCAACATCACTCCTGCCTGCCTGACTGTTATTGGCCTCAGACAGATGAGGGTGCTAACTGTAGATCACAGCCTAATGGAACAAAGCCTTGCTTTCTGACCTCCTGAGATCAAGAGCATGAAACTTGGGCATGTATTTTCCCTTTTCACTGAAGCACGTGCCTCATTATATATATGCATGCATTTTCTTTGGGGGCTTCAAGGTTCAAATCCTAGGGTGACAGCTGTCATCTTAAAGGTGACTCATTACAGTCATTTAGAGTCCCTTAACAGATGGATGGGACTTTGTTTCCCAGCGAACACTGACAGGTTACTGTTCTCACCAGCTTTTCATCATTGCAACAAACTTATACACATCTGTCAATTACCCTATTTGGTAAAGTTAATAATGCAGCAATCAGAGGGTGACAAAGTGATGGATTTTTAGAAAATTTTATCCCATACCATTTTTCCCCTAGAGAAAAGAAAATGTAGGTCACAATAATCATTGCACAACAAAGATTCTCAAATGAATGAAATTGGAAGTACTTCCATTTACTAAGCTGCAGAGGAGGAGTAGATAATAGTGAGAAGTCATAAACTGTGCAGCTGAAGCACCTCAGTTAACGTCGTAACTCTCACCTACCACTCTCTTACTTACACCACGAATGGGTAAACTATGGCCTTTGGGTCAAATCCAACCCCCAGATTATTTTGTAAACAAATACTTACCGGAAACCAGCCACACCAATTTATATAATGTCTATGGCTGTTTAATAGTACAAGAGCAGAGTTGAATAGTTAGGACAAAATTCTATGGCCCACAAAGTAAAAAAAAAAAAATTTACTAGCTTTCCCTTTACAGAGGACATTTGCCAGACCCTACATTGTGGAACTGCCATGCACTTCCGTTTCTCCACCTATAAAATGTATGTAAGCTTAACTAACTCCTGGGGTAATTGTAAGTAACAAATGAGATAATACATAAAAAGCTTAGAAGCATTTTGGACACCTAGTAAACTCTCAGTGAAGGGTATCCATTATCACAAGTGGGCTCTTCTGAGTCAGGTAAATCTATCCACACACAACCACAGTACAGGACTTCAAAGTCAAAGACCTCTTGTTGAAGGTCTTTGTCAGACCGAGTATTCAAAAACCAAATACAACAAAATGACAATAATAACAAAACAGTTCAGGGCATAGAATACAGACTTGTGGTTGCCAGTGGGGAGAGGAGGGTGGGAAAGGATAAACTGGGAGTTGGAGACTTGCAGATACTGACTGGTATATATAAAATAGATTAACAAGTTTACACTGTATAGCACAGAGAATATTATATATTCAATATACTCAATATCTTGTAGTAGCTCACGGTGAAAAAGAATATGAAAACGAACATATGTATATTTATGCATGACTGAAGAATTGTGCTGTACACCAGAAATTGACACAACATTGTAAACTGACTATACCTCAATAAAAAAAAATAAATAATAAAAAATTAAAACAGTTCAAGGGTTTACTCAGTTAATTGTAGTTTCCCAGTCATCACCAGCATCTATTCCTTGCACATCAATAGCTAATAAGTCATTTAAGCACTTACCTAGATTTTATGGGAACACCAGATGCCTTCACCTTGCTTGCCACTAGCTTTTAGAAGTATGTAGTCCATGGTCAAATGCTTCTCAGTAAAGTTAAACAAGTGGCAGCTGGCACCATACAGCTCTGTTATAATGAAAACATGAGGTGGCGGCCATTACACAGTCCTGCACTAATGAGAACAGTAGGAGGCTGGCATCACAATGGTCTAATGAAAACAGGAAATGGCTGGCATTAAATTGGTATAATAAAAACAGGAGGTGGCTAGCATTACGCTGGTAGAATACCTAAATTAAGAAATGTCGGGCCTCCTCAATCTCATCTCCATTATATATAACCAGGCTACCCACCATGTAGACCGGATCCATTCAGAATCAAACCAGTGCTGGAAGAAAACAAGATTTTTTTTCCTACTGTGCTTCAAAAGTTTCTTCGAATTCAATTTGTGTTTCCCTTACGCCAGTGCAAGCATGCTGTAACATAACCATATCATTTACACTAAACTCTTTTTTTTCCCCCTGCTTAATTCCAAAAAAAGGCAACATTATTTCCAACTCCAGAAGAGGATTGGTTGGATTAAGAGCCAACAATTCAAAAAGAGTTTCTAATTCTGTCCTTGCCTTTTTCTCTCCTTTCTCTGTTAAGTAGCCAATGGTGACTAAATACTCAGAGTGTCATAAAACAAACTGAAAAGGAACACAGAAAGGAAATAAAATGCTGCAGAGAAAAAAAAAATTAAGCACAAAATCAATTCATTGAACTAATGGACTTTTTCTCTGAACGGGAGGTCAGGATTTCTCACACATTGGTTGATTTTTAAACAGTTATTAGTAGAGATAGAAGACTCCTGTGTATAGCTCTCAGATGACAGTTTTACAAGAATATTATGTTTTATTGGAACTCACAGAGCCAGCTGTATCTGACTCATCCTGGTCTTTTCAGTCTGGCTGAAAACAGAGCAAGTTGCATAGATCAAGGTCAGTACAGGAAGGCAGTGCATCAATCCTCTCCACTGAGTAACGGGATCTTCATTTTAAAAAAAATCTATTTAAGTAACTAAATTTTTTTATTTTTAAAAAGTATTTATTTTTCTATGTATTTATTTACTCATTCATTCATTCACTTACAAATGACTTCAAACAAGAACAATGCCAAAAGGACCCCCATGGAAAAGTTCATGTTTCTAAAGGCTCACAAACACTGACAGCGTTAGCTTTCCCATGTAGGAAATAGGCCGTTCTGGTGAGGCGCCCAGGTGATGAAACAGCAGTGTGGCTCCAATCAGGTGAAAATCCTGACAATCAAATAAAGCTTTCCAGTCCGGCTTACACACTGACATCTCATTTTCTTTGCTCCTTATTTTTCGTTTTTTTATTAGTCTTCCTGAAGACTTCTGAATTAGCTTAATGACCAAATCCAAACTCATGAATACGTTTCAGTCTAATGTATCCTGAAGAAGTAAGTAAGTGGAGGGAGAAAATGATCTCACGCTGTTCCTAGCATATTTTCACATTTTATGTAAGGTGAGTTCTTTCTTCTTGAATACGACTTCTTGAGAAATGACCAGATTGATATTATTAAATTTTAAATAAGAAATGATGGACAAAACAGATCAATTAAAATTCCTTATTCATTTGTTTTCCAAAGAAGTGGAATTTATTAATGTAAAATAAGTGATTTCTGCTACGTGTTTACAGCCGAGATTAAATCTATGATGCACTGAACACTAATACATGTGCTGCATAAAATCTGTTGCTGGGCTTGCATGGGCTTCACAGACATGGCTTAATCGAGACACAAAGTGAAGTGTGCCATGCATTCAAAATTAGTATCTGGCCCTGGGCCACTCAATTTGGCATCCCAAGAACTGATTCTATCCTCTGCCAAGTTTCTGCAGGGGCTAGACTCACTGAATTCTGAATCACAGCCTCTAATTTCTCCTTCAACAGACTTTTTGAATTGCAGGACGGGAGAAACTTGCAAGTGAACATAAAAATTAAATGTGAAATATAGAACTCTCCAAAAAAGAATATTCTAGAGAAAAGACGGATACAGAACATGAGATATTTCCAATGAGTCATTTGGAACATGGAACACTCACTAGCCAGCTCATCCTGCATTTGATTTGTTTGTTTCTTACACAGAGAGCCCACGATAGGCTGCCCCCAAACTCCAAAAAAATACTTCAAAGCTTATGAATTTTGTATACCATAAATTTACTTGACAGATCTCATCATATTGCAGGCAGTATTTTTCATTAGCCAAGTTTGTGGAAGAAGTGGCATTTTGCCCTAATATCAAACTAACCAATTCTGTCATGGTTGGCATCTTTATCATATTATTAAATTCATCAGTCAATAGCAGATGGTATAATTGAGTCTTGTTTTGTAACTCAGATAGTTGTTCAAACTATGGATTTTTTCTTCCAAAGTCAAATCAACAGGCAAAAAAGAATATTGTTGTAATGGAATTTTAGAAATATATGTGCCACCATTGGAACTATTTCTGATTTAAAAAATGAATTGACCTTTCCTCAGATTAGGCTCAAAATCATCTGTAATTGTATTCCACTGAAAGTACTGTATTAAGCATATGATTATAGTGATTTTAGCTTTGTGTACCATATGCAGCCCATGAAACTGAGCACCTGGAAATTACAAGGGGATCACAAATGACTGAGGTGACAACTGTGAGCAGAACTTGAAAAGACGTGCTTAGAATTGAAAAGGGGGAAAGGTGAAAGCAATTAGGGGAAAGACGATTTAAAAGAAGAAAAATAAATCATTTTTTAAAATTTTTGAATTCTTAAAAAAAAAGAATAGCTCCAACGACAAATCTTAGTGGATTTTCTTGGAAGTCGATAAAATTATTTTTAAATATGGTGAAAAGATGCTAGAGGAGAGAATTCAAGGGAAAAAATTGCAAGCATTTAGTTTTCTTTTCTCACAAAGCTAATTAAAACAGCTTTTAATGCCTATATGAAATAATGGCATAGGATTAAGTTAAATTTCCAAAGACAAAGTCAGCATTATTTTTTTAAATCAATATCTAATCTAGATAAAGCAACTTAATTTCTGATTTTCCCCAAATCCTCAAACCTAACAGGTGTTCCATTGTGTTTTTCATAGGAAAATAAAACATTTGTATAATTATTCTTATAATCTTATCCAGGAAGAACAAAATTCCCATAATAAATTTCTTGTATTTTTAGCACGTCTGAACTTCTACGGTTCCACAGGAAGAAATCTTGGAAATAGTCCATATTGGAGCAATTTATATGTGACTCACTTTAAATAAAAATGAAATGTTAAATAAAAGATTCTTTAACCCAAATATAAAATGTAATATAACAATACACTTTCAATAGTATTTTACAAAAGTATATCAGGTATAAAAATATCTTTCTGAAAATGTAAAATATAAGTTAGGTTTAAGAGAGGCACATATTTTAGTAATATTTCTACTGAGTGAAAGTAGTCCATTTAATTTCTTTTAAGGTCAAATTGTCCTTTAAAAAAATTAATGACTCAATGTACATGTGCCTACAAGGCCAGACTCAAGATTTGGAAAAAAAAAAAGACTGCTTAGGAAAACCAATATTCCAAGAAATATTTAATTCTTACAATGCTTTCAGTTCCATCAATCAGAAAACATTTAGGCATTACTGAACATTGGGAGAGGGACGGAGAGGATGTGTCAAAAGTAAAATCAGAACTCCACACCTTACCTGACAAAAACAGACCTGCATGTTATTACACTTATAAATATCCACAATAGACTCACCTGAATAATTTGACAACCTAAGGGTCATATATAAAGATCGTATACTATTTCTTATTAAGCATTAGATTTTTGGCTTTTTTTTTAAATTTATTTAATTTCAATATCTTGGCTTAGTTTTTTCTCAGTAAACTATGCCTGATCAATTCTCATTACTGTTTTATTTCAAAGATCTCAGGAAATAATAGATAAATTTAACATGTAGTTCATAAGTTAGGTACTTGAAAACTCATGAATCCACATGTGGACAGTCAGTCTGAGGTATAGATCCAATCTGGATCTCCCAGTGAGTAGACTATGCCCATGTTAGGAACATCAGCAAAGCAGTGGTATAAAAATTAAAAATCTGTCTCTCTACCTGTATCTATCTGTCTATCATCTATCTATCTAAATCCTATTGGTTCTGTTTCTCTAAAAAACCCTAAATAATAATGCAAGTGGTGTACCATAATATTGTCAGTGCTTAGCGCCAATTTACTTAATGATAGGTTTGGTTTTGGACAGTCAAGGATCATGTTGGAAAGTGTAATTAATTTCATGTCCATGACAAGTATAAGTTGATTATCTCAAATATCTTCAACAAAAGGGTTGCCACATGAAGTAACTACCTAGCCATTCTCAAGGTTAAGTACAGTGAATGAAGGGACAGATAAATAGGTGGAAATGTTGCAGGAAAATGGTGCATGAGAGGATGATTTCCGGCTAGTCCCTGGGATGTGCCCCACCAAGTGAAAGTCCTTGGCTTCCTGCAGGAAAAATTCAAGAGTGAGTCACATTAGAGAGAAAGCTGATTTATTCAGGGAGATACACACTCCAAAGACAGAGGGCAAGAGAGGCAGCCCCAGGGTAAGGAGTTGTTAGTTTTTATGGTTGAGTAATTTCATAGACTAACAAGTGGGAGGATTATTCCAACTATTTTGGGGAAGTGGGGGGATTGTCTGGAATTGAGCTCCACCTATTTTTTTGCCTTTTATGGTCAGTCTCAGAACTGTATGTATGTCATTTAGCATGTTGATATATTACAATGAACATATAATGAGGCTCAAGGTCTACTGGAAGTTGAATCTTCTGCCATTTTGGGTTAGTTTTTTCTAACCAGTTTTTGTCCTGTCCTCAAGGGCTATGCCATTCTTTTAATGACTGTGCTCTGCCCTCTTCCCTCCTGTTTCAGAAAAGGAATGGAATTCTAGAAAATGAAAGCAGTGTATACAAATAAATCCTGGATGTCCAAAAGATTGTGACTTGTTTAGGAAATTATACCAATAGGAAACTTTATATTGAAATAATTGATTGCTGTCATAAACTATCAGCCCATTGAATGATTTCTTGGCAATGATGGTATAGAGGAAGATTTCTCAATATTTTCTTGGAGTACCTCTACTTCCTTAAAGGAAAACATATCCAACAATCCTTAGCTATTAAAAATTATTTGTATTATTATCTTAATTGTGTATGAAAATAAATACAAAATTAAATATGAATTTCATTCATTGACAGTTTTTAACTGAAAAAAAGGATTTTACAAATTACATACAAACAGGAATATAAATCCAATAAAACTCAAATTAACCACAAATAATTTAAGATGGCAAATGATTGTGTTTTTTTGAAACTAAATTGGTTCTAGAAACATAAGTATTAATATGGCAAAAGGCTCTGTTTAGGGACTGATTACAGGTAGTTTCAAGTTTGGCATTGTTAAACTCCTGTGCATCTTATAATGACAAATCTCCTACCGCTTATCTCTTTTTGACCTATTGTAAAACATTCATTGGTACACATACACTGAGGTCTTTTGAATGAATGCTTCATTTACACATTAATTCTGCCTCTATTCTTCTCTTTCTAGCCTACTGTAATAAATTGTGTTGATAAGTCTTAATTTAATAACTAAAATATTTTATGATTTTAAAAATGAAAATATATTTTGAAAGCTCTGGTAAAAAATACTCTGACATTCAAGGATATGTCTTCATAACACAGAGAACATATGGGCCCCCAACTGAGAGAAGCTATTAAGGAAGGATATTTTATTTATCACGGGATTTTTTTTTTAGCCCCAAATATTTTTGTTTTCCTTATCCTACTTCCTATACTACTTTTTTCTCCAGAATGGAAGCATTTAATTGTGTATTGCAACAAATTGCACCATAGAAACATAATAAGACACATTTTCCAGTTTTAGTAACTGGATTTGATTTCATGACTTGAAGTAAGATTGTATGCCCTTAGCCACAATAGAATTAAAAAAAAAATCAGTGCCATCTAGGGAACCCCTACAACATGAGATCATGTTTAGGTGATAATCTTCCAAATGAAGAGAGGTCAATGAGATAAGGCCCTGCTGAACAAATCTTTACATTTCTCCATTTGGGTAAAGTTCCTAACAAGAAAGCAAGTGGCATTGAAGTATCTCATTCTCACCTTGATGAGCCCTTGAAATGTAACCTACTGGTGCTCTCAGTTACTATACGTTCCACAAGTGTTGACTATTTTTGACTTACAGCCACCTCACAGTCAAATGATGATGCATGATATAACAAGGTGCTCTGTTTTAACAGAAACCTAGTGTTAAAGCAAAATAAGATATTTATATTAATCTGTATGACTCCCACTTGAAGTTTTAATAAACTGCCAAAACAATGTGCTAAAACTAGAGTGAAAGAATTATTCCAAGGAGATATTTTTCTAAGAAAATAAGTGATTTCCTTCAAAAGGAAGTGATAATTTGGTATGTTTTCCAAATGTGTTATTTATATTAATTATCTAGCCTCTAGAAGGTCTTACTTCATATTGCTACGAACCTTGGTAACTAGCAAGAAATTCAAATGTCCTGAATGTGGCAAGCATTGCTCAATTACACTTTAATTGAAAGTACTTTTTCATAAGTTATGTTACATGTGCCTCATATATCTTGCTATATATGTGTGTGCATATCCATTGGTTGTTTAAGGTCTACATGGTGGCTAAAACCAAAACAACAAAACAAAGCAAAAACTAACTAAAAAACATTGGCAGCAAAGAGGATACATATGGATGTGGGTGGCAGTGTTTGAACAACAGATTTGGTCGTCCCTAAGGGAACATTTCAGGAAAAAAATATTTATATCAAACTAGTGCATTTTGTTACATTGAGTGAGGGTTTCTACCAAATATTTGTATGCTATCAAAATTACAACCTTTTGCCATTGTTGGCTGGGTGCCACAGATCACATTTGTGAGATAGAATTTTGGATGGTGCCTTGTTCTCTCTTTGCCCTACACATTCTAAATGGTGTTTTTCTTGTATAGAATGAGTTTTAAAATATTGAGTTCGCATTATTTATGTCTATTGCACAACATGAATATCTATATACATTTGTTTCACCAGGACCAACTCTTAGGCTAGAAGCAAAGAAGAATGAATATGTTTGAAATTCATTATGTAATAAGTCTTAAAATGCTCACTTTTTTCCTTTATTCTCATTCAAAAATGTCTCTACCTCAAATTTAAGAGGTATAATTAGAGATCACTTATTAAGAGCACAGGCTTTGAAATCAGAGGTATCTGTGTGCAAATCTACTTCAAATTCTTGTAATCTGGGTGAACTTGGGCAATTTATAAGTTATCTGAGTTGCATTTTCTCATTTGTATGATTATACTTACTTCATTAGGTTATTGTGAGGATAAAAGTGATAATATTTATGATATAATGTACATACAACATAGCACCTGGCTCCTATTAACTTCTTTTTAAATGTTAGTGCTGATTTTTAAGAAATATGTTTATTATTCATGTTAATTCAAAATGTAAAACATTTATCTGGCTTTAAGGAAAAAATGCTAGTTCCTGTGTAAAAGAAAAAGATAACTAATAAAAGAGGATCTTAGATACAAAACTGAATATGGAAGTACTAAAGAAGGTGAAAAGATACATATACTTTATTCCAATTAACTTAACAAGTTTTAATCCATTTAATTTTAAAAATAAATATTTTATATGTATTATTACTATTTCCTTTTTAACAGATAAGAAAACTGAAGGCTGGACACATTAATCCACACAGGGTCTTAACCAAGGTCTAGTTTTGAAATACGTGCTTTCTCACCAATATGTTGTTTTGTCTGCATGAATTCCACCCAAAGGACTGGGGAACACCTTCATGCTTTGAAGAAAATACAGGCATATCTCATTTTATTGTGCTTTGCTTTATTGCACTGTGCAATTTTTTTTTCCAAATTGAAGGTTCGTTTTCATATTGCATCAGACAAGTCTATTGGCACCATTTTTCCAATAGTGTTTGCTCACTTCGTGTCTCAGTGTCACATCTGGTAATTCTTGCAATATTCCAAAGAGGGCCTTCAAGCAGTAAAAATATTAAGACTTGCTAAAGGCTCAGATGATGGTTAGTATTTTTTAGCAATATTTTTAATTAAGGTATAAATATTTTTTTTAGGCATGAGTTATTGCACACTTAATAAACTATGGTATAGTATAAACATAACTTTTTTATGCACTGGGAAACCAAAAAGTTTGTGTAACTTGCTTATTGTGATATTCACTTTACTGAGGTGGTCTGAAATCCAACAGCAGTCTCTCCAACATATGCCTGTACCATTCAAACTAGACCTTCATGAAATTAAATGGGTAGGAAGATGGGAGAAAATGTTAGAGTAAGGGAACATTAAGCGCAAAGGCATATATGGCTGATATTTTATACATTATTTGGATATTGAGAAGGACATCCGTATGATTGGAATAATGATCTAGAATGTGATATTCAAAATGTACTAGGTTTGGAAGACCTTGAATGCTATGAGTTTGTACTTCATACCAAAGATAATAATGAAAGGTTTTTGAAACTGCCCATCAGAAACATAACATATGACAGAATAACAAATAGAATGAATTGGTGTGGCAATTGTCCTGGTAGGAAATCAAATGACCTTAACAATCCTTCACTGATTATCAGCATACATTCCCAAATCTCATAAGGCTGCTTCCAACTTCATGAGAAAATGAAGCAATTAAAAAAGAAAGTAGCCTATGCACCCACATCTTCTGCCTCTTCCAATGTCACCGTGGATGACACCATGTTTCTCCCAAGCCATCCAGTTCCTCCATTTCTGCACCAATTTCCATCTTCTCAGGGAATGAACTCTAGGTAATTCTTGTTCTTCTGAATTATCAATAGTTGGCTTTCTGTTGGGCATTGCAATTAGCAAACAAATGTATTGTTATTTATAAACACACACATGCATTTCTCCTGATCCCACCTGCCCCACCTGTTAGTGCATATTTTGTTATTTTCCCATTTATAATGAAAACCCTTGAACAAATTTTCTATACTCTGTCTCCAATTCTCCTACTGTTCTCTCTAATGTCCAATCTATTTAGGCTTGTGTTTCCTTCTCTCATTCTCATGACGCTGCTCTTGTTGAGGTTGCTGAATCCAAGGCTGACTTCTAGGTTGTTGAATGCAGTGGTCAATTAAATGAGTGGCATTTCAAGAAATTGATCACTCCTTTCTCATTGATATGTTTCTTTACTTGGATACCAGGATTCTCTTGGTTTTTCTTTCTGACGCAGTTGATTCTTCATTATTGTTTGCTGACTCTCCCTTTTCTTTGTAAACTCTTAATTTTGGAGCACCCCAGAAGTCAATCTTTGTATCACTTATCTTCTCTACCCATCTGCATTTCTTTTGTGATCCCTCTGGTCTCATGGCTTTAATCAATGTGCAAATGATTTCTAAATTTATAGCTCTAGTTTAGACCTCTCTTTCTAAATTCCAATTCCATATATCCATTTTCTTCCTTGGTAGCTCCACTTGCTATGTCTAATTGATATCTCAAACTCAACATAGCAAAAAACTGAACTCTGATATTCACAATTAAGATGAAATGAAACAAAGCAAAAGAATCAATTTGCAACCTTCAGCATGTCAATTGATGTCAACTCTATCCTTTCAGTTGCTCATGCCTGAACTATGGAAGTTTCCTTTAATTTTATTTTTCTTTCAAATCCATATTCAATCCATCAGGCAGCCTACTGTACTTCTTTCAAAGTATGCATAAACTTTCCATTTTCTATGGCTTGCACTAAACTTCCCCAGTCCGAGACACCATTGTTTCTAGCCCAAGTTACTTTATAATCTACTCACATGTCTTCCTGCTTCTAGCTTTGCCCTTTAAGGCGATTATTCTCAACCCAAATGCAGAGTGATCCTTTGAAATCACAATCTTCAAATAACTCCCCAAGTCATTCAGAGAGGAAGAAAAAATGCAAAACAAAGACCTTGTAAGGGCTTATGAGATGAGTTTGTTCTTTAAGGCTATTTTGTACACTACTCTACCATTTCCTTACCCTGTTTTCAGGTACATTGGACCTCAGCTTGGCTAGGCCCTTCATTTATTTAAAGCTTGGTCTAATTTTCACCTTGTCATGGGACTTATTCTAATCACTCTATTTAATATTGCATCCCACCCACACCCCCCAACAACATCCTCTGACATTCCATATCCCCTGTACACTGTTCTTCTTTTCCTCTTAACTTCTTAAAGTAATAAATGATTTACTTATGTTTATTGACTAATCTCATTAATGGAATACATACTTTTTTAAGGTCAGGGGATCTATGCTTTGTTTTCTTTTATATCATTTTTTTCATTGTTTTTTCCCAGGTACCTAGAATAATGTGCCTTGAACATAATGGGTCCTCAGTAAACATCAGCTGAATAAACTTGAACCTCAAAACAACTGAATTTAATAAACATGCAACAACTAGGAAGCAAATGAATAATGTAGGAGAGGCTGATTAGACAATATTCCACTCTGCTGGCTCCATATAAACCCACAAAAGACAAGAGGAAAACAAAGCAACAGGGGAATTTTGATGAAAAGTATGTCATGGGTGGCTCTGTGGTCACCAAAACTAGACACAGGATGTGTAGTAGATAGGTGATGGTAACACATCTTACTTACCTGAGGATTGTAAGACCATGAGGATTTATATCATCCTGGACTCCGATACAAAGAAAGCTAAAAATCAAATCAAATAAATATTATTTTCTTAATTTTTTAAAATTAAAAAAAATTACTTCCTAGGGAAAAATATGATATAATTCATAAATACTTTCAGTGTTTACTTGCCTAGGATTAAAATATTATTTAGGCAGAGATTTTTAGTAATTACTGTGCTCTAGTTTTCTTTTTTGCAAATTTCCATTTTGTCCCTTTCTCCCTTCAGCTTTTAAACTCCTTGTCTAATTGTGTGTACTTCTCCATTCAGGAGATCATACATTTATTCAGTCTGTTCACTTAGGCCAACTAATTGTCAGACACTGATCTAGGTCTTTGGGATAAAACTGTGAACAATAGAGACAAGACCTTCTCTTCATGGAGCTGACATTTTAATATGCACAGATAATAATTAAGTGAACAGATAAGACTTTCAATGATGATTTATGCTATGAAGATAATAAAATGGGTGCTTTAATGGAGAGTAATGCTGGGAGTGAAGTTGTCGCATTGATCAAGTAAAGCATTTAGAGATGGTAGCATTTGTACTATAGTTAAAAGGAAAAGAAAGAAAAATAATCCAAGATAACCCAAGACAAAAATGTTTCTTTCTAAGTGAGACCAAGATTGGCAAAAACAAAACAAAACAAAAAAAACAAACAACAAACAGAAAATAAATCAATGGATTGGAGGTTAGTGAGCAATGAGGCAGTTGATAAAAGATACAGTTAAAGAAGCAAAAAGTAACCAGGGGCCAAATCCTTAACAATTATTAAATTATAATTTAGTAAAATTTATAAAAATATTCTGGATGCTATTAGGTGAATGATCTGTATGGCTTTGAGAATATACACAGGGACATTACTTAATAGGTTACTATAGTTAATCCAAGAGAAAAATAAATAATCAAGGCTCAGATTAGAGGAATGTTGGTGTTGATGGAGCAGTGTGGACAGGTTTGAAATCTATTTTGAAAATACAATAGATTGATTGAAAGAAAGAAAGAGAAAAGTATAAAGTAAGGAGGACAAAGATTCAAGGCTAATTTTCAGGTTTTTAGTTGAATAACTGGGTAGACCAAGTATTTTCTGTAGCGGGAAAAGTAAGGAGAGAGACAGGATTAGGCAATGAGTAGGGAGAGTTTAAATATGTTGTTTCTGAATTTCACATTGACTTACTAAATTTAGCTCAATAGATACAGTTTGAACAAATCAATTTCCACTAAAGAAGTAGAGAATACTATCAAAGTACTACACACTTACCCCCACCAAAAAAGCAGCAGATTTAGCAAGTACAAAAGCTTCAGACTTCTCATTGCTATTTAAATTGTACAAAACTTCAGACTTCTCAGTGTTATTTAAATTTTTGTGAGGCATTGAAAAGTACCAAATTTAAACCAGCAACTAAACTTGTCCCCTTGAAAAGGCTATAGATAATCTTACTCATAAATATCCACATAAAGAAATTCTAAAGAAAATCCTGAAAAACAATACAATAAAAATAATGTCACACTAAACTGTTTTTTATTTCAGAAATTCAAAGATGTTTCAATATTTGTAGATCTTTTAAAATAATTTACTGTAATAATAGATACAGGAGAAACAACCATTATCATCTTTTGGACACTGAAAATACGTTCAACAAAATGTAGTATCCATTCCTGATTATTAAAATGTCAATCTAATTTGAGTGATGGTGACCCTTAATATTATAAAATGTTGAACCATGAGAGCTTTCCTATCAAAGCCAAAAACAAAACAGGATCCCAGTATGTCCATTCATATTTAAAATTATACTGGATGTGCAGTAAAATGAAATCAGGAAAACAATCCTTTTGGCAAATAAGAATTGAAAAGGAAAAGGTAAATTATTTATGTTTGCAGAGGACAAAACACCTAACCTAGAGATAATAAAAAGGAAAAAAAACAAAAAATAAAAGCACATTTAATATTCAAAATAAAATCATTTTAAAAGTGTGTAAATATGAAGATGCTAAAATGAGTTTTTATGTAATAAAAAATTAGGAGATATAATGGGAGAACTTATTTATAAAGGCAAGAAAAAGGATAAAGTACTTAGCATTAAACTTAAAGAAAAACTCTATGGGGAAAACTCTAAGATGAAAAATTTGGAACAGATATAAAAGTAGACTTGAACAGAAATCTTCATACTATTTTCCACAGCAGCTGCACCAATTTATATTTGCACCAACTTATATTTGCACCAACAGTGTACAAGTTTTCCCTTTTCCCCACATCCTCACCAACATTTGTTATTTGTGTTCTTTTTGATGATAGCCATCGTGACAGTTGTGAGGTGTTATTTCATTGTGGTTTTGATTTGCATTTCTCTGATGATTAGAGATGCTGAGCATCTTTTCATGTCCCTGTTGGCCATCTGCATTTCCTCTTTGGAAAATGTGTATTCAGCTCTTCTGTCTAGTTTTTAATTGGGTTGTATGTTTGTTTGTTTGTTTTTTAATGTTGAGTTGTATGAGCTATTTATATATGTTGGATATTAATCCTTATTGGTTATGTAATTTGCAAATATTTTCTCCCATTCAGTGGTTAACTTTCATTTTATTGATAGTTTCCTTTATTGTGCAAAGTTTTTAAGTTTAGTTAGGTCCTATTTGTTTATTTTTGATTTTACTTCTTTTGTTTTAGGAGACAGATTAAAAAAATATGATGGTTTCTAAAAAAATAAATAAATGAAACAGTATGGAGTTTTCTTAAAAAAATTAAAAATAAAACTACTATATGACCCAGCAATTCCACTCCTTGGTATATATCTCGAAAACCCAAAGACAGTAATTTGAAAAGATACATGCGCCTCAATATTCAAAGTAGCATTATTTTTAATTGCCAAGATATGAAAGCAACATAAGTGTCCATCAACAGATAAATGGATAAAGAAGATGTGTTATATATACAATAAAAAAAGAAAAAAAATTGCCATTTGCAACAACATAGATGGACTTGGAAAGCATTACACTAAGTGAAATAAGTCAGAAAGAGAAAGACAAATACTGTACAATATCATTTGTACATGGAATCGAAAAAATACAACAGACTAGTGAATATAACAAAGAAGCAGACTCACAGATATAGAGAACAAACTAGTGGTTACCAGTGGGGAGAGGGAAGGAGGAGGGACAATTTGGGGTAGGGGAGTAAGAGATACAAACTATAAGGCATAAAATAATCTACAAGGATATATTGTACAAAACAGGGAATATAGCCAATATTTTGTAATAACTATAAATGGAGTATGACTTTTAAAAATTGTGAATCACTGTATTGTCCACCTGTAACTTATACAGCAACTGTATTTAATAAAAAATTAAAAAAATAATAAAACAATAAAAAGTAGACTTGAACAAATGAGAGACATAGCATATTCTTCAATGGGACAATTCAGCTTCATAAAAATGTCAACACTGCCCAAGTAAATATTTAAATTTAATTTAATACCAGTAATTTTATTTTTAACATTTAATCCATTGTCTATAATTCATATGGAAAAATATATGTACTTCTTTGCTTTGTTCATTAAAAGAGTCTAGACGCAATGATATACTGCATGCACTGAGACCTCTAGATCCTAGATCTTGGTTTCAAAATACCACTACTAAATAAAGGAATTAGGGATTCTGGAAGAAATGACTGTTTTTAGATTGGGAAGAAGTAAGTAACAGATGAGACTGTATTATCTTACTGTGTTGGAAGTCAAACTCAAACAAATGAGGTTGTGTCAAAAGCACTTAGACTCACTTATGTGGCTCCTACTGGCCAAATTCAGGACAGTATGGCCTTCTGAAGAATAATGGCTTCCAGTAACTAGCATAACATTTTGAATAAACAAAATCCATGAGACTACAGTGATAATTAAAATAGTAAAGATGAAAAGAGAAAGGAAAAATAGTTACCTTTGAGGTGTAACTATTATAACAAATTACGAAAATTAGTAATTATATTAAAATAATTAAGCATTCACCCCATCCTTTTTTTCTTTAGTAAGTAATTTTCATTTATCCCCAGGATAATAGAAAAGCATTTATCTACAGAAGAATACCTACAAATAGAGAAGAAATGATATAATTGGTGAAAAATGGTTTGCAATCTGCAGTAGAACGATTATTCAGGCAAGAATCATTAAAGGATATTTCTATAATGAAAAATGTCCCCCCATAGATTACTTATAGCAAAGGGGAATAAAAAAATCTTCTCAACAGAGATCTTGTGGTCACAACCTTAACTAAGTGATCAAACTTAATCTCAGTAATAGTGAGACCATCTGAGGTCATGTACCTCCTGATACCTAAGATATAAAGGATCCAGATTATATATGATACATTTTTACTCAGAATGTTTTATTTGAATGTAAATCAAAATCTCAGAACTAACATTTACTTTACAGGAAATGTCAGGGATAGAGGAACAGATTCAGTAAGGCCCTAAAGAAACAATCAGAAAAATTCAGCATACAGAACATTTAAAGGTAACTGGCCTGGCCTCTTTAAAATTCAATATCCTGCTTAAAACTTTTTAGTGGGACTGTTCTGTAAAAACCAAGCCAAAGAGACAATAACCAAATGCAATGTGATTATGTTTTAGATTTGGTATGTATTTAAGAATGCTTTTTTTTTTTAAAGGGAAGAGACAACTAGGTTTATTTATTTACTTATTTTTTAAGTGGAAGTACTGGGGATTGAACCCAGGACCTTGTGCATGCTAGGCAGGTACTCTTCCACTGAGCTATTCCCCCCTCCTGAACTTAGTGTGTATTTAGAGTTAAGTGTTAAAATGTCTGCAATTTACTTTTAAAAGATTCAAGATAGATAGTTAATAGATACTAAAGAAATAAGAGAAAATGTTAATTACTGAATTGATGCACATAGATGTTCAGTACACTCTTTTTCAAAAAATGTTTGTGCCTCAAAATTTTTTAATTTGAAATGGGAAGAAAAAGAACAGGCAGTAAAAAAGCTGCATATGAGAAATAAGGGGGCCAAACAATGTAAGCAAGTCATGACTTGGAGTTACTAACTCGACACCTAAATTCCTGTACGCTACCAAAGCTCTTCTTGTATTTATTTCATGGATAAAAAATTGTTTCTCCTTTGTCTTTATAGAAACCAGTAACTTTGAGAAATTTCATACAAAGACAAAAAGAACTGTAATTTTTGTTTCATAAATGTACTGAAGAAACACAGTGAATTGAGAAAGATAATAACCTGGTAAATAAAAGCAGTTTAATATTTAACAAAATACCCATATTATTACTTTCCCTAAAAAATAAATCTTTTAAAGGAATTTGGAAGAATAGGAAGGAAGTATGTTTATACCACTAAAGTGGTGCTTTGAAAATAAATATTGGGTGTTGATGCTTTCCAGGCTATTGAAAATAACTGGTATTTTGGAATTAACTTTTGTAGTATTTACAGTTTATGAAATGGTTTTGCACACATATATTTGTTGGAATAGAAAGAATAGACATGGTGATGTATATACTTAAAGCCTAGTCATCTTATAATATGAAATTTTTGTCCTTATAACCCTTTAGCTATATATGTATCTTTTCTCTAGTGTTTTTTCTATTTCTATTTCTTCTATTTCTCTAGTATTATAACATAAAAAAGAAAATGCTGAGTAAAGGCTTACTATGTATTTATTAGGTACAGTTATAGGTGCTTTATTGTTTTCAGTTATTCTATGCAATATTCCTGTGTATTATTATTACTTTAATTGTGTCAATGAATAAAACTAAAGTTCAGAGTTTCTGTAACTTGCACAAGGATGTAAGGGTGAAACCACAAGTTGAATCTACCCAGTGAAACCATGGACGTCATTCTCTTAACCACTCTGTATTACTACCACTATGGAAGGAGAGGCAATACATAATTGGCTTCATGATAACCAGTTTAGGCTAACAGGCAGATACAAGGAGAAATAATAAATGCACTGAGTTTTTTGGGAGTTTGGGACAGATTCTGATCAGAGTATCTGCTTGAAGGGACAAAACTGTAGAGGGACAAAGCTTGAGAATTAAGTAAAGGAACTCAAGGATAGCATATCTGAGCCCTCTGAACTCAAGCTGGAGAGCTGCAATGCCCTGGATCACCTTTATAATTTCTAATGTGAATGTTCATTGTGTCATGTACACAAAAAAGAGGGTCTTGTGGTCATTCCACATCAAAAGATTAAATTTGTCTGAACTTGGAGGACTGAGGACCTTGAAGGATGTCTTTAAATAACTGGAGGCAGCCATCATCTTGCTTAATGAACTTGCAGGAGTAACACTGGCTTACCCAGTTCAGGGGACCCTTCCGGACTTTTTAAGTTTCTCAAAATGTCTTCATTTTGCATTTGAAAATGAGATTGAGAGTTGTGTTACTTTAAGATTGGTTGTCAAGTAAGGTCAGAAAGACTTTTCATTTCATCCTTTCTTTTGCTGGGAAAATATCAAATATAATAAGGTTTTTCAAGGCTCAATTAACATTTTTCTGTCCTTTAATATTACATCCTGGATGGAGAAAGCTAATCTGACTAGTTCAGAATTATCGAGCTACCCGTCTTCAATAACAGAATGTGTGTTCACTATTTAAGATTTTGCAAGAAGCACTGCATCTCCCCTATGCCGGTGTTGACGCAGCCGGCATTAACTTTTATGGGGTGTGAAATCAAGCAAACTGGAACTAATTGAAGTGTTAGTCAACACCGTACTCAAATTGAATACAGCAAGATTAATATGGCTCAGGTAATAATTGAAATACACATCTCATTCCAGATAATCTCATCTGCAAAGTAATCAATGTCATAAGAATGAACAAGTATGTTTACGTATCTATCTGTCCATCTCTCATCTATCTCTCTATAGATATGCCTACATATGTGTGTAAATATATTATCTAAGAATCTGCACCATATGCTTGCAGCACTATAAAGGAACAGTATAGCCCAATGTTGAATATGGCTTTTGTGTCAGACAGATTTAGGTACAAATCTTAACTGCATGCCTTTTGGCAATTCATTGTCTGCAAAATAAAGATAGCAATACCTATTTCAGAGCTAAATAATTACTATAAAGCTCTTAATACAATGTCAGGACAGACTATGAACTCAACAAATGGTGCTACATTAAGGAAACAGAGCAGTGACTCAGTCCAATAAAACATGTAAACCTGTATCTATAACATATATTCAATTACTCCACCTATCAGACCTCATTTTCTCATTTTCTTGTCAGGCTGTAGTCAGGCCAATCTAGTAGTTCTTAATGGGGGACAATTTTGCCTCCCAAGTGACATTTGGCAATGTCAGTTTGGCTTGTCATGACTTGAAGGAGAGCAGTTGCTACTTGTATCTAGGGGAAAGAGGCCTGAGACGGTGCTAAATATGCTACAATGCCCAGGACAGCTGCACCCAGCAAGTCATCATCTGCTCCAAAATGCCAGCACTCCAGACACGGGGAAACATTGGGCTAATCTCATTCTATTTGGATTTTATAATGCTCATACTGAACCAATTCAATAATTCAATATTTATTGAGAGCCCACCATATGTCAGGCTGTGTATTAGTAGAAGACGAGGCCTTTTTCTCATGGTGGTGACAGTGTAGTCTGTCTGCCCTTCTTTTGCTGTCTTTCTTCCATCCTCAAATGTCCTTCTTCTCAGGGTAAAGCCACCTTTACAGAACTTCCAGGAAGCCATTTGTGGCCTCTCCAATCTTCACTTATCTCCTCTTTTCCAAATGGCCACCCAACCTGTAGACCAGCACACTCTTTTATACCTACGTATATACCATCATGGATTGTTCATTAATGGTCTTAAATACACTAATTCTATCTTCACAGGAAAATCTTAATTAGAAATCACAGTTATTTTCCCCAAATCCTTATTTATTGATGAATTTACATGGCAAGTATGAATTCTTCATTTATGCACTCAGATGTGCAAAAATTTAACTCTTTTTTTCTCTAACTGAAGTAAATTTTTATAATGAGACATTTTACCTGGTAATGGAAAATTTAATGTCATCAATTCAGGATAAATTCAATTGCTTGAGAACTTCACCAGCTGTCTCAGGATAAATTTGACCCACGACAACTCTGTACCTTCCAAATTTCTCCCTAGAAAGTCATCTAGGTGCTGGGATATTTATGTGATCAGGGGTCGTGGGGGCAGGGAGAGGGTGGGGAGTGCAGATGTCTGAACAACCCATACTTTCCTCATCTCGGCTGAAAGAACACAGTCAGCTAGTTCAGGCCACATTCAGGCATAAAAGAGAGGGCTCTTCTTGCTCCCCGTCAAGGAGCAGAGAGAGTCCATCAGGTTGCCCTACACCTGCCTTCTCTTATACCCTAGTCTCTGTGCCAAGTTTGCCCCTTCTTCATGCTGTGTGGACACGTGATCTCTTCTCGGGGACACTCCACAGGACCTACCTACATTGTTTTACTTTTCTCCTTAATTCTATCTCTATTTAAAATGATTTTTATATGGCCTAGGGATGTCTTATATGTGTGTATGTGGGAGGGGAGTAGCGAAAAGGGGATTGGTAGCTAATATTTGTTCTGCTTATTTCCTAGCCTTTTCCTACACCTGAAATGCCACTTTTAAAGGCTAAAGTCCAAAAATATTGACTTTGACAGTCTGCTTCTAGGCAATGGAGAGAGCCCAGGGTAATTAGAAGTCTAGGAAAAATCAGATCTACAAATCCTCTGCAAATTCCCTGGCAGCATATGGTGCCCAATGGACCAACTTTATTAGCGCTACTCCCACTGCCACGCTCCTCTCCACTTACTCATGCAGCTTGTTTCCAGGTTTTACCTTTGGAGGTTTCCTTATGCCTAGAATTTTCAGTGTGTCTTCCTCTCTGTAGACACTCTCTTACTTCAAATCTGGCTTTAAAGCACATCCCTGTAGGCAGGAAATTACCCATGAATTATTCCATATCTAATGAAAACACTGGACAATTTTTCAAAAGCCTTATTTGATTCCTTTGTTTTCTCAAATTGTAAATTTCTAAAATCAGAGCTCTTCACCTAACTGCACAGTGGCAGTTAGCATACTCTGAGAATACAATAATAAACTGCATTTATGGTTATATATGTAAAATATACAAGCATTTATACTTCTAATATCGTCTGTTATGTGAAATAAGGAAACACTTGAATTAATTTAATACACGAGTTTAATACAGCTTGGGCAATGCTGTAGTTTCTTTGTAAATATCCAGTATGAAAATAAAGCTGAATATGGAAGAAGATACCTAGAAACAACGGTTCTCTTATTGAAATATGTACTTTATGGGCATTCCATATTCTGCATCTTCACTACATCCATTTAATGGTATCATAAATATTTGAGTACTAATCTGAATCTGTTCATCCCTTTGTACAAGCAATTTCATTTTCCTTTGCTTTCTGGGATAGTATCAATTGCCCATCTTTGCACCTCTAAACAAAAGCAATCCAATCTCCCACTATTTTTCACCTGGTGCTAGTCATAAGCAGCCAGAAAAATGGAATCTTCTGGCTAATGTCCTCATTTGCATAGCTATTGGTATTCCAGTACATCGTTGCATCAGAGAATGAAAGAAAAGTAACACTGTATTTGATTCAATCAAGAAACAATTAGTGTCAAAAGCCTGATGTCCAAACCTAACCTTCTAATTATAGTTTCCTTCCATATGGGAGTGTACTGTGAGGTACAAAGCCTTATCCTTCAGGAAAAACAAAAGAGAGCTTACACTCTACAGGAGAAATCCGCAACAGAACTGCCTTTGAATAAAAGAATAGAAATTATATGTGTCTTTCTCCAGGGAAACTTTGGTCCAGCACACTCCTGAAATCAAATATTTCTATGAGTGTTCACTGAGGATGTGATTGCCTGTTTTACTGCTAGATTAGGTCAATGCTGCCATTGCAATCTGGTATCACTTTACGAGCAAGGCAATTTCACACAATTAATTTCCTTCTTTAAAGGAAGCAATAAAGGACAGGCAATCGGAAATCTCACAACATATAATATTCTTTACTGACTGGTGTACACATCTGCAAAGACAATTTGTGTATGCTTACCCAAGTGCATTCAATTTTTAAATGATGGAGTATTCACAGATCCATTATGAACTTCCTGTAAATAAACAAATAACAACTACAAACACAAAACAGTGCTGTGAGAGGCAGAGTTCAGATTGACTCACAGATCTGAAACTTTCCTTAAGGTACTTCTGTGTTCTTTGGGGGTTTAAGAGTGTGGTTGTAATATGCAAAGGTGGAAAAAAGGAGCGAAACACCGGAAAGTAACATAGTATGAAGACAGAATCTCATATCTAATTCATGCATTGGCAAACATTGTTTGCATTGATTGCATAATTATTTTCTTTCTTTTTTTAAGTTAAAAGGCCACTTATAGTGCTATAGAGTATAGCATAAGCTCTTTTTTCTCTTATGTGGACATACTTTGCTTTTTGGACATCCTTTTACTGTCAATACTTACATCTGTTGTTTAAAAAGCTATTCATGGTGCAATTGCTTTTTAAATGCAAACCCATATGTGTGATCTCTAGAGGAACTGGTAAATTTCACCAAATGGGCATCCCTAAATTACATGCCATCTGTAGCTAGTGAAGAGAGGACTAAACCTGCTCAGCTGTGATTTTGCACCAATGTTTCCATCATTTTGATTGGCTCTAGGGAAATCACCCGTTTTTGGCATGAACGTTTCTAACCCCAACAGGTTATTATGATCTGTTTGAGTTGCACTGGCTCAAAGAATATTGTATTTTGGCACACGTTAAACCTCATTCGGCTTTCTGCATTGGTTTCTTTACCATGTTTTACTGTTATGGCTTAAAATCTTTATTTTATTTTTTTTAGGTTTCAAACTAGTGAGAAGCTGGTAAAGGTAATTCCGTTGCTTACATGGAGTTGTTTAAACTGTCGAAAGAAAAGTAAGCTCCCAGATTGCACATTCTAACAGTTGAATTACCTTAGTAAAAATTACCGTTTTACACAATAAAAGGTCATGGCTAAAAGATCATGTTGGAAAAAAATGTAAGAGGGTAAATCTCTAGTACACATTTTCACCAGGGCTCCCCTGCAAATAAAAAAAGGAAGAATATTCACTCATTTTTAGTTTACAAGTGCAGTTTTTCCACACTTAATTTTTTTTCTGGCCAAAGGCTGTTTTAGACTCAGATATTTTTAAACTGTGGATAAAGTCCCAAAACATCAATGCACAGTAAAATGCTGAACTGAAATTCTAAGTATTCTTTCAATGACTACTGTTGAGTTTTTACATATGAAATTACTCACAGTTGAATTAGGAATGGTGGCATGTAAGATTCATCCTAATCATGTCACTTCCTCCTTTTGCTTTTAATGCATCCGAACATTTTTGGAAAGATGTTGAGACAGCGCAAAGTCAAAACATTAGCAAGGTAAATATCATGAGTGTTATCACAACCATAAGCAGGACAGTGATGTGCTTTTCCCCCTCCCTTCTATAAGTCATTCCCAAGTGTCCCTTTGACTTAAATCAGAACAGATGACTGGCTTATATACATATGAGAGAAAAGGGTCCTATCTCAGAAGATACACACAGTAGGAGACTCAGCATGGATCACAGTGAGGAATGTCAATACCAGGATGTAGAAAAGAAGTGGATTGAAACTTACACTTATAATCAATATGGCAGATAGCTGTGAAGAGGAAGTAGAGAAGACAGAAGAAAAGAGTGCATCAAAAGTCAAATATATACTGATGTAAAGAGGCAGGAGAAATGTAGGCATGTGATTCAACACTGATTAGATGCACACTGTTTCTCTGAAGTCTTTTTGAAATTCTAGTTTTTGACTCTCTCCTTAAACCTGCCAGTTTTCAAAGAATGTCTATTCAGGATCAGCGCAGAGAGCTAGCTGATTAGGACTGCAGTAGAGCAATAGAATAAGAGGGACAAAAATCTAGAATTAAATTTTTTAAACCTAAAAAAAAATTGGCACCATTAAGTGTGTCAGAAACACTTATAAAAATATACCCTGATCTTTACATCTTTACTCTCATCTCGTATTTCAATGTATGAAATAACATTTCTGTCACCTCTTGCATAATTTAATTTATTGGGTACATTGCATAGAAATATTTTAGTGAGGTTTTGGCTGAAAACTGGCAGGAAGAGCAGGCAAATATTTCCAAAATATGTGGAAGATAAAGTTTTCAACAGTGACCTCTTTCGTTTAGGGACAAGCAATGGTCAATGACGTATGGTCACTTTACAGTCAGGAAATCCTGGATTCATAATATAATAGCCCACTGGAATTTGTATTGGAAATTCCAGGTCTTTTAGCAACAATTAGCAACCCTTGCGATTTTCGTTTCACACATGTATTTAATTAAGCTAACAGAAAATTCACACTTAAAATTTTCCCGATATTAAACAGGAAATCTCATGTAGAAAAAAATAATGTAGGAACTTTCCAATCAATATCTTCAAAACTTCTTGAATTATCTCCCTCATAACCTTATTAAGGAGACCCTTGTCAGCCATTTCTCCTATACATGCTAACACCCACACGTAAGGGGAATATTATGGTATCCTGTCTGATTTGAATAGGGTTGTAGTTAGTTATGGATAAACTAGATATTCTTGGCTAAATAGAAAAGAAAATAGACAAATACATAAAGCAAGAGTATAACAGCAGAGTAGAGGAAATAATTCCAAGGGAGAACTGCTGGAAAGAGAGAGAAGCAGAACCTTGCCCTTTTGATCGCACATCATGTACCTGACTCTCAGAAGCAGAGCTAAAGGGAAAAAAATGGCGGGGGGGAAGAGGAGGATGGCCTTGTTCTGACCTTTTGAAATGTGATATTTGTATTCTGTGATGCTGATAATCAGAATTTTATGTAGGTCTGTTTTACAATCTCTGCTAAATTGTAGACAGACATTCAGAAATAGTTTCATAGGTCTAACTAAGCAGCAAGTGATACAACTGCCAGCTGGAATGGAGGGGGTGAAGCCACACACTGGTTCACTTTCTTGCAGTGTAGCTGTAATTATTTAAAATGTGTTTGGCCTCCTTTGGGAGGGATCTGGGAAGATTCATATCTGAGAGAGTATTACTGAAAAAACAAAGACATTTAGGGGAATAATGCGCTTTTCTTTTTTTGGGGGGGGGGTGAGTGTAATCAGATTATTTATCTTAATGGAGGTACTGGGAATTGAACCCAGGACCTCATGCATGCAAAGCACACATTCTACCACTGCACTATACTTACTCTCCTTCCAAGGGCACTCTATTTTGCTGTACCTAGCTTCCACTATCCCCTTGGTTTGATTACATGGACATTTTCATTGTTACAAAGTCCCAATAGCAAGAGAAAAGAGAGTGTGGTGTGTATTCTGTCTTAGAAAAAATGCGAATATAAATTTCTGTATGTGTGTGTTTGTGTATGGGGGGGTGTACTTGCTTGATGAGGGCTTGAAATACACCTAGCAGATTATAGTTTTTCTAAGAAGAATTGCTAGAAGTTGTCTATAATAAATAAAAGTTCTTATCTCCAGTGGCAGAACTACATCTGGAAAATTATTTTCCATTCTAGAAACAAACCGTTAAAACAATATCAAAAATTAGAAAGCACTCAGATGAGAGTAATCAGGGTATTAAAAGAATACAACATGCTATTTTGTGACTAATGACTGAAGAAAGTGGGTTTAGATAGATGAGGGAAGACTGATATTAAGCTGTTGTCAGTATTTGAAGGACTTAGACTAACATTGTTTTATGTTGTTCTATTGAATAAATCTAATAACAAAAATGAGGACAATATGTGGAGCCATTTATGACATTCAGAACTGTCCAAACATAGAGCAGGTCTCCAGTCAACAAAGGTGTACTAAACTAGAAATGTTTTTGTTCAGTTTATTTAAATACAGAATAAATAGATTAATACATTGGATTTAAGACCTTGCCTAAACCTGAGAAGCTACGATATTATCATGAACCAGCACTATTTTGGGGGTGTTTTTCTTTGATCCTATATTATTACATCTTACAAATACAATAGACATTGTGAGAGGGCTATCCAGTTAAAAGTTTCTAGTGTATTGTTTTATCCCGTGTGTTAGAGAGTTTCTGATAGCAATATTTGAAAGATTGCACTTGAATTATAAAACTGAAATACATATATTTTGCAAAAGTCAAAGCCAAGATTTCATGAACAACGAAGTTTTAAAGCTGTTAATCAATCTCAGGTAATTTTTTTTCTCCCGTAAAGTGAACTGAGTTCAATATTACATTCTTTTCTAAGCTAGGTAATTTTTATGTAGGCCGTTCTTGAATGTGTTAAGGAAATTTTCCTAAGAAATACCCCCACCTATGTGTTTCCATTCTAATATGCATTATGGCTCTCATGGAGATTTTCCCATTATTTTTGCTTATTATACTTAAAGAAATATTTATCTTTGATGTCCAGGATACAGAATTCTTATTATCTGCAGCTGCAGGCTCCTGGTGATTGACATTTTAAGGCTATTATGTAACACTAGCACTTAAAATACACTGAATTTTACTTCAAAATTAAAAATATATTAGCTTAGAAAAGGAAACGTTACAAGTACTTATTGAAAGATACATAAAAAACAAACAATAGTGTTTGCACAGCTTGTACCAGCTACTGGGAGAGAGCTGATTTTCTACGTTTCCTCCCAACTACGTAATTCTGGGAGCTTAAGATCAGTCCTTGTGGGAGTACTTACACCATGGAAATTGGCAAATATTATAAATCAGGGCTTTTTTCCCCCTGAAAATAATTAATTATTAAACATTTCCTGACATACTGTTGGTAAAACTTAATCATATCATGAGAGATGTTTATATATTGAAGTTTAAATCCCAAGCAATAATATTGTCATATTTTAATATGTGTACTTGTTATTAACATATTATCTATATGTAAATTGAGCTTTTATGTGACATTTAAATTCATTAAAAAACGTATTTAGTCATTCTTTTTTAAATTTTCTTTTATTTGGGGGGGGAGGCAATTAGGTTTATTTATTTATTAGTGGCAGTACTGGGGATTGAACCCAGGACCTTGTTCTTGCTAAGGACATACTCTACTACTGAGCTAGACCCCCCCAATTCTTTTTTTATTTTCTAGGATTATATTCATAATAGTTATAAATTATATATATGCTACCAGAGAAAATAAATTAAATATACGTGAGATAATATATAAAGACTAAGTACAGGCGAACATAAAAAGACAAAGCCAGTCACTTCTGGTTATATCCAGGAGGGAAATTGGATTTCCCAGTGGAAAAAACATATATGTGAAGAGGGGTAAGTTGTCACATATTTATGTGAAAGAATGATCATCATCTTTATTTAAGAAATCTAACACCTCAGCTGAGTGTAGTAGAGAATCCCAGCCTTGTCCACCAAAGCAAATCCAAAGTGCCTACTCATGTCTTGAAAATTTATGGAGTAAGCCAACCAGAAATTCTTTTGCATTTCTCTACCTAGAAGAAAAATCTTCCTAAGAGAAAGAGGTAAGGTAGAAAAGCTAGCAGAATAACAGAAATACTCTCATTAAAAGGGGGTGATTCTAAATACAACATAGTATACTAGCACTCAGATCTGTCTCAGCCCACAGTTGGAGCATTAGCAAGATTGGAGAAAGCAGGTGTCATTGGAATTCTAAGATGGTAGAGAAGAAGGTAGTATAGCTTTAATGATCCTTTAACTGAAGACAACATAAGAAAAGAAAATGTTTCACCCTCTTCACCACAATTACTAAACAAAACCAGAACCATGAGGAAGCACCTGTCTTAATCAGAGAGAGCACTATGTCAACAGGTAAGAAATAAATATACTTCCTTACAAGAAAACTTAAGCCTCTGTTGAATCCCAGAAATCACGTGTGGGATTTGACAGAAATTTAGGGTCCTACAGGAATAAGTGAAGAAACACCACCAATAAAATAAGGGTTACAATGACATAGCAACTCATGTTACCAGCTCAATGAAAATCAGCTAAAACTATTTGTTGGCATTTTAAACAAGTTTCCCAATTTCCTTGGTTAAGATCCTAGCTATATGAGTAGTGACTTACATTTTCACTTGATTAAATCACGGAGTCAAAGAACTGATCAATGAAATAAAAAACAAAGGGTAAAAACGAAATCAGAAACAAAATGTTGACTACTGAATTTTTCACCTTTAATAACCAGGATATTACACCATGACAACAAATTAGGGAAATCCTAACTGTTCCCTTTTGATCAACCTGATACAGGCAGGGAGGCAGAGGCATAAATAATGACAGCTACTCTATTCATTGCTGAAGCTTCAAATAAACCAATAGTTGTTTTTCTGAGTATGTGTGTGCACTTATAGGAATACTGGTTTCACACTTCCCTATGTGATCAGTCTTCCATCTATGGGTAGTTATTACCAACCCTTATACTATTTAAAAATATACATCACATATAAAACATAAATGTACAAATTAGTTACATAAATATATGAAATAAAATTAAACATTATATTTGGAATAAGTTAATGAGAGATCATTATTTAATGCTATGATGGATAAGAATTTTTACCTTCCATTATTTTCGTGTGTGTGTACATTCTTTTTGAAACGAGTAAAGAGTCAAAGATGATAAACTCATATTTCCCTCTTTCTGTTTGTCTCATGAGACGGAGGCAAAAGGAAGCAATGGAAACAGAACATTTATACTTTACAAAAGAAGAATTTAAAAGACTTATTTTGTTATCTGGAAAACTAAAAAGACACCAGGGTCTAAGTGAAAACAAAGGCTATAAAGAACAATCATATTATGAGGGATTCCATAATTTGCTATCCTTTGACCCTTTTCCCTCTTATTTTTGTTTTATATGTTTGTGTGTGTGGCAGGGGTTGTTAGCTTGATTTTCCATCTTGGGCGCATTGTTGGAATGAGATCTGCACAACATAGTGTGTGCAAACACAGAGGCAGATATATGAAGATTCCCTCCCTGCTCGTCACTTGCTGAATAAAGTTTGTTCCTTGGAGACTTTGTCTAGTTTCCCAAGCCTAGGGCCAAAAATGATCATTCTTAAACATAATGCTGAATTTGAAATCTGTAACTCAATTGAATCTTGCTTTGTTCTCTTAGATGCACAGAATATATGCAGTATTTTCAAGGAGAAATCCATGGCTTAAAACTCACCATTGTCTCATATTCATGCGAACATTACATGTATGGTTAAGATACACTTCAAGTTTTAGTTTCCTATTTTTTTTTCAGATCTAGGATATTAAATCATCTTCTATAAGAAGTGACTCAAATTTTATTCATCCTTGAGATGAAATAAGAAAGAAATAATATTTTTTTAAAAAATCTAAAGACTTAAGAGACTTTTGAGCATTTTATTCTTACTGCAGACATATGTCATTTTATTGCACTTTGCTTTATTGTGCTATGAAGATGTTATGTGTTTTATAAACTGAAGGTCTGTGGCAACCCTGTGATAAGTAAGTCTGTGGGCACCATTTTTCCAACAGCATTTGCTCGCTTTGTGTCTCTATGTCACATTTTGTTAATTCTCACAATATTCCAAACATTTTCATTATTATTTTATTTGTTACAGGAATCTGTGGTCAGTAATCTTTGATGTTACTATCGCAAAAATATTATAACTTGCTGAAGGCTCAGATAATGGTTAGCCTTTTTTATCAATCAAGTATTTTTTAATTAAGTTTTGGACTTTTTAGAAATATTATTGCACACGTAACAGACTACAGTATAGTGTAAACTTAACTTTTATGAGCACTGGAAACCAAAACATCTGTGGAAATCTCTTTATTGTGATATTGGCTTTATTTGGGTGGTCTAGAACTATACCTACAATGTATCTGAGGTATGCCTATATTAACATGAACATGTATTAAAAGTATTTCAGACAGAAATATTGGTGCTTCATTCAGGTAAATGTTTTTTAATTCAAACATTTTAAGAACAGTTTTAGATTCACAGCAAAATTGAAGGGAAGGTACAGAGATACCCCATATACTTTCTCCCCCTGCTACATGCGTAGCCTTCCCTCAGATGGAACCTTTGCTACAGCTGGTGATATTGTTGGTTAATGGTTACATTGACATATCATAATCACTCAAAGTCTGTCGTTCAAATTACATTTCACTTTTAGTATTGTACAATCTATGGGTTTTGACAAATTGACACTATAATTATGGTGACATATGGAATATTTTCACCCTAAAAAAATTATCTGTAAACCTATTCCTCCTTCCCTCCCCAACCCCTGGCAACCACTGATCTTTTTACTGACTCCATAGTTTTGTCTTATCCAGAATGTCATATAGTTGTAGTCATAGAGTATGTGGCCTTTGCAGATTGACTTCTTTTACTTAGTAACACACATTCAAGTTTCTTCCATGCCTTTTCATGGCTTGATAGCTCATTGTTCTTTAGTACTAGATAATATTCCATTGTTTGGATGTATCACAATTTATTTGTCCTTTCACCTATTGAAGGACATCTTTGTTGCTTCCAACTTTTAGCAATTATAAAGTTGCTATGAATATCCATCTGCACGTTTCTATGTGGAATACAGTTAAATTTTAAATATCAAATAATCAGCCAGGTCAAGTGGCTTGGTTTCATTATCACAAACAATATGAATGACTTAAAAATGTCTATATATTTAAACTTTTATAGTTTTTTATTAGTATCTGCTCAAGGAAAATAATTGGCAATCAATGTTGGTTATTTACTTAAGAGTGTCTGTATAAACTCATTATATTTAAAAATAATTACAGACTTTTTATTTATTTTACTTACAAAGAGAGAATTGAAGTGTGTTCTTGGATTCTTGATTTTTTTTAAGATAATGTGGATTCAGTATTAGCATTTCTTTGGTTTGTTTTCTCTTTTCAAGTTTCTCTACTGATTGTTACAATTCTCCAAATTTAACAAAATACAGTGAAACATGATAAATAGCTTACCATATTTGAACAATTGAACAACCAGTAGCATTATTCCAGTTAATAACTCATAATTCAGAGAAAATTGGAGGCCATGAGTACACACATTTTCCTATAATGTAACTATTTGTTTCTTAATGTATATCAAATATGATAAGAAATAATTTATTTTTTTATCCAATACATGTTTTCCCAGAAAGTCCACAAGTGGGTACTTGGCACATTTATTATTTTTATTATTTTTGACTATAAAAGAATGCATATACATTTGGAAAATTTGTAAAATGTAAAAAATAAAAATAAAAGAATTACTTTATCTATAAAAAATCCAACAGATAAAATGTTATATTTCACTGCTCCATTCTCTTGATTTCCATAGTCACCATTTTCTACTTATTTTATATTCAGAACGCTCCTAATGAGGCCCATTTTGTTCTTGAAAAAGCATAAATCTCACTTCTATTCCAGTTGATTTTTTTAGGATAATCTCACTTTTTAATTTTCATTTTGACTAAATGTATTAAAATGTTACCTAAAGGTAAAGTCACTCCTGGCTTAAACTGAACTAAGATTTATTTGCCTCCTAGGGTGGGAACACAGGACTAGATTTAGTTACCAAGCCATACAATGCCTTCTCCAGAAGGTGGTTATTTTTCTGAGAGTATCATAAGGTATACGAGGTCTTAATCTAGTCCGACATTGACATTTCCAAATTAATACTGCATTGTTTTTTCAATAATTGTCTTGTGATTCAGTTTTATTATACTTCTAGAGAATGATGCTTTTTATAACACTGACCCCTACACCATTATTTCCCACATTTTTCTTCAGTGAATTCCAGAGGGATGCTGTCTGCTCTTGTCCATGGCTACATTCCAGTGCACAGTGGAGTTACCTGATACAAAGGGAAAGAATGGCCTGTCATAGAGAATTCACACGATAAACATCAGAGAAATGAATGGAAATAATATGATACTATTAGAAGTGTTTCCTGCTCTCCTAAAATGAGATTGCTTTCAGGTGTCTTTCCTCAATATTACTTCCTGGAAATGTCTCTTACAGAATTTATTATATTTTGTTATAATCACTGATGTTCATATTCTGTCTAAAATTATACTTTGGGTTCTTTGGGTCAGAGACTACAGTGGATGACACAGCCATGAGATGTTGAGGTAAGTACCAGTGGGAGCAGAGAAAACTGGAGGCAGTCTAGAGACACTTAGTTAACATGAGTATGACTTGGTGAGCAATTAGATATAGAGGAAAAATAAATCTAGAATTCTGTGGCTTTTTGACCTTCAGTGACTATCAGTGAAAGGGCAAATTTGGGTAGACAGCCATATTTGCAGTGATTAAAATAATCAATTCAATTTGGGGCAATAACAGGTGTGAAATGTCTATTCGGTATTGGATGCTTGAGTTTAAAATTCAGCAGAGAAATCTAGACTGGAATTTAATATTCATCCAAAGTACAGTTGATAGCTGAAGCCATAAAATTAGAAAAGGTCACTTAGGGAGCAGGTAGTATGAAATTAGAGCTACAGATGAATCCTGAATATCTCACCATTTAAAGGAGAGCGAAAAGATGATGCAGGGAGGGAAGCGTTATTAGTGAAGACATTATTACATATGAGCATTTTTCTTTAAATCCTGAAACCAGATACACATTAATGGAAATTGATTCATCTCAGTAAAAGGTTAATCTTAACCAGCTGTAATTCCGATCCTGCTGTATCTAGAAGAGGAAGGTAGGATATTTGTAAGCTGTATTAATAACTACCAGAGTTCCTTCATCTATTTACCAAATATTCAGTTTACCCTCATTTCCAAAGAGAAATCCCTCTCAGCTTTGTCCAAGGAGAACAGTCTTGGAGTCCCAGGTTACCATAGCATCAAGCTCAAAAGTCAGAATCTGTTAATATCCCTTTTATCAGAGATGATGGATGGTAACCTCTGGATAGTTCCCTTTGAGGATCTTCTTGAGAATTATGAACAAAAATACAAGTTATCTGTTTCCCACACTCAATTTACAATGGGTACACGGGGTAAGAATAATAGCAATAATCGCACACACAGAGAAAGGAGAAGGATGGGAGTCACATAATAGTAACATCAATTCTGATGTCCTGCTTAGCAGACATTGGTGAGGGCCTCCCACCTGGGAGAGGAATGCTTTATTTATTTACTTATTTATTTATTTATTAAGGTATAGTCAGTTTACAATGTTGTGTCAGTTTCTGATGTACAATACAATGCTTCAGTCATATATGAATACACATGTATTCATTTTTGCATTCTTTTTTACCATAAGCTATTACAAGATATTGAATGTAGTTCTCTGAGCTATAAGGTATAAACTTGTTTGTCTATTTTATATGCATTGGTCAGTATCTATAAATCTCGAACTCCTAGTTTATCCTTTCCCACCCCCTGGTAACCATAAGTTGATTTTCTATGTCTGTGAGTTGAGTCTGTTTCTGTTTTGCAAATAAGTGCATTTGTCTTTTTATTTTTAGATTCTACATATATGTGATATCATATGAGGCTCAGCTCTGCCCCTGGGAAGGGTCTGTCCTAGCTCATTTTTCTAGGAGGATTTTCCTTTCTTATTATGCTCCATTTCTGTACCTGAACTGAATATTGTGGACTACATCCTCCATGAGAACTGAACTTTTTTTCTACCTATAGAAGATTGAGGGCCTGATCATTGTTTTATTGCCCCCAAAGTCACAATCTTTCAGTTTAGGCTGGTGCTTCTTTAGGAAGAGTGACTCTCTAAAACATGCAGTTGGCTCCTTATCTATTTGATTCCAGTCAGCAACATGTGTCTACACTCAGTTCTTTTATGGATAGTCTTCTTAAATTTGCTATATTTGCTTGTATTCTCTCCTTTAACCATTCCTTGAACCCTCACTCTCCCACTCTCACAGTAATTGCAGTTACTTTGTTGTGTTACGCTTTCATGCAAGAGGTATAGCTTTTCTCTCTTGTGTCTAAATGAAAAGATTTCCCATGCACCCTCTTAGCTATTCACAGTGTTTTTACAATGAGTAAAAGTGCAAACATTGTTTTGGGCCCTACTTCTAAGTGGATTATTATAAATCTTTCCATTTTATAGTTTGATATTTGGTGTTGAGATATAGTTGGATTTTCCAAATCTTCAGGTTTCTAAATTTTCCTCTTTTTTGTTTTTATTTTCTACTTGGAAATGTTTGGTTCTTTTTGAAGTTATCTGTTTCTTTTAAGATCTGGTAAAATCCACCCAGTGATGCTTTGCACACACTAATAACATTCTGTTTTTCAACCTCTTCTCCTAGATCAAAATTATTTGCCTTTCAAATTATAATGGGGGGGCTTGTTTATAATAATTTCACTATAGCATAAACCAGACCAATTTCCTTCCAGATTTAGTATCACTTTCCTTGTCACCCACAGGAGGGCCTTTAAGCCAATGACATAAAAAAAATTATATTGACAATACTCCACATCTGTGTTGCAGTTTCAGTGTGAACCATATCAGCCCTGATTATTCTATGGGATTTTTAAAAATCAAAATCTTCAGTTTATTTTAAATTACTCCCTGGAATTTGAGAAGATGACATTGCCTCAATTAACTTTTTCTTTGAAGTTGCAAACTAGAACGTATAAATCCCATATTTAAAAATTTTCAAACATGTCAGGGCTTCAAAATTATGATTCACATTAAGAATAGCAAATCCTTTGTGTGAATCAAGTGATTTCTTACTTTTTGACCTAAATAAAACTGAAGGAGGAACAAATTAAGTTACCCATGATAAAATATTTTAAATGATCTTTAATGATATGTCCCAATATATTTTGTGGAATAAATCCAAAAGTAATTTATGAAGTGAAGATTTGTAGAGTCAAACCTTCCTTCTAGATGAGTACTTGACTTCAGAGAGAAGAATAAATCCAGTCTAGATCCACAGTGAACTGTAGTAAGATGTTGCACGTTGCTGGAGTGATGCTTTGATTTCCTTCTGAAAGCCACCTGTCTGTGCTCAAGATGTGTGCCAATGCAGATGCCTTGAAATCAGTAGCTTTATTTTCTCTTGGAAGAATGTCCACAAATTGAACTCTGAATAAGCTGCAAATTTCCTTTATTGAGCACCGGGAATTGCCTTTATGCCTTTTTGTTTGCCGTTTACATTCTAAAATAGATTAATACCACCCATATTTGAAGGCTTTTTGAAAACACTGGTTTGTAGACACACATATGAGGGCTTTTATACATGTTTCTGGCCTTCTTCTAATTTTATTTTGCACTTCTGCACTATTTACTGAAAGATAAATGATAGCTGATGATCAATAGTGACTTTACATGCTGTATTGTAAATGTAGCTGCTATAAAAGCTAACCTGGTAGCAAAAGACAGTGCCTTGGTAAATGTAACCTGCAATTAGCATTGTACAGTGACCATATTAGTTATTATTTGTATGTAATGCATGTTGGATAATTACAAATATTAAAATACCATTTATGAGACATGTTTACAAATCAGTGAAGACAGCTTACCTTGGCATAGTCATTTAACTTTTCATTCTCACTTAGCTTTTCATTGCTGCTTATCATCAGTAGCCTTCTTTATATACACAATAGTTTCATGAAATGTATGGGACAGTTTGTTACACGTACCCATCTGAGTGGTAGCAAAGCTGAAGCACAAAGAAATTCCAAGGATTTCTCAAAGCAATGAGACCCATGTCAGTTTCTTTTTCCTTTTTTCTTTAAAAAACTTCTAGAACTACATCAATAACTGGTAATCAAAATATTTGGTTGATTGACATGGACTAAATTAAAGCTCATTCTTATGCTTTGATTTGCCAAGCAGATAGCCCAGCTGTTTACTAGGATAGAAAAGTTAGGAAAGCACATAGATTTGCACGGGTAGAATTGTGCATCTTGAAGTGCTTGTGAAATATCTAGGGCCAGTCATTAGGTGGTTAGTTTATTCTGAGTGATAAATTAAAAGGGACAAAGAAAGCCTCATGAGGAATAGCTCAAAGAAGTATAGGTAGCTACTCAGAAATAGGAAGGGAACCAAGAAGTAACATTACAGAAGCAAAGGATGAAGACAATCTCAAGAGACAAGAAATTAATAACAATGGAAAGTAAAACCAATATTTATTGTGCAATTGCTGTGTGCCAGACATTATATTATGTGTTGTATGTATTATCTCATTCAATAGTTATAAAAACTATGAGATAGCCATTATGATTGTTATCCTTATTTGACAAATTAACAGATTGTGGTACAGAAAGAGAAGGTAAATTTGCAAGTAAATGGCAGAGCTTAGGGTCAATCTATCATTTATGATTCCAAGTTTACACACTTACATATTATATTGTAGAATATTCAAATTAAGTAAAAATGCACTAGGTACTTGCAATTAAGAGGTTACTGTTGATCTTCATATCAGGGATATATACATATTCCTTGACCTATAGTAGGGTTGGGGTTACATCTTGATAATCTCATCAAAAGTTGAAAATACCTCAGGTTGAAAATGCATTGAATACACCTAACCTGTTGAACATCATAGCTTAGCCCTGCCAACCTTAAATGTGCTCAGAACCCTTGCATTAGCCTACAGCAGCTAAGCAAAACCACCTAAAACACAAAGCCTATTTCATAATAAAGTGTTGAATATCTCATGTAATTTATTGAATACTGTACTGGAGGTGAAAACCAGGATGGCTGTCTGAATCCAGAAGGGTTGTGGGTGTACTGCTTGTTTACCTTCCTGACTGTGGGGCTGACTGGGAGCTGCAGTTGCTGCCCTGCTTAGCATCAGGAGAGTGTCCTAAGGCATATTGCTAGCCTGGGAAAGGAATGGAAGTCAAAATTTAAAGTATGGTTTCTACTGAGTGTGTATCACTTTGACACCATTGTCACACCGAAAAATTTTAAGCAGAAACATCCTGAGTTGGAAACCTTCTGTATTAGTTATCTATTGCTACACACACACACAAAATCACAACATTTCGTGATTTAAAACAATGAACAGTTATTATTTCCCATTTCCTAGAGGTCAGCAACCTGTTTATGTCTTAGCTGGGTTCTCCTGGCTCTATGTCTCTCATGAGGTTGCAGTCAGGCTGTTCTTCTAGGCTGACGTCTCATCTGAATTCTCCACTAGAGAATGAGGAAATCCACTGCTAAGCACACTCATGTGGGCATCTGCACAGGGCTCTGATGACACTGAAGTTGGCTTCCCTCAGGATCTATGAGCCCAGAGAGTGGGAGTGAGGATCAAGATGAGGTAGATTGTTAGGTATCATCTTAGAGGCTTCTGATCAAAAATAGTACTATGATTTCTCATAAAGAAAATAATACTTATCAAGCAAGTGTATGTATTTAAATATACATATTTACATGTATATGGTGTTTGTGTATGTGTGTATGTGTGTGTGTGGAGAGGGGGGGGGAGAGAGAGAGAGAGTGATTATGTACACACATAAATACATTCCCAAGGTGCTCTAGCCACAAAAAACTCTTAGGAATAAAAATACACTGGTAACCCAGTGCATTAACAAGCATAGATCATGGTTTCTGAACAAGCTCTCCCCTAGAAAGAACTAGGACTTCCAGGTCCAAGTCAAGAAAAGTATAAGATAGACCTGAAAAACTTTATTGCGCTACAAATTAAGAAATTATTCAATAAATGACGATGTCTGAAAAACACAGGAACTAGCCTTAAGAGGCCACCACTGGTGAAATCTGAGGTGATTTAAGGATTGAAATGAACAACGATAACATATTATAAACAAATCCATGAGTCTTTAATATATTAGTTTGCTAAGGCTGCCATGACGAAGTACCATAGAGTGGATGGCTTAAAGAACATAAATTCATTTTCTCACAGTTCTGGAGGCTTGAAGTCCAGGATCAAGGTGTCGGAAGCGTTGGCTCCTTCTGAAAACCATACAGGATCTGCTCCATGCTTGTCTCTTCTGTTTGTAGATGGCCATCTTCTCCCCCTGTCTTCACGTGTTCTTACCCCATGCATGGTTGTTTCCAAATTTCCTCTTCTTAGAAGAATATCAGTTGTACTGCATTAAGGCCAACTGTAATGACCTAATTTTAATTTACCTCTGTGTAGATCCTGTCTCCAAATACAGTCACATTCTGAGGTACTGGAAATTAGAAATGCAATGCATGAATTTTTGGGAGGCTATGATTCACCCAGAACACTTAGTGATATAGATAAATAAATAAAGTAAAAGTACAAATAAGTTAATGATGTAGAATATTAAGCTTTTTAATATTAATTCAATAGAATGACAACTAATAACAATGGCTTAGTAGTAGAGAAAGTTGGCATACACTTTTAAATCACGTGATTACGAGTTGAAATTTACCAAGTGAACCTCTTGATGTAATACACTAAGAACAAAGCACCTCTTCTGTAGTGGTCCTACCATGGTTGCATATCTTGAATATGATCATGAAAAAACTGCAGAGCAACTCAAATTTAGTTAAGTTCTGAAGACCACTGGTTTGTATTCTTTAAAAAAAATGCCAAGTTTATGAAAAACAAGATAAGCCTAAAAGACTCTTCTTAATTAAGGGATACCAGAGAGTTGTGACAACTACATGCAATGAGTGATCTTATGTTGGATGCTAGATCTGTAAAAGCCATTGGGAGAATTAGCAAAATTTGAATGGGATCTATAAATAAGATTGTTGTATTAGATTAATATTGTTTTCTTGATATTGATGGTAGTATTGTGGTTTATGGGAGAATGGTCTTCTTAGGAAATAAACACTAATATATGAGTGGTTGATGGGGCATTATGACTAATGAGTAATAGGGCAAATATGGTAAAATCCTGAATACTGGGTATTCTGGATAATGGAGGATTGCAGATATAAGAGTTGTTTGTACTATTCTGGAAATTTTTGTCTAAGACTGACATGGTTTTTTAAAGAAGTCCCCAAATACACAGCTAAATAAATAAATAGCATCCAAATATTTTACAAAAATTCTTGTCCAAACTTTGTAGAAGGGGATAGACTCTCCATCCCTGACCTCAAGCTAAGCAGATCCTCCTGCTTATCATCCACATACCTGACTGTCCTTTCATATATTGTGATGTTATATATTTTGGAAGCAAATGTTACAAAAATTGTACAGCGTTGTTTTAAATGTCTGTGTTTTAATTTCATTTTGCCATAAATGCCTTTTAGTGTTGCATCCTTTTAAAACTCAATACTGATTTTGAGCCCTATCCATGTTATATGTCCAACTAGTTCACTGTTTTAACTTTTACAGTGTATCTTACCTTAATTAAGCAACCCCAATATTTTTCTATCCATTCTCCTAGTGATAGATAACTAAGTTGCCTCCGATTCCTAACTGGCACAGAACCAATGAACCCACATGTGTATATACGCTCATTAATCGGTAATTCTCTGAGACGTAACTAGGTTTGAGATCGCTAAATTTTCGGATGCATGTGTATCTTATTTCTCTAAATAATAACAACTTTATTTCTGAAATGACTATTACAAATCTTATTTGTCAATCTTGTCTATTACATACTACACTACAGTGATATCTTTTATTTTGCTATGGTCATATCACTACCTTTTATCTTTAAAGAAATTAGATTTTCTTTAGGTTGAAGTTTTTTTGTTTCAGAGTTATAACATATTATTCTATATTTTATTCATTATATATTATTATCATGTACATTAATATCTTAAATCATCCAGAGTGTCCTTTTATATATAATAAAAGTCAAGGATTCAACTTTATTTTTCTTATGTAATAAACCAGTTTTTTAAAACACAATCCCTTAAAAATTCAACATAACTTGAAGGAAAAATACCACATGATTTAATAACAGAAACCAAAAATAAATATACTTTAGCCAGAACTAGTAATTAAAAAGAAAAGAATAGATGGAAACTAAAGAAACATAACAAAATCTTAGCCAAAATAAACACATAAGACAACACTAAAGAAATACAAAATAGTTGCTTGTCAGTTCAGAATTAGTAAGAGTAACCACTACTATAACATCGAAAGTAAATTATTCTTGGCTTAGATCTTACAGAAAATGGCATAAAATATGAAAATCAAATGATAAGTATAAATATTGAGTAATAAAAAATACTTTCACTCAGAGTTGGTTAAGTGGCATAGATAGAATATTCAATCACTCAGTTAAAAATCTGTTGAAATGAATATAAAACATTTAGCAAGACAACTGGATATAAAATAAACACACAAAACAATTAGCTTTTATCTATACCAATGATAACAAGAAATGGAAGTAGAATAATATCCTTCTAAATAGAGAGGGGGAACTAGAAATAAACTTAAAAATAAAATAATGATACAGGACCGATATGAAGAACACCATTCTTTTTTAAAGCACTATTTTGAATTCACTTTTGTTTTTCTATTACCTTATTTTTTAAAACCTTTCCAGATTTTGATATTTCATGTTGATTTTTTATTCCCAACACTCTAATCTTCATAGGACATTTCACTGTAGTTTAAATATAGCAGTCACATGGTAAACTTTTAAAAATTGAGTCAGTCCCTTATCTTTGTTTTCTTTGCTTATAAATTTATCCACTTGTCAATCTTCAGACAGGACAGTCAATAGTAAATCAGTTGTAAAGTGTAAACATAGGCCCATTCTATTCCTCCCCTTATCCTCCCCTACCTCGTTTTCATCACATTGGCTGGCCCATTCAGATTGCTACCATAGACATGGACTGAATGTTCACTTTATAAATGTTTTATCATTCCTGTTACTTGTCTGAAACGGGCTCAGCAAAAACTGCTGCAAGACGTGTGGCAACGTTTTTCTCCATCTATTATCTTTTAAGGGAATAGCACCTTTTATGATTGTGCTAGTGAACAGCTGTTGCTTAATTTCTGTAACTGATTATTTCTGAGAATTGTCAGAATTATTGCCACTCAGGTTATTTGTTCAAATGCCATCACAACTTGCTTATAATTTATACACGATGAGGAATTAAAAAAACAGATTATGGGATATAGACACAGAATTCACATCTATGGAATGTGGAATATATATGAAAGATGTTCAGATTAACATTATTTAGTGTTTTAAAGTTAACAGCACATTTTAACTGGAACTTTGAAAAACTGCAAAGTGCTGACCTAGAAAGAAGCCCCTAAAAGAAATCATTCACGATGGATTTCTGAGTGAACTAAATACGCCTCTGTTCTGTACTTGCTATCAATTTCTTGTCAGATACAATTCAAAAATCTGAGCCTGATCCTTTACAACTTAAATGAGGCAGATAAGAAGTTCTGCCCTTTGCTGAATTCTGCTCTTTACAAACTGGGTTTTCTAAACGCACACACACAAGAGTAGTTTTTTTTTTAAGTGATGAAAGTAGATTCTATTACTAATTGGATTCCAATTTTATGACTTTGCAGAAGTTTGCACAATTGTGACTTCCTATAATGACTCATATGCACGTGTCCTGTTTTGCTGTATGAAACTGCATAAACCTTTCTTATGCCAAAACTAATTAAATAATTAAAGTACTTTTTAGCGTAGCCCTATGTGGATTACAAAGTGCTTTCAACAGACAACATTCCATGAATTCCATGTAATAAATTGTAAATTGTCATTTTCAAAAATTGCCACAAGTCTTTAGGATGATTCCGAATCATTTTGATCAAAGCGAAGGCTGTGTTTTATTGAAATCGGGTTGAATCCAAAAGACACCCTAGAGGTATCACACATTTCCTTATCCTATAGAGATTATGGAAAAGGGCAGCCATAAATTTCATTAACTGCCATGGATTATATAAGAATGAGATTCCATAGTCTTATGACAAGTCGAGATAATTAAATTGCACTGATAAAGTCAGGTTGTTCCTTCTAATCAGTACCAGCTACGTAATTGGAGAGACAAAATGCAAAATGAAAGTTTGAAGCCTCTTGTTAAAAAGTTATTAACAATTTCAAGCTGTTGACGACAAAGCGTTAACTCAAGGATGGGAGTTTTTCCGACCGTGATTCCCTGTGTGGCCACACAGATTGCGGGCCCATGACGCTGGCTTTGATTATAACAATGCATATGCAATAGATTAACAGTAATAGAAAAATCTGTGAAAACTATTATGTGTCAGACACAACTTTGGGTTGTCATATTCTGTCTCATTTTTAACTTCCAGGAAACAAAAACTGTGAGGACTACTGTTGTCCCATTCTAGAAATGAAGAAACTGATACTGGGACTTTGTAAATTCACCCCATGTCTTCAGAAATAGAAAATATTTCTAACCTTCATTTTTCTCCAGAGTTGGGTTTTTATGTAATTAGTGTTTATAAATGATAAGGAATGGGGACTTAAAAGGTGGTTAATGTAATTACGGAATTGGAAAAACCTACTGAGTTCAGCTGAAGATGAAAATGGCTATCGTCAATCTCTCTACTCCCAGTCCCAGGCTTGAGTTTGTGGCAATCCTTACATACTTCTTTTTCCTAATTTTGGATATTTCTACAGGGTAGAACATTTTGCTTTTGTTTTAAACTTGTTGCAGTTTCTTTGATTAGCATATGGTGAATGATAAAATATGTAAATGATTTGAGTCCCTGTTTTATCTATGAATGCAAGGCTTGGATGAGATCTGGTTTTCCCTTCTTCCTCATCACCTGGTAAAGCTTCTCCTAAAGTTTAGAGACAAAATGAAAATGGCCTGAACCAGAAAGATGGTATGACGTGGAGGAAACTGCCTTGTACAATTGCCCAAATGAAGTCATTACATCCAGGATGGAGAAGTCTCAGTGTCTACATTTACATTGCTAGTGGGCTTCATGTAAGTCTTCTCCCCATTCACAACCCATTTTGGCCAAAATACACTACAGAAAAATCATTGTTGATGCTATAACATGCTGGCAATTCCATGGTCAAGATCTTAAAATTAATTGCAATTTTTTTCCAAGTAACATTTGAATGACCATATTTTTAAACATATATTTAATCTTCCTTGAAAATAATTTATTAGGGTCAAATATCAAAGAAGTATTATGTACTTTGCCAAAGTCAACTTTAAATCTCTTTTCTAATTATAAAGAAAATGAGAAGATTATTTTAGACAATCAGAAACTATATAAAATATAAAGATAAAATCACCTCAAATTACAGTAAGCCAAATTAATCATTGTTAAAATTTTAGCATAGATTTCAGTCATATTTCTTTTTCAGTCATATTTAGTCTTCATTTCAGTCATTTCTCTCTCTGTATGTATACATACATATACATATGTATGTATGTATGTATGTGTATGTGAAGTAGCTATCACATTAATAGTTTATATACATTCGTGCATTGTACATTTTTGTTTATCATTTTAGCATTAGCTTTTCCTCAGGGCATTAAAAATTCTAAAGTATAATTTTTAATGTCTCCATATGAATCTTCTGAAAGAATTATACAATATTTCCATCATTTAACCATTTGACCATAACTGAGATTTAATTTCAAATTTGTGCTCATGTAAATACAGCTGTGATGAATATAATTTGCAAATATTTTATTTTTTAAGACACATTAAAAAATTAAATTATCATATCAAAATATGTTGTTTATTTTTCTATGCCAGGTTATTTTCTATAAACGCTGTCCTCATTTGCACATGCATCTTGAGTGAATGAGCATGCTTATTTCACTGCCATTTTGGTTATTAAATGACTTTTAAAAAAATACTGAAGTATAGTTGATTAACAATGTTGTGTTAGTTTCTGGTGTACAGCATATTGATTCAGTTATACATATATATATTCTTATTCATATTCTTTTTCATTATAGGTGATTACAAGATATTGAGTATAGTTCCCTGTGCTTTACAGTAGGACCTTGTTGTTTATCTAAATGACTTTTAAATCATTACCAATTTGATTTAGAAAGAACGATTTCTCATTGCTTTTACTTGCTGGGCTTGAACAGGTGTTCAGATGCGTATCAGCCACTGTCATGCCAATTATCTATTTTGAGAATTGGTATTTTTTAAAAACATGACCTGCAATTATTGTTATAAATTAAAGATAACACTTTGTAAGTATGCTACAGATATTTTTCTGCAGTGTTTTCTTTTTGTATGGTCAATTATTTATATATTTGTGTGTTTTTATTGTAAAATCTTTAACTAAAAGAAATTGGAAAGAGGTTCAGGAAAAATAGAAAATATTTGTGGATGGACCTGAGGTCCAGCATAATCTAGTAGACAGATTGATTCAGGAAGGCCATTGACTGGAGAGCATTACCAGCCCACAGTAATGAGCCTTCACACAAAGTGAATGTTCACACTAAGCTTAAGTGCTTCCTCTCTGTCTCTGCTCTGTTACCTCCTTTTGAAAAAATAATAACATGCAATTTACTATCAAAATTTTAAATTATTTTCTGTGCATTGTTATTGTAATTTTAAATGGAGTTATGGATTTTGAAATTTAACAAATGCACTTTTGACATTTCTGTAGAACATGTAGCTTCTCTACCCACTAACATGATGAATTACAGTAAGATATTTTCTGGAATAAAATTAAACACTGGAAATAAATCTATGTGATTATGGTTTTTATCTTTTGGCTGGATTTGCTCATAGTTTATTTAGAATATTTGTAATATAAGTGAGCATTCTTCCATACTATTTTTGCCAATAGTAGCTTTATAAAATTTATTGGAAACTTTATAGCTTTTGCTTTCTTTGAATGAGTTTAAAATGTTATGGAACCAGAATATTCTGATTTTTTTTAATTTCCTAGCATTTTGATATCTTTTATGAGTAATAATGATGTAAGAATGAGTAATATAAGTAATAATCTGTTTTTGGTTTCATAGTTTTTCTCTGGTCAATTTCTAAATTCATTTTAATATAAAACAATCTATATCATTTTAATTAAAAATTTACTAGCATAACTTTACCAAATAATATACAACAGGCTTTAATATTTGTTCTGTTATTTATTTTTGTGTACTTTCCTTGTTTTCCTTATCTAACTATAATTTTGACCATTTTTATGTAAAAGCTCTTACTCTGGGATGTAGTTCAAGTATATTTTAATTTTATAATTTATTAATCTCTACATTAATCATTATTGCATTTCCCTTTCCTATTCTTAAACTTGTTTTGCTGGTTTTTCTTACTTTAGCATTAAATGATAAATTTATTCAAGTATTTGTTTTTACTTGAATACCTTAAAGGTATTTCAATAAACACGACTTTGGTCATAACTTATACATTTTGAAATGCAAAATATTAAATATAATTATTTTATGAATATTTTAATTAAAGTTTTTATTTCTATGGTCAACCTTATGTTAAAACTAGAATTTTAACTTTCTTTATTGTAGTTAAAATACACAGAGATACTAGGACATATACAGTCATCACTAATTTGATTTGCTTGTGTTTTAGGGTTTATTTATGCTTTTCTGCTTTTATTAGTTAGAGTAATGCTAGCTAATGTAATAAGTAAATGTTCAGTTTTATGGCATGTCTCAAAAACTTTTTTCTCCATCACATTAGTAGTCCATTGTTGATTTCATGGTTAATGGTTAGCTTTTCTCCACTTCATGATTGAAGGAAATGGACTTATTTCTTTCCTTTTCTTTTTTTCTTTTCTTTCTTTCTTTTTTTAATGGCTAAGACTTAAGAATTTTTCTCTTTCATCTTTTATTTCTAATATGTCATTTATGTATTTCTTATGTATTTTCTATTCCTGTGTAATTTTTCTTTTTTCTTTCAAATTGTTTTTATTTCCTAAATTAGTAATCCATTTTCTTCTTAGAGTAACTTTCTCTATTGTAAGGAAATGTTACCAAAACTTGTAGCAAAATTATCTTTTTTTTTAAATTATTTCAAGTTTAGGCCTCACTTAAGTCCTATTAAATTAAAACTTCCTGAGTAAATCTCAGATTATCTGCTATTTCAGAATCATTGTTCTGGAAAAATTCCAAGGCTCTATTTCACCTATTTTCCCAACTGTTAGGAGAAGACAGCTGGCATGGGTCAGTTTAGGACCAGATTACTGAGCCACACTCATCAATTTGGGTTGGAGTTTACTGTCAAAAGAACAAGAGCTAGTACTTCTTACATCCTCTTGTTATGGCCTCTGACTTTTCTCTTTGCCTGATCCCTTTAGAATCCTCATCACTCTTTGAAATTGACTCTGGTTTCTCTGGGATACACTTTCTTTCACAACCTTACTCACTTAGGGTTTCATAATGGTGTTAAAGCTACTTGTACTTTTGGAGGGAACCTTATTCCCAGGCCAGGCAGTAACTCGGTGGGTTTCAAAGTAAAGAAATTAATGGAGCAACTTACTTAGACAGGCCCCATCATGTAACTCACATCTGGACCATAACTGTTCACAAGGCCAGGTTTATTCAAAGGGACTTAAAATTCATAGTGAAGTATAGTTCTTGTCTACCCTTGTCATCTGTATTAGGAGGGTTCTCCAGAGTTAACAGAACTAACAGGGTTTCTGTCTGTTTGTCTGTGTGTCTGTCTATCTGCCTATCTATCTATCTATCCAACTATCTCTTTATATACTATTTATATATACATATATGTACTGTGTATCTGTCTATCTATTGAGAGATTCAGTTTAAAGAACTGGCTCATGTTACTGTGAAGACTTGCAAGTTCAAAATCATTTGGAATAGGCCAGCAGACTAGAGACTCAGGAAGAATTGTGGTTGAAGTTCAAAGGCAGTCTGTTGGCAGAATTCTTTCTTGATCAAGAGAGGTCAGTTTATTCCACTAAGGCCTTCAACTGACTGGATAAAGCTCACCCACATGATGGAAAGAGTAATCTGTTTCATTCAAGTTCATTGATTTAAGTGCTAATATCATCCCCCCAAAACCCTAGCAGAAACATCCAAGCCAGCACATAAAATTAACCAGCCCATCATCCCATCGTGAATGTATGTCCCCAAGTTACAGACTGGGAGGAGCATATATTGGTTTTCTTCATAGCTATATCCATCACACACAAAGCACAAATCTGACAGTGTCTAAGAGAATCTAAAGTATTCTTCTGCTTACTGTCACACATCCTTTTCAGAAGTGTATCTTTCTTCTACACCTGGAACAGTCTATTCATCTATCTTTTGGTTATGCCTTACACAGGCCTCTTACAAGACTGACCTCCTCCATTCTATTTACTTATAAATTTTAAGTTACTTGTTCCCAAAGTAGCATTAATGAAATTCTTTCTGGCCCTCTCACTCTCCACTCAGATGTGCTCTAAAGCGACTTCTCAGTATTTAACATCTAGGACTACTTGTACATTTAAATTGTCAACTTAGTGAGCCAAGAGGTTGAGCAGTGAGAACTAGGGTCCTGACCTAGCAAGATGCATTTACTCTAGCATTATTTCTTTTAGTGAAAGTACTACTGTGATGTATCTATTTTAAGTTGAATTTTCTATTTAGTCTAGCCTCTTCTATTAAGGCCGACTTTTTGTTTCTGGTGCGACTTCTCACTGTATAACAGAAATGATGGCAACCTTAGCCCAGATCGTCTGAGGACTTTCTAGTCTTTATGGCTGATGCAGATTTTGGGATACGTCACACTTATGGTTTCCAAATACTGTTTCTTTTTTTTTTTAGCTATAATAGTAATTTTTATTTTCTCATTTTATATTTATGCACATCCCAATATAGAAGTTGCCACATACTTTACCTTTTTATTCCAATCTGATTTACAAAATTACACAAATCAATTTTTTTTTTCACTTTGGCAATTTATTTATTTTTTCTTTTTTCCTTATTGGGTGATGGATTCTAACTGGAGATCTTATTTGTCCTACATTTTTCTCACAAATTTGGGAACAGAGGCTGGTGGGATTCCGCTACACTTGCTTCAAAAACTCCTCATAGATTTAAATTTAAGAACTATAAAATAACACAATTTTAAAGAATATAAGTGATTTTTAGTTCTTTTTTTTTTTTAAGTAACTGATCTTATTTTTAGGTACTTGTTTCAGCATAGTGCTGTCCTCCTTTGGTACTTTTTTCCCCTTATTCTCCTGAGATTTATGTCTATTTCTGACTCTGTTCCCCGAGCCCTCTGTGAGACGAGGAAGGCAATGAACTCATTTGATTTTTGTTTTAGCAATGCCTGTCTTTTCAGTCAGCAAATTGCTCTGTCCTCTGTAAGAAACTCCACTCTCTCTGTCACTGACCTTTTGTTCCTTCCATGCTTGAAAAATGTCTTATTATTTGTCTTAACATCTTCTGCAATCTTCTTTTCATCTGCTGCCTTTCCTTTTCTTATCACGTTTTTTCTTTTACATTTCAAACTCTGAAATCATTTATATATTCATAGATTTTACATGAGATTTTCTTTCCCGGATACTCTGTTTTGCATTTGCTGTTGGTAATGTAAGGATTGCCCCGATGTTTTTATACTCTGACCCACATGTTTATTAAGTAAATTAAGTAAAAAACTTAATTAATGTTAGCTCTTTCTTATTTCCACCTTAACTTTCAAACTGAAGTTGTGAAAACAGTATTCAATGAATCAATCATTAAACACATTTATACTAAATACCTATTCTGCTTCATAGATTTTGATTGGTTAAATTAAGTTACACTTAAGAAAAGATACATTCCTGGTTCTTAATATAATGTATTTGCATTTTTTGCCTTCATTTTGAGTCTTCTGCGGTGCATATAGAATTTAAGAATATTACAAAATCTGATGGAAACATTTTCACTGTAGCCCCAGAGGGCAAAGGTCTCTACTCCCTTTAATATACATTGTTGTCAAAGTGATTAATGGCATCACGGTTTCTTAGAATAACAAAATATTTTTTTCAATGCAATCTGGTTACGCAAAGGATGTTTCTTCCGTGAGAAAGGTTCTGTAATAACTATCTACATGACCACACGTGAGTTCCTTTGTCCTGTGCATAAAAGCCCCTCCAGTCGAGGTAAGCGGGGAAGGCTCGGTTTCTCTGCTGCCTTCAGAAATTCATAGCTTAAAAGTATTTATATATGTTGACTCTTCTTTCCATAGAAAATGGTCATTTGTACAAAGCTTCTTATTAAAAATAGTTTCTTCTTTCTAATCTAAGTGGCCTATAATGAGGAGGTGAATTCTTTCATAATGTTCTTTGAGAAAATCATGCAAAAGAGGAATGTCGAGTGGTAATGCAGTCTTCATATCATTCTTTTATATTCATTACTTTTAGATTTTTAGATATCGGTTTGCCAATGATATTGCTTATGAAGAATGCAGGATAATTTGCTTTCTAGTTACACATGAGTAAATTGCCAGACCTAACCGTTGAGCTGCTTACTAAAGTGATCTGGCTTGCTCCTGTTAAGCGTGAACGAGGCAGCCCCAGATAATTGGGCAATTAAAATTAAGGAAAATGCAGCACAAAGAGATTCTCCGCATTCAACTCAACTCAGCATAAAATATTGTTAATTCAACATTAAAATGAGCTTCTATCTTAAATAAACACTGGGCTTTGTATTGATCCTTCCTGGTTCTAAGGTTATTATTATTACTTTTTTAAATCTTGCTAAAAAAAAAGTTTAGTTTAGATGGAACAGCATTAAATATTGAGTTCTGTCTGCTTTTTCTAGCATGAAAATGTCTACCTCTCTGGCACATCTGGACCAGCTTTTGTAACGGGGATCTAGGAAATGTCAAAATCCAAAACAGATCATAGCCAGTGGTGGAACTGAATCTGCTTTCATGAGCAGAGTATAAAGTTTGTCTAGGTCTTCAGTCATTTAATGCTGTTGCTTCTACCATTGAAATGACCTTTTTGAGTGGTACATAAACAAACATATAAATGTTTGGCCACAAAATGGCTATATATTATTTGTATGTTTAATTTTCTTATGCTGTCACTTTAGAAAAACAGAATTTTTTTCCCCTCCTTTGGCTAACCTTAGGAAACATTATCTAATCTGAGTTTTAAAATTTTAAATCTATTTCCTTGATTCAAGTTATACTAATTTCGGTTATTATATTATTTACAATAATCAATAACTTACTTCCATCATTTCTGACTGATGAAAACAACATTTGTAAGTTTCCATTCTATTACACTTATTGGATTCTTCCGCATACCTCCACTGTCCTTCCAGCTAAAACCTTTAGTGCCTCAGGTCTGTTATCTGAGGTCAGAGATTTGTTCATTCGTAGCAAGCAGTTGGAGCAATCCTGCATATCTCTTTTCCTGGCAATGTGTGCACGAAGTCTTCACAAGCAATTACTTTGATGTTCTGTAGACAGTGCCTTTGGTTTCCCAGGGTCACTTAATTTAAAGTGATCATGGCCTGGATCACAGTTGGCTTTGTGTGTTCCTGCCTTTTGTTACAATTGTACTCTTCCATTCCATGGTAAAAAGATCTTAGCACATTGAATAAGGATGATACTTTACTTCAGGCTTCAAATTCAATGCACAAGATAAATCGAGGACAGGGAAGAAAGAAGACTTATTTGCATGGAAGTTTGCCTTTGCTATTTTTGTACTTTCCTAAATATGAAGATGATGGTTGAATTGTTGAAGGGCTAGCAATTACAATCAGTAAGTGAGTTCATATAATTTGCTTTCTGCACTACTCCATAATCCATATTTTTCTGAGTGTATATATAACATTCCTAGTTTTCTTTAGTATCTGAAGCCATTTTGATGCAATATCTGTTGATCCTGTCAGTGGGGATGATACAGTATCTGATCCATTAGCAAATATGAATGTAGGGTAATACTAAGGCAAAATTATGCAGTCACCAATATTTTATATGTAATCATGGAAAGGATAAAACATATATTAAAGTACTGATTACTGTAACAGTTTGTACATACCATGAATTTTATACAACTGCAGAAATTAATGCAATTGACTATGATTTTTCAGAGTCCCAAGGTAAAATGCATGTAATAGACCTGAGGAATGCATGTGTCAACCTCAACCAAAAAATTAGTTGATTCAATCTTAAAAATATTTCATAAGTACAAATCTTAAATTTGATGGTAAAATTGGCATTATATTATGCAGTGATAGTCAAAGTTTAGAACAAAACGTTGTTTGCCACAGATATTTTGAGAAGGTGCTAGAGAATGACATCAAAAGACGAAGTTCAAGATTTGCAGACATTAACTAATATATGTAAAATAGATAAACAACAAGTTTATACTGTATAGCACAGGACACTATATTCAATAACTTGTAGTAACCTATAATGAAAAAGAATATGAAAATGAATGTATGGATGTATATGTATGACTGAATATTATGCTGTACACCAGAAATTGACACAGCATTGACTATACTTCAATTTAAAAAATAAAAAAAAGACGAAACTAATAGTCTGTAATGAGGAGACTTCATGCTTAGTGTCATTATTGTCACTTCCTGTTGTGAGTTAAGGTATTTTCTATCTTCAAGGAAGAACAGTGATTAAGTATGTAGAAGTAGAGAAAGGCAAAGTTTTTTGGCCACTACTTTCTCCTTTACACAAGTTAGCTCCGTTTCTGACACCATGCAATTTTGTGTATTTAAACAATTTTAATGATTTTAAAAAGATCAACAGCAGCTGAGTTCCAAAGCCATGCTGTATGTAGTGTGATGACAGATCAACCTGGGTGCAGCTGGGAAATGCAAAATCTCAGGCTTCCCCTCAGACCCTGATATTATAATTTGCATTTTAATAAAGTCTCCTGGCAATCTGTGTTCATACTCAAGTTTGAGAAGCACACCTCTGAAATACCCTTAGTTTGCCACCAGTTAAATGCCATTTATCATGACCCAGGAAGGCTTTATATACATGCCAAGAAAATAGTAAGAACCAAAGTACAAATTTCCTGAACAAGGTGCTGAATCATGCCAACAGTAAATGAGTAGATGTGAAGACCTGTGTTATGACCTCACAATTCAGAGTTATAAACCCTATGATATGAGCATGAATTTCTCCAGGAAGTATAGCAACTGACAATTCGACTGCACTAATTAGTTCATTACAGAAACCCAGAAATATCTGTTTTTTTTTGCTGAAGTCATACCACATATTTTATTATTCTCTTGTTCTATAATGTTTATAATGATTAAAGCTAGTACAAAAGTCTTCATTTAAAAGGTGAGACTAAATCTGAAATATACTAAATGAAATGAATCCTTCATTATTTTCTCTTATTTCTAAAGAATTGAAAAATTATATTACAATTTTCTTCAATAATTGGAGTCATTATTTAATTGTGAGTACATTTTTCCATGCTGAAGACAGTTTTTTTGGTACGAGCGCTAGTTTTCTGCTATATTTGTGAAATTTTCTTTCAAGCATTATTTAATTTCTACTTCTTTTTTTTTCCTAAATTGTTCTAACTAGCATAGGTCCTTTAGAAATTCCCTTTAGTTATTCATACTGTTCATTTTTCTGTTGGAGAGCAAATGTGTATGTATTCTCTGCTGCGGTTCTAAGCCACATAATCCTAATAAGTTAAATTCAAATTCTTCCAGGTCTCAGTGATGCCTTATGTATGTACTAAAAAAAAAAAATAAGTTATCTATTTCTGTTCCCTCTGGAGTTTGGGTAGGAAAGTGATATGCACACTACAAAATGGTTTACAGTTCTTGGAAATAAATTGTATTACAGACATGAAATATGATCATAAAATTTCTCAGACTTAAACTTTTGAATTTCTGGCATTTTCTTGGGAAGTAGAGGGAGATGACATGTCTGCTTTTCTTTCCAAGTTGCTTTGAGCTGTGCTGTTTCTTGAAGTATTTCATAATGAGTCTGGATGTTTTCTGGCAAAGACACATCTGTGAGTTACTATGAGATAATTCTGTAGGACATCAAAGAACTTAATGACAGAAAGAGTTAATTTTATTTCTGAAAGAAATAGCCGTCTTGTAGAGCCAGAAAGTAGCTGAGGCTGCTGGGATAATCTGAGTCAATTATACTGAATTCACGTAGGATGCCTCCGCAGTCCTCAGCTCCTCCCTGGACCAGCTGTTCTTCATCAGTCCTGGTTCCTTAGTGCAGCCAATGCCCCCTCCAGTGCTGACTCTGTCCTGCTCAAGTGAGACTCGCTAATAATTGCTCATTCACTTGGATCAGACTCCCCTATCTCTGGTCTTTCTGCTTTTTGCTTCCTCTCAGTTAGTCCTAACTGCTTTATATCAAATATAAATGATTTCCTGTTGTTTTTCCTTGGCCATAAAATGTGAAGTTTACACAAAATATGAAATTTGCAATGCCTTTTGATTTTTTTTTAAACATCAGAGTGAAGGTCCAGAGAAATGTAAGAGCTTCACTTTTATTCACTGGCTATGGCTAATTGCTAGAGCTAAAAAAAAAATCAAGAAATGGACATCTATACTCCATTTATAAATGATTGCTTAATCTTGTAGTAACCTATAATGAAAAATAATATGAAAACAAATATATGTAGGTATATGTATGATGAACATTATGCTGTACACCAGAAATTGACACAGCATTGTAAACTGATTCTACTTCAGTAAAAAATAAAATAAAAATTATTGCCTGAACTATATCTGTAATCTATGATATTCTTTGCCCATATGTCTTTTGTATGACATTTAAGACTAAAAGTGACATATTTACTAAGTGGAAATAAATATTTTATTTGTATCCATCACACGTTGACTTTCTCTAGCATCTATTTTCAGAGTCATAGAAAAATAGAACCGATACTTCATCTTCTAAGACCAGACTTCTGCATTTGTGTAAGGCATTAACTATCTTGACCAGACGATGTTTAATGACTTTGTGGAAGAAGATGCCTTTACGAAACATTAATGCCCAATTGCCACACTGTGGAGCACCGTACTACTTTATGTTTAAACATGTAAACTGTATGTAATCTGGTATCTCTAATGAAGGCAATGAAATGCGTCACTGTAAACCACCAATAAGTGGCTGAATTCCCAAAGTACCCTGATTGCTGGTGCTACTTAAGTAGTTGCTGTTTGCAGTATACGAAGCTAGATGTTTTAAAAATATTATGTAATTCAGATTTTTAATATATATTTAGTGCAAAAACCTACGAGGTAAGTCTGATTCCCGGTTTACTGATAGGCAACATTAGCTTCCTGAGTTGAATGTCCCTGTTTCAGTTGGAGTTTTCACCCTGAGGACGTAAGTGTGTCCTTCTCCCTCAGTTCAGCCCCTTGCTGTCCTACTCTCCCGGCTGTTGTAGACTCACTCAGGTAAAATGGCCATACACAGCATGACAACCACACTGTTTCTTTATCAGTATGTCTGTATATCCCCTGGCTTCCTCATTCCTACAGAGGTCCAGACATTTTTACCCAGGTATTGCTACACTTCTCAAAATTATTCCTCTCTTCTCCCCATCTTTAAAACCTCATGTTTAGTGATTTTTTTAAAAAGAAAAGTTATCATGGAAGCAAAACATGCAATTAAAGATCTTAGGCTAATGTATTAATAATTCATTTAACTTGATATTTTTCTCTTCCCAAGAGTGTCAGCATTTAGAGAGAGAAGAAAAATCTATGTTTATTCTAAGGCACTTCCAATATGGAATTTCCAACGATGAGAAATTGCCTTTAGGCAGGAGCAGCTTTCTCCCATTCTCATCACAGATATCCATTAGAATGATGTGCTGGAGCTGGTTTGTACCAACTCGCGAGAACCAATTGTTACTGGAAAGGAAGGCTATTCCTACAGATCTTACATTCCAGTCCATGGTAGCAACAACAACAATAACCGCCCCCCTCCAAAAAACAAATCCCAAAAGCAAAAAAAAGATACACATGCAAAATATATTTTAGGTAAAGTGGACAGTGAAATCCTCACTAAACAGTGAACACCTCAGTGAGAAGGTGTTATTTGAGTTGTGACTTGAAGGAAGCAAAAGAGTGAGCCTCTGTCTGGGGCAGAGTAGTCCCAGTAAAGACCATGGCAAGTGCAAAGGTCCTGTGGCATGAATGTGCCTGCTGTGTTCTAGGAAAAGTGAGGGCCATATGGCTAGGCCTGAGTGAAACAGGGGTGGGGAGCTGGTGATTAAGGAAGAGAAATAACATGACCAGACCACAGAGGGCCATCATAAGAAGTGCGGCTGTTACTCTACGTGATATGAGACTCTTTTCAAGCATTTTTGAACAAAGGAATGACACAGAAACTCATTTTAATGAGCTCTCTCTGGATGGTATAATGAGAATAGATTGGAAGGGACAAGAGTAAACACAGAGAAACCTATTAGGAAGCTATTATTCTTCTCTTGTAATATAACAGTTGTGGCAGAGATGGTAAAAATCAAGTGAGATTCTTTGAGAAGATAAATTAGAAGATCTGGATTGAAGGAGAAAGGGGGTTAGACTGACTCTAAGCTTTTTACTTCAGCAACAAGATATGGAGGATTCACAGTAAGTAATGGTTTGGAAGGGAATCACAGACCTTATTTTGTATATATTACATATTTAGACACCTGCTAGGTTTCTAAATGGAAATGTTGAGTAAGCAGTTGGATCTACTCAAGTCTGAAGTTTGAGGAAAAAGTACTGGCTAAAGGTATAACTCGGAGTGTCATCAGTACATAGGTGTTATTTAAAATCACAAGGCAGGGTGGGATCACTTGGGGAGTAAATACCGATAGAAAAAATAAGCCTATTAAATAGGATAGACTTGACCCAGATTATTGTAGTTAAATCACTATCTACCTAGTAGTCTCTCTCCTCCCTCGACCTCTGCACATACACGTTAATATAAACAAAACCCTTATCCCATTACATATTCTTTATAAAAGTCTAACTAACTGCTACGAATGCTTTGAGATTCAGCTTGGGCATTACATTCTCCACATGTCTAGAGAATGGCTGAGTTGTTGCTTTAATGGAAAATCATTGACCCACATCAATCCCCTTTTATTTCACTTATATTTCTGCATTGTTATTGTCTCTTATATCATCTTATTCACCCATTTGATCATGAACTTGGCGAGAATCACATAATTTAATTCCAATGCCTGGGACTCTACTTGAAAATTTGAAGACATTTAGCTTATGAATGAATAAAGTAAAAGAAATAATAATGAAAGTGATCGGAGAAGAAAGATAAAGAGTATTTGAAGGGTACACGGGGGAAAGGGTGTCAGAGAGGAAGATGAATATGTATTTTATCTAGTGTGTAAGCCTGGTTCTGAAAAGCTGCTTGCAATTTTTACAAACATGGAATACATACGGTATAACTCAGCAGAACATGATTCAATTTCCTCTTCTGTGAAATGAGAAGGTTGAACTAAGTCCCTCCCAGCTTTAAAATGCAAAGGTTTTATGACTCTCGAATTCCCAGGTGAAATAGGATCTGTGATTCTTCCACGGCTTTCCTTCCCTGTGCTTGGTCATGCCTGGTTATCTAAATCCCTGTGCAGGCCATTGGACGCCCTCATCACCCCTGCTTAGTCTCACTTCCTCTCAGCCCTGACATGGTTGACTTTAATACCCTATTATTTTACAAGTTATTATTACCCTCCAATAACTCATGTCTGCTGTATTTGCAGACATGTTTGTATTTGCTCTGGGTTTCCCTGGCTTTCCTTTTCACTATGTAAAGCAAAGCAAAACAAAACGAAAAAATAAAGACACAAAGCCCCCTCTTTTTTCTTTCTTTTTATAAATTTTGAAATTAAGCAAGGAAATTATCAGGAAGTGCTATCATTTAAAAATTACTTTAAAAAGACATTAGATGGAAAAATGTGATAGAATTTTTCAGTAATAATAATTCATTCGCTCCCAGTATTTCAGAGATGTTTGTCATTGATTTTATACAGCTCCACATTTTTCCATATGCTATTAAAAAATGGTTAATAAAGACCTGCCCTTATCCTCATCCCATGTTTTCTGCTTCATTCAAAGGTTGCTGCTGAAATATAAACCAATGAAACCTGCATGATAGTGATTTTATTATAAACTGATTCCATTAAATTAAGTTTTCCATGGTGATTTGTTTTTGAAATTAGACACTTTCTGTATCAATACTAAAATCTCAAAACTTTTATTCTTCTTCGTAGATTATAGACAACCCCATGGAGAGAAGTACTAGATTTAAAATTCTGATATTTAGAGTGAAGTGAAATAAAGCCCCAAAGTCTAAAATTCATTAAACTAACACATATTATGTTGACTTTAAATCCCTTTCTTACTTAGTGTTTAAAAAAATAACACAAGCTCATTAGTCTTCCTGTTCTTGCCAAATACACAACTTGGCGTTGATTTTTCATTAGAGAGGGGATTAAATTTAAAAACCAGAATAATGGAAGGTTTAAACAGCACTAAGTGAGTCATATTACACTTGTAATCTAAATTCCTCCCGTGCAACTGTTAAAAAATTAAATAAATCACGTTTCAGTACAGTGCTTTAACACCAATATGATTATTTTTGTCTAACACTGGACCTGATTTCTTACCGTTAATTGGACATTTTTATTGGGAGACATTTCAACAAAATCAAATGCCAGGTGCTTACTGAGTTTCCATAATGTGATCAGTGCTGTGTTTGGTCCTACAGAACAGTAGCTTTCAAAAGTTTTAAACTAAGATCCACAGGTGACAAATACATCTTATACTGTGAACTGGCACACATATCCACACTTCAACAGACAGCAAGTTCCAAGAAACAAAACAGGTTTATATTTGTGAAACACTCTGATGATGTCTTTGCTTTCTGTTATTTTATTATATGTCCTTAAAAATATTTACTGAGCTTAGGACAAGCAGACTAAAAAATACTACTGTAGAATACATAAATAATTTGTCTTCAGAAGGGCTGGAATTAGGTCAGGAGGGAAGAATAATATGAAATAAAATATAGTTTAATGTCAGAGTCAATGAAATCGTCTTCAAGAGGTGAGACTTGAGCCAGACATTGAAGAGCAGGAAGAATGGGACAAAGTAAGAGTACATCTGAGAAAGGCCAAATCATAGGAATGAACGTGGCTGTGTGTTCGCAGAATAGTGTGAGGTGTATCCTAGCTGGAGTGCGTGATGTGCTGTGGGCACAAGAGAATTATGAAGTCAGAGAATTCCTTTGTAGTCAGATGCCTAATAACTCTCAGAGTAAAAGAGAGAGGTTCATCTAATATAGGAGAAACTAGATTTTGGCCATTGCAAATGTGTTGATGAGTGATATTTAAGGAAGATTATAATATAAGAAAATATACAGAATGAATTATAAAGGAATGATTTTATTCCTCTACAGTCCACAGAGGGAGGAAGACCCACTATGACAGTAATTCTGATGTATTGTGAGTAGAATCTAAACTAGATTACTAAACATGATAACACCAATGAAGTAAATTATATAAAGTCATGGGTATGACCTATGAACTCTGCATATAGAGATGACTGACATGCATACAATAGTATTTATTTTCAGATTGTTTCCTTTAAAATTTTACATCATAAAATGTCATAAATTAGAGGAAAATGTAATTAATATTCACTCATTAAACAGATATTTAAGAAGCACCTACTTTGAGCACTGTAATTGATATTGGCAATAAGTGGTGAACTGGTCAAAGTTCCTGCTTTTGTAAAGCTTAATTCCTAGTAATAGAGAAAGATAATACTCAAAAAGGAACCAATAAAATAACTTCAGATAGTAATAAGTGCAATGAAGAAAACGAAGCTGGGTTAGGAACTATACTTATTGAAGGCCTGGGGATGGGGCTATTTTAGCTACAGGGCAGCAATGCAGAAACAGGGAAGAGAAAACAGAGCCCACAGCAGGAGTTTCAACTCCATACGTGACCCTTCCATGTTACATGCAAAATAAACAGAAACAGCAAATACGAACATAAGACCTGGACCATGAGAGCACAAATGCTTTGTAGATATGAAGATACCATAAAGAGAGAGCCCATTCCATGGGCTGTGGAATTCAGAAGGGCTCTCTGCGCAACTCCAATAAGTCATGCAATTCAGTAGGTTCTAAATCAATTATTCCTTAATCTTGAAGTGCCCACGAGGTCTAGGTACCTTATGGGTTGCCATAGGATTGTGGAGATTCAATCAAAGTCAGCGCAAAGCAAAAGCAGCATTTGGTTAATGGCTGTTTCAAGGTAGGGTCCACATGTCACCTGAATCAGAATCTACAGGGATTGTTTTTCAAAATACAAATGCTTGGACCCTTATCTCAAATCTACTGATTAAGTTCTTAAGGACTGACTGGGAAATTGGCATTTATAGCAGATATCCCAAGAGTATCCTAAGACTACTCAAGACTGAGAATCACTTATATTTTATAGTTGAGTGAACTGAAGCCAGGGAGACTAAGTGATGTTTATGGTCATACTGTCAGTGTTAGAGCTAAATGTAGTATCTGAGTTTTCTTGATGTTAAAAGAGAATAGTTTTTGTATTCAAACATATCTGACTGTAGTGTTTGGCTCTGCTTTTCACTAGTTATAAGACCATGTCAAACAGGTTAAGGTCCCTGAGTCAACAAGTCCTTTTCTGAAAATGGGGAAATAATATTCACCTTAAAAGTGTTTCTTAGATTGTTTGCAGGGATCAAGATAAGTTTTTTAAACCACAGGGACCTGGCATAAAGAGTTCTATGGACTGTGACAGTCGATCCTGTATCTGCTACGTTGGGGTCAGTAGATCAAGTGACCAAGTGCATGGGCTCTGAAAGCCAAAAGATGTATGATCAGGTCACAGTTCTGTCATTTATTGACTCAGTGACCTCAGGGGAAGTATTGTGACCTCATTGTGTCACAATAGGTATAGTGGTGACAGCAGTATACCCACCTCAAAGATTTGTTGTGATGATTAAATGAATTGATACAAGTAAAGCTCTTAAAGCATGCCACGTTTTCATATATAAATTCTTAGTATGGTGTTGTTATTATGTCCTTACACAGAAAGAAGAAGGGAAACAGCCTAGTGGAGGTCATTGCTCACAGACATGCTGTTGAATAGCCAGGCAGTTTCAGTGAGAGAAGAAATGTGAACCATGGAGCATTTAAAAGAGGTCAGTGTAACCTTAAGAGTCAGGAATGCTTGGATACCTGTTTCTCTTGTACAGAGTTGTCTCCTTGGATATTTCACGTTTAGGTAAGACCAAAAATTGGGTAGACTGCAGGTTCCCTCTGGGTGTCCTTGTTCTGTTGTTTATTTTTCTCAGCTGTCTTTCTCCCCCTTATAACTTTTCTCATTCCTTTATTCTGGGCAACTTTGTGTCTTCTTTGGATTCCAGAAAGCCAGTGAAACAGAATTGTGGTGGTTACATTTAAAGATATTTTATAGCTTCTTGGCTCTAAAATATTATATTTACTGAAGCCACATTTTATTCCCAAAGAGAAGAAATTATTTCAAAAATTTTAGTTAGATTCTTGTCTATTAGAGGATTCAATCACATCAACTCATCAGGCTCCTCATGCATTATAATAAATAACATAATCAGCTAACATAATCTTAAAACATTTTCATTATGATTACCGTTAGGTTAAAAGAGTGAGTCACATTTATATGTGCACATAAAAGTGGGCAATCACTAAGTTCTAACGATCCTACTTTCAAAAATGGTCTCAACCCATTATTTGTGTGTCTCAGACCTTGAGCTCCACCGTCTGCACTGGGTTATAAGCAGTCCTTTTCTAGAGGGCCTTCCATGAGGCACCCTAAAGCCTGCTCCATACATAAACCCAGTGACTGTTTAAAACCACAAATTTCTCCACATCACTCCTCTGCTTGAGCAATTCAATAACTTTCCACTGCTCTTAGGATACAGTCAAAAATCCTTTAAAAGACCTACATGGTCTGGTGTTTACCTTCCTCTTGCTTCTTATCTTACTTCTCTCTGTTAAGTTACTGTGGTAAGAGGTACCCGTGCCCTCTTCAGGCCTTCCTACTGAATGTAACCACTGGAAACTACTTCTTGCTCTTTATCCATCACCAACACACACAGACACAGAAACATTTTTACCTAGCTACTCTTATTTCTAAACCTAAATGAGATTTAGGTTTTAAATCTCATTTCTCAAAAAGTCTTCTCTGATTTCATAGTATATGTTAGTCTTCAATCTTTTTACCAACTTAACCCCCAATAGTATGTTTTTACTTTATACTCTGATCACAGCTGAGACCAAATAACAAATTATTATAACAAATTTGTGGTTCGCATTGTGCTTAAACCCCATCATGTCAGGGTCCATGCAGGAACTATTCAATATTACATTCCAGGTCCTAGAAAAATGCCAAGCTAAGCACAAACTAGGGGCTCAACAAATGTTTGATAAGTGAAGAACACATGAATGAATAATACGCAAGACAGAAATTTAAAAATTGGGAACATATTGCTGCTAATAATAAGCACTGCTTACATCGATTAAGCAGACGTTAATTTTAACAGATTAACAGCTGTGTTGGAGTTGGTAACATAAATGTGCATATAACAATAATGGAATGAATATTGGTTTCTTTTTATTTTCTGATCATAGTTGCTTTTCCTTTATTGTGATAACTAGGCCTTAGTGTGACATATACACCAATTGATATAATTTTGAGTTAATGAAAGTTTAAGGAATGATTTGCAAGTATTGTCCATTAGTACCAAACAAAGTAAAGTGAATACAAGGGTCTTCTGTTAGGTTTTGGTCTGCAAAACATCTTTTACTTTTAAGAGCAAGACTTCTCCATCTACTGGATTATCAATCAAATGGCCCCAATGACTCCAACCTAGATGTAAATGTGAAATCAGTGTTAGTCAATCAAGCCTTTCCCATGAATAAATGGTTGATTATGGTGTAGGCACATGATCTAAGCAGAGCCAATCAAAATTTGATTGGCGTGAGCTCCATGAACATTTACCATTAAGGTCTTCCTCCTTCTAAGATTGTGGCTACTTAAGTTGGAGCTTTGCATGGTCATCTTTCCTGTGAAGAAGAGATAATCTGCTTACAACTAAAACAAGGGAAAGAAAACCAAAAGTAACAGAGAAACAAAATCACCCCAATCTAGTTGTCCTTTTGGAATTAAAATCTAATTTATTAAATAAACAACTTTAAAAAATTCAATCTAATCTAAGTTTGCATTCTAGACAAAGTTTATAGATGTAAACTTCTTTTGACCCACTCTTTTAATGGACTGTAAGCATACACATATGATATAGTCTTGTCAAAAATAGATTGGTGGATACACTTCCTTTGAATACAAAGATTAAAGGTGAAAGAAATCTAGACTATTGTTAAAATTTTACTGTGAATTTTTAAGGACCTGAACATGTGGACAGCATTATGCACAGTACTGCGTCCATATTAGGAAATATATTATAAAATTGGTGTGTACTAAGGAGAACAAACAGAATAAATAAGGGATTTAGAAATCATGCTCTATCAGACGAGAGTGTTTATCTTAGGGGAAGAAAGACTAAGAAGAAACATAATACCAGTATTCTAATATTTGTAAGGCTGTCATGCATTGAAAGGAATAGATGTGTTCCTTTTTCACTTTAATGGAAAAATATGTAGGAAACTGGGATAAATTTTTGGATGCCAAATTCTTAGACCAATACTAAGAATCATGTTAAGAAATGTATACCAATGGAAGAGCTATTCTTATATGTAGTTCCCAGATACTGGAATTTTTTTAGCCAAATTTAGTTAATTTTTATCAGGAAAGTTGTAAAGAAAATATTAAAGATGGGAGAATGGAGTTTATAGTTTCTCATTCTATGAACAATTGCTTACAATAGTCAATGAAACAGCAGCCCAGTGGTGATATATATATCACTTATTTTTTTAATCTTCTAATTTTATTATTTCCAGAGGACATTGTCTCTTAGCCCAAACATATGTATCTAAAAATAAAAACTACAGTATAGAGACCTGATTAATATACCTGTATGTTACATAAAAATAAAAATTTGTCTATCCTGTCTTTATCAGCTGTTTTCTTTTCCATTTTTGGTAGAATACATGTTACAATGTCACGAATATTGAATTAAAAAAATAAATGCAGGGAATTGTGTGAGACAATTATTGATTTTTGCTGATCCTTTCAGTTGTGAGGAGTTAAAGTGTTAAAATGTTGGTAAAGCACAAGTTCACTGTTGTGTGTCACCAGGAAGCTCTGAGGCAGCTGTCACATGACTTACTGATAGACATTCTCGGTGGTGACAATTTAAACGTAGAAAAGGAGGAGACAGTTCGAGAAGCTTCTATGCTAGAGTACAACACAGAATCACAATCCCAGCACGTGTTTTCAGTTCTTAGCCAAATCAGAATTGATGCACTTTCAGAAGTTACACAGAGAGCTTGGTTTCAAGGTCTGCCACCCAATGATATCTCTAGTTGTTCAAGCTCTGTGTAAGTCCATGCCCAAGGTTTTCAAACCAAAACTTGAAATGACTAAAAAAGAGGTGATGATTTTCACTGAAGCGTCTTCAGAAAATCCTTGTAGTCTTGACTCTTCTGTCTGATACAGCCCCCAATGATATACATATATAAATTCTTTAAACACAAAGGACCCCAATTTTGCCTTATCTTTCTTACTTTTTCTTCCTCTTATTCTTATTTTTTTAAATATTTTTCTTACTTAGAATATCTGAAGTCATAAAGACCTTTTCTTTTTGCTCAACACGATAGCTTAATGTGCTGAGAAATTATTTGTGAGTAAATCTCAAAGTACCTAAATCATTTACACATATGTTCACTTTGAATCATTTTATCGATTCATGATCATGAAGCTAACAGAAGACACCTGTAAGTGATATGGAAGACTTAGAGGGTAATAAACCTCAAATGATGAAGATAAGGGCACATAAGTTCATTGTAAAAGAAAAATAAATAACTCACAAATAAAGATAACCACTTAGATACCCATTTAAAAAATATAAGGGAGGGTCCTATACTGAGAATGTGGGTGCATCAAAACATTCTCTTCTCTCCCATCCTAGAAAAAAACGCTGTGTTGTTTGTTTTTATAGCAACAGAATGCCCCAAATTAAGAGTGAATTGGATAGCACCAAATATTTGTTTTTCAGTTGCTAATGATTAAACAGGACTGCTCCATAACATCTGGCTTCTCTAAAAAGTCTCATTTTTAAAAATCATTGCATTTTAATGCTGGAAAGGACCTTGGATGGAAAAATCTGTCCGGATTTCGAGTTTTATAGATACTGTGAAAAATGAGACTTAGACAAAAATACTAACAACATTGGGGATATATCATAACCCTGCCCCCTCCCTCAGGAGGAAAATAATGCTCCCCAAAGATAATTCTGTTTACTCTGAAAAACTAGTCATCAGAATATTTTCACACAATGGAAAAATTTTTAAAACTGAAGAAGAAATCCCCAATTCACATTCCATCCAATGCAGTGCAATTTTGATGTCAGACTTTGTCATTACTACTCTGAGGTCTCTGCTTATGAATTGCCCCTGTTTAGGTTGAAAGCTGGAGAAGGAGGAAGAGACCCTACCCACAGTAAGTAGCATATTTTGTGACACATTCCTTCTGATGATGTCCATCCAACAAATACGAGGTGAGGACCAAGGTTAATGGAGCTAACTTATTTAACTTTCTTATCACAATATCTAGGACATAGTAAGGGCCAGTGAATCTTAACTCTTGTATATTCTTGTATATTCCAAGTCTCCTGAGTACAACTTTGAGCCTATCACTTAGGAATTCACTTATCCAATGGAAAAGAATAAGATGTGATATGTATTATTAAAATTAAGCTGATGAAAATATCAAAAAGCAAGATTTATTTATGCAGAGGTGTTAGATTTTTTTAATTGAAGTATAGTCAATTACAATGTGTCAGTTTCTGGTGTACAGCATAATGTCCCAGTCATGCATATATATACATATATTCTTTTTCATATTCTTTTGTACTAAAGGTTATCACAACATACTGAAAATAGTTCCCTGAGCTACACAGAAGAATTTTGTTTTTGATCTATTTTTATATATAGTAGTTAACACTTGCAAATCTCAGACTCCCAAATTTATCCCTTCCCATCCCCTTTCTCCTGGTAACCATCAGATTGTTTACTATGTCTGCAAGTCTGTTTCTGTTTTGTAGATGAGTTCATTAGTGTCCTCTTTTTCCTTTTTTTTCTTTTAAGATTCCACATGTGAGTAATATCATATAGTATTTTCTTTTCCCTCTCTGGCTCACTTCACTTAGAATGACGATCTGCAGATTTTGATATAAAACTAAGCTTTTAACATCAGTCAGCAAAGTTTTCTCATAAAGGATCAGATAGTAAATATTTTAGGCTCTCCAGGCCATATGGTCTCTGTGACAGATAGTTAACTTGGCCATGGTAGCATGAGAGCAGTCATAGCCCGTACATATATAACTGTTTTGCAATAAAACTTTATAAAAACAGCTGATGGGCAGGATTTGACACCGGGTCTGTAGTTTGCTATCCTATGTTTTATATCATGCTCTTCAATATTATCTTCAAACAGAGACACAGTCAGGAATTCTTTTTAAAAGGAAAAATGAAATGGAAGTAATTCATTTTTGACTTTTCAGTTCATATTGGTGTTATGGAGATCTATAGTAAAATCAATTGTCTTGAAATCTATAATCTTCAATTTCAGGAGGCAAGACTGTACAATTCTAAGTTGTTCTTCAATATCAAAAGCCAAAGACTGAGACTCAAAGTATAGAGATTATTCCATGAGACATGTAATAGGGACACATGAATAGTGATATGAGTCATTTTTTCCCCCAAAGTATGTGAAAGTTTAATCAGACAGTAAAACAAGAGAGAAAAATCAGGTATGTGACAGATACATGATTCGTGTTTAGATGCTGAATGTTCCCTGAAATGGTGTAGCTCTTCAATTTTCTCTTTTGAGCCAACCTCTGAAATTACCCCCTCCCCAAATTTAGAATGCTGTAATGATACTTAGATTACCACCCTGATGCAACTCAGTTCCAACTTAGTGAAAAGAGAGAAAGAAGGGAAGGGTGGGAAATCTAGAAATGACTGAGTGGTTATCAAAGGAGAGCTGTTTTAAACCAGAAGTAACTGGATTATTTGAAATGGTAAGCTTAGCACTGCAGCTACTGAGTACAAGTAAGGTTTGTTGAGCTAGCCTAAATTGAGAAATAAAGAGAAATAAAGAAGCTATATATTTTTAATGTCTATTCGTGTTACTGTCTAAATAGGACTCACCAGATTTACATCAAGCCAATCCTAGATAACATAGGTGTTGTCCAAACTTCATCATCTTCTAAATTCAACAGAAAAATATCAGAATAATATATGAATATAATAATACTGTTATCCAGAGAGAACAACAGTACTTGTACTCTACTCAGGGTCAGCTGTACATGAGGCTGTGACAATACTTTTATTTTGAGGATGTAGGGAAGATCATACTTGAATAATTCTAGGAGACAAACCTCACCAACTGCATAGAAACAAAGGACCACATCTGCCACCACAAAGATTTCAGTGTAAAGGCTACAAAAAATTGTGCAGTACATACAGTGCTATTGCTTAAAATAATCTTATTTAATCAGCAGAGTTGTACCCATGAAAGGAGATTTAATACTTATTTCCATGGACAAGGATTCTACAGCTCAAAAAACTTTGGTGCTCAGAGTGATGCAGATGTACTTGGCAAACTCACAGCATCAGGGTTCACGTTCATTCATGAATTAATAAACGATTTTAACAGAGTCTTAAAAACTGTTGAAAACCATGGGTATTGGTAATATTGGACAATTTTGATAGGCTGTTAACCAAATTAATCAGTCTCAAAGTTACTCTAACTCACGACCGTCCTATTTTAGCTATTCTTTTTGGCTAGTTTGTTTTAACTTTTTCCTCTCCTTCAACTCTGTTAGCTAACCCAGATTCTCTCAATAAAATTCTCTTTAAGCGAATTGAATTAGTTTGTATTGCCACTGAAAGAGTCCTGATATATTTGTTTATTTATGATGACCTACTAGTTGTGAATATCAAGAATTGAAATCAATCTTTCAAAAAAATCCATTAATCTACATTCAAATAATATTGTTTTAGAATGCAGTTACCTTGTGTATCTACTATTTGCAGTCATTTTTTTCAAGCATTTTGAAATGCCAAGTTCTAGTAGTCAGTCTACTAGCAACAGAAAAGCTTCACTGTCAATTATTACTTTGTACTCCTGCTCCATTAATAGTCTACTATTCATATGGAACTACATGTCTATTAAAAATCACAAGAAACTCCCAGTTATCATATTCAATAGTGAAAAGATGAAAAACTTTTCCTCCAAGATCATGTAAAAGGTAAGGGAGACTACTCTTGACAGTTTTATTGAACACAGTACTGGAAGTCCTAGCCAGAGCAATTAGGCAAGAAAAAGAAACAAAGGCATCTACATTGGAAAGGAAGGAGGAAAATTATCTCTTTTGCAGATGGCAGATTTCTGTGTTATATATAGAAAATCTTAAAGACTCAACCAAACAACTGTTAGAACTAATAAATGAATTCAGTAAAGTTTTAGGTTACAAAATCAATATACAAAAAGCAGTTGTGTTTCTATATACCAACAATGAACTATCTAAATGAGAAATCAAGAAAACAATCCAAGTAGAAAAGTGTTTGCTGGAGTTTGCAACTTCCAGTGGGGAAATAGTGAGATATTGGTAAAAGGGCACAAACTTTCAGTTATAAGATAAATAAGTTCTGAGGATCTAATGTATGACATGGTGGTGATAATTGAAAACACTGTACTGTATGATTAAAATTTGCCAAGAGAGTAGAACGCAAATGTTCTGACCAAACAAACAAAAGTTAAATATGTGAGCTGATGTATGTATTAGTTAACTTGATGGAAAGAATTTGTTCATAATGTATATCGACTATACGTGCACTTTGTATGCCTTAAATATTCTACAATTTTATTTGTCAATTATACGTCAGTGAAGCTGGAATAAAAAGCTCCACAAGAAGAACAATTACATGGGCACAGTCCTTCATACACTGTTTCAGGGTTTGAGGACATAGGATTAAGCAAGAGTGATATGTTGCCTGTCAGCATGGAGCTTATATTACAGTAGAAAACAAAGGGAACATTCACAATTAAAGAAGAAGTAAATATCTGTTAGAAATAAGTGCCATGCAGATAATGAAAACAGGTGGTATCATAGTGTATACCTGTGTGACCACTTGGGATTCACAGTTAGGGATATACTTTCAGAGAAATGACATTTTATTTACTTACTTATTTATTTTTAATTGAAGTACATTGATGATACAATGTTGTATCAGTTTCTGGTATACAGCATAGTAATTCAGTTATACATATATATACATATATTCTTTTTCATTATAAGTTTTTAAAAGATATTGAATATAGTTCTTTGTGATATATCATAGAACTTTGTGGTTTATCTATTTTATATATAGTAGTTTGTATCTGCTAATCCGCTCCACTTTCCCCTTAGGAACCGTAAGTTTGTTTTCTATGTCTGTGAGTCTGTTTCTATTTTGTAAATAAGTTCATTTGTATCATTTTTTTTAGATTCTATATATGTTTTATATGATATTTTTCTTTCTCTGATTTATTTCACTTAGTATGATTGTCTCTAGGTCTGTCCATGTTGCTGAAAATGGCATTATTTCACTCTTTATGGTTAAGTAGTATTCTATTTGTGTGTGTGTGTGTGTGTATTTTCTTTATTCGGTCTTCTGTCATTGGGCATTTAGGTTGCTTCCGTGTTTTAGCTATTGTAAATAGTGCTGCTGTGAACATTGGGGTGCATGTATCTTTTCGAATTAGAGTTTTCTACAGATACATGCCCAGGAATTGGATTGCTGAAACATATGTAGTTCTACTTTTAGTTTTTTGAGGAGCTTCATACTGTTTTCCTTAGTGGCTGCACCAAATTACATTCCCACCAACAGTGTAGGAGGTTCCCTTTTCTCCACACCCTCTCCAGCATTTATTGTTTGTGGACTTTTAAGTGATGGCCATTCTGACCAGTGTGAGGTGATGCCTCATTGTAGTTTTCCTTTGCATAAGAAATGACATTTAAGTGATTGCATGAATACCTTGAAAGTACCAGCAAAGTGAAAATCAGAAGGGAAAATATTCTAAGCACAGGCACCAAAAAGTAAAAAAGAAGTTTCACTATGGAATAAATAGCAAGTCAGTGGCATAAAATGGTTAAAGAAAAGAGTGCTATTGGGTGAGTTGGAAAAAAAAGGCAGAATCTAAGTCTGTAGGACTTTGTAAGGCAGGACAAGGAGTCAGTATTTATTTCAAGTACAGAGGGAAGTCAGTGACAGACTTTAAGTGGGAGTGACTGTATCTGATGTACTTTTTAAGAAAATGACTCTGGCTATTGTAATTCTTGAGGGAAGGAATGACGTGTTGAAGTGGGAAGCCAACTGAAACGCCACACAACACATGATGGAGAGAATGGGTAGATTCACTGTATGCTTTTGGATGTAATTGAAAACATTCACTGATGATATCAGTGTGGTGGAGCAAAGATAGAATCATCAAAGATGTTCCCTAGATTTTTGACTTGAGCAAGGGGAAGGGTGGATGTATAATGTAGTTTGATGAGGAGGCAGAAATCAAGTGCCCTGCTCTATATTCATTCAGTTTGAGATGACACATAACGTGTACTCAATACTTATTTTTAAATAAATGAGTGAATGATCTTTTAGGTAAAAATTTTAGCTTCTAATAACACCTAGCTTAATTCTGTTGTTTTTGTTTGGAAAAATTAAATCTATCCTAAAACATTAGAGTTATTCATATATAAAATCACAAAAGTTAAAAAATAAATCACTTTGTTGTAATAATATAATCGGGAAGGAAGGGACTTTAAGAGCTCGTCAAATCAAATCTATATTCATTTTTCCAGATGATGGAATAAGTATCAAGATATGTAAGTGATTTCTCTGTTTGAGTACAGTTGGTGACTAAAAGAGCCCAAGTACACGAAGTGTCTGGACTGTCAAACCAGCGCTGTTGTTTTTTTTCTGGATGCTGTCCCATTTCTCCCAGATCCTTCCCCGACTGTATCAGAAGACAAAAACCACTGAGAATAGCATGCGAAAATAAATCATCACTGCACACTCATTATTCAGATAATGGAAACCTTGTGTGACAAAAACTGACAAGAGGAAACTTTCAATTAAGCATTGAGGGTCCAACAAGCCTTAGTAATGAATACTGGCATTTCTGTACTTTAAGGAATAACTATGAGAATGCTTCCTTTGAACTTGTCCAGATAACTAAAGCACTGATATGCTACAAAAACAAAATAAATATAGGCTCTTCTTGTCTGGGTCCTAGTGCACACTTACACTGTATTTTTTTGAATTGCTCTTGTTCCTTATTCTTTCTCTCAGTTTACTGTTTAATTCATGTTTTCTATTTCTTAAAACATTAGATATCCCAAAATTTCTATTCTAAAATATGTACATTGCCTAATTTCTGACTGATAATAGAAATTTATCTTCAATGGTATATTGAATATTAAGGCCTTTTTATATCTTGTGCATACATTTTACACACTAGAACCTCCTTATACAGTCCCATTAAAAAAAGACTTCAAAATTATAATGGGTTGGTTGGTAAACCTCTACTGCCAGCTTCTTCAAACCCCTTCCTTTCTTTGGTAATATTTAGCCCTATTTTGTTTTGCCTTTATACAATGTAGTAAATAATTTTCTTTTGACAATAATATTCTCAGGATATTTAATAGTATGAAAATCATTAACATGGTTTTTCCTGATTTCTTGTATAGCTGCAAACAATAATACTGAATAATGTTCAACTTATATGAAACTATTATCAAGACACCAGGACTGAAGTTTTGTACTCACTAATGTCATGCTTTTGGGTAAACTGGGCATATTACCAGCAAATAATTCACGCTTTGACCTCTGTAAGATTCAGCTCTCTCACGGTTCTCCCAATGACAGCACATTTGGTAATACCAACATAAGCTTGTACAGTATTGAGGACAAAGTGTGTCCCTAAAGTCCATCTTAGTATGTTGCATTTTGCAATAAATTTCTTAAATTTTTTCCTAAATTAATAAATGTATTGACATACAGTTTCTCCTTTAAAATCTATAAGATCTGTAATGATAGCCCTTCTTTCATTTTTATGTGAAAGTAATCCACATCAGTAGCATATATATATCTACCTAAATTCAGAGACTCTCTACCCCAGTTTTAACCCACAGTGTTTGATATCATCCTGCAGAACCAAGAAGGAGCTCCACACAAGTTTGGTTTAGATGTCAAGACTGATGATGCCACACATGCAACAAGAAGATATGAAAAGACTTATTTCTTACATAATTTTGCAGAAGGATTTTTGGGCAGAACAAGGCAGCCTTCCCAGCTGTTTTAAAAATGGCTTGAGAGCTAAGAAGGACACTGGATACCAGCACTGGGGTTTGATTATGATCAGGGGTGAGGGTTCTCATACAAAGGTCAGGGCTTGCTTGGGTTGAATTTCCTGCAGGCTGCAAAGGAAGGAGCATCTGGGTTTTCTCGTCTTACACAGATGGGCAGAAGGGGAAGGGGGAGTCATGGGCATTGAAAGCTGTCAACAGTCATGTCCAAATTGGAGTCAGACTATTAAGCACAGTCACAACATTGTTACTTTAGAATAAGGCAAAGAAGAATCAGCACAACCATAATTTTGCTTCTTGTAATTTTTAGTTTTCAAAGAAAGTCTTGCAAAAATGAGGACTAAAGTAAATAGTTTTGCTTTGTTTTTATTTTCATTTTGGGAGAGAGTTATTTGGACTCTTAATTACACTCCTGTTTAGCTCCATGATGAGCATTCTGATTGTGGCATTAATTCCGAGAGTGCTAGGAAATAATTGAGCACTGGGGGAGGTGAAATTTGTCCAACTATCACACACACACATACACAATTAGGCCACATTACTCTCCTTCACTATCGCAAGATTGGCTTGTTCTTATGTATTGTTGGCCAGGCTACATGTTGCTGATTCATTTTCCTCCTTCAGTTTTTTTTTTAATGTTCATGTTAATCTAATACATTGAGGATTAATTGATAATGGTTGAAAGTCACTGTGCTCCCTTCCTTTTGATCTTAAAAATATATATATTTCTGAAAATTAACTGTTAGCCTCTGCAAGCCATGAAAAACAAAGCATAGAATAACTTTAGAAATAATTCAGCATATCTATCAACCCAACATAGCCAACATGTAATAATGATAAACTAATAATTCAATCAACAAATATTGAATAAATACCCACTAATAGATTAACCATATGCCAGAAACTATGAAGAATGCAAAAAGGTATGAGATTAAGTTATTTCCTTTAAAATGCATATTCTAAATGAAAAAACATACCTATTAATAGAGATAATTTACACAAAATACAATAGTGAAGCACAAGTGATATCAAAATCCAATGCGTGGTTACACATGTAGATTTCATTTTTGTTGTACTTGCATGGAGAGATAAATGCAGGCTGATTGAGGATGAAAGAACTATGGTACAGTTGCAGGATGAGAGTTGAAAAGAAATTTGATGGAATTATTTATCACAGAGGAAGGAGAGAAGCATTCCAGGAGAGGTGAAAAATTAACAAATGCAGAAAATATGGAAAAACACAGGGTACACTTTGAATTGGTCTATTATACTTTGTGGCTTATCTGAGACAGGATTGGTTTACCCATATTGTTCTGGCAAAGTAGTTAATAGTGCCCTCTTTCACTTAGAAGTGTGTTTAGATTTGGACATTGATTATATGGGCATCCTACCCTATGGGGATGTCGAGGAGACATTGTGTTCAGTCAAAAAGTTAAAGAGATGGTAAGGATTGACGAAGAATTTGTGGAGAAGCTGTTCTAAGCAGTATGTATTTTCACCCCTATTTTATTTGTGAAGAAATTGAGGCCAAGAGAGGTTAAGTGACTTTTCAGAAATTTCTCTGCAAGTAAGAGGCAAAGCTGACATGTGGACCATGATCAACCTGACTCCCACTCCATAATCTCATAGGGAAATGGATAGATAGATAAATGGATGGATAGATAGGTAGATAGACAGACAGACAGACAGTGACCTGGAAGCTAAAGTAGAAAAATTTGCAATATGAAACATTGTCGAGGTTAAATGGTGTGGGGTCTTTAATTATGATTGTGTTCACTGGCTACCTTTAGGAAGAAAGAATCAATAATATGAAAGCAGGAGGAGGTAGATAACCCTGAGTTAATAAACTAGTGAGTAAAAAAATAAAGACCTATAGGCAGCAACTGTAAAATGCCCTTGAAAGCTAACTTGGCTATGAAAGAAAGAAGACTGATTTAGAAAAAGCAAATTTGGAAGGGGACTCACACTTATTAGTAAAGGGAGTACTTGAATAATCTGAAAACATAGGGAAACCAGAAGATTGAAAGAGTGAAGGAATAAAAAAAGATAGGGGAGGAAATTTGTCGCCCGACAGTCCAGATGGCTTAAGGGGTCATACTAGAAAACACAAATGGAGCAAATACAAACGTGACAGCTTTAGGAAGCCAGTGCCTCAAGTCAGTTTGCTCACATGTGACTAACAATGAATGACAATGAAGTTTGTTTGGGTTTACTATGATTTATCCCTTCCTTAAAATACGTGGTAAGGATACTTTTCCTTCAAATTGAGAAAACTGCTGTCCAAGTCCGAGCTAGGTTAAAGTCATTAATATAGTTGGAGCATTAGGTGAAAAGATCAAGAGAACTCAGCCTCCTGCTAGTCTCCAGGAAGCCTGGGCACCTGCAAAAGAATTAATTGGTGACCCAGCACTAATTGGAGGGCAGAACAGCCAAGATCATTAAACAGCTGATTTTTAAAAATGTGTCTATTCCTTCCAATTAACATTACGAAATCTTAGTCTTAAGATTTCTATTATTCAGAAATGAATGAAAAAAAAATGTTGCCACAATTTTTGAGAATAGATTTGTTTCTTCATTTAACCAGTTATTTTAATGTAAATACAACTTAAATGCAGGCATTGAAAACAATTAGAACAATCAGCTATTAAGTGCCCAGGCTATTAATTTATTTAAGGACTGATATTTGTGTTGTGCAAACTTTATATTATAACATCATGGATTTGTTCATATTTTTTATATCAATAATAATATTTGACTCAGGTGTTTTACTTAAAGGTAGTCTGTTTACTATTATGTGCATCAAGTTATGAGCCATGAGTAAAATTTCACTTGAAACTTCTATCTTTCCTTTTTACTAGTTGTATAAATTACATATATGTGAGTGTGTATGTAAGTGTGCTACACACACGTTATGTGTTTACTGTTTGTGTGAATATTCCCACATCTGCCCAAAATAGATCTGGCAGGTTGATAATACTTCAGTTTTTGTTAATTGAAAAGAGCATTCCCTTTGACTTCAATGATTTCACGACGTTCAGTTTAGCACAGACTGTTATCTCTAGCTCCAAATGATTCTCCAACAAGAAAATAAAAACTGAGTCTTTATCCAGTAATATAATCATTTAATAATCATCCTTGTGTCAATGAGGTAGAGTAGCTTAGAGGAAATGTCAGGAAGTAAAGAAGACCTTGATTTAACTCAAGGGAAATTTATAGGATACTCTCTGCCAAGCTCTGATTTAAGCAACAAAAAGGTTTCTTCCGTCACAGAACTGACTCAGTCTAGGACGGGAGATAGGCATGTAGACCACTGCCCTGTAATAAAATGTCATAAATATCCTGTTATCCTAATCACATCAATTAAACGCTATAGAATTAAAAACGATGGATGGAGAGATTCTGTTTGTGGAGCAGAGCCAGTGAGTTTTGGCAAAGCCTTCAAAGAAGTGTTGACATTTAACTGGCCCTTGAAAAATCATTAGAAGTCTGCCAGGCTGTGGCAGGGAAATGTGGAAAATAAAGAAAATGCATTTGCAAAGCATGTAATGTGGTCATATTAGGGATCAGCAAAGTAACTTAGCTTCTTTTCATAGTTCTAGTTCTAGTTCTGACTATGTGCCCGTGGGCATATTGCCAACCCTAGATACACTACCAGGACTTGGGACGTGTAGGAGTAGTGGTGTGGAGGAAGGAAGGTTCATCAGGCAAAAGAATATGTGTCTCATCTGTGGATCTCCCATAACTTTATACATTGTCTTCAAGAGAGTATGGTCCTTACTTCACAACTGGAAGGAATGAAGTAAAGAAAAGTTGAGAGAATTTTTCATAGACACAAGATAACCCAGAGCCAAGCAGGACACAGGAGCAATGGCTCCTAACTCCAAATTCATCATTCCATCCCTTGGACCACACAGGTGTCATAATTGGAGTTTGGAGACAATGAATGAGAGGACAAGCCAATTTATTGCATATTTATGCATCTAATGTCAGATTTCCCATGGAGATTTAGGGACTATGGGTTATCTTCAAAATATGAAACACATATATCCATTGACTGCATATTTCTGAAGTCTTCAAAATTAATTTACTTAATGTAGCCTAAAATTGCAGGATGGAAAAATAATATTAATTGAGGATTTATTATGTTACATGATATGCATGATATCTTTGACAAATCTTAGTGGGAAGGGGACAGTTTTTTTCTTCTCCTTTTAGAAGTAAGAAATCTGAAGATCAAAGAGGCAAAGTCATTTATACAAAGTGACACAAGTGATACCACATTTGTCTGACTCTAAAGTCCGTGTTCTTTTCATTTAACCATGATATTGTTCTTATAATTTTGAGAGATAAATAACAAATTTTAAATATTCCTGTATACTCAGAATAAAACACATCATATTCATTGCCCAGCATTTTAGCATTGGTGATGATGAAGTTTAGTAGCAAGTGACAGAAACAGTTGTATAGTGATGATGATGATGGTGATGATGGCAATGGTGATGATGATGGTGATGATGGTGATGGTGATGATGATGATGGTGATAGCTAATAATTGAGTGCTTATATTGTGCTAGTTGTGCTTCTAAACATTTTCTATGTAACCAGCTTGATCCTTATGACAATCCAATGGACTGAGAACTTTCATTGTCTCCATTTTAGATGTGAATTTAATACAAAAAAAGTTGATGTATTAATTTACCCACTTTCACTCAGATGGTAAGTGACTTGAAACACCAGCAATTTGGCCCCCTAACGTTCTGGTGATATAACCAGAGGAAGGGGAAAGAAATAACATGATTTTGTGCCTAATATGTATCTGATACTTGGTTAGGTGTATTTTCTATATACTTGATGGGATGGTCAGAAAAGCATGGTACTGAAAATAGTGCAGTGATTAAGAGAAGGATAGAGTTGATAGGAAATACTCAGTATGTATATATGTTATTATTATTACCCTATTTTATGCATTAAAGACAACATCCTGAAATTCAGAGAAATAGCTAGGACAGAGTCCCATATCTTAAATACACCTTAGTAGTGGTTTGGAAAAACGGTCCTTGCCATTTATCCATAAACTTTATAGCTGTGGTTTAGGGACTATGAGGTTACATTTAGGTTTTGGAGTAAAAAATAAAATGAAAATTTGGCAGGCATAGTTTTTCTTATTAAGTATAGACAGAGCACCGAAAAGTTAGTAGTAAAATAGGAAACAAGAGACACCTGAAATAAAGACTATATCTATTTTTTTAGAAATCAAAGAATAATATTCTTCTGGGTAGTAAATACATTATCCAGCTCATATGCCAAACATTGATATGTAGAATCATCTTTCTATCTCCATTATGCAGCCTCTGCCTTTGTAGGAGCTCAAAACACAAATCAGATGTAGAAATAGTCAGCAAGGGAATAGGTGGATTAATGAGTGGAAGGATGGATGCATCTTGCAAGTTTCAAGTGGAATGTGGCTCAAGTAGTTCTAGCCCTATCTTGTTATCATACAGATGAGAAAATAAGCAGGGTTTTCTTTTCTTTTATGCCCTCTAATATTCTCTTGGCAAAGTTAATTTCTATTCTCAGATCCTGAGATTGCATTTTTCAAGAAATGAAAGAATCTATTAGTTAAATTCCAGGAAAGGTACCTGAGTCTGGTTCCACACTTCTGGACCTGTGCTGCCAAATATACAGTGGCCACTAGCTGCATGTGGATATTTAAACTTAAACTTGTTTTAAAAATAAAAATCTAATTGCTTGATCACAGTGATCACATTTCCAGTGCTTAATAGTTGCATGTATCTCCTGGCTGCTATAGTGGACAGCACAGATATAGAACATTTCCATTACTGAAGAACATCCTACTGGCTGGCTGCACCCCAGCATGTCAGTGCAACAAGTGCTGGCCAAGTGGCTTGGGACTGAGGAACTCCCCTGGTGTGCCAAGTGGATACGCTGACTGCAGGGTCAATCGGAAAAGCTTTGACAAGGCAATAAAACCAGGTTAGAATTTAAGGATGAAAAGTAGAATCTACAAAGGATCTCTGAGTTCTAACATGTTAGCCACAGGGCTAAGTTAGAGTGTGTTCACTGATTCACTCTAGGGTGGATAACTCTTTCTTCTACCTGTGGAGTAAGAATGATCAGTGTGCTATGACGTCACAGACACACTACACTCCTCTCCACTTGTGTAATTTGGGAAAAGGCTTCTTGGTGGAGTTGATAACTGGGCATTGTTATGAAGGGTGAGCAGGAGATATTTAAATGAAGAACATGAGGAAGGAAGAGGAAGAGAAAATGGCCATTCAAATCGAGAGGTTAAATGTACAAAATATTAGAATCTTATTAGAAACCTTTGCTTATATCAATGTGGCTGGATAGTCGGTATTTGTGGAGGATTTTTCAGAGACAAGCATAGAGTATAGAGAAAAACAGCCTTCAGATAATGGAAAAACTTCAGAGAAATCAAGGAGGCAACACAAATTTAATAGTCTACGTAAGCAAGTTCACTTAGACATTAAAATCAGTGGTGGATTACTCAGTATACACTAGTAGAGGTATGAAGAGTTAGTAGAATTTAAGGAGGTATCTGAATGATGACTTTGACCTTGGGTAGTGGAAAACAAACATAAGCTTACTCAATATAAACTGGAAAAAAGAATTCACTCATACCATATAATCTACTGTAGGGAAAAAAATAATGAGGAAACAAAGACCAAAGAGAGTTGACAAAAATGTATTTTATTCCAGGCCACCCCACCTAAGTAGAAATTGATTGAAATCCTAAAATCATTGACTTTGTAGTTACTTCAAAGAATTTGTTTCATCATACCATTACATGTCATTGCACAATTGAATTAACTGTTAGAATAATTTGGGATAATTATATCTTCATCAGATATATTCAAATATATGAAGCCAAAACGGATGTTACTGTTGTGCTTGGAATTTGTTTTTTAAAAAGTTGTATTTTTCTTTACTGTTGTTGATTTACCTACCTTCTCTCACTCTCCTTCATTCTGTCCTTTTCTCCTTCTTTTCTGTGGATCCCTCTCCATCACAGTTTTTCTCTGCGTCCTTGGTACTGCACAAAATGATCATGTTGGAGTTCATCAGATTTCTGGATGACCCCCCCAAAATTATTTAAAAGAATGTAAATTATATTTGAGATTCTGGCTCTTCTCACATTGTGTCATGTGGGTAATTTATGACTTGAGAAATAATGAAAATATTGTCTTGATTCTTTTTAGAAATAAGTTTCAGTTCTGTTTTAATTTTTAGCAGCTTAAATGAAAACTTTAAAGAAATGGGAAATGAAAAATAATTTTATTAATCTAAATGAGTAAAGCACTTTCCTTATAATCAGCACTAGATTTCTTAATCTTTTTTAGTATATATATATATATGTGTGTATATATATGTATATAATGTTCTCCTTTTGTTAATATAAGAATGTTATCCTTAATTTGCACCATTTTCTATCACTATTATATAGAAATAAATATTAGCTTTTTTCTAAGAGCTGTACTTCTATGTTAGCAGAGAGATTTAGAGGCTTGGAAGAATTCCAGAAGGTTTTTTTTTGTATATAATAGAATAAGTCCATGCACATTGTGTTTTATTTTGGCAGGTGTATGAGGCTGTCTGTAATAAATTAGCACATTGAGGAATATTCACATGATTTTAGCAATTGAAGAGTGCAATTTATGGTATTCATTTCAAGATAAAGTATAATCAACATGTGTCACTGAAGTAATTTTTCCAAAATGATCTCTTAGTAAGTAAAAAAAAAAACACAAAATATTAAAACTGCAATCCAAATTATTGTGTCCAATCTCAGCAGATCCCAGGGAGGATGGTTAATGGTTTTTATATTGTTATATATTACATACCACACACAACTTTCTTTTTCAAGGAATGAGTCTTTTTTCCCTCTCATTTTCAGAAATGAATCATCTTTCGATTCCTTCATATCTGTTCATCAGGAAATGTCTTTAATGGGCATATGGGTGCAGTCAATTGCTTCCATAACATTGACGATCTAGCAATCCAAACAAATCATTTTCATCTGTTGCAGGTGCTTTCTATTAGAAGGAAAGATGTACTTTGAAGTACTTTTAATTAAAGTTTCAATTAAATTAGTTAGCATTCTGTAAAGAGATAATTCAGTTTCCTCTGGTTATCAACCTGTCAGTTCCTGAAAGTACCAGTAGCCAGTTAGTTCTGTGCTTTGGGTATCTTCACTTTGGCAAGCACAAAAAGAATGAGGGAGTGCTGGTTTATCTTCTAATTCTAACTGGCCTGCAGCACTAAATCACACTTTATACGGCCCCGCTCAGAGAACCCTGGGTCTTACCACAGGTAGTTTCAGAATCCAGCCAAGTTTAAGTTTTTGTTTGGTATCTATTTACATTGTAAAAGCAGCAAATTTTTTGTAATAAAAATAAAATATCATTGCTGTACTATAATAGGATTTCCTGGAATCTATTAACTTGAAGTAGAAAATCACAATGATTTAAAATATTTCAAAATCTAGGACCTGCTTCTGGCTCTTTTCCTCACTGGTTATAAGGTCTTGGATAGATAGCTTCTTTCTTTGGGTTTCAATTTCCTCATTCACAAATTCAATAAAACTGCAATTTTTAGAACATCTGAGAGCCAGGCACTGAGCAGGCATCGATCACCATATAACAACGAGTAAGATGCATCCCACGTCCTGAAGCAGTCCAGATTGGTGAAGTGATGTCCATTGTCTCACCGAAGTCTGAAATTTTGTGAAATTTTAGAAACATCGTTTTTAACGAAATTGCACAAAAAACAAAAGAGGCAGCAGAGGAAAATCATGTATTTTTACTTGAACAAAGTGAGAACTTCCATTGGTAAAACAGAAATATGTCCTTCATCAAACCCATAAATGTAAATTCAGTTAGGCCTTTAGTCAAAAGAGAATGAAGGAAAGTTTGAACTATGTAAATCTCCTGTTTTTTTCCCACTTAGGAATATTGAAGTAATTTACATATTTGAAGTATTTTTGAGTATAAATGGTTAATTAGCTTTGGAGAAAATAGTTGTCTGGGCACTGAATATGTCTTGTCTCCCTCTGCCTCTTTCTAACCTGATGCATTACAGAAGAGCATCCATCTTTATCATTATAATTTTAATTTATTTTTCTATGAAGGAAGTTGTTTTAAAAAAAAACTTCAAAAAATGCATTCTCTGGCATTATGGTAAAAATACAGAAGTGATTCTAAGACATTCTAGGTTACATCTGCCCTGTTATGCCAAACACTTTAGGGCAAGTCCCTTAGAATGAATGATCATTTAACACCTGTATCACTGCCTTTTTGTAATGCAACCTGTAATCAAAATGCAAAGCAGTCATCATAGCAGTTATAATTTAGATTATGACTTAATAGCACTGATTGTGAAGGACTACGTTTGAGTATGTGGAATTTCCCTGACCACTGATTGCAAAAAGTAGGCACAAAAGAGTCGTATGCCAAAAAAGCCCTCCCTACTCCTCTGAGATAGGAATGATGGCTGGACTTGACTGAGCGGCCTTTTATGTGAGAGATGATTTGCTCATTGGTGGAATCTGCTGTATTAAAAATTTTTTTTCTCACAGAACTTTTGTTCTAGGGAAGTTTTAACAACCTCTCTTTAATAGCTCTTTTTGTCAAGGGTCAGTTATATGCTTTCAATCAATCTCATCTACATATTTTCAAACAGTTTCAACAGAGTGACCAGTATTTTCCAGCTTCTATGAAGTAAATCACAGTTAAATTGAATGTTAGGTACAGGGTAGCTATGGCTGTAACAAAATTTAGTTAGAAAGATTATGGAGAAATTCAAATAAAGTGTTCTTCTTGACTTCATAGGAGTCTGTGTTATAATTTGAAAAATGGAAATTACTAAAAGACCAAAAACCTCAAATTCAACCCTCTAGATTTTTACTAATCTTGACTTATTGAGAGCCTAGGGGAAATAAAATGAGGGCTAAAATTCACTAAGAAAACTAAATACATAAGAACACTCTAATGCAATGTTTTGGGATATGTCAAAATAGATTCAATAACATATTTTCAGGTAACTGAAGCAAGAAAAACTATTCCATTAACTAATCTTTTTTTCAGAAAAAAATACGTATTTTCTCTTTATCAGTGAAATTACCTTCCTGAATTTGTTTCACTTCTAGATAATGCTTGTGCTCAACTGTATGTCTTTTCAAAATGAAGTTGGGAGGAACATGTATACTCATTATCAATGGATAATGACTTATTGTGGAGATAAAGAGCATGAATATGGGACTCAGATAAACCTTATTCAGGAGGAGTTCTTGGTAGAGTTCCTACACTGTCACTTATTATATATATGATCTTGGATGGCATTTTGCTTCCTTCATCCTCAGTTGCCTTATCTGTAAAATGGGAATGATAGCATCCTCTGAGTTTTATAAGGATTAAGGAGATAATGTATGTACAGTATTTTGTGTAGTGAATATAACAGAGTAAGTGCCAAATAAACAGCGGCCGACATCTATGCTGTGAGTTTATTTGTATGTATGTGTATCAAATTGGAAAACTCTGGCTTTGCTCACTGTTACTTTTTCAAATTATTATTTATTCTTCTTAGCAAACTTTTTAGCTTTTAAGCTACTGGTCATTCCGACATACTCAAACTTTTGCTGCTTCTCTACTGAAAGTTCAACCAGAAACAAGTATTCTGCACCCAAGTATTGATGAAAAACCATCAAAATTCATGCCTTTTGGTTTGTCTGTCCTAAAAAATTAAAAGTACTAGAATGTGCTGATATATACATATATATATATATATAATCAATATTTTGTTTAGTTTGATTCTACACATATAGAGGTAGGAAAAGTTTTTTTGTTTGTTTGTTTGTTTGCTTTTAATATTTCAGTGTTCTTTGACGTCAAACACTCAGAGAAGGAAGGCTCAGTGCTGTTTCTTATTCACTATAAAGTATCCACTCTTGTGAGTAAGCCTACAGAGCTTATTGAAAGTATCTTAGGGGAACTAGATCATTACCCACAACACAGAGAACTATTCAATTAATCCCCAACAGATATTTCTATTCTGCCTAAAGTCTCTATTGCCACCATCCTGGGGATCTAACCCTGACCAGCCATCTTTAGTATGCAAATCACTTCCTATGACATACAACACAGGCCCAGCCTCAGGCCAACTTCTGTCCCCAGTGGACTTCTCCCAGACTCTTGTAACAAAGTTGGTTTCCCACTTGAAGAAAATTCAAGCGCAAACTGCTCAGAAGGTAAATTTCCTCCACATCTTAACACTTCCTAAATCCCGGTAATCATAATCAGTGATTTGCATACAAACAAGGGATGGGGTCTATTTTTGAGGAGCTTTTAATTTTTCAAAGAGGATAGACTTGTAAAAAGATAATTAGAATGTCACTTAACTTTCTAAAAGATAAATGTACAATCTACTGTGCTACCACAGCACAGGAAAGTAGACCGCTAAGTTGACATGATGAAGCAGGAAAATGTTTTAGAATAGCTGCTTCATGAAGGATGAGTAGGATATTTTTGAATTAAACAAGGAAAAAGTCCAATCAAAATAAAGTAAACAAGGCTAGCATTTAAAATATCATTGAGGGTCACAGAGTCAACTTAAATCAGGATAAGAAGTTGGTCATTATCAATGTGTGTTGTCATGGAGAGTAAGGGTCAAACTGAAGAGAGATTAGGGGCAGGAGTGGCAGCTAAGAAGGTCCCCAAACCACCGGGAAGTAGATGGTAGTTGTCTTACCTGAGGCTTTGGCAACAGGAACAAAAAAATGGGAGAAATTTAAAAATGTAAAGTTGAAGGGTTTTTTAAATAAGGAAAGTGACAGGGAAAAAAAAAAAGTATGAAGGAGGTTTCCAGGTATCCTAAGGGAGGTGTTGTTAATTTTGCGTCAGCTTGACTGGACTAAGGGATGAAGCCCAGAGAGATGGTAAAATATTATTACTGGGTGTATCTGTGAGGGTGTTTCTGGAAGAGATTAGAATTTGAGTAAAGAAGAGTGCCCTTACCAGTGCTGGTGGGGGGCATCCAATCTGTTGGGCATCATATGAATAGAACAAAAACATGGAGGAAAGGTGAATGTTCTCTGTGTTTGAGCTGAGACAGTTATCTCCTATTCTCAAACATCAGCGCTCCTAGTTCGTGGGTCTTTGAACTCTGACTGGGATTTACATCATTAGCCTTCTTGGTGCTCCAGTTTGCAGACAGCGGATTGTGGGACTTCTCAGCCTCCATAATCATGTGAGGCAATTTCAATAATAAATTGTGTCATATCTATATCTATAGCTATATCTTTATCTATATCTATATCTATGCTTTTATCTGTAACTATGCTTTTGGTTCTGTATCTCTGGAGAAGCCTGACCAATACAGTAAGTAACTAGGGAATGGTCCTACTAACAAGGCAACCCGGATCATTTGTGAAAGGAGATGCTAAGCTCAGTTTTGGAAATTTTTAGTTGAATGTGTATGTTCAAGTAGAGGTGTCACAGACATAGCCACATATGGTGCCAAAGATGTTGATTCCTTAGAAGTATCCAAATGATAGCTGATGCTTGAAAGCTAAATTTATACCATATGTAAAGATAGGCTTTACTAAAGCAGTGGTTATAAGCTAAGGAGCAGTACTTCTGTGGGGTGGCACAGCCAAAAATAAGTGGATTATTTTTAATATCCTTTTCCAGGAGTTTGGGTGCTTCTTCATATCTACTTTCACAACCCATCCCAGAAGAATGCTGTGTAACTCTCATATGATCATCTATTGTCCACTTTAAGTACTAGGATAAGAAAAGATGGGAAAACTTTAGTGAGATTTAATGGAAATGGAATCTTGAAGGAAAACTTTAATTACAAATGGAGTGTGTGATGGCCATTTCTTAATACGCTGTCTTGCCTCATTTTCCTCATGTGTCTCATGTGGGTACAATCATTATCTACGTCAAAGAGTTACTACATGGATGAAATAAGGTAACTTATCTAAAACACTTGGAACAATACCTGGAAGTATTCTAAAATGGTAAGTATGATTTTTATTACCTGGGGAAAATATCAAAGGTTGGTCTCAACATTGGTCAAACAAATTTACACTGAAAAGATAAGATGACTCATGAATGGATGAAGGGGAAAGTTGTATGTAAGCAGCAGCAATAAGGAGAGGGTAGGAGGATTTCTCAATCTAAGGGAAAAGTCAAGAAGGGGAATAATAGAGGGCAAGTTTGTGCAGAAGACAAGCGCTCACAGCCCAGTATTGGATAGCCCAAACTGATTTTTTGGAATAATTTGTTTGAACACAGGGCAATTTTCATTACCCAGTTCCTGGGGCTATTATTTACTTTTCCTTCAAAGATGTCCTTAAGGCAATAGAGGTGACTGATTAATCTGGAAGAATAAGTAATTTGTGGGTGAATCTTATTTGAATCCTTAAATACAGTGGATCATGACTATTTAACTTAAAACAAAGAACTCTTTAGTAAATATCATCCTAGAACTCTCTCTAAGTAAGTTGAGTAAGCCCATAGCGCGTTCATAGGTGATACGAAATTTCCCTTGAAGTTTCAGATTCTTTTTTGCCCAAGAGCACAGACAAGAAAAACTAGCTTCATTTATTCAGAATATTTCACTTCTGTCCTTCCTACTGTGATTTACAATGAACCAATACCATAGTTCAGCTGGGTGGGGTATGTCAAAGCAGGGAAAATAGGGCTTAAGCACAGATTAAAATCTACACTAAAGCTACCAGTAGGATTCAAAATAAGAATGAACATCTAAATTTTAGAAGCTCAAAAAAAAAAAAGTTCTAGAATCAAAAGGCAATCAGAGAATCACTATCATCCCCAACTAAAAGTAAAATTTAAATTGTCTGATGATTTCAGCTTCCAAATGCTGATGATCAAATGTGATTTTCTCCTGGGTAAATGTCATTTTTGCCCTTATAAAAGTTATATATCCCTGGTAGAATAGTTTTTATGAGCTTGCTCTTAGTTAAAGGACAGTTCAAAGCTGGGTATTTTTTTCTGAATAAGGAAAAAAAAATCACATAAATTTCTCTAACAGAATATTTTATCATTTCCCTTGGCCTTCTTGAAATAATAAGGCACCAAATTACACTTTCCTAAAGTTAAACACTTTATTTTAGTGAATGTAAATGGAAATGTTATGTTTAAGAAAGCTTATATTCAAAGTAATCAAGTTAACAAACTATACTGAATTTTAATATTTCTAGATTTAAAGAGTTGAGACGATTAAGATATATCTAGGCTATTCTTAATTATCATTCAGGAAAACCATCACTGCATCACCATATTGAGAGCTCTGGAGTCAACATAGATGGACTTTATTTCTACCTATCATCTGTATCACTTGGAGCACCAGACTTGAAAATCTTGGGCACTGTTTGTTTAACTTTCAAAAGAATAAAACCTTTCTTTAAAAATTAAATGTGTAACAATGTGTTTTTCTTCTTGGAGTTTTGTAAATTCCTTAAGTGCGTAGTCAATGGTTCCTTCCATCAGTTTTTGATCTCCTAATCCCCTTTACACACACAGTACTGCAATTAATCAGTACTCATTGAGAAGATTCCTACATTCAAAATATCTAACTGTTGCTTCAGACAAAAGATTTCTATTCTACCAGAGGTACTCTGATTAAGTATAGGAAATATGTAGAAGTCCCTGGAAAATTTTTTGCTGTTTTGAAGAGACTGCCGAAAAATCTTAATCACTTCTTACAAACAAAAAGCTAGTAGTGAATAAAAGACAGGTAATTGAGTGCATTCAGGAGTTTACATATTTTCTTTTCCATTAAAAATATTTACACTTGTTTGTAAATACTGGACAATCTTTCAGCTTTCCTCAGATTTCAGCTAACTTTGTCTACTGTGAGAACTGAATTCAAGAGTTCTTAACAGTACTATATACAATAGCTAAGACATGGAAGCAACCTTAATGTCCATAGGCGATCACTGGATAAATAAGTTGTGGCTTATTTATACAATGGAATTACTACTCAGCGATAAAAAAGAATTAAATAATGCTATTTGCAGCAACATGGATGGACCTGGAGATTGTCATTCTAAGTGAAGGAAGCCAGAAAGAGAAAAAAATACCATTTAATATCACTCATATGTGGAATCTAAAAAGAAAGAAAAAGAAAAAAGAGGCCACTAATGAACTCATCTACAAAACAGAAACAGACTTGCAGACATAGTAAACAATCTTATGGTTACCAGGGGAAAGGAGGTGGGAAGGAATAAATTTGAGAGTTTGAGATTTGCAAATGTTTACCACTATATATAAAAATAGATAGAAAACAAATTTCTTTTGTATAGCATAGGAAACTATATTCAATATCTTGTAATAATCTTTAATGAAAAAGAATATGAAAATGAATATATGTATATATATGCATGACTGGAAGATTATGCTGTATACCAGAAATTGACACATTGTAACTGACTATACTTCAATAAAAATTAATTAATTAATTAATTAAATAAATCTTACAAAATCTAAAAAAGAGTTCTTCAAGTGATTTGAACAGCTGACAATGACACTGGGAAACTGGGTCTTAATGCTTACTGAATTGTGCTCTTCAGTATTTATTTTTCCTTCTTCCCCAGCTCCTCCCTGATAAAATATAAAGTATGAGAATCTGTCAAGTGGAAAAACAAGTCATGAAACAGTCCTATAGATTACTTCCCAAAATGGTGTTTGATGTTGTAAAGCCTCCAATGAGCCTTTAAGAATTACCATTATTTAAAGATATGTTCAAATTTGTCTTGACAGTAACATGAAAAATATTGATTTTTATGTTGAATGAGTAAATTCTAGACTAAACATTATGATTATTTGACCATTTATCAATGAGAATAAATACTAAATTATATTTAAAAAAATTCTGGGTTCAATGAATCAATAATTTTGAGTGCCAAGCTAGTAGTTTAGGTTTATATCTGAAAATAAAAGTGAAAAAAAGATTAAAAAGTTGAAAAAATAGGGGAATTTATATGCTCAAAATCTTATATGTCAGTCTTCCCCCAAGCTTTGCCTGTCATTGCAGAGTTCATTTAATCATGTAATGTCCCATGATTATTTGGAAAATAAGGCAATGAGGGTGGATTTGTTTCAAAGTTAATTTGCTATAGGTCTCTTTAGTTGTAATGGTAAAGGGCATTAGAGTCTTACTGAATTAAAATAAAGCTGCCCTTTGTTAAACCATTGAAAAATCATTAAGTAGGGTTTAAGATGTGAGAGAAAGCTGGTTTACTAGTCAAATTTTAAATACTGAAGAAGACAAATGGAAGACAGTTTATTTAAAATTTGAAAATTGATCAAATATTCTTTTTGAATTGAATTCATCTGAATACAACATTAGACACATGGTCATACTGGATCACACTTGTACTAGTTATTCTCAAGCTAGGACTTTAGCCATATTATTTGCATGTAGTCTTACTAACAACTCTGCTTATATTCTTGTCAGTTATTATACTGCCTTCTGCAAAGAAAGGCGATATCTGTATTCCCAACCTTCTAGAACATAATAAAGAGGCAAACACTTTTGCACAAAGCCTCTTTGAGCTATTTAATTTACTTTTTGACAAAAGGAGAATGACACCGAGCACTGCACAAAGAACAAAAGCAATATTTCACACCATGAAATGCAAACAATAATTTAATCATTACTGGAAATACCATTAATATATATCCAGGAAATTTTTATCGTTTTTTTTTATATAGCTAGTGTGGCTTAAACACATGTCATCTTAAAAAGGTAACTTTCCATTTCTTAAGAAAAACATTTGAAGTTTTTAGTTTAGATGGGAATCAGTCAAAGAGAAAAAAATCAATTGAAATTAAACCAAGACTAAAGGTTAATCCTCTATATCCCTGATGACTTTCTTCATCATTGTATATTACTATTCATTCATCTAATTTTAAAAAGACATAGACATCTTTATTAAAGGAGATTTTTAATAATACTGCAAACTATGTGTGTGTGTGTGTGTGTATATATATATATATATATTATATATATATACACATATATATATATACAGCTCATGAAATCACTGAATAGTTGGATGGGTTAGAACAGTCACAGAAATATTACATGTACTGTATTAAATTCTAACCTGACAATTGTTAATTGTGAGAATAATATACTTTATACAAATTACTAGATTATTTCTAATTGTTGGGGGTGGAAAATTTGCATTTTATAAAAATAAAATTATTGTTTTATATTTATAATGGTCTCTAATACACTTTCACAGGACAATATTTGAACTAGAATCTTATGAAGTATTAAGTGATGCCCTAGACCCCAGAAGGCTTAGAATTCCCATAACTAAAAAAGGCAGTAGTGAAGGATCCCTCTGATTTTGACATCAGCCCTACATTTTATGCCAAACCATCTTGTGTAATTATAGAGTAGATAAGCCATGGGCCGTTAGGTTGATTCACAATATAATGTACCCTTTCTTCCTTTATAAACAAACACACTTGAACAGGCAACAACCTTAATGTACTACTGTCAGCCGAGGGAGGCTGATGTGGGGTTCTAGGAGGTGAGCGGCCCAAACGAAAAAATGCACGAGGAGTTGCCATACTGCTGGACAGACTTCAGCCGGAGACACCATGGGGTTAACAACACTTTATTGCCACAGGGAGGTGCGTGCCTATGATGCACCTGTCCTGCTTTTATCTGTTTTCTGTCAGCACATGCGTGGTCTGAGTTCCTTTGTTCATTAGGCTTACAGAATATCTCTAGCACATGCGTACTTCTATTTTCTTTGTTCTAAATCTTATATAATTGACGCATGCGTGGAGCAATTATTTACTGCATACTACAAACATGCTCTGATCGTGGCCTTGGGTCCCACGGCCTTAACTCATCTCAACACCAGCTCACAACTACATTAAGCACTTGAGATAGCCCATCCATATTACCCTGTGTCTCTTTTAATTTACCTTTGTGACCAGTGAAACAATCAGTGTTTTAACCTAAAATATATCAGGGGTGGGTGGTTTTCTTAAATCCATCTTCTCCCTTTACTATTATTCCATTCCACTTGCTTGTCGTGCTTTATTCAACATATTTTAAAACAAAACTTATGTCTTTTCCATTCAAGTTATTTCATTTGTCTCTATATTCTGTTAGTGGCTTTCATCAGGGTTGGAAATTAGGAATCCACTTTTCTATGTTCCTAGAATAAGTAGTTACCAAATCCTGCTAGTCCTCCCCACATCACATTTTATTTTTACTATTTATTGATCTCCATGGTAGCAATCATTTTCAAGAGCTCAGAACTTCAGCTAGTTTCTTGAAGTGCCCATCAATTTAACCGTCCCATTCCACTCTGTAAAATTTGTCCTACATAGGAAATCATTCTCTGAAGCACTTTTCTGATTAGAGCCCATCCTTACGAAAATGCTTTAATTATTGCTCTACACATCATTAAAGATGCTCACATTTACTAACATGGAGTTATGCAAAATGATACTTAATAACTTTTAGTCTTTTATATCAGTGCATGTATATCATTTATCATTTTATTGTATTTCATTACTTGTGTTATTTTCTTTTTTTCTTGATTTGATCTTATAGAATAATGTATATTTTACTTTATTTCATTATAGTTTTCTTTTATATATTTGAGTTTTAGTTAGCTCTATATTTTATGCTATTTGTCATTGTATCTTTTTGATGTTTACCAATGTACACTTTTTATAACATTTTCTTAAAATTCATGTTTTAAATTGTTAAAATATATAGACAGCTCATATAACTCAATATCAAGAAACCAAACAAACTGAATCAGAAAATGGGCAGAAGACGTGAATAGACATTTTTCCCAAGAAGACATTCAGATGGCTAATAGGCACATGAAAAAATGCTCAACATGGCTAATTAGAGAAATGCAGAATGCAAGTCAAAACAACAATGTGATATCACCTCACATCTGTTGAGAGGTTATCATTAAAAAGTCTATGAATATAAGATGTTGGAGAGAATGTAGAGAAATGTACATTTTTGACAGGAATGTAAATTGGTGCAGCCACTACAGAAAACATACTGAGCTTCCCCAAAAATTAAAAATAGAGCTACTATATTATAAAGCAATTCTATCCCTGAGTATATATCTAGAAAAAAATAAAAGTACTAATCCAAAAGCAGTAACATCAGTAACTCCAATGTTCATAAAAGCACTGTTTCCAGCCAAGATATGGAAACAACCCAAGTGTCCATCAACAGATGATTGGATTAAGAAGATGTAGAATATTAGTGTGGAGTATTAGCCATAAAAGGAATGAAATTCTGCCATTTGCAGTAACATGGATGGACCTAGAGATTATTACACTTAGTGAAATAAGACAGACAGAGGGAGACAGATACTATATATCACTTATATATGGAATCTAAAAATAATACAAATGAATGTTTATGCAAAACAGAAACAGACTCACAGACAAAAACAAATTTTTGGTTACCAGAGGGGAGAGGGAAGGAGGGAGGGACAAATTAGGAATATAGGATCAAGAGATACAAACTAATATGTATAAAATAGATAAGCAACAAGGCCACATTGTATAGCACAGGGAATTATGGTCATTATCTTGTAGTAACTTTTAATGGAGTATAATCTGTAAAAGTTCTGAATCACTATGCCCTACACCTGAAACTAACATAATATTGTAAACCAACTATACTTTAGTCAAACAAAATTATTTAAATGTAACCCTCAGTGATAAAAAAAATCCAGAATAAAGTTCAAATACCTTAGGCTGCATTCAAGACTTTTCAGTTTCACCTCTAACTTTAGTACCAATATGGAATTTCTTTTAAAACTTGACTTTTCCTTCTTTCCAGGATCTCCTCCTTTCTCACTCAAGCCATCTTTATTTTCCTCCTGTATCAGTGCTCTGTCTGCCCCACTTACATTCTTGTCTCTTCCTTTAGTTTGTTCTCAACACAATTGCCCTTAATCCTGCTATCATTTATTTTTTTCATTTTTCTATTTTTTATTATTTATTTATTTATTTTTTAAACATTTTTTATTGATTTATAATCATTTTACAATGTTGTGTCAAATTCCAGTGTTCAGCACAATTTTTCTAACCTGCTAATCCTGCTAACATTTTTCTAATCCTGCTAACATTTAAATCAGATGATTTTATTCTTTTGATGAAAACCCTTCCAAGACCGTCATTTTTACTCAGAATAAAAACGCAAGGCTAAGAGCCTACAAAGTTGGTTGGCCTGACCCTGCTATCTCTCTGACTTCTCCTCCTCCCAGTCTCTGCTACTCACTGCTCAAACTCCATGGATCTCCTTGTTTCTCTATCAGAATGTGTCTTTTATACCCTTTGTGCTCCCATAGTAACTGTGTTGCTTTTCTTTGATGATGCCCATCTTACTATACATTCCATTCCTTTACTGGTGTCTCTGTTGCCTCTCTCCTGCTAGTTTATCAGCTTCTTGAAGGAGGAGACTATTTTCCATCTTGTATCTGGAAAACTGCCTGTCAACATCTAAATGCTTAATATGTATCTGATGTGGCAATAAATGCATGTTGACTCATAATAAATGAAGCTGGGGGCATTCAATTTATTATGGGCCCAAAATGACACTATACCAGTGTTAGAGCAGGCAGATATCTAGATATGAGCAGAGAAAGAGAGACACAGACCAAATGGTAGGAATTGGACAGAAAAGAGGGGCACAGGCCAAACGCAGGAAACCATCCATCATGTAAGCACCAGGTGTCCCTGGGCAGAAAAAGAAAAGCAGGAAACTTTGGGCTGATAAGGGATCACACGTTTTTGGGGTGATGAGTGGCCTGGAGAAAACAAAGAAAGGTGAGAAAAGGCAGGAATTCCCAGTGTCTGAATGTAACCTTTTGCTCATTATGCCGCCATTTCAATAAAATTAGCCTTGCAGATCAGAAGTACCCATCATGCACCAACAGCATGACACTTCTGATCCAGACTAAATAAGGACAAAAATCCTTCCTCCCTTTGGGAAGATGTAGTTGGGGTGATAATCAGGGAATACAACCCTAAACCCTTCCCTCCTCAGTGAATATTCACCCATTCATTTTTATACCTTATGTAACTAACTTGCTAAAGAAACACAGGGCAGCCGCACACCTGAGCCTGCCCACTCTCCCCTTGAGAGTGTACTATCCATCCTTTAATAAATCCTCACTTTACTTTTTTTTAACCTCTAAGTCTTGTCTCTGAATTCTTTCTGGGACGGGACAAGAACCTGGAACACCGGTTTCATCCATCGGCAACAGCAGAATTTAATTTAAATCGGTATATTTAAAAATTCAATTACATACAGTTATATGTTTTTTTCCTGGAAGATGTATACAAAATAAGCCATTTAAATATACATAAGATATCATAAATGAGTGAGTGTAGACCCTGAACAAGCACCATTACAGATGCATCTTCAATTTTTTAAATAATTTCCTGAGATGTTAGGTGGAGGGTGAATTTATAAATATGTAGCCTGCCAGAAACTAACAAGACTAAGAGCCTTCTCTCAGATCACTCTGCCCAGATCTCAGAGTCTGGAAATGTAATGAACAGATACTTAGATCAGTCTCGCTTTTACATTGTGGAGAAGTCTGGCATTGATCAGAGTGACTGAAAAATAAATTTGAGCTGGTTTTATTACTGAAAGTAAAGCTCAAGTCTGTCAGCCTCTAAAAGTCATTAGTTTCCTGCAGAATCTACCATATGATTCCTGCAAAAAACTATGCTACCATCGGAAAGGCAGATCCAGATTTATCACACTGGGGGAGAGCTGGATTATTTAGCTGTGTGTTATTTTTGGCAAATTTGTCTGTAGAACATTTATTAAGACCTTTTTTTTTTCCCCCTGAAGTGTCGGAACGTTTGGGAAAATTGACACTTTTGAAAGAGACGCTTTTCAAAAACAGTTCCCTGTCGTTTTCTTTGATTGGTCTCAACGATGTTATCATTTCCCTATTGGGTTCCAGAAGAGTACCCAGACAAAGAAATGTCTTTACCTGTTGTTTTAGTTTTCAGAGTTTTATCTTGTAATAATGATAAGGACTTTCGAAAAACTGAGAAGGCATTTCCTTTGGCATGTTTCTAGGAAAAAAAAACTTTTCTTTTAACGTGACTTTTCTGATGGTGAGAAAAATTCCTATCTCATATTTTATAATTTCAGTTCTTCTGCTGATATTAGGAACTAGATAGGCTCCAGATATTCTTGGTGTCCCAATTCTGTAACCAGCAGAACTCTGTTATCTCCTAGTTAGATTTTCAGACAGCAAACTACATCAGGCAGACACAGCACCTTGTGCAAATTATTTTAATGATAAAGCTTTTATTTTCTCAGAGTTAGAGCAGCAATAAGAAGAATACACCTACCATGGTAGTATTCTAATTATTAAGTGAAATACTGTATTTAAAGGATTTAGCACAGCGTCTGGCATACAGTAAGGGACTGATAATTTTGTTTTAAAATCTCCTCTTATTTTTTACTTCTTTTTTTCCTCTTGCTTTTCTATTTCTTTTCTCTAATCCGGTGGTATTTAACCAAGGGCAATTTTGCCTCCCTCCCCTCCCCAGCCCCAGGGACTATTTAGCAATGTCTGGAGACATTCTTGGTGGTCAGAACTGGGAGGGGGAGGGTAACTAGTATCTAGTGAGTGTTAAACACCTTATAATGCACAGGACAGGTCCCCAAAGTAAGAATTACTGATCCCAAAGTATCAATGTGCCAAGGCTGAGAAACCAGCCTTTATCTATGTCCTTCTCCTCCAAGGACCTACTTACCTCATTCTTATTCCTCTACTGCCCTCTGCTTTTTCCTTTTATTTATTATCATGTTTGGCCTGTATTCTTTCACAGTAATATTTAAGCAAACATTAAAACTTGAATTGCATTTTACCTTTCTGTCTTTAATATACTGCTATGAAAAATGGCCTGCATCATTCTCACACTGGCATTGAGAGAGGCGGTCCGCTGTGGGTCCTGAGCCTGTGTCGGAGGACAAGGCTTATCCTCCCAGATACTGGGCAGATTCCGTAGCCAGTCCCATGAGCAACTTAGATCAGAGTGACCAGAGTGCCTTTACTATGTGATTGCTTGGAGGGAGCGGGTGTGTTTGCTGCCTGCTACACAACGTGCTGGACCCTTGGCCCTGGATTCCCCGGTTGTGGTGCAGTGTTGGGTGCAGAGCCTTCCCCAAGCCCATCATCTCACCCTGTGGGTCTCGAGGGCAAGACGAATCGGCACTACAGGGCTGCTACTCAGACTGATGCTTAGCTGTGAAGGATCAGCGGTCCTGCTCTAATCCACCCAATCTCCTTATCTGCTTTTGGTTCCCAGGGATCTGTGGCAGGTGCACTCCTTGTCACCTTCTCTGGGGCTGGGATTTTTGTTTTTTCCTTGCAGCACAACTGGATAATCTGTGCAATTCAGAGTGCCCTGTGGTATTCAATTTGCAAGGTTCTTGAGGATGTTTCACCAGCTTTAGCCAGTATTTAATTCATTTATTGATTTTTTTTCTTTTTACTTCTCTTCTTTCATGTTTCTCTCACTTTTGGGGGGAAGGTGATTAGGTATATATATATATATATTTCTTTTTTTAATGAAGGTCCTGGGATTGAACCCAGGACCTCATGCATGTTAGGCACACACTTTACTACTGAGCTCTTCCGCCCCCCTCATTTTGATTTTAGTATGTAGTCATAGGAAAATTATTTTATTTATTTATTTTAAACCAAGCTTTCATAGCTCACTTGGATATTCAACTGTTTTAGCAGGACCAATGATATTGTACCATAAATTGAAAGAACAAAAGTTTCCACATAGACTGCTAACAGATTTACTAATTTCTTGCTTGACACAGATATTCTTCATTTTCTTCAACTCAGTATAACAAGGGAAAATGAAGCTTGACCCCAGACCTCATTTTGGTGTCGGTACCATTCTCCAAGGTTGTAAATTATTTTCAAGAATGAAAGTTTTACATTGTCTAGAGGAGAAACATTTTTTTTTCAGTTAAGTGTGAAGTTTTCAGCTTTGTAGGGAAAATTCTCAGGCAGTTAAATGACACTCCTATTACAATTGCACACTCAGCGCAGTTCCTCTATCGTAACAGGTTACGCACATTAAATAAATGTATTTTTTAAGCTTATAGTTAATTCTGAGCCAGCAAGCATGAAATAAATGTTTTAAATAACATTCCTTTTGATAATCAATATTTTCCAGTTTTTATGAACGTTGTATGTAACATGATAAATGAAAAAAACGTGCATTGCATATTCTTCAAGTACTCTTTTAAGAAGTCACACATAGTATAAAACTGGTTATTTCACATCTAGCACCCATATGATAGGTCAAAAAACACCCAACTTTTCAAATCTAGCTTCACATATCCTGCAAATAATTTGTTTTCCATTAGTAATAAATGCAAAGAATACTATCATATTTAATTTAAACATGGAAAACAAGCAAATAGAACAGGGAAGTAAATTTGTGAATTCTGCCTTCTCTGGATTTAGAACATAATGCTATATTTAAATCCCTTTAAAATGTCCTAAAAATGCTTATGCAGGATTATTTCTGAGTTTTGAAAGCCCTACTGAACCCTTATAATTATCAGGAGCAACAAAGACTAATGTTATAAAGCTTGTGCTTTTTTATGCTTTGAGTTCTGTGCATTAGTTCAACTTTCAGTTGAATTTCTCATTCTTTGGGTAACTTTATATATATCTCTGTCCACATTACAGCCAATCTAGTAAGAACCTAAAACACTGGAGAGACATGGTTTATCACAAATATTTTAAACCATACTTTACTCTTACCAGTATCTAGCTTTCAAATTCTACGTCTATGCTTTGTTTGACTTTGATTTTCAGGCCACTGAACTGACTCTGTGCGATCTGCCATGTCTAGTATACTACATTGTGGGATAAATGGGCTCTAATCAGCTAGAGTCTTCCAGGATGCAAATGACTTCCTGGGACTCAGTTAGCACACTGGGAACTGCACTTCCTCTTTCTGGTCACTGGAGTACCATTTAGCAAATTGCCCTTGCAATGGGCTCAGTGATATGCCAGTGCTCTGAATATGCTAATTGCAGATTCTAAGGCACTAACCTACTCCCAGGTCCAACTGAAAACAAGAATACAGGCCATTCAGTTTGCCTCTGAGCACTGAGTTGTTGATGTATTAAGTGTCTGAACTTACCAGAACTGCTATGTAACTGAGCAGGGTTCTTTCATTTACCCATTTATTCTTTGCAGTATCCTGCCCTTCTAGGGACGGAGGTGGTAAAACTGTTCCCTCTCTTGTCTCAACCCCTGAGGAATCTGCTTTCCAGCTATTGACAAAGAATTCCTCTTACTTATCTTCATGACTTAAGGAAGTTTTGTCAGATTTGGAAAAGTTATCACTGTACACCAGAATTCTGAGGATGAAATGCAAGTACTATGCAATGTCTTAATTTTTCTAGGTTTTCTGGGACTGTTTAAAGTACTTCAGTAAGTAAAGAAACGGAGTTTACTTTCTGTTTAGGGGTGAAGAAAGTTAGTACACTCTGTACCTTTTTCTAACATACTTGAACCAATAGAACATGCAACTGAAGGCATATGAGACCTGGACTCTTCAATTAACTGCTATGAGGGATGAATTCTGGAAAGGGAGAAGGTCAGAGGAGATGATCAAGGTTAATGCCATCTTTCCTGAACAGCGTCTTGGCGTTTGAGCAATGGTAATTAATATTTTGTTTTTTTTAAACATAAAATAATTCTCTTTTTCATTAGACAACATTCTGACTATGGATACTGAACGATATGACTTTGGGATCTTGGGACTTATGGGGAAAAATGTTCTTTTTAGAACAACTCAGGGAACAAAGGTGCTTTCTGGAACTAGAGTCCTTGTCTGTGTCCCCAAAGTTGTAGAGACTGGCAGGGATGGGTCCCGCCCCAACCCTTTATGAAAATTCCTGTCTTCCATTCCATTTATAAGAAGACTGCTACTTTAGGAGAAGTCCTAAGTAAAATAATTAAATATAAATTTGTCTATGAATTTTAAAGGCAAAACAATATGCACTATTTTGTAGGAACATTGGACTGTTTGCCTTAATATTTCCTGTGCCACTAAGGTATGTAACTGGTTAGCCAGAAATACAACTAAAAAACAAAAAAGTTTGTCTATCTTTTAAGGCCTGTGAGACTCTGAAATTGTCTAAATCAAAGCAGCATAAAAAATAACTCTGTCTTCCACCCCAACCCATATTCAGAAACTATATTCAATACATACCACATACATATGGTGTGTATTTATGTGTGTATGTATTTTATTCCTATGTGTGTCTATGTGTGAATGTATGTATATTTAATTATGGAAACTTGCAAATTGGGAAACAATTGCACTACACAGTAATATATACTTCTCAAATAAATTCTTTATTTCAGCTGCAGACAGTGAGGAAATGTTTATGATTTTTTGGAATTTATTCTTAAATCTTTTTTTTTCCTTCTTTAAATATGCACTCCTTTGAAAACCAAGCTTTTTGTACCCTGGTTAAAAATAAATATATTGGGTTGCAGTTTGGAAAGAGCAAGGTCTGTCATTGCATTTTCTTGTGACTGTCAAGAGCCCACGTTTTCTTCTGTAAGATCAGTGTTTATAAATCACTTTCTTTCTAAGCAAGCACTTAACAGACATCATATATCGAAACATCACAACATTTCTGTGAGGGTGAAAAGAAGCAAATAGTATTCTTCTCACTGATCAGAACCTGAGACCTTTGGTTGAATTACTGAAACACAATGATGCCTGTCTCAAATCACACAGTAAACTTAGAGCAACAATTATAACCTGGGGGCATTATTCTCACTCCTGTCACTGCAACTGGTTTCTCAGTGCAGTTGAATGTCCTTTACCTTTTCCAAGGGGGTGTGGGAGATGGAACATTTATGATAAAAATAGGTACATATTTCTTCTAGCAATACACTTACAGGTTAATGTGAATTTCAGTTGCATGCTCGAATTCCCCAGTTAGATTTAAGCAGCTCACAGCCTAAACAAACAAAAAGTAACATTCACCATATTTCTACTTGAATTTTATTTTTCAAAAGCCCTTTTCTTTCTCCCTGAGTCAGTTGTGACAATCGAGATGACAAACTATTTTTCTTTTGTTTAGCCACCATCAATATATATCTGTAATCATGTACAGTTTTTTTTTTTCCTGGAACATTATGACATTTCCATGTGATGTGTTTTCTGGGTAAAAGGCCTCTTTTATTATGTAAAGGGTTACTACCAGGGTTAGCAATATTAATGCATAATGTCATACGTGGTTGTTTGGGTATTGTAGTGGAGGCTGCTTACAGCTGCCCTGAGTGTTTATTGTTGGCTGTGAATTAATCTGCTGTTCTAATGTGACATGTTCAGTAAAATGACATGGATCACTAGCTGGTTCAAGGTTTCTGCTATAACAATATGAGGTCAATAAAAAATAATTCTTTCTAGTCTAAAATGTTCCTAAATCTTGTCCATATAAAATAAACAGAATATTGAATAAAATTCCACTCATCTATACACTATAATGATATTTTAATTCTTTAAGGCTGATTGCTAGTGACCCCTCCCATGTTGGGAAGAAAACCTTATTGAGTTTCATAAAAATTCAGTTTCCAAAGGAAACATCCATCTGGACTTTCTTTTCTTTTTAATTATTTTTAATTGAAGTATAGTCGATTTACAATGTTGCATTAATTTCTGGTTTACAGCAGAATGATTCAATTATACATGTACACATATAGACACATTCCTTTTCAGATTCTTTTTCATTATGGACTTTCTATTGAGGCCAATTTAAAGTTTTATGTATTTTCCAGAGTTCCAACCATTTGATGAAAATGCATGTGGGTGCACAAATTTGTTTCTGTCACTTTCACAAATGCAACATACGTGGGGGATTCTACTTATACTTTGAACAAAGATGCAGGTTGTCAAACACTAATATGAATTAAAGCATCGTTTTATAATTTAAGTTTTTCCTTTAAAAACAGGCAAAAGTATTGAATTGAGGCAAAGGAACTTAGCTTCACGGCTCCCCTCTTTAGGAGGAGCTCAGCTCCGACTTCTCTTATGTTCAGCTTTTGTTTTAGATTTCATTAGTAGAGAAGATGTGTGAAGATGGGGAATAAAACAAGTAAATTCAGCTCCATTAGCTGATAATCTAGCTGTTTCATCTTCCTTGAGGTTCCCTGACTTAACTGGACCGAGGTCAGACATCTCTGTTTTCACCTCCATATTTATACTACAGCACTAGTCATAACTCTCTAACATTGCTAGGAGAAGGGATGACAACATTTTGAAGGAACTTTGCAAAAGATTACTCATGACTACCTAGGTTTTTCTTAATGTACACAGTTCCTTACTAATAAACTTAGATTGCATGTCAGTCATTCATGAAAATTCTGAAAGCAGAAATTTGAATTTATATAACTGACAAAGTAAGATTAGTCCAATTGTTATAGTTATTTTTGTAGAGCAATGGACCATGTAGGTCCTTTTTCTTTTTAATTGAAGTATTGTTGATTTACAGTGTTGTGTTAGTTTCAGATGTACAGTAAAGTGATTCATTTATACATATCTATATATATATTTTTTTTCAGATTATTTTCCATTATGGGTTATTACAAGATACTGAACTTAGTTCCCTGTGGAGACAGTAGGTTCTTGTTATCTATTTTATGTGTAGTAGTGTGTATCTATTAATCCCAAGCTACTAATTCCCCTTTGGTAACCATAAATTTGTTTTCTGTGTCTGTGAATCTGTTTCTATTTTGTAAATAAATTCATTTGTATCATTTTTTAGATTCCACATATAAATGATAGCATATTATTTGTCTTTCTGTTTCTGATTTATTTCACTTAGTGTGATAATCTCTAGGTCCATCCATGTTGCTGCAAATGGCACTTCATTCTTTTTTATGGCTGAGTAGTATTCCACATATATATATAAGACTTTATATAAGATATATATATAAAATATCTTCTTTATCCATTCATCTGTCCATGGATGCTTAGGCTGCTTCCATGTCTTGGTTATTATAAATAATGCTCCTATGAACATTGGGGCATATGTATCTTTTCAAATTAGTGTTTTCATCTTTTTCAGACATATGCCCAGGAGTGGGATTGCTGGATCATATGGTGAGTCTATTTTTAGTTTTTTAAGGAAACTCCATACTGTTCTCCATAATGGCTGCATCAATTTACATTCCCTCCCACAGGCAGAAGTTCCATTTTCTCCACACCCTCTCTAGCATTTAGTATTTGTAGACATTTTGATGATAGCCATTCTGACTGGTGTAAGGTGACACCTCATTGTAGTTTTTATATTTGCATTTCTCTAATAATTAGCAATGTTGAACATCTTTTCATGTGCCTGTTGGCCATTTGGTTGTCTTCCTTGGAGAAATACCTATTCAGATCTTCTTCCCATTGTATGATTGGGTTGTTTGTTTGTTTTGATATTATTTGATATTGAGCTGTATAAGCTGTTTGTATATTTTGGAAATTAATCTTCTATCGATTTCATCATTTGCAAATATTTTCTCCCATTCTGTAGGCTGTCTTTTCATTTTGTCTATGATTTCCTTTGCTGTGCAAAAGCTTATAAGTTTGATTGAGTCCCATTTGTTTGTTTTTGTTTTTATTTCCATTACCTTAGGTGATGGATCCAAAAAAATATTACTGCAATTTATGTCATAGAGTATTCTACCTATGTTTTCTTCTAGAATTTTACAGTATCAGTAGCATTGTAGTTTTGTCTGAGGTCTTGGGGGGTTATGCCTCCAGCTTTGTTCTCTTTCCTCAGGATTTCTTTGGCAATTCTGGGTCTTTTGTGGTTCCATATAAATTTTAGGATTACTTATTCTAGTTCTGTGAAAAACATCTTGGGTAATTTGATAGGAATCACATTAAATCTGTAGATTTCTTTGGATAGTATGGCCATTTTAACAATATTGATTCTTCCAATCCAAGGGTATGGGATATATTTCCATTTCTTTGAATCACCTTCAGTTTCCTTTATCAGTGTTTTATTGTTATCAGGGCAAAAGCCTTTCACCTCCTTGGTTGGGTTTATTCCTAGATATTTTTTTTTGATGTGATTTTAAAAGGGGTTTGTTAGCCAGTATATAAAAAATAGATTAAGAAAACCCAAATTTCTTCTGTATAGCACAGGGAACTATATTCAAAATCTTGTAATAACTTTTAATGACAAAGAATATAAAAATGAATATATGTATGTATATGCATGACTGGGAGATTGTGCTGTACACCAGAAATTGACACATTGTAATTGACTGTACTTCAATTAAAAAAAACATTTTTTTTAACTTTCTAAGGCTCTTGTTTTTCATCTGTGATGAAGGAAAAATCATAGTATTAACCTCAGGGGTGGTTTTGTTATGAAATAAGATGAAAGTGTCAAAGTTAGTAGCACAGTGCCTGGCACAGCAGGTGAGCGTAGTAATCAACCATTTATTATTGTTATTATTATTATTATTTACCTTACTTTTATAAACTTGTCTGTATTGTCATCCCTGATTATTTATTGCTTGTGCAAAACAAGAAAATACTTTGAACAGAAGAGGAATAAAATATAACTTTGAAAGGACCCAACCTTACTAAGTCTCTCGTTTTTACTTTTTAACTTCTGCTGAGATCATAACAAGCTCATCTCAGTCACTATGATCTCATGAGAAGTATATGAAATGCTTTCATTGAAATTTCACTGAAATCTTAATGCAACCATTATGGTTCTTCCATTGAAATCATAATCATATGTTCAGAAGCCATCATGGTGTATTGTGTCAATGCCCACTAAGGGAGTCCTTGTGCACAGACCATTGACGTGACAGACTGTAATGACTCTTTCCAAGCTGCCAGAGTCTGCTGTGTCAATGCACACCGAGGGAGACTTTACTGCACTCATCCAAAGCTGTAGAGTGCTTCTCCTCTATGGGCTATGGGGAGGAGGGATGGTCTGATGAATATTTTGATGAAGAGCTAGTCATTAGATTTTTTAAAAATGTACTTTTATTGAAGTACAGTCAGTTTACAATGTGTCAATTTCTGGCGTACAGCATGTATTCAGTCATATAGGAACATACATATATTCGTTTTCATATTCTTTTTTACCCTAAGTTATTAAAAGATATTGAATATAGTTCCTTGTGCTGTACAGTAAAAACTTGTTGTTTATCTATTTTATATATAGTAGTTAGTTTCTGCAAATCTCAAACTCCCAATTTATCCCTTCATACCCTCTGCCTGCCCTGGTAACCATGTTTGTTTTCTATGTCTGTGAGTCTGTTTCTGTTCTGTAAATAAGTTTGTTTGTCTTTTTCTCCCCCAGATTCCACATATAAGTGATATCATATAGTATTTCCCTTTCCCTTTCTGGCTTACTTCACCTAGAATGACATTCACCAGGTCCATCCATGTCAAATTTATTTTTAATAAGCTTCATAGTGACACAGTGATTCGTGTGCATCATACTAGTGGAAGGTTCAGGTTTTATGTAATAGTACACACCAGTTACCATCTTCCCAAGATGCAAGACAACTTCAGAAATCTTTGTCTCTACCAGTAAAGGACAAGAGTACCTTGTGGGCTTCATTGGCCGATGCTTTAGGGTAGCTTCCCAACCTAATCACCCCAGAATCATTGCCAATCACTAATAAAAGCTGCAAACAGTACCTTCTCATTATTCCTAAACAATATATCCTTGCTTGTGATTTACTACTTTGAATTCCATGTCACAAAAACAAAGTGTTTTCCTAAAATCATTTCCAGATGGAGAAGAGAGATTCAAATACATTTTCAGGAAACGTTGGAAGTGTTAAAGTAAAGGAACAAAATATAGTCATTTTCAAAGCCTTAATTATTCATCCATGACCGTATGAGTCCTTTTTCTTCACTGTGGAAGAAACTAAGTATTAGATTATACACACAGGCACTCTTTTGTACTGATTTTTAAATTTTTTTGCTTCAATAAATGCTATAGCCACCTTTACACATTTTTGTAATTAACTAAAATTATTAAGCAATTAAAGAATCCAATTAACAAGATCATTCTAAGACTAAAGGTCCAAGAAAGGTTAGAGAATTGGAAAACACTTTGCAGAATTTTAGTCCTTGCTTCCTCTCAGGCTGGACTTTGTCCAAGTTTGATGGCACCCTTTTCCACTGACACGTATTTCTTTCACTTCTTCCCCTTTACATTACTTTTCCAGGTGTGCGGACTGTTTTCTTAAACTACCTTTTGCCCTCAGTTGAATGTCAGATCATCCCTTTTAAAGTGTTAACTTATAACCAGTTTCCTCTGTCTGATTTACTTTGTTCTTAACCCTTCAAGGAATAGAGTACTATGATATAAGAATTAAGTCTTACAGTCCAACTTCTTAAACACCCTGAAGAAATAAAAGTTACATGAGAGTATTTTTTTTTTGTCAAGAAAGCTGTCTGTATAACTCATTCCCCAGAATTAATTTTATTTTTATTTAAAAGGCTTTCCATGACTAGATTTATCAGTGACCCAGATGCAGTAGAAATAAGACTGAAGACAGATTAATAATAATAAAATAACAATAATAACTAATGCATATATGTTTATTAGTCTCTATCTGCTCAGCCCCCTTTTCTCTGCTCCACTCTGTGTCTTGGTGGGTTAAGGTTAAGGGTTTTCAATTCCTTTGGTCTTTGGTATCCAGTTGGTTGCAATCAGTGGGAGGCATAAACCAGAAGTATGAGTGAATTAGAAGGTGGTCAGCTATTTTCTCGTCTGCTCACGTCTGCTTCAACAATCAACCTGGCAGTGTCTGAGAGTTGACTCTCAGGCCCCATGAACAATGTCAGGCCAATAGGTAGACATGGCTTCCTGCCCATGCTAGTCCCTGGGCATCTTAACCTGTATCTTTGGTTCCTTTACACTGAGGCATACACCCCTAAATAGTCCTATAATTAAAAAAATTCAGTTCAACCTTTTGAATAGAATTATCTTTCCTGTTGAGACTGTTACTGATATAATGAAGGGCACCAAGACTGGTCCCCAAGAAACAGACTATCAAGATGGCTTTCTGGGATGGGTTACACGCATCATGGATATAGCAACTATCGTGGCATTATGCTCAGTGACCACAGATTGACTCTAATAATTTGTTTTGTTGGTCCATTGATACCTATACTCAAAAGTATCCTAGTGTCAATAAGGTTAAGACTCAAGAATAGACTTGGCAGGCTATATAAGATTCAATACAAACACTTTGAAAGGGGAAGTAGATGCTGGCCATGCCATCATGATTATATTAAGACCAATCCTCTCAGCCATTGCTCAAGCTACAGACTAGAATATTCCTTTCATCAGGGCACTAAAAAATGTATTGTCAAGAGAAGTACCAACATCCTTTGAAAAATTCTGTCTTGGTCGCACTCTCTAGGTTGGAGAAGATGGTGGGATATGTTGCCACTGCACTGTGTGCCTTAATGTCAATAATTAGCTCCTCGAGAGACAGAGGTAAAGTATCAGAATGTAATCATCAGAGATAAAGCAGAGCAAAAGCCTCAGTAAGCCACGGGGACCAATTGATAATTAGAGCGCTTTGACATCCCAGGATATCTGGCAATGGCTAATTGATACCATTGTCCTTAAGAATGAAATAGCTGGGCTACGTACTAAGGTGCCCCCCTGCCAGTTTCCCTGTCCCAGGTCTGTGCATCACAGCTTCTGTGAGTATCAGATGCTAATAGTTCACAAATGATCCTTCTTTAGAGAAATGTTCTCTGCTGAACAGATGTCACTTTGTCCTCCTGGTAGTGCTGACCTCTTTATCCTAGGGGGCCCTGTGTCATGTTTAAGGGGGCCATGTCATGGAGTTACAAAAGCCCAACCTCCATTGCCTTCATTGGGAGACAAATTCTGTGGTACAAGTCATGACCCAAAGCTGTCAGAGGGATCAGCCTAGATGGAGACTCAGGCTGAGCTGTTCTGTCCTTGTAGAATGCCTTTCCTTGTGTTATCCTGCCTGCCTTACTTCTTGTCTCGAAAGAGCACTCACTAAATAATATACTCTTGAACCCTTATCCCAGATTCTGCTTTTAGCAGACTTCCCTTAAGTTTACTGGAGCAAACAAAAACAGCATCTCCCCTCTTCCTTAGCAAGGGCCACTTTCATTTTCTAGGGGAAGATGTGCACCTTTACAACCTAACTTTCTCATCAAGATCAGGAAGGACCTTTGACAACCAAGTAAAGAATGACTTTGACTCTGACCAAGAAACTCAGTTTTTGGTGGACAGAAGTCTAGCAGCAGGCTCATGTACCCCAGAAACCACTGGTCTTGTGATAGACCCCCTCACACAGAAGTGGTCTGACAGAAAGGCGGAATGACTACTGAACGCTCGGTGATGGTGCCAATCAGAAAAACACATCTTGTAAAACAGGGATGCTAGCCTATAATATTTAGAATAAATATGTTGGTATATGTTTGATGGCCAGAGTGGAAATCTGAGAAGCCAGGTATGAAGGTGTGTGCTCCTTCATTCTCTCTCTTTCTCTCTCTCTCTCTCTCCCTACATGTATATATATATATACACACATGCATATACACACACATACAGACACACACATAACATGTCTATGCTACTTAAAGAATTTTTATTTCTCTTTCCACTACCAGAGGCATGGCAGGTTTGGAAATCTTTGAGAAGAATGCTTCCAGGAAAGAGCATAGTCATTTTTCCAGTAATTTGGAAGTTAAGACTATCTCAGGCCCTCTGGGGCTTCTTATGCCACTACCTTTCAAGTGGAGTGAACAATCCTAGTCATCAAAGAGAAATTGAGTGCTGGTTATAAAATGACTAAAAGAAGACTGTATTTTGAAACAAGGAGACTCAATGAGGCACATTTTAATAATCGACATCCAATAATAATGACCAAGGTAAACCATGGTGGCCCAGTGAGAACAGTATCATTAAAGGGCTTGAATCTCAGGGGAATGATAACTTGGGTCCCTCCTCTGGGTAAAGAGTCCAGACTGATTGAGGAGCTAACAGAAGTCAAGGGGAACGTAGAATAGATGATGTAAGAATGAAGCAAGAGTTAACAGTTTAGGCTTTATGACTTGCAAGAGTAGGTACTTTTGCAGCTGTATATTACCTTGTGTTTGTTTGTTTCTTTTTTTTTACATTTTATATTGATTTATAATCATTTTAGTACACTGGTGTTTGTTTCTTTTTGACCTTTTCCCTGTCTTTATATATGAAAAATACTGGCTGTGGCTCATGTTATAATTTATATCCTAGGTGGTAGTAAGATTGAAGAGACACCATCCCAGGATGACATCATGGCTAATAGGACCTCTCTGGGGATGAACAATATTCATCCAAGTAAAGGACAAAACTGGATGCTGAGTGACAGAAGAGGTAGAATGTTCTGGTTACAAAACTTTATTCCTTCCTTTGCCTTGTCATACAATCTCTGTTTCTCTGTGCAACAAACTCTAGGCCACTGCCTGCAAAGGGCTGTATCACTTGGGCCCTTTTGTCTTCCTTGGGTTGGACCAATGTGAAGCAGAGGCAGGCGATGGTAGAAAGAGGTAATGCCAGCTCACCAGGCACTGGTGTTGTCAGTGCCTCTCCTTCCCCTTCAAGCCCAGGTGTAGCAATGACTCCCACTGGTGCAGTCCATGGGTGTCTCACATTCCTTGGCCCTGAACAGTCCACACACTTCTTTAGACAGATTATCCATTCACTTCACTTCAATTAAACACAACTGAGAGGAACTTTTTTATTTGTTTGATGGGCCCACAACCAATACAATATATTGGTCGTTGATGAGTCAGACACTTTTCCAAATCCAACACCTCCATTATCCTTCTTGTTCTTCACAACCTGATAAGTTAGGAACTACTACTCCTCTGCCATTTTGCTAATAATGGAATTGAGCCCCACGTGGCAAGCATCTTGCCCAGTATCACACAGAGGGTCGGAAGTATCACACAGGATTGAATCAGGACAAAGTTGATTCAAGCCCAATCTTTGGGTACTTTTACAAAATGTAGAGGCATTTCACTTTTGTGTAAATAAAGTGCCCATTAGAGATGGGAAGATCTCTTTGCAGAACAAATAAAAACAGTTAAAGAAACATTTCTCTGGACTGAAACTCTTTCTACCAACAAACAGAGGCACTGAGAATCCTGCCCAGTATATAAAATATAAGTACCTTGGTCACCAATTTTGCATAGTATAACAGAGTCGGGCTCCTTGAGTGAATAAGTTATCCTCAGGTAGTGTTTTACGTACTCAGACTTGAAGAGAGCATTCAACAAGACTGTCAGAACTCGTCTTCCAAAAACTCAGTTTTATCCTGATTTTGGTGACACTTTTTGTCATTCTTTCTTCCATCTTCTCTGGCTGCTTCTTATATTCCCAAGCTGTACCCTAATTTCAAATTGTTGGAGTTCATGACTTTATCTTGGAGCATTGCTGGTCTTTTGTTTTCCTTTCTTCTCCTCTGTCATTTTAATTTTACATTTAGTATTAGTTTTTCTTGCAAGATATGTTTGGTTAGAAGTTCACCATCACAGTAAACTGCTAGTGTGGATTTACCTGGTGATTGGGCCTGGATGTGTTCTGATTGGTTGATGTCTGTATAGTCACAATCTGGAATTGTACAAATAAGATTGGATGAAAAAGTCATAAATCAATAGAAAGAGTGATATTTAATAGTCCTTCTCAAACTCTTCCAGACGATTGAAAAGGAGAATTATAGGCCAATATCACTGATGAACATAGATGCCAAAATCCTCACCAAAATGTTAGCAAATAGAATCCATCAACACATAAAAAAGATTATACATCATGACCAAGTGGGGTTCATCCCAGGGACACAGGGTGGTTCAACATATGCAAATCAATCAATGTAATACATCACATCAACAAGAGAAAGGACAAAAAACACATGATCATCTCAATCGATGCAGAAAAAGCACTTGATAAAATTCAACACCCATTTATGATAAAAACTCTTACCAAAGTGGGTATACAGGGAACATATCTCAACATCATAAAAGCTATATATGACAAACCTACAGCCAGCATAGTACTCAATGGTGAAAAACTCTAAAGCTTCCCACTGAAATCTGGGAAAAGACAAGGCTGCCCACTATCACCACTCTTATTCAACATAGTCTTGGAAGTCTTAGCCACAGCAATCAGACAAGAGAGACAAATAAAAGGGATCCAAATTGGAAAAGAAGAGGTAAAAGTGTCACTATATGCTGATGACATGTTACTATATATAGAAAACCCTAAAAGGTTCAACATAAACTACTAGAGCTGATCGAAGAATTCAGCAAGGTAGCACGTTACAAGATTAACGTTCAAAAATCAGTGACATTTCTGTACACTAACGATGAATCAACAAAAAAAGAAAGTAAAGAAACAATCCTCTTTAATATAGCACCCAAAGTAATAAAATATCTAGGAATAAATCTAACCAAAGAGGTGAAAGAATTATACACAGAAAACTATAAACCATTGATGAGGGAAATTAGAGAAGACTTTAAAAAATGGAAAGATATCCCATGGTCCTGAATTGGCAGAATCAATATTGTTAAAATGGTCACACTGCCCAAGACAATCTACAGGTTGAATGCAATCCCTATCAAATTACCCAGGACATATTTCACAGAACTAGAACAAATCATAATAAAATTTATATGGAACCACAAAAGACCTAGAATTGCCAAAGCATTACTGAAGAGAAAGATAGAGGCTGGAGGAATAACTCTCCCAGACTTTAGACAATACTATAGAGCTACAGTCATCAAGACAACATGGTATTGGCACAAAAACAGGCATATAGACCAAATGAACAGAATAGAGAGCCCAGAAATGAACCCACAAACTTTGGGTCAACTAATCTTCAACAAAGAAGGCAAGAATATACAATGGAATCAAGACAGTCACTTCAGCAAATGTTGTTGGGAAAACTGGACAGCAACATGTAAAGCAATGAAGTTAGAACACTCCCTTACACCATCAAAATGGATCAAAGACTTAAACATAAGACAAGATACAATAAACCTCCTAGAGGAAACTATAGGCAAAACATTATCTGACATACATCTTAAAAATTTTCTCCTAGAAGAAATAAAAGCAAGAATAAACAAATGGGGCCTAATGAAACTTACAAGCTTCTGCAGCGCAAGGGAAACCATAAGTAAAACAAAAAGACAACCTATGGAATGGGACAAAATCTTTGCAAATGAAACCGACAAAGGCTTGATCTCCAGAATACATAAGTAGCTCATACGACTTAATAAGAAACAACCAAACAACCCAACCCAAAGATGGGCAAAAGACCTGAACAAGCAATTCTCCAATGAAGACATACAAATGATCAATAAGCACATGAAAAAATGTTCAATATCACTAATTATCAGAGAAATGCAAATCAAAACTACAATGAGGTATCACCTCACACCAGTCAGAATGGCCATCATTCAAAAATGCACAAATGATAAATGCTGGAGAGGCTGTGGAGAAAGGGGAACCCTCCTACACTGCTGGTGGGAATGCAGTTTGGTGCAGCCACTGTGGAAAACAGTGTGGAGATTCCTCAGAAGACTAGGAAAAGACTTACCATTTCACCCAGGAATCCTGCTCATGGGCTTATATCCAGAAGGAACCCTACTTCAGGATGACACCTGCACCCCAATATTCATAGCAGCACTATTTACACTAGCCAAAACATGGAAACAGCCTAAATGTCCATCAACGGATGACTGGATAAAGAAGAGGTGGTATATTTATACAATGGAATACTACTCAGCCATAAAAACCGACAATATAATGCCATTTGCAGCAACATGGATGCTCCTAGAGAATGTCATTCTAAGTGAAGTAAGCCAGAAAGAGAAAGAAAAATACCATATGAGATCGCTCATATGCGGAATCTAAAAAACAAAAACAAAAAAACAAAGCATAAATACAAAACAGAAATAGACTCATAGACATAGAATACAAACTTGTGGTTGTCAAGGGGGTGGAGGGTGGGAAGGGATAGACGGGATTTTAAAATTGTAGAATAGATAAACAAGATTATACTGTAAAGCACAGGGAAATATACACAAGATCTTATGGTAGCTCACAGAGAAAAAAAGTGACAATGAATATATATATGTTCATGTATAACTGAAAAATTGTGCTCTACACTGGAATTTGACACAACATTATAAAATGATTATAAATCAATAAAAATGTTAAAAAGGTAATATTTAATAATAAATGCAAAAACAAACTTTCAGGCTAGAAATTCAGACTGCTGAGATCTGCCATCTACTGGACATACAACTACCTGTAACACACAACTTTTCTGTTAGTTTCCTCATCTATAAAACCTGATTCATGCATTAACTCCATATTTTGAGGTCTTTTCACAATTCTGAATTTCTATTTTTCTACTTGCCAAACTAAATAATAAAAATTATTTCTTCTTTTTCTGACTTACTTCACTTAGAATGGCACTCTCCAGGACCGCCCATGTTGCTTCAGATGGCATTATTTTATTATTCTTTATGGCCGAGTAGTATTCCATTGTATATAAATATACCACAAGTCCTTTATCCAGTCATCTGTTGATGTGTATTTAGATTGTTTCCATGTCTTGGCTACTGTATACAGTGCTGCTATGAACACTGGGGTGCAGGTGTCTTTTTCAATTAAGCTTCCCTCTGGATGTATGTCCAGGAGTGGGATTGCTGGATCATATGGTAAGTCTATTTTTAGTTTTTTGAAGAATCTCCATATTGTTTTCCATACTGGCTGCACCAAACTGCATTCCCACCAGCAGTGTAGGAGGGTTCCCTTTTCTCCACAGCCTCTCCAGCATTTAGTGTTGATGGACTTTTGAATGATGGCCATTCTAAATGGTGTGAAGTGATACCTCATTGTAGTTTTGATTTGCATTTCTCTGATAATTAGTGATATTGAGGATTTTTCATATGCCTATTTGATACCACTCATATGTGGAATCTAAAGAACAAAAGACAAATTAATTTACAGACTCACAGACATAGAAAACAAACTGGTGGTTACCAGGAGTGAGGGGCATGGGAAGGGATAAATTTGGAGTTCAAAATTTGCAGATACCAAATGTTATATATAAAACGGATAAAGAAATTTACACTGTATAGCATAATGAACTATATTCGAAATCTTGTAGTAGCTTACAGTGAAATAGAATATGAAAACATATATGTGTATATTCCTATATGACTGAAGCATTGTACTGTACACCAGAAATTGACACAACATTGTAAACTGACTATAATAAAAAAGACTGAAAAAATTAATAAAAAATGCTAAAAAATAATAAAGATTAGTTTTTGATATCAATTGGTATTCTAAGAAAACTGTGTCACATGTTCAAATAAGTTTTAACTCTGCCTAACATATTTTCCATATTGTAACTCTGAGCAAACATTCCAAATTTTGAAATTCCTTAAGCCAAAGAATGTTTGTTTATACAGAAAAGAAACATGTAAGCAGTATATTTTAAATGTAAAGAGCCATATTTTTCTAAGCTAAAAACTTCATTGCACATCATACTGTGGGGGCAGTCTAAATACAATGTGAACTTGGAAAATTTTAAGAAGCATTAGTCACTATCTGAATAGTACTTTTAATATATAGATTATCCACCATAATATTATATTTGTTCTTCAAGTAAATCCACATGGGGCAGAAAACTGGTCTCTGGATGGTGATGAAAAGCCATAGAAGAAAATTACTGCTGTTCTTAAGAATGAAAAAAAAAAATGATGTCATTCAAGAGGTCAGTTCTTTGGCATGAACAAAAACTCTATTTTAAAATCACCTGAAAATGTCTATGTATGGTTAGTGAGGGACTGAAGCTATTTCAGAGAAAATGAATGAGTCACAGTAATGAGTTCTTCCTTTATTGTAGAGTTTAAAATAGACTGTTCCAGCTCTTTCTTGGGTGAAGCTACAGTATCACATAAGGATCTTTGAAGCTGAATCTCTGCTAAATAACAGCTCGCATCCAACATTTCTGATCTACTACACATGAACCAGTCATTAGCAATAGAGTTGCATACTTGGTTCTTATTGTAAGTAAAGATTTTGATAAGTAAAGTTTTGAGACACAACATGAAAATTCCAGTTTCAATGAATTTTTTTTCCACAAAACTCTTTTAAAAGAGGATCCCAGAATGGGCACCTGATTCTGATATTTGGATAAGAAGAGAAGGCAAAAGCATGAGAATGTCTTTAACGTCAGATCATCTTTTCTTCTCTTGTTTTCCCTCATTGCTCTCAATTCTTTGTTCCTTCTCCTTTCTCTTGTCTTACCTGTATCATCATTTCTTCTCATCTCTCTTGCTTTGTCTCTTATTTCTTCCCTTAAACCTCGTTTGACTTTTCTTATTCTCGCTCCTCTGCTTTCCCTTCTAACTGCTTTCTTCTTGTCTCTTTTACCTCATTTTCTTTCGAATTTTCAATCCTTAATTTGATTATACAATAAAAAAGGAGGAAAGGATAAATTTAATGATGATTATTATAATTGAGAAATATATATATATGAATATATAATTTTAACTGAAGTGTAGTCAGTTACAAAGTGTCAATTTTTGGCGTATAGCATAATGTTTCAGTCATATATATATATACATATATTCATTTTCATATTCTTTTTCATTATAGGTAACTACAAGATATTGAATATAGTTCTCTGTGTTATACAGAAGAAATTTATTTTTTATCTGTTTTATATATAGTAGTTAGCATTTGCAAATTTTGATCTCCCAGTTTATCCTTTCCCACCCCCAGCCCCATAGGTAACCATAAATTTGTTTACTATGTCCATGAGTCTCTTTCTGTTTTATAGGCAAGTTCATTAGTGTCTTCTTTCTCATTTTTTCTTTTCTTTCTTCTTTTTTTTTAGATTCCACATATGAGTAATATTATATGGTATTTTCTTTCTCTTGCTGGCTTACAGGAATATATTTTTGAATGGTAAGTTTAGGTCCTATACATTAATGTTATCATTTGTCTCAGATGATTTATAGAGACTTAGTAAATTAAAGTAAAAATTACCTTTGAGATTTTTTTTTAACATGAGGCTTATCTTTTGAAATAATACTTGTCAGCCTGGCCAGAGAATGGGATTGAGTTTATGATGAGAGACATGTACCAAAAATCAAGCTGGCCTACTTCTCAAAGTTGCCCTGCCCGAGCAAATTGGCAACTCATAAATGCGTTGGTTGATGGTGGACACAAAAATACATGCATGGAAGGCTGGCCTGCCTGCTGCTCTGTGTGGCCAAAGAGATGCTCTTGCCAGCTGCTGAGTCCAGTTGCCTCGCTGCTCCTGGCAGACAGAGGCTTCCCTGGAGCAAGAGATTCAGAAAGACTTTCCTGTGCATATGGAAGGGCATGTTGCAAGCAATCCCTTGGAGAGATAAAAAAGACAATGTTTCTAATGAACTTCACATTCAGAAACATCACAGTCTGGCGGGAAAAAAACATTCAGATTCATGTCAGGATTTAGGGCATATCCCACTGAGCCCCATTTTACTAAAGAGATAAATTAAAAAAAATAGGAGAAGCCTAAAGAAGTGTCAAAGATACAGACTGAGAAAGGTGCACAGTTTAAACATAGGGGATATAAGAAGTAATCCTACCCTCCTTGTGCTGATGCTAGGGTGGATTGGTAGTCTGAGTTTACATATGTAATAAGGATGCTTTTTCCCGTATGTACCAATGAGCATTAATAGCTAACCTCCCCCAGGTTAAAGATAATCACTCAATTATCTGTAGCCTAGGTGTAGGTTGATTTCTCCTCTCCATCCCTTTTCTTTTCCCTTCCCTTCCCTGAAGGATTCGAAGCAACCTAATTGCATTAAGCATATTGGGAAAGGATGAAGCAATTAATCTAAAATATGAAATGGGGAATGGAAGTGGGGTCTAGGGACCATGAAATGGGAGTGGTATTGGCAGTGATAAAGATAAAAATTTTTTATGAAATCACAATATCATTATTATAGCTAAGAAAATGCAAAGTAAATCTTTAATATTATCTAATACACAATCCATAATAGAATTTCCCCTCCTTTCCACAAATAACTTTTGTTAAAGTTTATTTATCTGTATCAGGTTCCAAACTAAGTTCCCCAGATTCTATTTGGCTGTTATATCATTTAAGTCTTAAATATATCTCTTAAGGCTGGCACTTCAAATAGATCTTCAACATTGGTTTAACATTATCTTGGTTTAAGGTTTATAAATTATGTGTATTTTAAAAAAATAAATTCAAAGTTATTAAGAGAAGAACCAATATATCATTGTCTATAATCTGGAAGGTAATTAATATACTCAAAAAAAAAGATTTAAGAGAAAATGTAGAAATTATGCAAAGATATTTTGCCTTTAAAGTTAAAAAGATCCTTTAAAGAGAAATGTGTATATACATTTAAATATGTTTAAATTTATAAATGTATTTATATTGACTTCACACTTAAATATATAATATGCTGGTTCTCATTTTTACTACTTCACTCTGTTATCAGAGGAAACATGTCTAATACTCATTATTAAGAATTAGATAATCTAATCCTAAAATTAAATTTAGATGTTTCCTATAATACTTAGAGCAAAATAAAATAATTTTCTAAAGTACTGTTTAAAATTGGTCAATTAAGAATTATTTTTGTCCTGATTAATAATTTGCATCTTGGCTCAGAAGGTTCAAGTTATACTCATGAAAAATACTTAACAATTCATTATTCATATTTGAGATTACAAGCATATACGTGTGTAATTAATTTAGTTTATAGACACAAAGGTACAGATAGGATTTTCAACCACCCTCTTCTATTTCAGTAAATTTTGGCATTACTTCATAAGCAGAAATGGAACTCTTACTGCATATTTGAAATTTCTCTATTATGAAAGGAATTTTAAAAGATTTATTTTCTTGCCTTTTAATTTTTTTTTTTACTAGTTGAGGAGTACTGTGAGCTTATGAATATTTTAATAGAAAGAAAATAGAGCCCCAGCTCCATCTTTCTCTTAAAGCAAGGATCATTTTCATTTTAATTCTTCCTCACTCTGTAGCTTCAAAAGAGTCGAAAAATTCCCCTGCCCACAATTTCACAGACTGACAGACTCATACCATATTCCCTGTTTATCTAATGACTTCCATACTGATTAGATTTAATAGTGTTCTTCGTGCTATTTGGCAAAATTAAATGCTGTGTGATTAATTTATTGTTTTTAACTTTTTCATTACAAAATGTAATTCATAAGATATCATTGAACAAGAGATGTATATCAAATACTTTAATCATGGTGGAATTATTTTACAACAAGCATGATTATCAAAAGTGACTTGCTGGCTAAGTTATAAAATATGTTCTTATTGTAAAAAAGTATGATGCAGTGATAACGTTTGAATCCTACATTCAGATTTCCTTTAATTATCTCAGAGTTGCAAATGGAAGCTCTATTACTCTGTACACTACAGTCACAAGATAACACCACAGAAAACATTAAAATATTTAAAATATGCATTCAGGATTGTTTAAAGATTGTCAAAGGAATTTATAAACTGGAATTATGTCAAAAAATGAAAGTGTTTCAAAAGAATTATAAATTGTCATAGGCTTACATCAACAAAAACTATGGAGGGTAAGAGGAATATTAATTGCAATGGAGTATTGGCCTCTCCACTAGATGACTTTTAATTAAAAATCTATATGACTAAATGACCAGATAAATAATTTTGAAATTGTTCATTTCACTTTGAACAATAAAGTATATTGTGATAAAATATATATTCATTTCCATTTTCAGTCCTGAAATCATATCAATAGGACCATCTATAGCCATAGTAACAATATCCTAGGTTTAGAATTTATAATTTGACATGTAAAATATGGTAATATCTACACCAAGGTCTATATTTACTGATAATTAAATTAAATATATATGGAAGGGTGTGTGTGTATATGTATGTCATGTATATGTCTGATTTTTGTTATGAGGCCAAATTAAATTGCCATATGATAAGTTAGATTTATAGACATTATTACAAAGATTATTTTGAAAGAAAACAAAAAGCCAATATGGATTAATTTTGTACAATTGTAGATGAAGTTGATCTTTTTCTGACTTGCTTAAAATCTGTGTTAGGAACATATTTACTTTGTTATTGAAATTCTTCCCTTATATAACCATCGAATAATTTCATGTTTAATTTCTTGTTCATGGCACTTCAGAAAAATAACAAAAATTTCACATTCTAAATAACACTATATCTCAAACATTAAAGAAAAATCTAATTATCCTAATTATGAATGACTTGAAATTTATATACTCTGAGAATTTCATTGTTTTCATGAATTTTAAATTTTGTACAAAATTCTAGTTTAGAAAATATATTATTTTCTATATTCATAATGGCAGTGTTTTTATCCTAGCTATGGCATTTTGTGAGATGAAATATTTGGTGTTCCCCAGTCCTATTATTAACAACTAATACTTTATTTACTGGACAAATGCTCAGAATTTTTTGGTAAAATGCAATTACACAATTTTTCATTTGGCCGCTTTTGAATCCTGATATTAACAAACATATAACTGACCATGGGATAAAATATCAAACAAACAGAAGACCCAAGCAATCCCAAGTGATGCTCATATTTTGATAAGAACAAACTGTTTCTACATGGGCTGGTGGGCAGAACATCTGGTGCAAATAAAGAATCATCATTTGGGGGAAGATATTTATAATTTTCCTCTTTGATCTTAATGAAAATTTGAAGCTTTATGGCATTTCTGAATAGACAGGGCTGTGATCTATATTTTTCAGTTTTGCACAGGTGATTTTATCAACTTTTCACATTTAGTTTTTTTTGTAATATTTTTATTGAAGTATAGTCAGTTTATAATATTGTGTCAATTTCTGGTGTACAGCACACTATTTCAGTCATATAGGAATATACATATATTTGTTTTAATATTCTTTTTAACCATAAGTTATTACAAGATATTGAATATAGTTCCCTGTGCTATACAGTAGAAATTTGTTGTTTATCTATTTTATATAAAGTAGTTAGTATCTGAAAATCTCAAACTCCCAATTTATCACTTCTCATCCCCTTCCCCTCTTGATAACCGTAAGTTTGTTTTCTATGTCTGTGAGTATATTTCTGTTTTGTAGATAAACTTGTCTGTCTTTTTGTTTTTTTAGAATCCTCATATAAGTGATATCATATGGTATTTTTCTTTCTCTTTCTGGCTTTTACTTCACTTAGAATGACATTCTCCAGATCCATCTATGTTGCTACAAATGTCATTATTTTATTACTTTTTATGGCTGAGTAGTATTCTATTGTGTAAATATACAACAACTTCTTTATCCAGTCATCTGTCAATGAACATTTAGGTTATTTCCATGTCTTGGCTATTGTAAATAGTGCTGCTATGAACATTGGGGAGCAGGTGTCTTTTTGAACTAAGATTTCCTCTGGATATATGCCCTGAAGTGGGATTGCTGTATCATACGGTAAGCCTATTTTTAGTTTTTTGAGGAATCTCCATACTGTTGTCCATAATGGCTGCCCCAAACTACATTCCCACCAGTAGTGTAGGAGGGTTCCATTTTCTCCACACCCTCTCTAGCATTTATCATTCATGGACTTTTGGATGATGGCCATTCTGACTGGTGTGAGGTGATACCTCATTAAAGTTTTGATTTGCATTTCTCTGATGATTAGCGATATTGAGCATTTTTTCTTGTGCCTATTGGCCATTTTTATGTCTTCACTGGAGAATTGTTTGTTTAGGTCTTCTGTCCATTTTTGGATTGGGTTTTATTTTGTTGTTGTTGTGAAGTTGTATGAGCTGTTTATATATTCTGGAGATTAAGCCCTTTTCGGCTTCATCTTTTGCAAATATTTTCTCCCATTCTGCATGTTGTCTTTTTGTTTTGCTTATGGTTTCCCTTGCTGTGCAAAAGCTTGTAAGTTTAATCAAGTCCCATTTGTTTATTTTAACAGAATCCAATAACACATAAAAAAGATCATATACCATAATCAAGATGGATTCATTCCAGGGACACAAGGATAGTTCAACACATGCAAATCAATCAACATGATACACCATACTAACAAGGAGAAGGACAAAAATCACATGATCATCTCAATAGATGCAGAGAAAGCATTTGATAAAATTCAACACCCATGTATGATAAAAACTTACCAGGGTGGTTTTGGGAAGGAACATATATCAACATAGTAAAAGATATTTATGACAAAGCTACAGCCAGCATAATACTCAATGATGAAAAACTGAAAGCTTTCCCCCTAAAATCTGGAACAAGACAAGGATTCCCACTTTCAACACTTCTATTAATATAGTGTTGGAAGCCCTAGCTATAGCAATTAGACAAGAAAAAGAAATAAAATGGATCCAAATTGGAAGAGAAGAGATAAAATTATCATAATATATGGATGACATAATTCTATATATAGAAAATCTTAAAGGCTCTACACAAAAACTACTAGAGGTAATAAAAGAATTTGGCAAGATGGCAGGATACAAGATTAATATACAGAAATCAGTGACATTTATTTACACTAACAATGAAATATCAGAAAAGGAAAGTAAAGAAACAATCCCTTTTAAAATTGTATCCAAAAAATAGAATACTTAGGAATAAATCTGACCAAGAAAGTGAAAGACCTATATGCAGAGAACTACAAAACATTGACTAAGGAAATTAAAGATGATTTAAAGAGATGGAAAGATATCCCATGTTCTTGAATTGGAAAAATTAATATTGTTAAAAACTCCATACTACCTAAAGCAATGTACAGATTTAATGCAATCCCTATCAAATTACCCAGTATGTTGTTCACAGAATTAGAGCAAGTAATCTTAAAATGTATAGGGAATCATATAAGACCCAGAATGGCCAAAGCATTACTGAAGAAAAAGAATGAAGCTAGAAGAATAACCCTTCTAGACTTCAGACAATACCACATAGTGACAGTAATCAAAACAGCATGGTATTGGTACAAAAACAGACATATGGATCAATGGAACAGAATAGAGAATCCAAAAATAAACCCACAAACTTTTGGTCAATTAATCTTTGACAAAAGAGATAAGAATATACAATGGAGTAAAGATAATCTGTTCATCAACAGTATTGGGAAAACTGGACAGCTGCATGTAAATCAATGAAGTTAGAATACTCCGTCACACCATACACAGAATAAATTCAAAATGGCTTAAAGATTTAAACACAAGACAACACACTAATAACCTTGTAGAGGAAAATATAGGCAAAACATTATCCAACATAAATCTCAGCAATGTTCTCTTAGGGCAATATACCCAGGCAATAGACATTTAGTCGTTTGATGTTGTATAACCTTGAAATTCTATTACCTTTATAGCAATCTGAGGGGAAAGGTATATCATTTGGGAGGTTCACCTGAGAGACATTATTGAGATAATGTTTCAGCAGGTTGATTTTTAACTTGTGACATTGAATTCTTTTGATTTACTCTTTGATTGATTGCCTGATTAATCAGTAATAACTTTAGGCCAGTGCTATTCTTTCTCACATGCTCTTATATAATAAAGGGCTGTATTTGAGAATTTCCCTTGCTGCTGCTTAAAGAAGGACTACTTTCCCCTCAATAGAAGCCTGGCTTGGGAATTGGTAAGGATGGCAACAATTACAGAGTTACAGGGTGTATTGTAGCCTCCCCTCTCACCAAGTGTAGCTAAGACTGAGTAAATTGCAGATATTCTCTCAAATTAGAAAAACTGAAGGAGCCAGCACTGGTTGGTGAGATGCAAGTCAAGAATGAGAGGAGCAAACTTGGTGGAGGTTGGGGTCTGAGGGAACAGGAGCGTCCACTGCCTGTTCAGTGTTCATATTCCAACTCTGGGACCTTTGCAAACTATAAGTGATGTGATCACAAGTGGAAAGTGTTGAATTTCCCATAAGGTCCATTTTCTTCACCTAACATGGATGGAGGATCATAACAGAGAATGAGACCCACAAAACTGAGTCAGGGATCTATCCCAACAAAAATGGCTTTAATTAATAGAAAGTGACAGCCATCAATTTCAGTAATCATTATGCACACCCATTTCTCTCTTTAAATAGAAATCAATAAAAAAATAAAGATGAGTTTGTGTGAAGAAAAGATTAGATAATGTTGAATTATTACTTAAAAAAAAACTTTATACTCCTAAATAACTCACCCTTATAAAACTCAGATTTTAACCTTCTCTTTTTAGCTTTAAAGATATTCCTCGATTTAAAAAGAAAAAGAAAAAAATTGCCTGTAGAATATCAACATTTCTCTTTCTGTTATAATTCCACAAAGTCTATAAAGCGATTCCTGGAAATACTCATGATGCGCTTGGAGAGTAAGGAAAATTTCCTCCTACTATTTAGAACATGTAATGTGCAGTTTGATTTGGGGAGGGGGCATTCAGATATTTTATGAACAGTCTGAACATACAGTAAGGAATCTTTTTTGTTTGTCTCATAACACCAATAAGGAGCTAACAAAGCTCACAAGCTCCTTTGTAATGGGATGAATGACTGTTGTATTATAATTGCAAACAAAGCTGCAGATGCAATTCAAAATTCTTTTTATGTTTGCAAATATGTTGCTCATTGTTCCTTGTTTTAGAAGCAACCTTAATTTGCACTGAAAATTCTGTTAGCATCTTATTTTTGTAAGACTATGTATACTATGTATCTTTTAACATGGATCTATTTTTTTTCCAATTGGTGAATAATTTTCCAGGAAAGTGTTTATTAAATTCATGAGGCTAGCACCATTCCTGCTGCTATAATTAAGGTACAGTCTTGATACCTTAGCCATAAAACTATTCACTCCAAAAACTCATCTTATGGGCAAATTTTGAGCTTAGAGATTTCCAAAAAAAGCTTTTGGGCATATTTCATTTATATATCCATATATAAAGAAATGCGTTCAACATACTTTTATAAACTTCTTCCTGGGAGACATAAGGAAGTTTCTCAGATGAATATTTAAATGAACAATATCATAACACCTTACAAATGTATATTGTGGATAGATTATTTAAAATAGTTCCTATTATTTTTTTCTTTCTAAAATGTCCTTATATTTCTATTGATAGTCTTTCTAAATAGACTTATAAATCATCATTAAAAAGAACACAGGGGCTTTAGATATTTTTTTTTGATGTATACTAAGAATTTTCTGTTTCCTAAATGTACCAGAGACGTGAGCGTTACTGAATTGAACAAAACAATATTTGCTTTAATTCTCAAATTCTATTGATCATGTACTGTATTTCAAGCATTATTCTTGTCACTTTAGCAATATTAAGAAAAACTGTCATAAGAACCCTATAGGTAGGTACCGTTACTATTTCCATTTCACAGATGAGAAAAGTAAGACACAGAGATTTATTTACTTGCTTGAAGCCATTCAGCTAATGAGTCGTAAAACTATAATTGGATCCTAGACTGACTTCAGATCCTACATTTCTATCAAAATACTTAGTCACATTACTAATTCTGGTCAGTCTAGTGGAGTGATTTGTTGTTTTCTACCATAAATTGCTTATTACTGAAAGAGAAGATATGATTTTTAGCTGTAGAATTTTCCTCTGTATGACCTTCAATAGACTGCATGGTGAATTTGTATTTTCCAAGTATATTTATCACTGTTGATTGCAACATTATAAAATGAGCTTAAGTAATTACATTAAGCCCTTTACTGTCTTTATTTTAAATATTGGCATAATATTAGGAAATAATTCTGAATCTATCATTTGGGGGACTCATATCTCTACAATTATCATCGTAATTTTCCCCTGGGGAAAGGGTAAGTCTGCTAAAGGATATAAAAAATTGCAAATTATTTTATAATAAAATCATGTTTAGGACATTAGAGACTTTGTTCATAATTCTCTTTGGTGTTTTGTGATAGAGAGAACAGCTGAAAAGGACAATCAGAAGAAATAAGGAAGACAATCATTAAGAAAAAGTAAGGAATAGTAAGAAATCCTAGGAATAGCAACCTAGGAATTCCTATTGTGTTTGCAGCTGGAAATTTTCCAGTTTACTTCTATTGGATGGGATCCCTTCAATGATGCTAAATCGGGTACTTGCCTGAGTCAGAGGCTGTCTGTTGGATGGATGTTGCTCTCCTGTGATGCCATCATTGTAGAATCTTTTAGGACAGTTTTCTAATCCAGTGCCTTCCTTTTTTTCTTGCAGCTTGCCTCCCTGATTTCCTGCTGCAAGGACTTGTAAAGAGAGCAAGAAACGGTGAGAGTCTCATCTTCTTGGAAGTTTGCATCGAGAAAAGCAAGTAAATCCATATTCACTATGTGCATAGTTCATGGAGTGATGAGGACAATATGAGCCTCGGAGGGAATGATTGTTTCACAACAAGGAACTCATGCATTTCAAATTGCTCGACACCTGGGCTTGAAATAAGTCCATACTCCTGTTGGTTATTGGTGCTGCTGTATTGGCAAGAATACCGACAGCTTGAAGGGACATTCACAAAGTCATACAGCACGTTAATTCTGGTAATGCGTATTTTTTTTCCTGGTTGGCGTGATGACAAAAAAAAAAAAATTGGCCATATCTTCCTGGGCCTGCATCTGGTGGCTTAGCACAATGAGAACATAGACTCTGCATTGAGTTTATGGATTTTAATTCTCATTATTTCTGCTTGTACAAGTGTATTTTGCTGACAGTGTATAAAACCACTGAATATTATCTGGCATAGAATTTCTCTCATGTCCTTCATCAAGCTAGGATAATACCACTCTGATCCTTTCAGTTTTCTGATGCTTTTTTTCCACACTGGTTGGCCTTTGCTTCATATATATTCTTGTATGGAAAGAATAGATATCTGATTACTCTTTGGTTTTTGCAAAAAAAACAAAATGGTGTTCAGTAGATTTATTGGTTATACTAAGTACAAAATACTTAACAATACATTAAGCCTCTATTTTTTTCCTCTTTGCATTGTCACTGATATTGATTATATGTATACCAATATTGTATATCTGTATATCAATATCAATGTATATATCAATATCAATGTGTATATCAATCAATACATGTATCAATGACAATATATGTCATTGATCTATCTATCTATCTATCTATCTATCTATCTATCTATCTATCTATCTATATACACGCACACACACATCTATCTTGGCTTACACAGATCCACTTGAAATATCTATATACTGGACCTATGTCCAAGACTCTCAGCTCCCATTTTCCACCCCAATTATCCTTCTTAATTAATGCCCCATGCATTGTGTATTTAAGGTTTATTTTGGACCATTTCAATTGCAGTACACACATTGTCTTTGTAGTTACTGGGAAAAATGGAATTAAATCAGCTTATCACAAGTCTGGAAAAGAAAAAAAAATGGTTCCACTGAAACCTTAGAGAAAATCTGACAGCACACTCTGTAGCTACTCATATCACTTTTGCAAAAACAAGCCCTGTCTTTAATCTGTTATTTGGTTTCAAGCCTGCTTTGATCCATTATTCACTTTGAAATCCAAGCTTTGTTTAGACATTCACTTTAGCCCTATATTCTAAAACTGTACCCACAGTTCAGAAAGATGGAGCCTTGCATCAGCAGCATTTTCTTAATTTCCCAGATCATGGAAACACATAGAAGCTAATGAACTACAAAATTCCTCTGAGTTGAATTCAGCCCCAAGATGCACAATAAATGGCATTCAAGCAATTAGCCAGTCATTTATTTCTGTATTATTAGCTAAATACTGTGATGATGTAAACTCTAAACTAACCAAATGTTGAAATGTTTCCCTTTCTTTCAATAAGATCTAAAATTCTGGAAGGTTAGCATCTTATCTCTATATGTTGGTTGGTCCTAGTCAGTGCCTGATATGTAACATTTTTCTTTACTGACTGAAAATTGTTAAATTTGAGAAATACTTTAAAACAATAAAAAAGCCAACAGAATATCACTGTTATTATTCATAATGGCCAGGTTGAAGACACAGCACTGGGTGACAGCCCAGCTGCTTCCTGAAGGCCAGAATTGGGGTGCTGGGTGTGGGCAGGCTTCCCTTTCCTGAACAGATGCCCCAGGGCAGTAGCAGCTGAGGTGACCCTTGGGACTGGCTTACACCAAAGCATTATTCTTCTTAAGTTTTCCAATTAGCTAATAGTTTGGCTGATCAGAACCTCATTAGAGAGAACGTGAGTAAAGGGACAAAAAAAAAAAAAGGCCAAAAGTACCACTAGGGAAAGTTCTCCTCACGGAAAGCAGGAATGGGGAAAAGTTGTTCATTTCTCATAGAATGAAATGATTTCTTTACGATTTGGAAGCATGCTGCTTTCTTAAATGAATTTAATCCCCCTAATAATCTCCTATAAATAACTAATTTTATTAGTGAATTTTCTTTTCATGACACATGAAAAAGTTCAACTTTACTTTTTTAAAGTTAGAAGAATTTTTTAAAATTCTGAATAAATGAGTTACAAATAATATGATATTAACTTACAAAGTAACTGTGATAAATGCCTTCTTGTTCTCAAAAGCTCTCAGTATTATTTCTATGTTCTCCTTAAACCAAGGAGAAATTTTCACTAGAAAGGGTTTTCAAAATATAAATTACAGTTTCTCATTGGCAAATTGTGATTAATCTAGGGCAGCCTAAATTACATCAATATATTTTAATAATAATTTGGTCACACAGAAACCACAACATTTAATACAATTTTATTTTAAAATAAAATGTATTATATTTTTAAGTTCCTGATCAATCATTTTTTTTATAATCAACCCTCAAAGAATTTAAGTCATTTATAATGAAAAGTTCAGATTAAATACTAATATTATATGTAAATTACATATATATATATCTGAGGGTATTCATGAAGTTTTAACCAAATACCTGAATATCATAATTTTTATAGTATGTGTTCTCTTTTGTTTTTTATTGAAGTATAGTTGATGTACAATAGTATACAAGTTATAGGTGTAAAATTTAGTTATTCACAAATTTAAAGTTTACACTGCATTTATAGTTACGATAAAATGTTGGTTCTATTCCCCGTGTTGTACAATATATCCCTGCAGCTCATTTTATACCTAGTAATTTGTACCTCTTAATCCTGTGGTAACCACTCGTTTGTTCTCTATATCTGTGATTTTGTTTCCTTTTTGTTATATTCATTAGTTTCTTGTATTTTTTAGATCTTATGTATAAGTAATATCATCCAGTATTTGTCTTTCTGACTTATTTTCACTTAGCATAATACCCTCCAAGTCCATCCATGTTGTTGCAAATAGCAAAATTCCTTTCTTTTTTATGACTGAGTAGTATTCCATTATATATATATATATATATATATATATACACACACACATATATACATATATATATATATTCTTTATTCATTCATCTGTTGATGAACATCTTATAACATGTACTTCTTTCCCATGACACATATACACAGATCACAAAGAAAGTGAGAATTGAATTCTAGAACTTTTCTTAGGTATCTTAATTTCTGGAGGGAAATATACATAGAATCAAGCACAATAATAGAAATATGTACCACTTATTCCCTATTATGTGATATTACATTACTAGTCAATTTAATATTTTTATTGTTACTTACAGAAATGTTAACCTTTTGTATATCTTTTTATTCACCAATGTCCTGAAAGTTTTAACAAATTTCTTTATTTGATGGGTTTAGTTAGAAACAAAATAATCCAAAAAGAATCTTCTCAGCAGGGTACTATCATCAAAGACTCATCTTTAAATTCCAATCTTCATTTATCTCTATGAAAATTTAAATTCTGAAAAAAAAAACTTGATTATTTTTGTTAGGGAAAATCTAAATCTTGGATAAATTAGCTATGAGAGATAGAGGTGGATTTACATAACACAAAAATAGCCACTTAGAATTTTAATTGGAAGAGAATATTTTTTGGACACATTTCACTATATTTTTATTTTATATTGATATAAGCTTAACAAAAAAGAGGTAAGAAAAAATTACAATTAGACAATAATGGAGAGAGTCACATTTTAGTTACAACCCTTTCCTCTGTCACACTCTCCCAAACACTGACCAGATAACTGACCAATCCAGGATGTCAGTTGCTGGTTGAGTTCCAGGTGGAATGTTAGGGTGTCCCCTGGGGTCTGTTGTGGCTGGTAGATCCATAGTAACTGGACAGAGCCCTGTGATGGATCCTGTGGTGGATCAGTGCTATGGAGGGGCTGCCAACCTCTGTGGAGCTTGGCTTTCGGCTGATCATTAGGAAGCTGAGTGCAGTCCTGGTGTTGCTGCTGCCCAATGGCCTGAGTTTATGGTCCACTTTCCACAGTGAATCCAGTAGGAGACCGTGGGGTGTCTGCCTGTCCTCAACTTATTGGTGGGTGTCTTATTTGCTTTCAGACTTGTTCAGTCTGTTAGAAGTTGCCTACCTCATTGACAAGCTTTGTGCTTCTAAAAAGGAGTATGCTGGGATGGAGACATCTGTACAGAATTCCAGGCTAGAGAAAGAGTCATTAAACATACCCAGCTTCACTGACACTTTCAAAATGGTGATGATGGTCAGCCTGAATTTGAGGAAGGATGTCAATTCTCTGGTCCAAGAACTGAAGAAAGAGAGATTCCTGCTGTCTAAATGAGAAGAGATGGCAGAGATGCTAAAAGTACTCAAGTTCCTGGAAGAGGTTATGAAAATCAGTGCATTACAAGGGGCTTTTACAAACCAGCCAGGAGACCAGGCACCAAGCCCTGATGGTCCCTTTCCCAGGAGTGGGCCTGGGTATTAAAACTATGCTTTCCCCCCACCCTTCACTTAGGCCTCCCAAGCTGCCAAGCTGCATTCAGATCTCCACCTGAGCTGCACTAAGGCCAGGGGATGGAGGGGAACCTTCACCTTTGGGCCAGAGTTCCTCCAACTTTATAAGTGAACTCAGCAGTGAACTTTTTCATGGTGAACTTCTCCATCTAAAATGTATTGGAATTCCCAGAACACACCAGGAAATGTGGGACTTTATATTCACAGAATGTTTGGATTATCTGGAAGAGAACTTTTTTAAGCTACATGGCCATTTGGTATCTACTCTATTCACAAAAGGTAATATTAAACAACAACAACCAAGTTAAAGTTTGCTTTTTACATTTTAGTGCATGCAAATTTAAATTTTCTTTTTTTTCTTTTTTTTTGAGAAGACAGCTGTTGACTCAGTTGTCTTTCATTTACAGGTAAATGGTGTCTTTTGTTGCCTTTATAACCTATTTAGTTTGCATTCTGAAATTTTACATAAATATAAATTTATTTTGCTTATGCTGTTTGTGGTTTATTTGATTTTTTGAATGCGCTTAAATATTTGTTTTACTGAATCTGATATTTTACTTCAGTTCTAGGCATTTCCATTCATTCCATTAAAAAATTCCTCTGTCTCTTATTTCCTCTTCTACTAGATCTTTATATTTTGTAATATCTTCTTTATCTTCTATATTTTAAACCCTGTAGTTTTTCTGTCTAATTTCTTGCATTCTAGATAATTTTTTCTTATATATTTTCTATTTCATTAATTCTTTACTCAGCAGTGTCTAATCTGTAGTCAAATCAATCCATGGACTTTTAACTGTTAGTTGTTTTTACTTCCCTTTGTAGATGTATATTTTGATTCTTTTGCAAACTTAAGCAATTTTTATATTCATCAATAAACTTATTTTAGTAACTAGTGATACAGTAATGTAGTAGCCCCTGTAAGCTTGACATTTGCAACCTAATGAAATTAACTGGTTTCTCAATCTTTATCTTTTCTTAAATATGGGTATTTCTGGTTATTTCTCCAAATCCTATTTTGGATTCTCATCTGTTTTCTCTGTGTAATTTACATGCTCTCCTGGGCCTGCCCAATATACTCATGCCTTTTACCGTCATGTGATTATAACTTGTAAAGCTAAATTTTGGGACCCCCAAACTGTATGCTGTCTACTAGTTAGCTCTCCATGAATTTTCAATTGGAACCTACAATTAATATAAAAAGTAAATTCTGAGTTAGTTCTCCCTAACTTCCTATCTTCCTTATTTTGATGAATGACCCTATAGTCCAGGCACTTCAAACAGCATCTTGTGAATTATCTATAATTCTTCCCCAGATCAATACAATGATGTGTTAATACTTCTTTTTACTATCTCTCAGTTAAACTCTTCCTTTTTATCCCCTGTGCTATTGGCTAATTTCAGGTTTTTCATTTCTCCTATTTTTAATTTTATTTAGTACTCATCCTCTTGCTTGTCCCTCTAATTCCACTTTATCTTCTTCTGATCTGTTTCTACCATATTTCTGAAATAATCTTTCTGAATTTGAAATCTGATCATGAATCTGTCTTGCCAATCATTCTTTAATACTTTGCCAATTTCTTACAGAATCAATTCCAAATTTATTTTCCTACAATTTAAATCCTACAAGCTTTGGCTCATCCTTTTGACTCTATTGCAAGTTCTATCACCTTTTCTTTCTCTTTTCCACCGCATTCGTGACTTATGGTAAGAACATTTTTTTTTTCCTACAAAAAGCACACTCTCTTGTATTTCCCTAAGGACATCTGTCTTCTTTTCACTTCTTATTTAATTTTTTCCAAACACAGCTCAAAATTTTGTACCTCTTGGAGGACTTGGTTGTCACATCCAAACTTAGCTGCTACTTCTCTCTGCTTCTACATATACTGTACATATTTCCATAATTTCACTTATCATTCTATATTAAATGTATAAGCTTTTCCAGATAAGCTTAAATTCTTGAGGAGTGAGGTCATTTTTTAAAATGCCCTTATATTTTCAGAATTTAGTACATTAGCTGATATGTTGTAGGTAATCAGTAAGTATTTTGAATATATGAATGATTCTATGCTTTGGAATTTTACTTTGACCTAACTATGAATTCTGTCTCTACCTGATACTTACTCTCTGTCATATAAATATCGTCTACCCTGTATAGTTTAGCCCAACTGTCATCTCATTCAGGACACATTTGCTGACCAGTCCAGCTCTCCATATTTCACATAATTGAACACTATCAGTTGTGATGTCACGTTTATCAGTCCTGTGTGAGGGTATAAACAAACTAAATTAATTTTCTCTTTACCCAATTCATGTGTGTGTGTCCTTAATCCCTGGAAACAGAATCTAAGGTAAGGTTTGCAAACAGATTCATCACTGTTCTCACACACAAAACCTTCTTTTTATGATTTCCAGTTAATTAACACTGTCATCATCATACAGAGTCCCCAGTGTGCAAACCACCATGGGGATTATATAATTTAATACTTCAAAAGTCATATTTGTTTTTTTTTCATTCTGTATTGTTCTCAGCAGTATTGGGATCAATATTTTTTTCAGTCTCAGGCTTTCTTATCTCAACATTTCTTCTCAAAACACACTTTTCTACAATTTTTGCAATGTTTTGTATTAATTTATGTTATGTTATTAAAGTGGCAGAAATATTAGAATTCTCTTCTCAGGAGGGATGTCTTTCTATTCCCCAGTTATATTGCTGCTCCTGCATAGATTAATAGCTGGCACTTGAGTGGCAAAAAGGAATAATGTAAGAGATGTGGTATAATGAAGAAAGAGCTCTCCAAGAGTATCAAAACTATGTTCCCTGAGTGCATCTGTGGAGACAAGTGGCTTGAATAAATTACCTGAACAAGCATAACTTCTTGTAGAGAACTCTTGCAGATGCCATAAATAAAGAAGAAGCAATTTCAATAAGTTAAAAATAATTTCTCAAATCTTTATTCTTTGTCCTCATGGAAAGTAGTCTAGTGTAATGATGTGTCTGTGCACATTGGGGTCAGACAAACTGGATCCAATTCTCAGCTTTCCTCTTTCCTGTAAGAGTGACCTTGATCAGTTGATTGGTCTCTAAATTTCACTGGGAAGAAGTATAATAACAGAACAGCTCATAGGGATACCGTGAGGACTGAATGTTGAGCATATAGAGTGGGTAAGCTAGTATGCTACTGCATAGGTGACATGGACAAAACACATAGTATGTGTTAAATATAGATACATAATAAGTAGCGTGTATGTGTAAAACAGATTTTATAAGGTGCATTAAGTATACATATTTATATACATGTAAATTTAGTAGTCTACAAAATATATTATAGATAGAAGAAACAGAAATGTGAGCACTGCTTATCGACAGGGCTGAAAAGACCAACTCTTGATCATACCTCTGCCTGACAGTTCTGTTACCCTCTGCCTGACAGTTCTGTGACACTCAGTACCATCCTCTTCTGGCCCCCAAATATGCAAATATAATCCCCAGCAGTTTTGCAGAAGAATTTGTGAACCACAGCTGTGGCCATATTACTTGTCACTATGCTCTTTTAGAGCACATGGGCACAAGACTCAGGCATCTTCTGCCTGATTAGGTTCCCCTTGTTCCTTGCTATACCTCAGTTTCCTTAGCTACAGTATCAGTAGGGAAAGCTGATGTGGCAAAAAGAGAGACCAGATGTGGCTATTATATATTCCAGGACTCAAATGGTATACAGTCTTCACCATTTCCCATTTGCTAACTATCTTATATCAATTGCTTTCCCTTTGCTGATCACTGTGAGTTTTAAACTGATTTAATCAACTGTGCAACTCAATCACTTAAATTTGGTCAGTTCCATAACTCATAGCATAGTTTATTCAATAATGACTTAGGGACTATTATAGCATCATGGCGGTTTCTCATATGATAAACTCTAAAGAAAAATAAGGGAGGGAAAGGGAAATCAACAAGCACTTCATTAAAAAAGAAATATAAAATACCAAATACATGAAAATAATATTTTAATTAGTGACAAATCAGAGAAATATTAAATAAAAGTAATAAAGTCATTTTTACTTGTCACGCATGCAAATCTGAAAAAAGAATAATAATGGCCAGTGTTAACAAGGGTATATATATATATATATATATATATATATATTAAATTGGGACATTAATATCTCGAGTGCAATTTGACAATATACATGAAATTACGTAAATATGGTGTAGTATTTGACTTGGCAGTTATATTAGTAATGTATCAGAGGGTATATTCATTAAAAATGTTGATATTGAGTTATGTTAATTAGTGTGCTAAGCATTCATTGTGCACTTCTAATTTGGAGTACATATTATATAATCTCTTTTTGAAATTCATCTGCATTTGTATGGTTATATACACAATGACTGAAAAGAAATACAGTAAGTGTTACTGGTGCTTCAGAATGGAAAAAAATATGGTTCTTTGCTTGAATAATTTACTTTATTATATTTCTATAACATGGATTACTTATGTAAAATATATGGTTAGAAATACATTTTGTTTTCTAAGCTTTTTATTATGAAATATAACACATGTACGTAAAATATGCATGTTCAGCTGACCACAGCAAGGGAAGCTTAACAAGTGATACAAAGCAAATGTAACCAAGTCAACAAAATAATGCCCACTTCAGAAGCACCCAGCATACCTGTTTTTGATCCTGCTCATTGGACCTGCTCCATTTAACAACTATCTTTCTCTTATGGAAAATATTGCTCACCTTTTCTTTACCAACTAGATAGCCATTCTTAAACAATAGAATTTAGTCCTGCTTATTAATGACCTTTCAATAAATGCAATCATATGGTATGGCTTCTGCTGTATATGATGTGTGCTATGAGTTAATTTTTGTAGCTACTCTTTAAAAGATGAACAAAATTCTCTCCTATTTCTGGTTGTCTAAAAGCTCTTTTGTTTAATAGTTCTATCAAATGTTTCTTTCAATTTATTAAACGACCATATGATTTTTAAAGTCTCTGTCAATCTGTTGATATAATAAATTTAAATAGCTTACTTTCTAATCTTAGACACATCTTGCTTTCAATGGATCCAAATTGTTCATGTTGGAATTATTTTGCTAATATTTTGCTTAGGGTATTTGCATAAGTGAGATATTCTTGTCATTTTCATTTCTCATAATCCCCTGCTGAATTTTGATATCGAGTTAGGGGAACCTCATTAATAAAGTTGGAGAGTGGACCCCCTTTCCCTACTTTTTGGAAGATGTTATGAAGCATTGTAAATATCCCAATGATACCCATAATTTTACAAGGCAAAAAGGATTTTTCTGCTGTGGTTGAGAATGAGGGCCTTGAGATTAGAACCCAATCTAATCACATGAATCCAAAATGGGGAAAATCTTCCCTTGCTGTCATCAGAGAAAGACATGTGAAGACAGAATCAGAGTAGGAGAGATGCTACATTGAGGGCATTGAACATAAAGAAGGTTCCAAATCAAGGAATGAAGTCAGCCTCTAGAAACTAGGAAAGAAAGAAAACAGATTATCCTCTATACTAGGAGTACAGTCCTGCCAACATCTTGTTAGTCTAGTGAGATCTATGTTGGATTTTTGACCTACAGTATTATAAAATAATAAATATGTGTTATTGTAAGCCACTATGCTTTTATCAATTTGTTAACAGCACAGTATGAAACTAATACAATTCTTTCATGAATTTTATTGGGATTAGTGTTGAAGTTACATGTTCTTGAGTAACATTTAGGGAAGATATTTGAATACTGATTAATTTGATTAATATTTATGGATTAATTTATATTTTAATTTCTTATTATCAAATGACATTTAATAATTTTTAAGGAATTTCCTTAGTTTTTTCTAAATTTTGAAACCTACTATGTACATTGCTTATAAAATTTTGTATCACGTTTTAAAAGTATGGTAAAAACACAAAATAAGATACACTTTTAAGTGTATAATTCAGTGTTGTAAACTATAGGCATGTTGTTGTGCAGCATACGTGTAGAACTTTTGTGTTCTTGCATGACTGAAGCTCTATACCTATTGAACAGAAACTCTGCATTTCCCCCGCCCCCTTGTTCCTGGCAACCACTATTCTTTTCTCTGTTTCTCTGAACTTCACTGCTTTGGATACTTCACGGAATCAAGCAGTCTTCATTCTCTGTGACTACCTTATTTCACTTAGCATAATGTCCTCCAGTTTCAGCCATGTTGTATCGTACCATAGGACTTCCTTCCTTGGGTTGAAAAGTACTCTGTTGTATGTAAACATCATGTTTTCTCTATTTATTCATCAGCCCATGGACATTTAGGTTGTTTTCACCTCTTAACTATTATGAATAATGCTGCAAAGAACATAGGATTGCAAATATCTCTTTGAGATCCTGAAAAACTTTTGAATTTGAATTTCCCTGATGATTAGTGATGTTGAGCATTTTTTCATACACTTGTTGGCTATTTGTAGGTCTTCCTTCAAGAAATGTCTATTCAAGCCCTTTGCCCATTTTTAATTATCATTTTTTTGCTATTGAGTTGAAGAAGTTTCTTATATATTTTGAAGTATTACAAAATTCTGTAGTTGTTTATTTACCTTTACCAGTGAGCTTTATATTTTCATATGCTTTTTTTGTTATTGCTGTTTAGCATTCTTTTGTTACAACTTGAAGGGCTCCCTTTAGCATTTCTGTAAGGCAGGTCTAGAGATGACCAGTCCTCTGAACAACCGGAACCTTCAATGCCTCGCCTACTCTTTTATTCCCCTCTCAGGGAGAAGTCACAAACTCGATGCTCTCTTCTGGCATGAAGGTGTGATGGGCTGGGGGAGGGGCTGATGTAGATAAAGTGAAAATTATTTTCCACTTCAATGAAGCTTTTCTCAGCTTTATGCTTGTCTGAGGTATTGAAATTTCTTCACTGATTCTGGAAATCTTGTAAAAGTGTTTTGGGCTCTGTATCTTGTTAAATGGTTGTTTTTGTTGGGGAATGAGTTCTGGGATTTCCTATTCCACCACCTTGATGATGTTAAGTCCTATTATCTTGTAAATACTAACTACGTGGCTCTCATTCATGTTCCATTTTAATCCATGTTATAGTTATTTTCTTATTTGTTTTCCATGATTGATTTCACTGGAGGTTTAGCAAATTTATTAATAACTTCAAAGAAGCTACTTCTGGCATTATTTATTCTATTTTATATGTTTAGGGTTTTATTTTAGTTTATTAAATTCTGCCAGTTTCTTTCTTATTTCTTCTAAACAGCACCTCAGTGAATCCCACATTTTATTTATGCAATAAATGTGTGTTCTCGTTTAAAATACTCTCTAATTTCCATTCTATTTTTTTTGCCTCTGTTTTATTTAGAAGTATATCTTGTAATTACTAAATGTACAAGAACTATTAAGTTATATTTTACTATTGCACTAATTCATTGTGGTCAGCTGCTGTAATCTGCATGCTTTTGATCCTTTGAAAAAAATTTTTTGAGAATTGCTGTGTTTTTAACATTCAGTTGAGAAAATTCCTCAGTATACTTTAAAATAATGTGTATTATTCAGATGTTTGATATGCTTTTCTGTAATTATTTATTTGGCCAAATTTCCTCACTATGATGTACATGTGTATTAGCTCTTTACTAACATTCTTTTGTCCGCTTGTTCTGCCAGTTACTGAGAAAGAAATATTTAAAAATCTCTCAGTATAAGGGTTTTCTATTTCTTCTTATAGATTGTTAATTCTTATTTTGTATAGCATTATTTTATTTGGTGCATACTTCTAGATTCTTGATGAAATGCAAATATTTTCATTATGAAGTAATTATATTTATCTTTATTAATTCCCTTCAACTTAAAGTTGATTTGCTTAGATACTAACATAATTATACTAGATTTCAAAGGTAATTTTCATGGTATATTTTTCCATCACTTTATTTTAAACATTTTTACCTTCATAATTTTTGTGGGTTTCCTGTAAGAATCATAATATTTGGATCTGATTGTGATTTCATTCATGTGAATATTTAGTCAATGTATAGTTAATATAATTGCTGAGATATTTGGTTCTAAATCTATCATTTTCTATTTGTCTTAAGATACAAAGGTAAAATAAATAATAAATGTGTGGGAAAATATAAAGATTTTTAAATTTATAATAATAATGTATAAATGATGTTAAAGAAGAAGAAAGATTATTGTCATGAATTTTAAATATTTCTTTTTTTTAACACTATACAATATCAACAGTGTAAATTGATGGAATATTTATATTGCCCCATGAATATATCATTTTCTTTGACATTTATTTTTCCTGCCTCTCAGACCTTATATTTGCAATACATTTTGACTTCAGTAGGTTATTTAGAATTTCCTTTAGTGTGGCAGTGTGGATGATGAATTTGCTTGGTTTTTGGTTCTGAAGAAATGTCATTTTTTTCACTTTCTTAGTTTTTGCTTGTCAGGAAATGTTATTTGTTTTACCTTCATATTAAAATTTCCTTCTAAAATATACTTTCATTTGGTATAAAATTCTGGGTTGACAGTTATTAATTTTTAGCATAGTGAAGATATATTTCTACTGTCCTTTGACTCCTATTTTTGCTACTGAGAAGTTAGCTATCCATCTGTTCCTCTTTAAAATAACCATCTATTATTTTCTTGCAATAGTAAAGACTTTGCCTTTTGCATCTTATTTTTTAATTATTTTGTGTCTACATAAAATATTTTTGGATATATTTTATTTTTTATTAGTTACAGAACAATCATTTACCATTTCCTCAAGTAATGTTATTGCCATAACTTTCAATCTCCCTTTATTCTGGGACTCATTAAGTATATGAGATATTTACTCTCTAATATATATATATATATATATATATATATATATTCTATATGTAATTACATACTATATATATAGTACTATATATTTGTAATTATATTTATGTTGTCTTTTTTAAATTTTTATTAGTGCTTTGCATCTATTATTCAGCTAACCAATTTTCTTTTTAGGCCTGTTAATAATCTTTCAGTTATCAAATGTTTCATTCCCAAAACATCTGCATTTCTTTTCCAGATTTGCTCTGAATCTCTGTATAGTTTTATTTTCCTTGAAGATTTCTTCAAGTTTGTTGTTGTTTTAAAGTTCTTTAAATATAGTTACTTCATGGTTTGTGGTTGTTATTCTAGTAATTGAAATGTTGATGATTTGTTTCTGGTTTTTTTTTTTTTAACTTTCCCTGCAATTCTTTCTCATGGTGTCTTATTTTTTCCTTTTGTGTCTGATTATCACTGATTACATAATGAACATCAATCCTGAAATATTATGTACAGCTAAAGTGTGAAGCCTAGGTTAAAGTTTATTTTCCTTCAGAGTGTATAAGCACTTTTTCAGCCAAGAATCAGCAAATAATACCAATCTAGAATCAGCTTGAACCAATTTCATGATTTAGGGCTTCCTAGATTGCCAATGCAAAATTCTGAGAGTTGTTCTCCATTTCTCAGTCTCATCCTGAGGGTGTTGTTCTTTGAGATACCAACACACTGTGGGGAAGATCATTATTTTGGACTCATCACTTTTTGTTGTCTTATGCTTTGAATTCAATCAGCCTCACTAGTGGGAAGTTCAGATTTTCTGAATTCTGCATTTGTCCTCAGGGCAAAAGTAGATTTAGAATTCATTTGTGTCCCTGAATTTCATTTCCTTGTGATATTTCTTCATTGTCTTGTTAGTTCTTGTTAGTGTTACAAGAATTTTGGTAATATATTTCATTCTTAGGTTATTCCTCTCCTCTAGCCTGCTATTACCAGAAACAGAGAATCAGAAATGAACCTTTAGTGTGTACTATGGACTCTACAAACCCAATTAATTTTAAAAGATTCTTATGTTCACAAGGATTGTTATATTCTTTTCAAAATCTTTATAGAGATATGATTGGAAATAAAAATTTGTATATATTTGTTTTTATACAATAAACAATGATATAATGATGATATAATATAAGCATACATTGTAAAATTCTTATCACAGTCAAATTAATTAACACACCCATCACCTCACTAGTTAACATTTTCTATGACAAAAATACTTAAAAGCCCTATTTTTAGCAAATTTCAAGTATAAAATATAGTTATATTAACTATAAACACTATGCTGTACATTAGATGTTCAGAACTTATTAATATTATAATTAAGCATTCATATCCTTTTTTTAGGTAGTTAGATAAGTAGGGGAACTTGGCAGATAGTTGGAGGAGAGGGAAGATGGTCTGGATGATGGAGGTATGTCTGCCTCCAGCATAAAGAAGCTTTACTTCCTCTAAATGAGTGCTAACAAGAAACTGGTTAGACCCTGACAGCTGCAACTGTGCAGTAGCAAAAAGGACCTAACCAGACATGATCCAGTGATCACTGTAATATAATTAGCATTGAGTTTTAGGCTTTCCCATTGGTTTTTCTGTGTGCATCATGGATAAGAACATGCATAAAGAGGACAAACATGATTAAGCATTCCAGGGGCAAGAGCTGTTAATCAATCAAAAGACCACCTCTAAGTGAGGGTATAATAGGAGGGACAGACAAAGACCACTGCTTTTCCTCCCTTGGATCAGCCCACCTCCTGTTCTTAAATGTGCACTTACCCTTTGCTAAATAAATCCTTTAAAATCTTTCCCTATGTAATGCTCCATCTCCTGTCTGAATTCTTATCTTTCAGGTGTGACAAGAATTGGGGTCTTTTTCCCTTGCATTTTGGGGAAACACTTTGACCACTATCTCCCCATTTCCTGCAACCCTCAGCCCCTGGTGACTACCATTCTACTCTCTGTTCTATGAGTTTGGCTTTTTTACATTATGTATATAAGTGAGGTCATTTATTGAATATTTATTGTTTTGGGTCCAGCTTACTTTACATAGGATAATATATTCATAAATATAAGCTGTATAATAGAAATATAATTATTTTGAAATAATGACTATCTTTTACATAACTACTAGAATACTCAATTGGTAAATGTCAGAAAATACAAAGTTTTCCCCCTCTTCACTAATGTCTTAAATTATCAGCTTTGAAACTGGCAAATATACTGGTAAGTATACCATCAAGAAAAAAAGACTTATAAATTAAAAAAAAACATTTTGTTTAATTTTCAAAAGAGTCAAAAAATGGAAAGGTGCTTACTTAGCTCTTCCACTGATACAAACATTTGCCTAGGTTCTTGACAATTTAGAGAGTTCCAAGGAAGAGATACAAAGCCTCTCAGTTCTACTTCTTTAAAGAAAACATGATCTCTCTCATGTTCTTAAAAAATCAAGTTAAAATAGACCTGTAAATTAAAAAATTTCTAGATTCCACTTTTACTCAGAAAATTTGACAGATATTACGAGTTTCAGAGCATGCATACAAACTCCATCAAGAAGAATGTCTTGCTCCTAAATGTGACAACTTTTTGAGGAGAAGGTAGTGTACTACATACTTGTCACATGGCCAGTCATGGAATCATGGTGGCAAAGATTTGCTTTGCTGATTCCTATAAGCATTCTGTAAGATGTTTCATTCCTTTATACATTTGAATAGAATAGTACAGGCAGACATTAAAAAGATCAGTATAGATCATTTGTCAGTTGAATATAGTCTTATATTTAATAACCATTCTTGCTATGGTGCTTTGTGTTTTCTAAATACCATTTTTACCTTTACACTTTGTTTTCAAAAACAATAAAATAACTTTTTTTAGCTCTCAAATATATACTGTATACACTACTTCTTTAACACAGTTCTGTTTCTTTAGGCAACCTGAATTTGATCAACAAATATCCTTTGTGACTGAAGGCAAATTATGTATTAACTATGTTTTTTAGAAGGAAAAAAATATAAAATAGAGAATAATAGATACATGTGGTTTAATTTTTCTTTTAATTTCAGTTTATTGAGATATAACTGACATAATATTTAAGGTGTACATTGTGGTGATCTGATGAACATATACATTGTGAAAAAATTCCTCTTCCGTCTAGTTAATTAACACATCCATCACCTCACATACTTATCCCTTTGTTTTTGTTTTCTTTGGTAAGCACATTTAAGTTCTACTCTCTTAGCAAATTTCAGTTATACAATACAGTGCTATTAACTATAGTCACCATGCTTCACATTAGCTCTTCAGATCTTATTCATCTTATAGTTAAATTTTTGTATCCTTTTATCAGTAAATCTTGGAGAGACAAGTATTATAAAAATTTTGGGGTGATTCATTTTATTTATACTTATCATCTTATGGCCATTCATTATATTTACACGTTTTATTAATGCCTTTCATTGAAGCACTAAATATCAATACAGTATCATTTGACAAGTCTGGTAGGTAGAAGTCTAGCATTTGCACTCTGTGTTGTACCATTTTGAAAAATATCCTCCCTTTGAGTGTTAGAAAACCTGTGCATACAATGGCATATATCTCCCATGAATGTTTTACATTTTATAGCTAAAGGGCTTTTGCAAATGTTATTAAGGCTTTTAATCCATTCAGTTGGAGATAATCAAAAGGGAAATTATCTTGAGTTGGCTTGATCCTGTCAGTTGAGGACATTAGAGTCAAGAAGCAGCAGCATAGATTCTTCCACTGATTTTAAAGGAGCAAACTAAAATTTATACAGAAGGCCATGTGGCAGGAAATGATAGGTGGCCTTTAACAGGTGAGAATAGCCCTTGGTTGACAACAAGTAAGTAAGAAGGAATCTCAGTCCTACAGCTACAGAGGACTGGAATTCTGCCAACAACCAATGAGCTTATAAGTGGTCCTTGAGCTGCAGGTGAGATCACAGACTGATATTTTGATTTTAACCAGATGACATGAAAAGCAGAGGGGTCAGCCAAAAAAAAAAAAAAAGTGCCAGATTCCTTTCCCACAGAACTAGTGAGATAATAAATGAGTGACATTTTAAGCCACTAAAATTTTGGTTATTTGCTGCACAGCAATAGAAGACTAATAAGGCAAAAGAATAGTTGGAAATACAATTTAATGATATCTATTGCTCATTATTCATCTGTGGTAAGCATACTATAACCTAATAAATTGGTCTTGGGAAAAATTCAATATCAACTTAACTTGCAAATGCCAACTGGAAATTGTAAAAATATAATTAAATTTTAGTTATAAAATTTGGGACACATTTCCCATGATTATTGATCAAGTAATAACAATGCCATCTATCCAAGATTATTTTCAGATAAGAAGAGAGACAAGATCATCCTCCTGACAGTCTTCCAGAATTATGATTCTGTGATCTTAGTTGTGAGGATTAAACCAAGTTAGTTAAGTTTTCCATGCTCCAGTTTCATTATCTATAAACTTTAGCTAAATTATATTTCTCTAAATTTTCTTTTATATCACAAGTTCTATAGTATGCTGATAGTTGAGTGAAAATGTAACTAATGTATTTTGAGGGAAAAAAAATCAGAGTTTTAACCCCTGTTAACAAAGCAAGTAAATAAAAATCGGTAGTAAAAATAGTTTAACTACTGGGAAAAACAAATTTTCTAATGGGAATCAAGAACTAGATCTTGTAATTCTTTTTTCTTAAGAATAAAAAAAATAAAACCTCTGTGAAAACTCATAGAAATGGTGAAAAACATTTGTGTGAACACTGAGGAAAGTTAAAAAAAACTTAGATCTTTTCCTTTAATAGTAGATTTCTTTTTATCTGTTACAAGCCCTATGAAAGCTCAAGAAATGAAGTAGAGATGGGGATGAATTCCATTCCAATTCAATTCAGTAAATATTCTATAATAAATAGATTAATGTGAACATGAAATTCGAATGAAGTCAATACCATTAACTCATGGAAAGCCTAATTATAATTAGGTCAAGTCTCACACCGGGGTATCATTCATTTTACCATATAAAAGAAATGTAAGACAATTAACAGTCTCCAAATTAGCTTGATGGAGACAACCTACAATAGAACAATCCATTACTTACTAATGAAGTTACATTCCATAAAGGAGTTCCTCCGAGGAATTTCCTTTTGAAATAATATTTATGTACAGTTTAGCAGAGGTGAGCATTGATTGCTTATCTCAATTGCAAATTTAGCAAGCTCCCCAGAGGAAAAAACACACAGATTGTTTGACTGAATTGTTGTGGGTGGTTTAAAATTATGATGAAAGGCACTGTAAAAATAGAAACCATGTGGGTTTCGTATTTTGCTTGAAGGGAATGTTACTAATTTATTTTCCCTATAAAAATTCAATGAAATTAGAACTTACATTTTGCTTCCCAATTGGCAATAACAAAGGGGGGTATTAAATTAACTAGTTTGTTATATTTGTTAGTTCTATGCCATTCATTTTAGCCCAGCCACTGAACATGAGAGCTTACTCAATGGCAGAAAATACTAGATAAAGTAAAATAAATATTAAAAACTTGATATAAAATGGTGTGGATTATTAACTACATGTATGAATGTAAATTTAAACATTCCATAAAATTTAGTTCCAGTGTATTCACAGCTAGAAACCTTGTAGAAGTACAAAGAAACATATAATATCATCTCTGACTTTACACACTTACAGTGAAGTTGGTTGATCATAAACATATATTTTTCCAAGACACTCTATCATTTATTAATCTATGCAATAAATGAATTCTAGTAGATACTTGGCATTGAGACAAAGACATAATTCTCCCTATCATGAAATTTACTGTAAAGTGAGAAAGGCAGAAAATAAACATGCAAACAACAAATAACTTCAAAATGACAAATATTTCCTCTGAAGATGTTGAAAACAATTCAATGATACAGAAAAATAGATGAGGGGGCAGCTGATTAAATGGGAGGGAAGGCAATATATGGTTTTTTGAATAGATGCTACTTAAGATCAGACATGGAGTTTATAAAAGAAACAACTATGTAAAGAGCCCTCATAAGGTACTTGGTTGCTGCTGCGATTAGAAAGGTCTTGGTGTAATTAAAGGTTGTACAGAGTCCAGTGTGATTGAAACACAGAGAACCAGATTCAGAGTTGTTTAAAATGTGGTTGAAAAGGTACATAAGGCTCAGGGTTTCAGGACCATGCACAGGATTGTAGATTGTATTCAGAGTTCCATGGGAAGTCAATGGAAGAATTTTGTGAGATTTGCTGCATTCTGATTTATGTGTTTTTTTTTTAATGACCCAGCTACTTTGTGTTTTAAAGATTATTGGCAACTGAGAGTGTAGAGGACAAGAGTAAATATCAGGAGACCAGTAAGAGACTATGGCCCCAGTTCAGCCAAGATGTGACCTGAGTGATAATAGTAGCACTGGATAGGAAGACAAAGAGATAAAAAGTAGATTTATTTTGATGGTGGTATTAACAATACTTATCAATATTTTGGATAGAGGGAAATAGGGAAGAGGAATGAATAAAGAAAGCCCCCTGAATTTTGCTTGAGAAGCTATATGAATGATTGTATCATTTTACTGAGATAAGAAACTGATCCAGGTTTCAAAAGAAGGAAACTTCATGTGCACTGTGGAAGTGTTGTTTTTGAGATCTGTAAATAAACCAAGGAAGTTGCCCTTAAATGTAGGCAGCAAAGAGATCCAGCAAGAAAATTCAGAGTCATTAGCAGCTACTGGAACAGACTGTAGACAGAAAAGAGCAAAGGACTGAGGAATAAGCCCTAGAGACTCAACATTAAGCTGTCAGGAAGGTTATTGGAAAGGTTATTAGAAAAACCAAGATAAGATCGATGTCCCTGAAGCTCAGAGAGGAGATGGTTTTCAGAAGAAGGGAATGCTCCGCTATGATGAAGACTGCAGAGAAGTAAAATTAGGACAAAAAAATGATCAGTGAAGTTGGCAAAAATAAAGTGGAGATTTTGACAAAAGACATTTCAGTGTAATAATGGTGAAAGAAAGTAAATTGTAGAGCACTGAGGAGTGAACAGAAAGTGAGAAAGTGGAATCTGTCTGTAGTTTGTTCTTTCTAAAAGTTTATCTATACAGGTAAGTATAGAAATGGAGTCAAAGCTGGAAGGAACTGTGGGGAATTTTTTTTTAAGAAAATGAGGTAGTAAGGCAAGTTTGGATGCTGATATGAATATTGTACTAGAGAGAGAGAGTCAGGGGACTTAGAGGAATGAGTAACCCAAGTGGAAAGTTTCTTAATTTCTCAAGACTGTTAGAAGAGATGGGACTCGTAATAAATGTACTGGAATGAGAAAGAACGGTAAACTGTGAATATAACACAAGGGAACATGAATAAAAAAGATGCACAGGCAAGTAATTAGAAATTAAGTAGCAATCTGAGGGAACTCTAAAAAGGTAATTTCTATATCCCAATCAATTGGAACAAGGTTATCATCTGAAATCCAAGACATTTAAGGAGAAAAGACAATAAATGAAATTGTTTTAGAATAGAAATATAAGCTTTCCGCAGAAATGTCTTTGGATTGACAGAGGTGTCAAGAGACCACTTGACATCTGATATCATAAATTTAACCTAACACTTCATTTAAGTCAACTCAACTGGTTGTGGGACCTTGATTTTCATCTATCCACTTTGCTTTGGAGTATAACTTGTTAGGATCTTGTAACGCTGAAGTTCTTCCAGTTGAGCAGGGAAGAAGGTGAGTGAAACAGATGTTAAATATTTTTGTAAAGGAGCATTTCTTTTTCTGGATTATGAAATCTAGGCTAGACATAACATAAGAGAAGGCAGAAGGGCATTAATAGATGGTGAGAACAGTGGTTTTAGTATCTTGGGTGGAATGATGGGGAGTTACCGACAAAGACAAACTAGAAGTGGAGAATTGAGTTGAATTTAATATGTTGGTGTTAGATATTTTGGAATTGGTAGACTTGGGAAGGGATGGCTGAGAAGGCGAGAAAATAAAGGTCTGTGGAGATGGAAGCAAAGAAACAGATAAGACAGCATATTCTGGGAATAAGACTAGGAAATGTGGTGGAGCTATAGGGGCTAAGTCTTCAGTTAGTGTGGGGAAAGGATTAGAAGGTTGATGAATGATAATAATACTGAGCACCCCGAATTTTAGATCTCCACCAATCAAACGTTTCTAACAATAATCTTAAGTTGCCGCTTATTGTGTTGACTTTTGAAGCGGGTATTTGGCTTTCTGCTATGATGAAAAGGGATTTTTTTTTCCCCTCAGGGTAAAGGTGGCTTACATCTTCTCCCCTCCGATTTTACAAATAGTTATGTCTAGTGTTTTGTTCAACTAGTACCCAGCAGTACAACCTGAAGAGTTGTTGAATATTGAAATAGGCCAGAAAGGTGGTCCAATAGCTGCATCTTAGGGCCTAGAGCACCCCCTGCTACCCCTCCCCACACGTTTCCTTGGACAGAGGGGGCTTTCAAGGGCCAGCACTAAAGCTGGTGGGTGGGTGCATTATGATTGGTCTAATTAACTGTAAAAGTTAACATATTATGTAAATATCACCCCTGGTTATGCCTCCTGTACCTAAATTCCTTGACAGCTCACTCTCAATATCAAATGACATATTTAAGCCTTTTAAAATATATGTATGTACCATTCACAATAATAATAGTCTGACTGTTCACTCTTAAGATACTACTCTTCTGTTTACCTACTTTTTTTTTTGCCTTATGTCCTATCTTTTGTGGGCCTTACTTTATTAAGATTGATCATATCTGCATTATATTATATATTCAATTAAATGATAGTAATAGAAAACCATTATCTAGTAATTTCTATGTACTGCACTATCTCATATCATGGGAATGATTGGAAAATTACCTATAATTACTTTTTTTTTCACTTCTTTTGGCTAACAAGAGGAAAAAGGAGTTTGTCTGACTGACGAGTTCTCTGTAACATGTTGTTTTCTAGCTGGCATTTGCAGATAGCTTGATGAGCTATTTATTACAAAGGTAATTGTTCATATTTTGGAAATTTTGCACGATTGTAATTGAGTGAGCAAACAAAATTCAACAACTGGTTGGAAAATATTCCAGTTTTCTTAAAATCCTTCACTCCCTTGTCTTGCTGGGGATGATATTTTCTATTGGAATAATGACTTTCTCTTGCAGCGTCACTCACATTTGCTCTCTTTTTTTCCGTATTTCTTCACATTCTTCTACACTCCCAATTATTCCATACGGTCTCTGGGGTCTATGTTTTCCCAAAGGACAATCCTCTGGAAAAACATTGTTTAAAATTGTATGAATGATAATATAGGGAATGACAAGTTTCTACAAGTCAATTTAAGAAATAAAAGGTACATAGACAGTTGTATATTTCTGCATCTCATCTGATAGCTCCCAACCTACCTACTCCCTCCCATCTGCCACCAGTCTGAGCTAATTACCATTCTGAATTTAAGGCTTATGATTTCCCTACATTTCTTTAATGAATATATCACTACCCATGCGTATATCACTACACACCATACAACACGTTTTTATGTTCTAGAACTTTATTTAAATGTTACTGTGCTGTGATTTTCTGTTCCTATTATGTGCCTTAAAATATATATGTTACTACGTTTAGTTTTAGATCATTCATTTCCGCAGCTGTGTAGTAGTTCTCCACGAACTTACCACATGTTATTTATCTATCCTGAAGCTGATGAATGTTTAAGATTTTTCTTTTTTTCTATACGCAGTTCTCCAATAAACACTTTAATGCATGCGTATTTGTGAGACTCAGTAATGATTCTTAAGGATTTCATATATATATATATATATATATATATATATGAATAATTGTTGGGTCATAGGCATATGCATATATCTTCAATTTTGCTAGATACTGCCAAATTACTTGCCAGATTGCTTTCAACAATTTATATCTCACTAACTGACTTATCATTGCTCTAAATTCTTGCCAAAAGCTAAAGTAGTCAGATACATAAAATCTTTTGAAACTACAGAGCTTTAACTGTTTCTTTGTTGCTTAATCATTTGCATAGTGTCCAGTCTACAAATGTCTTCTCTTTATATACTTGTTCATTTTTTCTAGCTAGTGTAGGCGTTTTTTTTCTTATTGATTTGTTGAAAATATGTAGAAGGAATATATATATTCACTATTAATGCATTTTTTGTGTATGACTCTTCACTTTAAAACAGACTTTTGACCCAAAGAATTTTTTTTTAAATGCAGTTTTTAACATTTAATGCTATTTTTCTTAGGGTTTGTGCTCTTTTTATTTGTTTGTTTCTTGTTTAAGAAACCTTCCCCTATTTTGAGGGTATAAATCTGTTTTTCTCTATTTTCTTCTAAAAGTTACACATTTCATTTGATATTAAATCTACCTCAGTAGACGTTTGTGTAGGAGTAAAGATAGAATTTTATTTGCTTTCTGGAGAGTGATGGCTTAATTCTGCCAGCATCTTCCATTGATGGCTTCCCCAGTGAACTAACTTCACTGTTGCACCTTTTCTTTTAGTCTAAACTGGACATGTGGCTTTTTTGATCTACTGCGCAGCTGCCATTGTAAACACTGTTCTTCTGAGTTATATCCATATTTTGCGAGATAGGCTCTAATAACTTCCTGCAAAAGCAAGTGTGGGAAGTAACACGTTTTATTCTTTATAGAGCTGAAACGTACCATCAAGGCAGATCACAAAGCCTGTACCTCACACAGTAGAGGATGATGAAGAATATAGGTTCTCAAGACAGATTGCCGGGATTTGCGTTCTGTTTCTTACTACTTCCTATGTGATGATTATGCCAAACTTCACACTGGGTGTATTCACCCCTTGGGGGTGAAGGGCTTAGAATGGGTGAAAGGGCATAAATAGTTCAAAGGAATCAATTTTCATATCCCTAAATTAAGTATATACATTAATCTCTAAATTTATCTGACTGTAGAAGTTTTGACTGAGGTTTGGCTAATTTTTCCTACCTCCCTTGTCATGACACCTCTCCACCATTTTACCAAAGAAAAGCATAACTCCTACCAGTCCTAAATCTTTGTCTGATATACTGTTTGTGGATAAGGGCATAGAGCAATGAACAGATGGACAGTTCAAAATACTTTGTGTGAGTGATTGTAAAAACTGAGTAACAAATACTTATGCAAAACTGATGCTAAAGGTTTTGTTTATGTCAACTGAAAAACTCGCTTTTAACATAATCAAAAGAAGACTTGATCTAGTTGCTAGCTGAAATATCACTAAACATAACCTTTGATGATAGATTAGTCTGCGATATTTAGCATGTAGCACAGGAATCCAGCTCCTGGTTGAAAGCCTATGTGATTTTTCAGGCCTGATAATATGATCAGGCCTTTTAATATATCATTATGAAAGTTTTCCCTGGCAGGCCGTGGGCTGGGGGGAAAGGTTCTCTCCCCACACTGGCCTTGGTGTGCAGCCCACATTACACATTGCAAACTCTGAAGGAATTGTAGTCAAGGTCTCAGGCCCCCCTGGCTGGTCAGGTCTCTGAATATTTGGGTTAAATTATTTCTCCTTCTAGCAACTAGTAATAATCATATATAGATATGAAAAATCATTGGGACAAAGAAATCTCATTCACTTCATTAAGAAATGTGTGCATAATTAAACACTTTTACTTTTATGCTTAATGATTATATGCTAAAATTTTAATATATTTTTGTCAATTTAAAATCAATTTGGAACCTAAACCAGGGGAATTATTTTTTAACACATAGAGCTTATGTTACTGGAAAAAAAGAATTCAATGTTAATTTATATATTTATTTGTTTCTTCAGTGAAGTATGAAGGAGGATCAATAAAATACTTTCAAGAATAAAAATATACTACATTAAGATGTAATTCTGTTCGGGAAGTAAAATGGAAATATGAGTACCAGGAGAAGAGAAAACTGATATAAAATTCTTATTTATTGATGAAGGGCTTTTTCATCAATATTTAAATTGGATGATGATGGTAGCAAATTCCTACGGTATCCTGATACCATGGGGCATATATGAGTGAATTATGTGACAGCAACACTTTAAAATGTCTCTGTTTACTATACATAGAAATAATATGCCTTGCAGCTAGCTATATTCAAACTTTGGATGAAATATTTCAGACGTCCTGTTAAAAATATATGTGGAGGTACATTGCTTTGGAAAATTATGTTAAGGGAGCACAATCAAAAATATTTGATGATCATTTACCTGAGACATCATGATATTCTTTGATACATGAGAAAAAACGTGGAAAACCTCCATCCTGGTGAAGTATGGTCTCTGTGAGAAAGTAAAGCTTAGCAGAAGAAGGCAAATCTTCATTTCTTGTGGCAAAATCATATTAAAGATCTAGAGAAAAAATGTTGGACATAAAACTTTTCAGGTATCTTTTAAAAATCTCTAAGGATAAAATCCAAATTCTGACACTTTAGATTAATCCGCTGAGGGTTTACTCCTTAATATACTGATTCCTTAGACAAGTCCACTGTAGAGATAATGGCTGTGGCATAGACGGGATCCTCTCTGTGACAGTCAAGGTCCTGGCAGAGAACAGATGTTTATTTAGACAGGTGACTAAAAGGAGTTGCAAGTAGGGAGTCTGCACAGAGATGTAGCCAAGGTTAAAGGGAAAAAGGCATGTTGAAGCACTACTGTAGATGGGAGCCTTTACCAGATCCCACTGACAGACCCATAGGTAGAAAACAGAGGTTGCTTTCCAGCCTGTGGTCTTATACAGGGAAATGCAGGCAAGGTCAAATGGGGGTTAGCAGTGGCAGAAACAGGCAAACAATTGCCCAGAGTCCCTCTCTTTCTTCCTTCTTGTCTTGTTATTGGGCAAACCAAACTGGAAGGTGAAGTTTAGGAATCCTGGTGATGGAGTCAGGTAGAGATCAGACCCTATGGTGACAGCAGGGTGGAGAAGTTTACAGTAGAAGGGAGAACAGAGACAAACCAACACACTTTTCAAAATACTGATGACTTCACTTTTGAGTAAATTAGATGTATATCAAAATGTTATAAATCCCCCTGTATTTGCTCCAAATTACAAAAACCAGAGACGAGATTTCATTATTCAGAATTTACAATAAAATGTGTGGGTTGGAGGATATGAACCTAAGTGATAAATTTCAAATGTACATATCTGTATGTGACTCCATTTTAATGTATGAGGCATTCTTTGTTTTATAGATAAATGTATTTGTTCACTCTAAAAGTAATTGGAGTGCTAAGAGTCACATAACACACTTTTAAAATTTATTGAATTTAGAATGGTGTTCAGACATCTCAGGTCTCAAGATTGATGGTCTGTTTGGTGGGAAGCTGTTCTCCCAAGTGCTGGTCAAACGAATATATTGAGAGACACATACGTAAATATTCTAGTGACTACATTTAAGAATGGATATATTAACTTTAGTAAAGTTTTATTTAATACCATACATCAGAACTATAATCAATGCAATATAATAAACTTAAACTTATTAATGAGATATTTTACATTCTGTTTAATCTCATAGTGTCTTTTTTGATTGAAGTACAGTCAATTACATTGTTTCAATTTTTGGTGTACAGCACAATGTCCCAGTAATGCATATACATACATATATTCATTTTCATTTGTCTTTTCATTAAAGGTTATTGTTATTATAAGATATTGAACATAGTTCCCTGTCCTATACAGAAGAAACTTTTAAAATCTATTTTTATATACAGTCGCTAACATTTGTAAATCTCGAAATCCCAAATTTATCCCTTCCCACCCTCTTTCCCCAGTAACCATGATTGTTTACTAGGTCAGCAAGTCTGTTTCTTTTTTGTAGATGAGTTCCTAGTGTCCTTTTTTTTCTTTTTCTTTTTCTTTTTTAAAGATTCCACATATGCTTGATATCATTTGGTATTTTTCTTTCTCTTTCTGGCTTTTACTTCACTTAGAATGATGATCTCTTAGTCCATCCATGTTTCTGCAAATGGCATTATTTTATTCTTTTTTGTGGCTGAGTAATATTCCATTGTATAAATATACCACTTCTTCTTTATCCAGCCATCTGTAAATGGACATTTAAGTTGTTTCCATGTCTTGGCTATTGCATATAGTACTGCTATGAACATTGGGGTGCATGTGTCTTTTTGAATCAGACTTCCCTCTGGATATATGCCCAGGAGTGGGATTGCTGGATTGTATGTTAAATCTATTTTTAGTTTTTTTCAGGACCCTCCATACTGTTTTCATAATGGCTGCCCCAAACTGCATTCCCACCAACAGTGTAGGAGGGTTCCCTTTTCTCCACACCCTCTCCAGCATTTATCATTCATGGACTTTTGAATGATGGGCACTCTGGTGTAAGGTGATACCTCATTGTAGTTTTGACTTGCATTTCTCTGATAATTAGTGATATTGAGCACTTTTTCATGTGCCTACTGCCCATTTGTATTCAGAGTGTCTTACAAAGGCAGTGGGTATTTTGCATACATGCTGCATTTCAATTGCTTATGAGCCACACATGGTATGTAGTGGACTTCCTGGTCAGAGCATTTCTAAAAAACAATTAAAGGATACTTTATAGAAATGAAGGAGCATTTACTGGTTAAAGTGTAATGAAAAGATTGTGTTTGAATATTCTTATTGAGTATGTTTTTATATTTCTAGCCAGAAAGGCAGGAGGATTATGCAAATGAGTTTTATGGAGCTAAAAATTATATGAATTAAACCCATTTAAATCCAATAATTCTACCTATCTCTTTCACTCTGTCTTGTTCTGCCTCTTTCCAGTATAATTTTGAGGTCAATTAGAAAATTTAACCTTGGATTGATAAGAACAGTCTACAGTTGGAGTAGTAAAATAAAAAAAAAATCAAGAATGAAACTACAGATATTAAAAGGGGAGAAAAAAGCAGACTGTTTTTCAATTTTATTTTATTGAGGTATAATTCACCTTTCACAAAATTCAGCATTTTAAAGCAAACAATTCTGATTTTAGAAATATTAAGAAAGTTGTGCAACCATCACCATTTTCAAATTCTAGAACATTTTCCTTACCAGCAAATAAATGGTGCATTAATTAGCAGTCACTCTGTTTCCTCTTCAACTCAGCAACTGGCAAACACTAACATATTTGTATCTCTATGAGTTTACCTATCATGGCCATTTCAGATTACAGAATCACCTAGTATGTCCCCTTTTGTGTTTGACTCAATTCATAAATGCTGTAGCATGTATCTACACTTTGCTCATTTCTGTGGCTGGATGGCAGTCCATTGTCTGGATATATCACATTTTACTCATCCAGTGTTCAGCTGATGAACATTTGTGTTATTTTCACATTTTGGCTATTGTGAGTGATATTGCTACGAACACTTAGGTACAATTCTTTGTGCAAACCTATGTTTTCTATTCTCTTGGGTATATATGAGAATTAGAATTGCTAAGTCATGTAGTAACTGGATGCTTAACTTTTGATTAATTATTAAACTGTTTTCCTGAGCATCTGCACCATTTTACATCCTTACCAACAATATATTATTTTTTTTAAATTACATCCTCACCAACACTTGTTACCGCCTAATATTTTAAATTGTTAGGTGTGTAATAGGTCTTTCATCATGGTCTCGATGCACATTTTACCAAAGGTTACTGATGTTAAGCATTTTTTCTTGTATACACTAGCCATTTTAATATATTCTTTGGAGAAATGTCCATTCAAATACTTCAATCATTTCTAAAATCAGTTATTTTATTTATATTATTGAGTCGTAGGAACTTTTCCTTTTCTCTGGATTACAGTCCCTTATATTTGTTTTGCAAATATGTATCCTTATCTGCACATTGTCTTTTCACTTTCTTGATGGTGTCCTTTAAATCACAAAAGTTAAAAAATTTGAGGTAGTCCAATTTATTACTTTTTTTTTTGCTTGTTCTTTTGTTGTCATATGTAAGAAACCATTGTCTATTCCATGTTACAGAGACTTACATGTAAGTTTTCTTCTTAGAGTTTTAAAATTTTTCTTTTAAATTTAGGTCTTTGCTAAATTTTTTGTTAATTTTTGTGTATGATATGAGGTAGGAGTTGAAATTCAGTTGTTCCAGCATCATTTGTTGAAGACTTTTTTTCTTATTTGTTTTGGCACAATTGTTGAAAATCAACTCACCATAAATAGAATGTTTTCTAGTGATATTTTTAAATCCTAGATTTAGGTCTACAAATTGTTTTTTGTCAAATTCCTTTATAGCATTCTTCAAGGTGTAATTTCCTTCTTGATCTTGTGCCTAAATGTTCTACTATTATTAAAATGGAGTATTGAAGTTTTCAACTGTTCAATGTTGAATTCTCTATCTTAGTGATTTACCTTGGAATTGTAATTAATACTTAATTATAACAGTTAAATTTGAATTAATACCAAATTAATTTCAACTTTACACACAACGTTGCTCTTGTATAGCACCATAACCTCCCTCCTTTGTATTATTATTGTCATACAAATTGCATCTTTGGACATTATATACTCCTCAAAACAGGTTTGTATGTATTACTTTGTATGGTTATATTTTAAGTCATATAGAAGAAAAACAAGGTCACAAAAAACAGTCCTCTACACAAACATATTTTATTGTGCCTCACTTTATTGCACTTCACAAATACTACATTCTTTATAAATTGAAAGTTTGTGGCAACCCTGTGTTGAGCAAATCTATTGGCACCATTTTTTTTTCCAAGAGCATTAGCTCACTTTGTGTCTGTGTCACATTTTGGCACTTCTTGCAATATTTCAAAGTTTTTATGATTATTATATTGGTTATTTTGATCTGTGGTCAGTGGTCTTTGATGTTGCTATTACAAAAATATCAAAATTTGCTGAAGGTTCAGATGATGGTTAGCATTTTTAGTAATAAAGGATTTTTTAAATTACCTTTTTTTAGACATAATGATATTATTGCCCACTTAATATGCTATTGCCTACTTATAGTATAGTGTAAACATAACTTTTATTTGTACTGGGAAACAAAAAACATTATGTGATGTTTTATCACAATATTTATTTATTGCAGTGGTCTGGAACTGAACTTGCAATATCTCCGAGGTAAGCCTGTGCTGTCTTGTCTATTTCCACATGTAGTTACTTTTACCAGATCTCTTTATTTATGTGGGTTTGAGTTATTGTCTAGTGCTCTTTCATTTCAGCCTGAAGAATGCTCTTTAGCATTTCTTGTCGGGCAGCTTTGATAGTGACAAATTCTGTCTCAAATTTTCCTTCACTTTGAAGAATCCTTTTCCTGGATATGGAATCTTGACTGATCATCTTTTCTCTTTGGCAGTTTGAACATGCGATTCCACTACCTTCTAGCTTCCATGGTTTCTAAGAATGAATTTACTGTTAATCTTCCTAAAGATCCTTTGTCTGTGATCAGTCACTTTTCTTTTGCTACTTTCAAGATTCTTGCTTTGTCTTTGTCATTTTGCAGCTTGAATATAAGTGTCTAGAATGGCTCTCTGAGTTTATGTTACTTAGTTTATTGAGCTTCTTGACTGTGTGGATTGCTTTATATCTAATTTGGCAAGTTTTCAGTCATTCTTTTCTTAAATACTCTTTCTGACAATTTTAAACTTTCTTCTTCTGGGATGCCTGTTATGCATATGTTGGTGTACTTGATGGTGTCCCACAGTCTCTGAGACTCTTTTAACTTTTTTCTTATATTTCTGTTAAAAAATGACTAATTCCAACTGACCTATTTTCAAGTTTGCTGATTCCTCTGCCAAGCATATTTTCTCTCGGTGACTATTTTGCAGTTTTAGTATTTTCTGACTCCAGAATTTCTATTTGGTTCTTTATTTTTAAAATAATTTCTACCTCTTTATTGATATTCTTTATTTTGTGAGGCTTTATTCCCATAATCTCTCTCTTTGCTCTTTAGACCTGGTTTCATTTATTTCTTGGAACATACTTAAAATAGCTAACTGAAAAACTTCATCTAAATAATCTTGAATTTCTCAGGGATAGTTTCTGTTGATTATTTTCCTTCCTTCTGTGTATGGACTATAATTTCTTGTTTCCTTGCATGTTATGTAATTTTTTTGCTCAAGTTTTATTATTTAAAATAATATAATGTGACAATTTTAATTACCAGAGTCTCCTACTTCCCAGAGTGCACTGTTGTTGTTTGCTGGTGTAGAGTCTTTCCCAAAATAAATCTGTAAAGTCTGTATTCTTCCTCATGCTTGACCACTGTCTCTGTTTGATTAACTTAGTGGTCAGCTAATGATGAGACAGGAATTTCCTTAAAAATCTTAAACTAATAAGTCTCCAGCATTTGTCAGGAGGCTCTTTGTACCTTTTGGGTTATACTCTCAATCCTAAGGCAGGCAGTCTACAACTCTACCTTAGCTGCAACTTCTTTTTGTACAGAGGCTCATGATTTTCCAGAAGAGAGATTTCAGGGCTTTTTCAAATAGCTCCTGGATATATGCACAGTTGTATATATGTGAATAACTTTTTGCATTTCTATGAATTTCTAAAAGTTTTTCAAAGCTACTTAAGGGTATTTTATTTTCCAATTTTCTTTTAAGTGTTTTCATTAAATTCTTATTAGCCCACACTGTTATCACCTCAGACAGCTGCAATGTTAAGCAATTGCTGTTGATTGTTTTCTACAAATGCCCAGAAATAAAGGCTATTTGCACATAACAATTTCAGAGTCAGGTTAAAAAAGTGAGGGTTTCCAGGGAATTGCCAAACAAGTCAAACAATGACAATTTTCTTGCAATGGGGATTTTACAAAGTTCCAAACCCATCTGTTCTTCACAGGGCTGCTACGCTGCTGGGTATCACTATAATTGTAGAGGCTTGGTTTTCAAGGCCATTGTGGAGCTTCAGAGAGAGGAATGGAAATAGGCTAGTCAAACTGTTACAAATCTCAATGTTTTTAATCAAGATACAGTAGTTTTTTATTGAATAAGCCTGCAGATTTTGGCAAGCCTTGTTTAATTGCAAGAGTTCTGAGAAAGTTAATTTGAAAAGTTAATTTTGATTTTTTTCCCAGTATTCTCATAACTTTTATAGAGAAACAGATTTTTGAAGGTTTTTTACCCCCTGGCTGCCACTGATGTCACGTTAATAGAAGCATATTTAAATCTTATCCAACAAAAATAATGACAAAGCAACAACAAAACCTCACTCTGGAAATATGGATATTAACCATTCCACTGTACTTTTTAGTAAAATAAAAATTTGTAAGTTTCACTGCCTATTGAAATATTTATTCAGAATTTAGGGGTTTGCATTATATTCTTTTAGATTTCAAAATATAATTTAAATGCATGATATAAAGAAATTAGACAACTTAAAAATTTTACTTAAATAGTAACATACCAGTAATTTTTATTTGTGTGTGTGTGTGTGTGTGACATTAATGATATTTGTACAGAATAAAGAAGTAGAAATTGAGAGACATAGAATATTTTTATACATTTTAAGAACTTGGATCTCTAACTAAAATTTAATGACTAATGCTTTGTGTGATATAAAATGAAATATGTTAATTAAAACATGTCATGGAGTTGAAGCATTTTATAATTGTTAAAATATCGATCTTTTATAAATTATACCTAATAAAACCCAAATAATTTGAAAAATTATATTAGAGGTGTAACATGTGACACTCTATTCCAAATATTATTTATTAGTTTAATGTTATTTTTAAAAATATTTTGTAATTTTTTCTATTATTCCTACTTGCTTTGGGGAATTTCAATCTGCGTATCAGTATGGTAGGAATACAGCATTTATTAATGGACCTCTGAGAAAGTGGATTTCTACTCTAGAGCTGTCCATAATTAAAGATAGGTTAAATTGTTGACCTACAAGTTAAATTGGTTTTCAAACAAGACTTCAGGTGATTTTATTTACATTTATTATTCTTTGCCAACAATTTGATTTCTATGAGTCTAGATATCCTCTTGATCTTATTTGGAGAAAAAATTAATCTATAATTGGTGTTGGCTCAAGATGACGCCAACTGGGTTCACACACTGCCAACTCAAGTTAAGCATAGAGTGTTAATAAGAGCTTGGAACTCAAAGAGCAAATTTTAAAGTTGTAATATCAGAGCAAGATTTAGTAAAATTAACTTGTATTTGTATTTGTGGTAACATGTGACTTTAATATAATTTAAATTAAATATTAAGAAGCAGAATGGTCTGTCTAGCCAGCGTTTCTGAATATGATTCCTTTACCTATAACCACGTATTAGATTATAAAAGTTGGGCTATTTATTGGCAAAGTAAAACTTGGATATAAATTAGGGGAATGAATAACTAATTTTCCATCATATAAAACAAAACTCATACAGGAGTCTCCTTTTTTTTTCGTTGTTGCATTTCTCTACCTTTAAAATACAGAACTGTTAAGCATTACCATGTCAATGTTTTCAAATTGAAGGTAAATTTAAAAAGTGAACTAAAATAGCCATCACTTAGGCAATTAGATGGCAAGTCACAATGAGGAATTATTATTGATTGTAGATTAAATAATTTCTCTACATCTTTATAGGAAGATGCAAGAACAAAATAGCTACAGAGAAATCTTGAACTTTGTTTAGTAGCTTTATTTTGTTGTTTTAATATTTTATTGTTGTTTTAGAAATATTTTATATTTTCACTTATGACAAAAAAGGTAATTATGCTTATTTTGTTAGTAGTGCACTTCATTAAAGACCTTGTTATTCCATACACAAGGATGCTTTCAAAGGTTAAAGGAATTTTGTCAAAAGGACACAAAAGCCAACCTAAAACAGCACCTATAGCTAAAATTTGTTCATTTGAGTATGAAAATGAAGATGATGACTACAGACCACAATGCATTAAATCTTTCATATCCCAAAATAAAAATATAATATAATATAAATTTAAAGTATTTTAAAAGAAGGCACACAGCATCAGATAAAATAATTTTGAGACATGCTATTAAATTATGTTGGTATTTTTGAAACATTTGCTATGATGGTGAAAAATAAAGAAACTAATAAGCATTTTATATTATGATTAAAATATATTTTTTGATTAAGGGCCTGACAAAGCCAAGTCAGAGATGTAGAATTCAATTAGTTATTTTTCTTTTAATTGAGATATAGTTGATGTACAATATTATGTAAGTTTAAATTGTACAACTTTGTGACTTACAATTTTAAAGGTTATATTCCATTTATAGTTATTACAAAATATTGACTATATTCCCTGTTCTATACTGTATACCCTTGTAGCTTATTTATTTTATACATAGTAATTTGTATCTCTTAATCCCCTACTCCTATGTTGTTCCTCCCTCCTCCCCTCTCCCCAGTGGCAACCGCCAGTTTTTTCTCTATATCTGAGTCTGTTTCTTTTTTATTATATTTACCAGTTAGTATTATGTTTTAGATTCCACACATAAGTGATATCATACAGTCTTTGCAATTAGTTATACTTTAAAATATCAACTTAAAAATCGTCAAGAATGACACAAAAGAATGTAAGTGCTGATTAAGTGCAAATGCTCTAGAGTTATAATGAACAACATATACAAGCATCTTGAGAATTCAAATTTCAATTTCGAGTTCAGTCTCCAAGGGAGCGACAGGTTTCTCTGAAAAGATGGAAGAACTGAGTCCTGGGTATAACTTGAAACCAGAAAATTAGGGAAATAGTTACTCGTATTTTTAAGTTATAGCATCATTGGCCTAAATACAAAAAAGGATAAACACACACCATGGGGAATATCAACCAGAATCTGGTCAGCAGATCAGTTAGAAATTTAAGTTGGTAAACAGCCTCAACAAAATGGTGGCAATCGTATTTAAAACCTTGCACAATTAACCATAAGAAGGTTAATAAAAACATAGTATTAATATTTCATATTAAGAAGGGATCTCTACATACTTAATTTTATGCACTTGTAAGTTTGAGGAAGAATTCACCCTATTGGAGTGACTTCATTATAACTATACTTAGAATAAATATTGAATAATTGTTTTACATTTATAGTTTACCTTACTAAGCACACAGTATTGTAATATCTCAGAGAAGTATTTATTTAGTATATATTTTTTAAGATTTTGCTGGAATCATAAGAATTATATAGTACTAAGGTAGGTTTATGGTATTCCTAGACAACTGCCTGTAAAAAAGAAAAATTCAACTTGTATATGCTATTTAAAATCTTTTAAGGTAAAATATTGATTACTTTGTACACTCGTTGAAAATGTTCTTTTTTCAAAAACGTCTTGAGAGTGACTTTAAAATATGGTAGAGTTAAAAATATAATATTAAAGTTTGCTAGCTGCACTTAAAAAAACAGCAAACTCAGGAAACTATATTTTTATAGCTTAGTGATAGGTTTAACCTAAAAAGGAAATGGTTATCCTACAGAATCCGTAGTAGGCTGTGGAAAAACTTTGAAGAACTTCATGATGACCCAGAACAAATAACTTCAGTAACTGTAGCATGAACAGGGAAACCATTATTCTAATTTCTACTGCTGCAATATCATTGCATCTAATTTTTCAATATGTTCCTCTTGTTCACATTGTTACCAAACTCATCAAATTCAGCTGCTTGCTGATCAAAAGCCAATAATTTGAGTGGAAATGTCAGTAGAAAGGAGATGGGCTTTAATCAGAAGAGCTGGCAATCTAGTAAAATGGTGGACTCCTGTCCAGAGACCACTTCTGAAGATTTTGCTCAGCTATGACAGTTTTTAAAGGGAAAAATGCAGGGAAAGAATCTCAGTGAATCATTGAGGAAGGAGGTTGAGTCTGCATCATTCTGCATTGTGTGCAGACTGGCTGACTCTCTTCAGATGTTGTTTTGCCCATGATTTGCTTGCAGTTTTGCTGAGGGAGCTCATAGGGGTAGAGGGCTAATCATTTTTTAATTGCTTCAGTCTTCATTCTTACTTCTTTTTATCTAGGAAAAGAATCAACAGGTTAGGCATGGCATCGTGTGCATTCAGGAAAGCCTAAGCTGGGAGTTAGTTTCAGTTGCTTAGTGATCCCATTCCTATAACTAAGTTCTTTTAAGATTAGAGGGGGACAGAAATGGGCAAACAGGAAAGAGGCAAAAATACTGCTTTCAATTCCCAACTGTCAAACATTATTTCATTCCTATGGGATTAGGAGTGAAGCTCCATCTTCTATAATTTCCTCATGATGACATAGGGAGCCACGCTCTCAGAGTGAAAGATGTTAACACAGGTCTGCAGCATGTCTTTGCAGGCAAATTTAGCTGCCCACTTACATATACCAGCAGAGCAAGCTACAGTTATTTTGATACCCACACAAACAGATTATTATGAGCAATAATGTTAATCCTATTCTCATGAGGCCACTTTTTGGAATTGTGCTGGCCATAGATTGAGCACTGCTCACAATGGAGCAGCTTATGTCATGGCTGCGGTCTAGTCATCATGCAGTTAGCTTTTTCCCTCTGGTACCAGTTATAATATCTGTAAAACAACACAGGAGTGTGCATCAAACATTGAGTTTGTGACTCTATTTTCCTAATCATTCACTGTTTGGTTTTGTACTAGGGAGGAGGGTATGGGCGGCAGGGTTCTGCTCAGTTTCAATATGTCTCCCCAGTGATAATTAACAATATCCATTTCTGAAATGGATAGCATACTGAATACTTAGGAATAAAGATACAGATTACACAATGAAAAAGGAAGCAACATGATGAAAAATTATCCCCTCTATAATAAGACGGAACTACTGTAAACAGAAAGGAAAAAAATAAAAGGTGAAAAAAATGATAGAATCTTAATCTTGTGCTGCGCAGATCACATGACCCCTTTCAACTGAGTTATCAGCATCTCTTTCAAACAACTTCTTTAAAGTTTGCGCTTTTGACCATGTTGTTGCTGAATAACATTAGGTTTTTTTCCTGAGTGCCCTGATGACCACAGAACAATTTTAGGAGGAGATCTAAAGTTTTACTACTGTTTAAAATAAAACTTGTATTTTTGATGTGCTAAGGAATTGTGTGATCAGGATCTTTCCTTCCTGTTATGAGAAAGTCCTATTTTAAATTTGAGTCTTATTTTCTGAAATGCTACAATTTAAGAAGAGTGGACAGGATCTGGGGAAAATCCTCAATGTCAAAATGAAAAGGGCTTAACTAAACTGCCAATAACAAAACTAATTGCCCTAATTAAACCCAATTTATTCAATCTCTTTGAAGATGAAATATGTGCCTATTCCCTCCTCAGCTCCCACCAGGCAGGAAGTGACTCAAACTTTTACCTACTCTAAATGCAGAATAAGGAATTCCTGTTTTCAACTCTACAGCCACTGATGTCCTCAGCCTCACCTGCTGTTTTCGAATCAAAGTTTCCAGGGGTTCATTTGGCTGACCCACCCCTTCCCAGTAGCAGAGGGCTCACTTTTCTAGGCTCAGTGCTATTTCATCCATCAACACTTTACACAGTTTCTGTTTTTGAGAAACTTACCCACTGGTTATTTTCCTCCTACTTGCTTAATTGTTTGGGGTTTATTCCCTCTTTTGTTCATGTACTATCACCCTATGATATCACTCATATGTAGAATCTAAAAACAGAATAAACTAATGAACTCATCTACAAAACAGAAACAGACTCACAGTCATAAGTAAACAATCTTATGGTTACCGGGGGAAAGAGGATGAGAAGGGATAACTTTGGGAGTTTGAGATTTGCAATTAACTTCTATATATAAAAATAAATAAAAAACAAATTTCTTCCATATAGCACAGGGAACTATATTCAATATCCTATAATAATGTTTGACAAAAAAGAATATGAGAACAAATATATGTATTTATATGTATCACTGGGACATTATGCTCTACATCAGAAAATTGACACATTATAACTGACTATACTTCAATAAAAAAAAAAAGAATAGAAAAAGAGTCTTGGGAGGAAAATGGTAAGTTCTATCAACCACCTGGTTGTTAGACTTTATTTAAGAACCACCCTTTCCCAGGAACTGTGCTAAGCAGTTTTCTTATAGTTTCTCATTTTTTCCCACAGGCCAATCTTTCAAGATGAGTATTATTTTCTTTTTATATATAAGCAGTTGGAGAATTAGGGAGGTAAAGTTACCTATTTGAGGCCCTCCAGTAGTAACTATTAGAAGTTCAGGATGACACCTGCACCCCAATGTTCATAGCAGCACTATTTACAATAGCCAAAACATGGAAACAGCCTAAATGTCCATCAACGGATGACTTGATAAAGAAGATGTGGTCTATTTATACAATGGAATACTATTCAGCCATAAAAACCGACAACATAATGCCATTTGCAGCAACATGGATGCTCCTGGAGAATGTCATTCTAAGTGAAGTAAGCCAGAAAGAGAAAGAAAAAATACCATATGAGATCGCTCATATGTGGAATCTAAAACAAACAAACAAATAAACAAAGCATAAATACAAAACAGAAACAGACTCATAGACATAGAATACAAACTTGTGATTGCCAAGGAGGCGGAGGGTGGAAAGGGATAGATGGGATTTCAAAATTGTAGAATAGATAAACAAGATTATACTGTATAGCACAGGGAATATACATAAGATCTTATGGTAGCTCACAGAGAAAAAAATGTGACAATGAATATATATATGTTCATGTATAACTGAAAAAATTGTGCTGAACACTGGAATTTGACACAACATTGTAAAATGATTATAAATCAATAAAAAATGTTTAAAAAAGTAGATATTCAGTATTGGATATTTAGTTCAAGTTTTCTTAATTCTAAATCTATTCTCTTGGACCACCTTATCAATGGAAAAAATTTTCTTGCAGTTTTGAAATTTTGATGCAACTTTGATGTAGGTTTTTTTTCCTACACCTTTACTATTATTGAAAACCAGGAAAAAGGTATATTCATTTATACAACAGATGATTGCATATCTCTAGTGTATAACCCTGATTAGGAATATTTAATATCTTCCTATTCTGGATAGTCAATCCCTCTCCCCTAAGTTGAAGACAAAAGGTAGTAGTATCAGTAGTCCAAGGTTTTACCAAAATAATATTAAATGGCTTTAAAAAGTGCATTGTACAAATTAGAGGAAAATATTCAATAATAAAGTTTGCAATGTTCATGTCGGAATTCAAGAAGTACATTGTAAGGATCTTTATTTTAATCTAAATACAAGCCTAATAATTATGGTAGTAGTAGCAGTAGTAATAATATTTTCTTCTGTTGCCTTCTTCAACTTTACTCATTTGTGAAGCTTTTCCTCTGCTGCTTAATGAAAATTTACAAAGCTTCATGACTTGTCCTCTTACTTTTTGGCAACAAATATTCTTACAGTCACTTTATTTTAAAAAGCCCCAAATCAGTATTCAAATTTCTAAACAGAAATATTAATCAAGGACCTTACAATCTTTAAATAAATATAAAAAGGAAATTTAACTCAGTGTTTCTAAACATTAGTCATTAATATACTCTTTTCAAAATGTGATAAACAAAACAAAAACCTAAAAGATACTTAATTTTAACATATTCCTGAAGAGTGTATTTGCTAATATCTCTAGTGAGAGAAGAATTTCCAGAAACGCTTGATCCTTGAATCAATAAATTCTCTCATATACTATTATAGTAAAACTAAATAGTCCCATTCATTGAAATTCCCAGAAATTAGATTTTTAAGACATTTTTCTTATACTTCATAAGTATAGAATGGATAAACTTCACAAGATGACCAGTTTGGTTTTTAAAAGTGTATGTACACTGAAAGTGATTGGATCCAGTTGAGTTGTTGTGATATAGATAGATAGATAGATAGATAGATAGATAGATAGATAGATAGATAGATAGATTGATTTGTGTATTTATTTATTTATAAAATAGAGTGAACATAAAATCTGACTCAGTTAAACAATTCTTAAACTTATAAGTAGAATAATGCTTGTGAATGTAATGTAAGTTTAGGACCATTACTAAATCCTTCCAAGATAACTCCATTACTTTCTTGTTGATACCGGAAATTCTAACATTAATGATTTATTCATTTGATTAGGATTCTATTACAGTTAAAATTGGCAATGATAAACAATTTGTTAAACCATTAGTATAGTGCTAAAATACTTTACTGTAGATTGTGCTTATGATAGAGAGCAATAATAAGAAAAGTCATCTGGCAGAATGGAAGAGGACCCTGACTACAGGACAGAGAGAATGACATGCAAAATGTGAGAATGTGACATGAATAGTAATAGGCAACAGATTTTTATCTATGAAACAATTTTCTCCACAATCAATTCTTGTTGGGGCAATGAGTAAAATGGTGACACTTTGAAATCCATGAATTGACAAGTACTGTCAAGTGTATTATTACTGCAAGTCTAATATCTGAGGATATTCACCCCTAGGCATCAACTAATCTTTGCTGAAATGTAGAGCAGTAAATTCTGCCAGTATGCAAAATAATGAAGAAACACAGGAAATGGTCTCAGTAAATTAAACTGAATTGTCATCTACACTTAGCCTCTGCCATGGCATCATGATTCATATTGTCATGGCAACTAATATCTGAAAGAGAGCAAAGATCAAAACAGATATTCTTTGGTTTGATTAACTGAGAGACATTCTGGAGGAAGAAATGGTGGAATATTATATGGCTTTTATAACAATCTTCAATTCTAATAATTTGTTTTATAAGAGATTTGCATTTCAATGAAGTAAATATTACTTGCATCTACCCACGAACAACCTAAAAATATTTGCTATATGCTATCCATTTGTCCGGAATATGGACTAGACTTTGGAGACACAAAGATGATTCAGACACATTTCCTGACCTCAAGAAATACACTATTTAATGTGGACAACAGATATATTTACAGTTCAGGCAATTATAATGCAGTGCATATGCTATATAGTCTGTAGGCAAGTATGTAAGAAAGTAAAGTAGGGAGAATCATTAATTCTGCTTAAGAAACCAAGGTCTTAAAGAGGAGAAGAGATTTAAACTGAAATTTTAATTTTAAAAACTATCATTTCTACAACACAGATTGTGTTGAGTAAGTGCTGGTTTGGGAAGAATGATAAATTAGGCAGAAAAATAAAACACAGACTCTTAGATTCTCTTTTGTAGGTCCATTAATCAATCTGTTCAACATTTATCAGAACATGCTTTATAAACGTTATATACTCAAGAGTTCTCATTGTTGGATACCACTAGGACATAAATATAGGGTGTCTGATAACTTAGGTAGATGCATAATAAAAGGTTTATTGATATTTATTGCAAAACATGATACAATGATTTTATCTCTGTTTTCAGACTTTATGGCCATGTTATAAAACAGTAAAAAGAGATCACTCAAAGAAAGAACACACTAAACTGGATCTGCTTTCCCTGCAAGATATTAGAGATAGAACAGTAAATAAACTTAATGAATTCAGTGAAGATTGTCAAAACCATTGTTTGATAAAAATGTGTATAATATTTCAGCAGTAATTGTTTCAGCTCCAGGTGCATCCAGTACATGTTGAAAAGCCTATAGCCAGAGAAAAGTAAGCAAGAACGAATAATCAGAAATGTGCCTTTCAGAGAACTGTATAACAAAAGTACTACATGGCACATAAATTCATTAGTGTCAGAGCACACTTTAGAATAGGAAGGTATGCACCAGCATATAAGAAGAGCTCACGTTTGTGTACGCTGACAGATTTGTTTCTCTCAACAGTCCTGTGTTATAGAATGGGCAGGGAACTTTATGTTTATTGTGTAAATGAGAAGGCAGACTTATTAAAAGTCTAGGTATTTGCCTCATCAATGAGAAGCCCCAGAAGTGCACAGTCTTACTTAGTGTCAGGTACATCAGCATGAGTAAACTAAATAAAGACGTCAGTATCATCAATTTTTCAAATTTAAAAATTAGCCAGTTGGGTATCTGTTTCCATTACAACCAGACTTGAGCTAATTACCTTGAATTAAAAGGAGGGATCCAGTTTATACCATCATGTTTTCAATTTTTTCCTGTCTTGAAGAAATCAGAAATACCTGAATCTTTTTTTTTAAGAACAATTACCTCTCATCAACTATATGCAAAACACTGTGTTATACTAAGATAATAAATTCCAGAAGTTAACCATATACTTTTGGAAAGAAAATATATACAAATAAGGATTGTAAGCTAGTTAATGATAAAACCCAGTGAATGGTTTAGTCATTACAGGAGTCGTTTTCATTAGTCAAGTGTTCATAGATGATAGAGAATTTGAGTAGCACCTATACAATTGGATAGGTGAGACAAATGTGAAATAAGGAGTAGGTATAGGCAAATTTATGATCAGATCAAGGAGTAAGTGATTTTTGACCAGTGCAGAATATTTACAAGTCTAGAAAGAAAGGTCGTGCTGAGATTATAGGTGGATTTGAGGACAGCAACTTTACTTGATGAAATTTGTAGATGAGGAATGTTAACCTAGTTTCTATGGGAAGAATAGATTAGAAACAAGATAATTCTTGCAAGAATCCACATGAAAGAGCTCACAATAATGGGCTGACAAGCAGCTTGGTAAAGAAAGGCCAGATATTGGAAATTTTGGTAAGCACGGAACAAGGATGCAGTCAAAGGCAGTTTCTGGGATCTCAAGACATTGTTCGCAAGAGAACTGCTTTAGAGAACGCTTCCACAGAGCACATAGCCCCTGAAGGTATTTTCTAAAGGTCTTCTTTCTTGGAATTAATATAGAAAGAATTCTGGGAAGCAGAGACGATTGCAAATCAGGTGTTTCCCCACAGGTTTCTTCGTGATCAGTTACTCACTGGAAAAGGAAACTTCCACATATGCACACATTTACAACTGGAAAAAAGGCTGCCAAGACTCCAGCATATCATGTAGCAGGTTTGTAAGAACTGACGATTGCTCTCAAGCCAGCACTTCAAAAAGATTCTTTGCATTCAGTGCTTCCTCTCAAGGTCTTCCAGAATTTTTTTTCCCATAGCTGTTCATATATATTTTTTTTTTCCTCTGGCAAAATAAACATTTTTTAGTTAGGAAACACTAGAGCCTTCCTCTGCATAAAGCATATGCCTTACTTCTTTTTCCATTGGGCAATCATCTTTTTTACTAAGTACAAGAATCACCTTACTTACTAAGTATAAAACAATGTTGCATCTCTTCTTCCTTCTTAAATTGAGAGTCATGCTGTGATTATTTTTCTTTAATTTTTATTGAAGTGTAGTTGATTTACAATATTAGTTTCAGATGTACAGCAAAGTGATTCAGTTATACATATACATACATATATATTTTCTTTTCAGATTCTTTTCCATTAAATGTTATTATGAGAAATTGAATATAGTTCCCTGTGCTATACAGTCGGTTCTTCTTGCTTATCTATTTTATATATAGTAGTGTGTGTCTGTTAATCCTCAACCTTTAATTTATCCCTCCCCTCCCTTTCCCCTTTGGTAACTATAGTTTATTTTCTATGTCAGGGAGTGTGCGTTTGGTTTATAAATAGTATTTGTATCTTCTTTTTTTTTATTCCACATATAAGTGATATCAAATAACACTTGCCATTGTCTGACTCGTTTCACTCAATATCATAATCTCCAAGTCCATCCCAAAATTATTTTTAAATTTCCTTCTACACGCACACTCTCCCAACCCTTGACACCCGCATAAATCACATCTTCATCTTTGCTGTTAACTTCCTTGCCAGTTTCTTGATGAGTTCTGAGGACAGTGCAGATCTCTTTTGTTTGGCATATTGTTTCTTTCTGATGTCCATAAGCCAAGTTGTTTTGGATGCTCAGAGTGCATAGAATATGTTGTTAAGACTGATAAATTTGAGAAGTCAGTGTAGTGAGCTGGTTGTACTTGACTTAATTCTAAAAGATACATGCAGAGAAGATTTCTAAGTTTTATTGTGCTGAACCACCTCTTTCCATGCCACCAATTTTACAGTATATGCAGCTCTTGCAAAATTTCACAGTCACCACAAAAAATTGTGGAGAATTTCTGTAAATATAACACTCCAATAATTACTTCAAGTACAGTATACACGTCATCATTTTCATTTGCCATTTTCATGGTGGCTTGTCCTTTCTACACTTTATTATTCATTTATGATAGCTATTATAGGCCTTTCAGATTCTATCTTGCTCTCCTGAGGAATATTTATAGCAATTATAGGGCTCTTATGAGAAGACCCAAAGATAGTTATTGCAGAAACCCTGTGAAATGCTACATTAGTACAGGGATTGGCTGGCAATAAAAGATCTCAAGTTGTTTCAGAATCCCCCTTGATGAAGATAAAGAGGCAGGTTATTCCTGGTGAGGTTTCCTTTTCACCCAAGAGAACCAAGTTATTTTTGACATGGAGGTTAGAACGCATAAATTAACACAGTTCTGCAAATAAGAGCTCTTTTGGAAAGGTCACCAGGAGGAAAGCAAGAAAGGGTTTAAGATGTATTTGCAAACAGATTTGTGAATGCCATTTATAACTCTATTTCTCATGGAGTGTACAAATGGGTGAGGTGTGAGACACGTGAAAAAGAAATGGCAATGTCTTAGCCAGCACAAAGTAGGGGCTTTACTTCTCATCTCAACAGCAGTGTCATAGGACCTAGAATGTAAGCTCTTCCAGGGAAGGGCACCAAAATGTTCTATTCGCTAGGGATTCTAAGCAGCTAGAACAGAGCTAGGCGTATAATAGGAGATCCATCAATATTCGATGGATGAATAAGTAAACTTTTGCCATATCTGCTGACAGCGCTCGTTAATTTATAATTAACAGTTATTCCTTTCTGCAGAGTACTTTTTGTTTGTTTTCATTTGGTTTTGGTTTTCCTCAAGTTGATTTGACAAAATAGAGTGGAATAAATTTAAATCCACAGTAAAAAGCTGATCAGTCAGAATACCTTTTGATCTCTTAATTTGTCACATTTACTCTTATTCCAAAGAGCTATTAAATTGTTTCTTTGAAAAGATGTATTTTTTTCATTGCTTTCTGTAAACCCCTGTAACTGAGCATAAGATCTAAATATTAAGAAGTTAATTCTAGATTCGTTGCAAAGCTATTGATGTTAAACTTAATGTTCCACATTCTATCAGTCAAGCAACTCTAATCTTGACTAACAAAAAATAAAAAGAAGGAAACAGAAAGGACAAGAGGAAATATTTGAGATATATCTCAATGTTTTTATTTAAGTGAAGAAAATTTTTGCCTGAGGTTTTCTCATTTACCATTTTCTTCTGAGCAACTACAGAGGTGAGATAGGGTTGGATCTGGAGATGTGTTGAATTCTTGAAATACATAGAGTTTGATGTCAAGTTGTAGCAAATGTCACATTATTGCCAAAAATACATCAACTATTCTATCACTATTCTAACTGTATTAGAATCAACTCGTAAATTATTCACAGGGTACTATAAAAATAAAAGCAAAAAAGTCTATGGCAGACTTTGAAAAAAGATGGACTTTTACTTGAATTCCAGCCTAGGTATTACTGACCATAGAATTCTGTACTCTTAACTTTTCTTGTCTAATATTCCTCATGTGATTAATGAAAAATTTTAAAAAGCTGTAAGAAATCACAGAGTGATCAGAGAATTAATCAAAGTAAGTATTATGGACACAGAGGAGGATGATAGCATTTAGATTTTGTTCTAAAGCAGTCAGAAATATTCTGGATTTACAGATATTTACCATTTTTGACAGAAACCTTTGGCAGATACCTAGAGCAAAATCTGTGAGATCTGTATGCAAAAGGTCAGGACAAGAGGCCTGGTGACTCATCCAGTCCTTTGCTTATAGGTCATGTCCTCTTGGACATGCCACTTCTTTTGTTTAAACTCCAGTCTATTAATTTACAAATATTGACACTTATCTGCCTCACTGAATTCTTGTGAGGGTACCATTAAAGAGTATATTTGAAAGACACTTAACATTGTGTCATTTTTGTAAACATATGAAGCTTTATGGATACATTCAACTGTGATGTCCATGATCCTTCTTTATAACTGAATATTTCTTTGCAACATTAAAAATGTGAAGTTTTCATCGTGTATTATTCCTGTATCCTCATATCTTTCTGGCCAATTCTTGCTTTCTTGCTATCTTTAGCTATCTGATCACTGATACATTACAATGTCCTCAAGGCCTATGAGGGAACAAATAAAATTGGCTCCTCCAGGATCATGTCACTGTGAATTTTAAAAGAACAAAAGCAAAAATCCAAAACAGACACAATGAATTTTCTGTGTGATGATGTTGACACCTACCAGATGCAGCTCTTTCTTCTCTATCACGTTTTCATGAGTGCCTATGTTTATATTTTATTATCAGACGGTTGACCAAGAAGAAGGTCATCTAGGCTCAAGGATATAGAGATGTCTTAATGTGTTTAGGATAGTTGAGTTCTTATTATCTTCTATCTGCACTTTGTGAATAAGATAAAACCCAGTCAATGCTTTGGATTTCATTTTAGCTCAGCACAAATTTCTTTAATGAACCATGCTTGTTCCAGTCATGTGCTCATTGCCCAGGTATCCAACAGCTTGAGTCAGTCATCTTAGTTGTATTAGCTACCTATAAATGCAGCTCCCTACAGGATGAAATGACCTGGGACCAATTAATTGAAAATGAAAAAAAAAATGTAGTAAATGCCTCTGGGAGTGATTAACAAAACTAGTTATGCATCAATTGCAGATGGCCAGAGATACTGCTTGCCAAGTAGAGTTGGCTACGTACAAAGGAGAACATATTGTTCAAGCAGCAGGACTTGTGAAGGATTTAAAAATTCCAGCAAAATGGGCATGAACAGATGCAACATTACCTCTATGCAACAAATGCCAGTGTTCTCTCATTGCTTGTTGTTGTTGTTGTTGGTCCAAATTAGATATATTTTACTGGGACAGGTACATCAAACTACAAGTAATTTCCTGAAGTCATTAAGCCTAGAGCCCTGTAGGTCTCTTGGCTATTAACTACCCTAGAAAGTTGTTTATTTGGGACTTAACAGTTAAATTTTCAGTGCATGTTTTAATTCAATAAGAGTTTTCCTAATTATAGTCACATGGCTAAAAATTTCATTCTCCAGGTCATTTTCATCATAAATGATCATTCTCTGTCAATAATCAGCCTTCTTGTTTAATCAAAGACAAAGCATCATGTCCATGCATGAGAAAGCTGTTTTCCACTCTTTAAACAATTCTTCTCTAATTTGAAGTGTCTGAACCAAGCAATTTCAAGCCTTAATATATATAAAGTATGGATTTAAGAAGTGTAGACATTCCCTTGATGAGAAGACTTTTTTTATGCTTCTACTAGACATACAGTAAGTCAAGATAATGACATTTCACCCAGATCTAAATACATATCTTTATTGAAAGCTTCTTAATAAGTGTTCTTATTTTTTGCTTTTGGATATCCTGATATAAGAAATTTCTGAACAGTGCTCTAGTAACCTATTGAATCTGTACCTGGACATTCAATGTAGTTACAACCTCTAAGAAATGAAGCAAACTAGACTGCAAATAAATTCTAAAAAGCAAATAAAAACATTACACACTACTCTTCATTTGTTTTTGCCACTTGGAAACTGACTACAATCTCCCAAGGCTATTTACTAATTAGATCTCAGCCACAAGTGCTACTGTTCATTAAGGTTGCCAAATGGCTTCTATTACTGTGTGATCATATCACTTTAAGCCTGTATTTCATATCATCACCTCTAATATTTTCTAAAATGATTGTTAGTAAGTTTGTCAGTATTTGTAAAGTGACTCTGAGATTGGAAAATATCATGGGAATATGATTTCTTAGTTTGGCTGGTTGATACTTTCTGAAACTTACATGAATGATATCCAAAACTAGTTTATACCATTGCAAAATGATTCTGGGATAATTTACCTAAAGTGCTGATGGTTAAATAACCCTTTCAAGCTGATTCCTGGGACATTTCCTAGCTATCAGCTGGTTGAAGATGGAATTCAGAAAGACTTACAGCACAATGAAAATTGCCACTCCTGACTCACTTTTCACTAATGTACCACAGGCGTCTCTTTAAAATCTAATTTAATGAACAAATGCCACACACCTACTAGACTATCAACTTAAAGGAATTTGACTTACACTCTTAAATTAAAAAAAAAAAAGCAAGTGAATGATTCTCTCAAGACCCAGAAAAAAAAAAACCTTCCAAACTCCTTGAAAGAAATCTGTATTTGGTGGGTTCACATGAAAGAGGGGATACATCTTAATCTTGCTCCAGTTCAAAGGATGTCATAACACAAACATGTTAAAAATTAAACTATGTTATCTGTAACTAGGTCTAATTACTCTTCTAAGTTCCCCTCCCAGTAAGTTGTTGGGTAATTCATCTTGAACTGTTTCAGGGTATTCTACCCCATCAAACTTGTGTCCTGTTTATAGAGCACTAAATTATTTGAAACGACTTGGGGAAAAGCTTGTAGCTTTCAGTCACCTGGCCATAGATCTCTTACCCTCTTAATTATAATATTTACTGTCCAGCAGCTCTCTGTGTTTCTCTATTACCCTGGAGACACCAGAATCTTTGTGAGAGTGAAAAGATGTATCTTATAGCCATGCTGTCAAGGATTCCTTTGCTCTGATTATCTAACAGATTTCTCTGTGGTTTTATTACCTCTTCGGACATTAAAGAGATAGACACCAACTTCTCTCTTTCAGTCTCATCTTCTCTGCCAAGACTGCAAGTTTGCCTTCTAATCTTTCTTAGGAGATTAAGAATTGGGTGAATACACATTTTTTCCTAATGCTTCTGAGTAAGGTGTTTTTCCAATACATGCAAAAAACTCCAGCTGTGGGATAGAATATTTTTAGGTTTTCTCATATTTCTACCTTGACACACTAATGGTAGTGGAGTAACAGCAAGACCCTCGATCTCACAGAAAAGACAGAAGAGTGCCTGCTTATTCAAAGAAATAGGCTAATCATAACATTGATGTTAATGTGCAGGTCATACTTGAATACACTGCCCACCTTAAGAATATTTTCTTTTCAGGTCCAAGTCAGAGGGCCTGACACTAAACAACCCTCAAACACCTATGTATCAAGTTCAGTTTGAACCCTTGGCAAATTCTCAGAGGCCACCTTGAAGACAAGTGTGATGTAGAATCATCAAAAATATCTAGGTGTGTTCAAAAAGTGTTCCATATTTTGGACATTATGTGTTGAAGCTGTAAAGATATCTTAGGAAGTCAGAATCCCTCCAGCAAATGCATTTTTAGAAATATATACAGGGCTACCTAGTAACTCTTATGAGATTTTAGACAGCCTTTGAAAGGCAAAAAGATGGCACTTTACAAAAGCATTCCTGAAACAGAAGGAAACATGAGTTTCGGCCATAAAGAACTGAAAGTAATCTTTTTGGCTCACTATTCTAAAATTAATCTGTACTTGACTGTGAAAAAGTCCACATCAATTTGTTGAAGGAATGGATAAAGTGGAAATGAGATTATTCTCATGGGGAACCAAAGAGAATAAAAATATCCACACATATCTGCCAAAATAAAAACAAAAAATACTTTTGCCACCACAGTTGCCAATGTTAGAAATACCTGTGCAGATATTCTGGTGGCACACCCCTGATTTAAGGCATATGAATAGTTTTAAATTGAACTTTATAAATAACCTGATAAAATTTAGGAACAGAAGTTAACTGTTTTTCAGTTAGTGATGAATATTTGCTGTCACTTTATGTCTCTTTTAAATAAAATATGCTGAAACTATGCACTTGAAAAAACATGGGAAGATTTTGTGAATGTTTCTTGATGTGTATTTTATGATAGACAAAATAGCACATGTCAGGTAATGAACATATCATGTTCTCAGTATGTTGCCAGACAGTAGAAATACAGGCATGAATAAATCATGGACTATACTTTCAAGGAGTTTGGAATAGAGTGAGGAAGCAGTGAAGTAAATAGAAAAGGACAATACAATATTCATGCTACAGTGTGGATGAGAACTAGAGAGGAGTGGAACTAAATCATCACTGGAAAATAAAATTAAAATTTCACCATAGAAATGGCATTTGAGGTGTACCATGAAGGATGAATCCCAGTTCTTTAGGTGAACAAGTTATGGAATGGAATTCTGGGTTGAGGGAAAAGAATATGAAAAGGCAATGTGCCAAAACCAAAGGCATGATGGACGAGGTCTCTGGACACATCTTTGGATCTTATTATTGTCCATGCAGATTATGAAGAAGCCAGGTAATAGTTGGAACATGAAAATAGAAATCAAACCTTTCCACTGAACCAAATGATTTTTACTTTGAGATATAGTTGTGACGCACTCATGAATATGGTAATAGTAATGGTACAGGAGCAGTAATAATAATGATCATCTCTGTCATGCCTTCATTAAATGGTTACTAAGCCTTAGCTATTTGACTCCTCATAATTTACATCCTTCATTCGTAGCTGAGAAAAACTTGGTTCAAAGATGTTCAATAATGTGCTGAAGAGCTAGTAGTAAGTTGTAGAGAAAATATTTAAACCTAAGTCCTATTTGCAGCTCCAACACTGAGCTGAGCATGAGCAAATGATTTATTTGCACTCACTGATTTTCTTCCCCTATAAATTGGCCATTATAGTAAAAACTAAATCCCAAGGTTACTGTGATCAAATAAAGAATGCAAAGGAAAGAATTTTGTAAATAGCAATGAATGAAATCACTATGATTCACATAAAGGCTATTCTAAGAATTCAGGTTATTTTAAGTTTTAAAGATGATGAGATTAGGTAAATTCAGCCAGACTCTGTCTTCCTAGAATAGTTCATTCATGGCGGAGACCATGTTTTACAGCATACATTTTCTAGAACACAATTTCTGCACATTTTGAATAGTTTTAATTGTGGGAAAAGTGTTACACTTTTAGAAAATACTGTGCTAAACATACTTAAGCTATTTTTTTCTTTAAGTTTGGGACTCCTCAGAGCTTTAAATATATGTTCACTGAACTTTCAAGGACCAGTAGTCTGAAGGATTTACCAAATTTATTTGAGCTCAGAAAATTATTTCCTTGGAAGTTATGATGAGACTAGAATTTTAGGGAATACATTTTGCAAATGCTGATTATAAGACATGATTTTAACTTTGGTGTTTATGTATTAACATTAGTGTAGAAAGAAATTTTTTAAATTACTATTATAATGCGTGGGTAATACTTGAATTACTTCACAGTCACCTAGAAATATTAATGAAAGAGACGAATGAGTTAATGAACGAACCTAAGTCTCAGTAAAATGGGACTATAAATATGTCCACATTTAGCACTGGGTCCAACTCTTGATTATCATGTGTTGCAAGTGCAGATAATTGGATAATTGGCCTTTTCAAACATATTCTTCCAAACCTACCTCCGAGTATTTTTCCGTTTGGATTTTTTTTTTTCCTTGACCTTCCTTTCCAGCTGGAATTTAGTTCAACTTTGGCTAATTAGATATTATATGATGTTGACTTAGGGATGTTTTGTTGAAGATTTTTGTCCCTATAATAAAGAGAGAGGCCCAGGAAATGAATGATCTAATCTTGTAACCTTTGCTGTTATTTCCTGACTTTGAACATAGTGTGCTTGGATGTGAAGATTTAGCCAAAGCAATATGTAGTCATGAAGTGGAAAGAGGACACACTGGGAATTCAGAGAAGAAAGTCAGGAAATCCTGGGCCCTTGACAACATTGTTGAGCTATCAAAAATAAACAAAACAAAACAAAACCCTGAGGACAGCTTATCTTTGACTCTTGTTACTTACATTATTACGATATGATTTAAATCACAAGTTAGTTTGTTTTCTCTTATTTATAGTGCAACACCTCCCACTTGGTAGAAGAACATTCTCTTGATGGGCTCCAGAGAGTTTGAGATTACTGAGTATTGCTTAACTGCTTATTCCCAGCAACAAACATTTCTGTCTTATATGGTCATTTTCTCTTTCTTGTCTATCCTAACTTCTATCACATAAGATCTAAGTGTGATGTGTGTGAAAAGTTATTTTAGAACAATGAGATTAAAAAACAGGTTTTTATTTCATCCACCATTATCACAATAAAAAGTATACATACATACATATACATACCATTATCACAATAAAAAGTATATATATTTAAATCAACCTATTTTTATCTGCCACTGGGATGATGGAGTAGACATCTTTCCCTGTTCCACCTGCTAATTAGAATTTAAATATCCTGGATGTTATTTATAATACAAACAAAAGAAATCTCTGAAAGTTGGAGAGAAGCAAGCATACTGATTCAGGTACTTGGAACACAAGGTACGGTGTGTGGGTGAGATTCTTTGACTTTTTTTTCTTTGCTTTATTCCAAACTTAGAAGTAAAGAAATTGTCAACATGAATTAAAAAATGATACATAATTTTGTGTTGCCTATAAGAAACTTACTTCAAATACAATGAAAGTATAAAGGATATAAAAAGATACATCGTATAGCACAGGGAAATATATTCAAAATCCTGTAATAACCTTTAATGAAAAAGAATATAAGAATGAATATATGTATGTTTATGCATGACTGGGACATCATGCTGTACACCAGAAATTGACACACTGTAACTGGAAAAAAAAAAGGTATATCGTGTGAACATGAATTAAATCAATGTAGCAGAGGTTATACTAACACTAATATCCCATAAGATCGATTTTGGAATAGATAAAATCATCAGAGATCAAGTGATAATATATTATGATAAAAGGGTAAATTTATGAAGAAAACATAATAATCCTATATTCACAAAACTATGTAATTGAAAATTATATGAAGCAAAAACTGATAAAAATTGAAGAAATAAATTTAAAAATCAGCATCCGTCCCTCAACAATTGATAGTTAGCCATCTATACAGAAAATCAGCAAGGATACAGAAAGATCATCATGCAACAGGATGTGGTCAAAATGTATAGAAAACTACACTCAACAACAGCAGAATATATACTCTATTCAAGTGCCGAAGAACATATAACAAGATAGAAGATGTCCTGATTCATAAAAGAAACCTTAGCAAGTTGAAAATCATATACTATCTGTTCTCTGATCATAGAGGAATTTAACTAGAAACAAATATGGGGGAAAAAAACAGGAGAATACCTAAACACTTAAACATTTGGACAATAAGTAAAACACTTATAAATAATCCATAGGTCAGAGAGCAAGTCACAAGGAAAAGGAAAAATGTTCAACATCACTAAACACTAGGGAAATTCAAATTAAAACTGTCATGAAATATTGCTGCACATCTATCAGAATGGAAAAAAAAATTCTGGTGACATTTCTAAGAGAGTAGATCACTGGTACATTGCTGTTGGGAACATAAAATGGTACAGCCATTCTAAAAAACAATTTTTTATATACAATAGCCAAGACATGGAAGTAACCTAAATGTCCATTGACAGATGACTAGATAAAGAAGTTGCGGTATATTTATGCAGTGGAATACTACTCAGCCATAAAAAGAATAAAATAATGCCATTTGCAGCAACATGAATGGAGATCATCATTCCAAGTAAAGTAAGTTGGAAAGAAAAAGAAAAATGCTATGGAATCATAGGTGGAATCTAAAAGAAAAACAATAAAAGACACTAATGGACTCATCTACAACACAGAAACAGACTTGCAGACATAGTAAACAACTTTATGGTTACCAGGGAAAAGGGGGTGGAAACATAAAATTGGGAGTTTGAGATTTGCAAATGTTAGCCACTATACATAAAAATAGATTAAAAAAAAATAGATTAAAAAATAAATTTCTTCCGTATAGCACAAGGGACTATATTCAATATGTTGTAATAACCTTTAATGAAAGAGAATATGAAAACAAATATATCTATGTATATGCATGACTGGGACATTGTGCTATACACCAAGATTGACACATGGTAACTGACTATACTTCAATAATAAATAAATAAATAAATAACAATTTAGAAGTTTCTTCTAAAACAAAAAATTCAACTACTGTATGACCAGCAATTGTATTCTTGGGCTATTATCCCAGAGAAGTGAAAATTTATGTCTACACAAAAGCCTATACATGAATTTTGATATCATTTTTATTCCTATAGCCAAAAGCTGGAAATAAACTATATATTCTTTAATGACTGAATAAGTAAACAAACTACAGTACACCCATACCTTGGAATACAATTTAGCAATACAAAGGAATAAACTCTTAATGGATTAGAGAATCTCCAAGGAATTATGCTGAGTGAAACAGGTAATCCTAAAAGTTTACAAACTGCATAACTATGTGGCTCTTTAGATAATATTCTTGACCTAAAAAAATATTATGGAAATGAAGAGATTTGGTTGCCAGGGGATAAGGGGATAAGGACAGGGACAGGTAGGAGTTTTGTGTCTCTAAAAAAATGGCAACATGAGGAATGATTTGGTGATGAAAATGTTCTATATCTTGACTGCAACAATATCAAAATCCTGGTTGTGGTCTTATACTATAGTTTTGCAATATATTATTATTGTAAGAAATGGGGTAAATGGTACATAGGGTTTCTGTGTACTATTCCTTACAACTGGATGCCAACCTACGATTACCTCAAAGTTCAAAGGTAATTAAAAAAAAATCACTCTAAACTTCCCTCTTAGAACTGCTTTTGCTGCATCCCACAAATTTTGGCACATTACATTTCTCAAGATATTTTTTGATTTCTTTGGCCCATAGGTCGTTCAGTAGCATATTGTTTAATCTTCATATATTTGTGAATTTCCCAGTTTTCCTCATGTAATTAATTTTTAATTTCATACCATTGTGGTCAGAAAAGATGTTTGATATTTCAGTTCTCTTAAATTTGTTAAGCCTTGTTTTGTGACCTGACATATGATCTATTTTAAGAACCGTTTTATGTGTACTTGAGAAGCATAAACAATATTATGAACAGATACCTTAATCTGATGGGTTAAGACAAAATAAAGATAAAATTGTTTGCCTTAACTGTAATCTTTTGTCCCAAGTGGTTGTAGGCTTTTTATTTGCCTTACAGTGTTTTCAAAGAATGACCTCTGCTTTTCCACAGTGAGTTCCAAGCTTGGTGAATCAAAGGCAAGCACCTTGTCATGTAGGGTCTGGTGATAGGATAAAGATTAAACAAGATTTTAGCTACCAAATACATATTTCACCACTTAGACAAGGCAGTAGTTAAATCTCTCACATATTTTCAGGCTCATGACAGTGGAGAGTCATAATCTCAGTTGTGGTCCTGGAGGAAGAGGAGCACATGGTTAGATGTTTCTTTGCTATTAAGTCCTTAACCAGGTTTTTACATTATATAAAATATAAAACATCAGTGTTTCAGAAATACTTAGACTATATACTATAGAAATTAAAGTATATGTATCTAGTAATCTTACAATGACTTCTGATCCAATATAACTTATATAGTATATAATGACTTCCCTTTCAAAAAATAAACTTAAGTATTAATTTCTACTTAAGAGTAGTTGAAAGCATTCCTCTTGCCATAAGGCATGAGGGATAGATATTGTTATATGTAAAATATCTGGTTGTATTATTATGAACCAGTATCTATTAAGATATTTTCCAGGTCATTTAAATATCACTCCTTATTAACTTTAAGAAATATTAATTTTCTCATTCTGGTAGACATTATCAAAAGTTTAACTGACTACAATTAAATAACCTTACTTAGCAAACTCATTGGTCAGTTGCCTGGAGTTAATATTGCAATTAACTCATCATGACAGGAGCACCAGGAAGCCCTTCAAAATCAAACATATTATGGGAGCCTAATAAGCCTCTTTTATATTACAATGTGATTTCAACAGATTTAAAATTTCCTTTTCCTCTTTGGCTTTTAGACCCAAATGTATATATTTTCCCTTCTACAGAGCTTATTGATAAGAGAACTGATGGTAAGATTCATGCTAGTGTTATGGATAAAATTTCACAAAAAATAAATTTGAATTATAACAATGTTCTAAAGGACTATTTACATAAAAGATGAAAAGTGGGAATAGCTAGAAATTTATTAATATCTAAGTCAGTACCTGATATTTCATAATTTGTGACTGCCAGATAAATGTAAACTGAAGAGGGTACTTAGACCATGTAGCAGGGCTCATTACCGCCTAAATCACTAAAACAGCACATTCAGAAGGAAGAGAGGAATGGTTAGACACATGGAGGACCATTAATTCTGTCACTGTTCTAGCCATATAATTTGGAAAACCAGAATAAGGTGGCCCTTCTGACCCAGCAGGCTGTGACTTGCCTATGACTGAGTAAGAATGACCAAGGAAGAGACAAGACTCCTGGATTTCTGGCTTTCAGATATAGTACTACTTCCCAATAATATACTGTGGCACTATAAATATGTTTTGCTTCAACATTTTAAAATAGAAATTCCTCCTTCTTGTGGGATGACTTTGAAAGAGTTGTAGAAATGACCTTACAGAAAAGAGAAGTTAAAAAAATGTCTCCTTAATACTCTTTTCTTTTTGGTTGGCTGAAGTTTTCTGTTCATTTGTTTTTTGTTTTATTGAGACTTTTTTTTTTTTAGAGCAGGTTTAGGTTCACAATAAAATTGAAGGGAAAGAACAATTTCCCATATACTCCCTGCCTCCACTCATAAAGCCTCCCCCATTATCAACACACCTACCATAGTGGTACATTTGTTTCAACTGGTGAAACTACGGTGATACATCATAATCACCTAAGGCCCATAGTTTACATTGTGGTTCACTCTTGGTGTTGTACATTCTATGGGTTTGGAATGAATATATATATAATGACATGCATCCACCATTATATCATGCAAAGTATTTCTACTGCCCTAAAAATCCTCTATACTCTGCCTAGTCATCTCTCTCTCTCCCAGTCTCTGACAACCACTGGTATTTTTACTGTCTGCATAGTTTTGCCTTTCCCAAATTTTATTTAGCTAGAATCTTTTTAGATTGGCTTTGATATTATAACTTAATATTATGAATTTAACTTTTCTCCATGTTATTTCATGGCTTGATAGTTTATTTCTTTTTAGTGGAAATGATATTCCATTGTCTGAATGATATTTCACATCTGTTTATTCATTCAACTCCTGAAGGACGTCATGGTCATTCAAGTTTTGGCAATAGTGAATAAACCTGCTATAAACATCTGTGTGCAGGATTTTGCGTGGAAGTAAGTTTTCAACCTCTTTGGATAAGTACCAAGAAGTGCTGTTGTAGACTGTATGATAAAAGTATGCTTAGGTTTGTATAAAACCCCCCAAATTTTAGAGTGGCTGTGCCATTTGTCAGCGTTACAGATTTTAGTTGTCTTAGTAGTAGCAGTGCAATTGTTTCTTACTGTTGTTTTCATTTTTATTTCTCTGATGACATATGATGTGGAACATTGTTTAATATCCTTTTTGCCACATGTGTCTTCTTTGCTTAGGTGTCTGTTAAAGTCTTTAGCCCATTTTTAATGGGGTTCTTTTTTACTTTTATTTACTTTTAAGAGTTCTCTCTATATTTTGGATAACAATCCTTTATAAGATGTGTCTTTTGCAAATATAATCTCCTAGTCTGTGAGTTGCAATTTCATTCTCTGGACTCTTTCACAAAGAAAATATTTTTAATTTTAATCAAGTCCGCCTTATTTAGTTATGTCCTTCACAGATTATGCCTTTGAAATATCTAAAAAGTTGTTGCCATACTGAAGGCCATCTAGGTTTTCTGATTTTCTATGATTTTATAGTTTTGCGTTTTATGTTTAGATCTGTGATTCATTTTGAATTTTTATGAAGTGTATAACATCTAGACAGATGTATGTGGATTTCCAGTTGTGTCTGCATCATTTGTTGAAAAGACTTTCTTTGCTCCATTTTCTTACTTTTGGTTCTTTGTCAAGGACTAGCTGGCTGTATTTATATGGATGTATTTCTGCGCTTTCTATTCCATTCCATTGATCTATCTGCCAACTCTTTTGCCAATACCACACTGATTTGATTATTGTAGCTTTATAGTAAGTCGTGAAGTCAGGTGGCATAAATCCTTCAAATTTGTTCTTCTCTTTCAATATTCTGTTGACTATTCTGGCTTTTTGTCTCTCTATATAACCTGTAGAATCAGTTTGTCCATACCTTCAAAATAACCTGCTGAGATTTTGATTCCGACTACATTGAGTTTATAGATCAAGTTGGAAGGAACTGACAGTTTAACAATATTAAGTCTTCTTTCCAGGAACATAGAATATCACTCTGTTTATTTAGTTCTTTGATTTTATTCATCAGAATTTTGTCACTCTTTGTCATATATGTCTTATACCAATTTTGTTAGATATATATCAAAGTATTCAATTTTAGAGCAAGCAAATGTAAATGGTATTGTATTTTTAATTTCAAATTCTTACATCCTGCAACTTTCTTGTAATAGCTTATTAGTTCCTGGATTTTTTTGTCTATTTTGGGGGGTTTTCTGTGTAGATAATCATGTCTTGTATTAGCAAAGATGGTTTTATGTTTTCCTGCCCAATCTGTAAAACTTTTATTTTTCTTTTTTTGTCTCATTAAATTAGCAAGGACTTCTAGTAGGACCTTGGAAAGCAGTGGTGAGTGAGGACATTTTATTTTGTACTGATATTAGTGGGAAAGCTTCCAGTGTCTCAGCATTAAGTATGATGTTAGCCATAGATTTTTTTGTAGATAACCTTTATCAGGTTGAGGAAGTTTCTCTTTATTCCTAGTTTACTGAGAATTATCATCAATGAACATTGGATTTTGTCAAATGCTTTTGCTGCATCTATTGATCTGAATATGTCCTTACTGATTTTCTACCCACTGTATCTGTCCATTTCTGAGAGAGGCGTTGAAGTTTCCAACTATGATAGTGGATTCAACTACTACTCTTTGCAAGTCTATTTTTTATTCATGAAGATTGACACTGTTGTTGGAGGTATAATCATTAATAATTATGTCTTTTTGATAATTGACACTTTTTTGTTATATAATCTATGATCTCTTCTTTATCACTGATAACTTGCCTTGCTTTGAAATATACTCCGTCTTAAGTTAGTGGACCTACTTCATCTTTCTTTTGATTAGTGTTAGCATGGTGTATTTTTCTCTATTCATTTACTTTTAATCTTTGTTTCTTTTTATTTAAAGTGAATTTCTTGCAGACAACATATAACTGGGTTGTGTTTTTTGATCCACTGTGACAATCTCTGGTCTTTTAGTTTGTGTATTTAAACCATAGATGTTCAATGTGATTGAAAACTGTTGGGTTAATATCTACCATATTAATTATCATTTCTATTTCTTGCCCTGTTCATTGTTCCAGTTTTTGTCTTCTACTTTTTTTTTCTGCCTTTCTGGTCTTAAATAATCATTTTATATGATTTTGTTTTCTCTTAGTATATCAGTTATACTTTTTTTTCTTTTTCAATAAGTGCCCTAGAATTGGCAATTTACACTTACAACTAATACAAGTCCACTTTCAAATGCTATGCCACTTCATAGGTAGTGTGAGTACCTTATAATAATAAAATAATCTTATATCCTCCATCTCATCCTTTGTGTTATAGCTGTATTCATTTCACTTATGTATAAACACACATAAAGAAACATGTAATGTAAGGAAACATATATATGCATACATAACCAAATATATTGTTGGGACTATTATTTTGAACAAACTGTTATCTGTTAGATCAATTAATGGCAAGAAAATATGTTTTTATTTTACCTTTACTTATTCCTTCTTAATTTTCTTTCCTATTTTAAGTAGATTAGAGTTTCTGACTTGATTATGTTCCTCTCTCTAAAACTTCTTTTAACATTTCTTGTAAGGTAGATCTAATGGCAACAGATTCCCTCAAATCTTGTTTGTCTAAAGGGTCTTTATTTCTTCTTAACTTTTGAATGATAATTTCACAGGGTGCAGGATTTTAGGTTGTCATTGTTTCTGTTCTCAACAGTTTATTTCACTTCACGCTGTTCTTGCTTTCTGAAAAGTTGAATACAATTCTTTCTTTTTCTATAGATAATCAGAGTTTTTTCCCAGTCTAATTTATTTCAAGATTTTTTCTTTTGAGTTTCTTTAGTTTAAAAATGATATGCTGATGTGTAGGGGTTTTTTTTTTTTTTTTGACGTTTATTCTAGTTCATGTTTTCTGAGATTCCTGGATCTGTTTTTTCTTTTTTTGGTGTTTGACATTAATTTGGGAAAATTCTCAGTCATAATTGTTTCAATTTATTTTTCTTCTCTTTTTCTGGCATTTCTGTTATGGATATGTTACACCTTTTGTCATTATCCCATAGTTGCTAATTATCCTTTTTTGTATTTTTCAGTCTTTGATCTCTTTGCTATATGGTTTTTGAGGATTCTGTTGGCCTATTCTCAAGCTCGGAGATTCTTTCTTCACCCGTATTCAGTCTACAAATGAGCCCATCAAAGACATTCTTCATTTGTTAGTGTGTATATGTGTGTGTGTTCTCTTTAGCATTTCTTTTTGGTTCTTTTGAAGGATTTCCATCCCTCTGCTTACACAGCCAATCTGTTCTTGAGTGCTGTCTACAGTTAGAGCCCTCAGCATATTAATCAGATTTGTTTTAAATTTCCTATCTGATAATTCTAACACCTCTGCCATGTTTAATTCTGATGCTTACTGCTTACTCTGTCACTTCAAATATGTTTTTGGTGTTTTGATATGCCTCATAATTTGGTCAAGTTCCTGGAGGTAAATCTCACAATAAATGGATGTCCCCCTATGTCCAGATCCTCCTGGAGTTTTTAACAAGAGTTTTCCACACTGTGTCTATAAAAATTTCTCAATTACAGTTCAGGTTTTCCTACCTTGGCTAGATCCTATGGCAATTTCCCCTTATGAATCTCTGCTCTGGCAATCTGCAGTTCCCTGCTTTTGCCTGTCTCTCTCTCCAAACTTTGAGGCAGCTGTTTGCCCTGTGTTCTCCCCTCTCTCATAGTCTCAAGAAGAGTTGCTGGTTTTCAGTCTGTTCAGATTTGTACTTATTGTCAGATATAATGGCAACTCTGAAATGCTTTATATCCAGACCTTGAAAGTGGAAGTACTCTTCTTAGTACTTAAAACTGGGCAGGTATATATTCTTTCTCTGAATGAATTTAGGAGGAAAAAAGGCATTTGCAAAGAAATGGACTTCAAAGAAACAAACCCTGATGACAAATCACAGTATATGTTTTCTCATATTATAAAGAAATTTACGATAAAATTTTAGATTTAAAAATTATAATATTGAAATTATTCAAGAGATCGAAATTTCTTTCTAATTAGATTAAGCAAGCATGGAGATAAAACCAATCCAGAATAAGATTATAAGAATTGCCAGATGATGGAATATATCAAAAATTGTTCAGGAAAATAATTCTGCTATGGGAAGAAAAAAATCACAGAAATAATGTAATTTTTTGAATAAAATATATTTTTGAATGTTTAGAAAAAAATAGTTAATAGATTACCAAGTAAAAGTAATAAAAAAGCATGACATTTAAATATTTACTTGTGATTTTGAAGGATAAGGGAAAAAAATCCACAAATATCCGTGAGGAAAATCTTATAAATTAATTAAAATTTATATTAACATACATATAGTGTTTTGTTTTTCATTACATTAAAACTGTAATTCTGTGTGTCACTGAATCTTATTTCGATGGGAAATATTGCTACTTAAGAAATGTTTACTTAGTCAATTTCCTTACAAGCAAAAGCTCTTTAGATCTACCCCATAATAGTTAAAAAAAATAGCTATTCAGATGTATTTCAGTAGTCTGAGAGATAAGATCAAACATTAGGAAGTAATACTCTTAAAGATGTTTTAAGGGAACAATTTATAGAATTATATCCAGGTAAATTTGTTAACATGATTTAACAATTTATTTAACATGCCAAAAATAGTTCTTAGTATTAAAAAGCACATCATGGAGCAAGATTTTTCTACTGTTTAAGAAACAACTTTTGTAAAAGGATAATGCCAGAATAAATCCTTTCACTTTGGGTTGGAGTCTCTGGTACTAGTATGAACTCATGTATTTTCTTAAATGTATATGCAAATATATAAATAGAAATATGAATATGTGTATGAATCAGTTAGTATACATTCATATATCACCTCGCTTTGTTCACTAAGAAAGCCTAGAAGCAGTGACAGTAGAAATAAGTGGACCCAGCACCCAAATCTTGACTTATAAATGTCATTCTCTGACAAATGGAACTAGAGCTCCAGGAAGAAGTGGTTGATTATAGAGCTGGAGCATGGAAAGCCAAAAATGAAACTGAAGAAACTTAACAATTTGAGCAACAAAATAAATAAAAGTATTATTTGATTATAGCTCAAAGGATATCTATGTTTATGTCTGTAAATCTATATATAAACAAATGATAATATATATTTTGGGAGCAGTAAGATGGATCAATTATTCACAAAATTTCTTGGGTTGCTGTCTTTATTTTTTCATAGTTTTAGCATTTGTTAAGACTTTTAAATGCCTGTCCAGTAAGAGGAGTTCTTAAAGCTTAGAAAGTAAAAGTATCAATTTCCAGTAAAGATATATGAAAAATCTGAAATAAAAATTTTTTCTCAACTTTCATTTCAGCAATCCTGAAATACTCTAGGTAAGTACAAAGTAACAGAAAAACATAACATTCACGTGAAATGTAAGTGAAGTGCCTCATATAATGATTTAAATTAAATTTAATAAGCCAGTTATTATTGCAGGTTAATTAAATAGCACTTGATGATTAAAAACATATTTATTTAGATTAACAGCTATTAAATGAACTTATCACACCTTTTGTGGTTAATTTTGTTTTAACTATATTTTAAATTATTTAAAATTCCATCTTAAGCCCAGTTATATTTGAAATTGTACCTTTACATTTTAAGATTGAAATATTTTCCTCTTTTAAACTCTAATCACATGCAAACTAATTTATTATTATAAAATAAACAGAAAATGTTTACAATGAAGCAAAATAGCAGACAGATACTTTAAAAGATCAACAGACAATTAAGTAAGATGAAATGGAAGTAATTTTTCAGTGGAGTATGCCCACAATTAATTAATATTTTTAATCTTAAGAATTTCTCACATAAATCTTACATACAAGTATGTTTCATAATTATTAATGATAAACATATATCAAACACATTTTTACAAGGTAAGTTTTTAAGAGTGTTGCTTTGAAAAAACTCATTTAATCTTCAAAACAATTCAGTGGGTTAGATGTTATTATTTCCATTTTTTATATAAGAAAATTCAGGAACAGATAGATTAAATTTTTCAAGAAGAAGCAACTAAGAATACTGTTATTGGGTCTACATAAAAAAGTAAATGGCTCTAAAGTCTACACTGGACATTTGGATCATAGTGAATTGTACTGTTTCAAGAGTTCTCTGGCTTCATTGCATGCAAAAAAATTCCCCATCGTTTTTGTGTGGATTATCCACTTTTTGGATTACTCTACACAATTTTTATTGAAAACAACCTTTTTCCCCCTTACCTCAGTGCACTCCAACAGGTTAATAAAAACAAATATAATATTTGCATAACTGAGGTATAAATAATGTAGGTAATTAAGCTAGTCAGTGGATTTTAATAACACTTTCAAGTGTAAGCATTATCATTTTGATACAAGTTGAAACCAAAATATAGCATTTAAACTTACACCGTCTTTGGAAAGACCTGATAATAATGGTTCAGTTAGTACTAACATCATAATGCAAACCAGTAATTTTTATTATGGCTTTGTCAGTATCAAGATTTATTGCTAGTTCAGAGGCCACTTAACGTCATGATTCTTGTTTCTCCATTCCTACTCTCCTCACTAATCTCTTCCCCTGCTCCTACCTTTAGTTGACTCCAGATAATATCCTGCATTTAACCGGTTTTCTTTCTATTTTAGAAACCCAGTGAACTTACTCTTTGAAGTTACGTGTGCTAAGGCTATTTGTTTTCTGCAGTGTAAATAAAGTACTGTTTGGGGAAAAAAATAGAGCAATTTTTTTTTGTCATTGTATTTGGCTTAGGCATAAATGTATCGTTAAAAGATTCTGCAGTTGGATTATTATTTGGCTGCTTCAGTTCTAAGTAACAAATTTAATGGAATGTGCCCTTTCTCTCACAGTTAGCCTTAACGTCTATGTAATATCTCTCCCCTTCCTTCCCATTTTTTTTTCCTAAATGAACAGTATTGTTTAGCACAAACATGTTTTGCTACTTTGGTATCATTGGTGCACAATATTGATAGAAAGGTATTAAAGATAAGACTGTGCAGGAACTCGATATGTTGGTGGATTATCAGTAGATTTGTACCTGGGAACCTGACTAGGAATGAATCACAGGAGTCATTTCGGCATTGCTATCCCAAGAAATAACGATTTTAAAATCATAGAGAAACAAAGAGAAATTTGTTCCCATGCTAAGCCACTAACACCCACACCCTCACTCCCATGTAACATTAATTCCTGGTCAAAGTTTTTGTTAATGGAGGTGTTAAAACAACCTCTCTTCATATAATAGTTCTTATGATGTTAGGGAAACCAGTGTCAATGGAATAGTGCACTATTTTAAAATCAGATTTTAATAACAGTTTGAGAGCACTTCAACAAATATGAATAAGTTGATATTTAAATGATCTTTACCCTGGTAGATACAATTTTCCCAAGTTATACACACACTTTGGGACATCAGAAAGTTCAATGGCTTGTCTCAAAGTGAATGTGAATTTGCAACTTCACATGGACAACTGAATGATCCCATAAAAGTTAAATTAGCTTCTATAAGTGTGATTTAATTCTTTTTGCTAAAGACTCAATAGCAGTTTTGTCTCTATTTTTTATTTTGTTTTTTATTTTTTTTCCTGTGTCAGTGAAGAGTAATTGATTATGGATTTAGTAAGAATAATTTATCTGACTAATGGAACTTCAAATAATTATTGTCCTATTAAGTCACATGACTGAATCCCAGTGGATTGTTAACCCTGAATATTCTGTTCATTCTGATTTTGTTTAATTAGGAAAAGATTTTGCCATTTCTCTAAGGTTGTGTTATGAAGATGGTGGATGCTATCAGCTTCTGAACCGTTACTGCTGCAATGAGGTGAAGTCAGCAAGGGGGATGGACACAAAAAAGATTTCAGCTGCACTTGTGCTATGGGCTCTCCGGAGAGGCTTTAACTTCGCATTCCAGATGTGGATTCAGAGAAGGGAATATTGCGAAGCTGAAGTAAATGCTAACTAGTAGCAATCCCTATACTTTTGGTTGCATAACTGCCTCTCTTTTGATATTTAAGGAATATTTCATAATGTACTTAACAATATTAAAGTTGTGTTGCTTTTCCTTACTTTCTTCCCTTTTAATTGATTGAAGACTTCCTGAGGATGCTAAATGATTTTAAAAGGTTTTTTCTAGATGCAAAACTCCATTGAAAATATTAGCATCTGGCTAAACATTAGTATCTGGTAACACAGAAATATGCAAGAATGAAAGATTATTTTTCTTAATTTATTTGTTTATTGTGATTTTAAAAATAATTATTTGGAGAAGGGATCATGTTTCCCAGTGTCATTCATTGACTGTGAACAGATCTTTTGGATCTGAAAGACTCTGAATAGCAAGTCAGTTACCTTCGTTATACATATGAGTCATTCTATTTGCCTCAAAGAGGAATCCATAGCTTCTTGAAGTAGCAGAAATTCTGATTCCTAGGAGAGCAGTAATAGCTGAGACTTGTAGTATCTATTATTATTCAATGAATTTGTAAATGATGATATTGAAGAGAATTTGAACATAAAAAGAGTTAAATGACCAAAATGAGCAATGGAAGTAGACCAGACAAATATGAAAATATCCAACTATTATGCTTCAGGAAGTTTAGTAGAACTCAATTAAAGAAACCACATGGTCAGAATTTTAAATATATTCTTGAAGAGTTAGGGGCAAGGATTCTGAAGCAAATTGCTTTGATTCAAATCCTGGGACCTCCAATGCCCTAACTGTATGAACTTAATGGCAAATTACCTCACTTGTCTGTACCTAATTTTTTCTCCACTATAACACATTACCTGTCTGAAAGAGTTTCTGAGCATTAAATGAGTTCATATGTATAGAACACTTAGAAAAACATCTGTTGCACAGTAAGTATTGTGTCAGTATTGGATATTTGTATTGTCATTCTTTTTCTATGAACAGAGAATGGGAATTTTTTTGGACTATGGGATCCTTTGGGCATTGGGTCCCAATGGGTGACTGATACTGTTGTCTTTCTTGCTTTTTCCTACTACAGTATCTTCCTAGCATTACCTCCAAAGATCACATCTGCAGCCCTCTTGAGAAGACTCTAGAATAGGATTTTCAGGTCCAGAAGTCATGTGATGATTTCCATGTTTTGATATATAATCTGTTTTCATTCGCTATTGCTGTTTATCTGTTTATTTTAGGTCACCCACAAGGCTCAGGGTTGCTGTTATAAGGAATGATACAGGATCAATTAATGGATCTGCTAGACTGTATCTGTTAGAATTGATGAGAAAAAGATTACAAACATTTTTATTTGAAAACATTTTGATTTATATTGGGAACTGAGAAGAAGAAAGAGAAGTCATTATACAGTAAGTTAAAATCAAAGGGCTGAATCAAAAGCACAGGGTCATGGAATTCCATTCCTAGCCAGTGGGGCTGGTGATCTGAGTGGGAAAGAAATGGATGATAGAATTGGAGCAGATCAAGACTATGATTTAAAAATGAGTTAATCTGTGTTATACAGAAGAAATTTCTTTTTTAATCTATTTTATAGTGTTTAACATTTGCAAATCCCAGACTCCCAGATTTATCCTTTCCCACACCCTTCCCCCTGGTAACCGTCAGATTGTTTACTATGTCTGTGAACTATATTCAATATCTTGTAATAATTTTTAATGAAAGAGAATATGCAAACAAATATATGTATGTGTATGCATCACTGGGACATTATGCTGTATACCAGAAATTGACACATCATAACTGACTGTATGTCAAAAAGTTTTTAAGATTTTTTTTAAATGAAAATTATCAGTTAACCTATGCCAAACTGGTGCTGTGTGAGATTCTGCGAATACAGGGAGCACTTGGAAGAGACCTGTGCTAGGCTTTGGAAATTTTCCTAGGTAAATTTGAGGTAAGGATAATCAAAGACTAATTGCCTTACTTAATCAATCCCCATAACGTCTATGGGAAATTCTGAATCCTTCTGATCTCCTTTGTAAAATTACAGCTCTCAGGAGAAGTGATTCAAGTCAACTATAGGAAAATCAGACAATCCCTTTTATTCTCTCCCTCCCACACACCCAATCACTATCTCTTTTTTAAAGTTAAAAGAAAAATCAATAAGAAATCTAAGGCTAAGAGCTTGCACAACCAGAATCTCATAAATCATTGTCTAGAATGCAGCTCTGCAAATTCCCAGGCATCTATCTATTCCTGGGATACAAAACTATATTCTTTTCGACAATTTTGTGTGACATTAAACTAATATTTACAAAGTATAATAGTAGCAAGTGTAAATGCTATTTACAAAGATTTAAATAATTTTAAATATCATTGCTCTGTTGGTAAAGACAATAGTTTGGGGAAAACTTGTAGTGCATCTATTAAAAAAAATCACTTATTTCCATTGAAGTATTTTTTTTTAATTTTTTTATTGAAGTACCATCAGTTACAGTGTGTCAACTTCTGGTGCACAGAACAATGTCCCAGTCATGTGTATACATACATATATTCATTTTCATATTCTTTTTCATTAAAGGTTACCACAAGATCTTGAATGTAGTTGCCTGTGTTATAGCACAGAAACTTTAATCCATTTTTATATATAGTGGCTAACATTTGTAAATCTCAAACTCCCAAATTTATCCCTTCCCACTCCCTTTCCCCGGTAACCATACGATTGTTTACTATGTCTGTGAGTCTGTTTCTGTTTTGTAGATGAGTTCATAGTATCCTTTTTTCCTTTTCTTTCTGTTTTTTTAGATTCCATGTATGAGAGGTATCATATGATATTTTTCTTTCTCTTTCTGGCTTACTTCATTTAGAATGACAGTCTCTAGGACCATCCATGTTGCTGCAAATGGCATTATTTTATTCTTTTTATGGCTGAGTAGTATTCCATTGTATAAATATGCCACATTTTCTTAATCCAGTCATTTGTCAATAGACATTTAGGTTGTTTCCATGTCTTGACTATTGTATATAGTGCTACTATGAACATTGGGGTGCAAGTATCTTTTCGAATTAGAGTTCTCTCCAGATACATGTCCAGGAGAAGGATTGCTGGCTCATTTGGTAAGTCTATTTTAGTTAATCTCCAGACTGTTTTCCATAATGGCTGCATCAAACTACATCCCCTCCAGCAGTGTAGGGGGGTTCCCTTTGAACTATTTATTTTAATTTACTTTAATTTGATTTGCAGGATTTGTACCCCCCCGGCACATAATGAAATCTTAATCAAAATGGGAAAAAGCATTATTAATTTAGTTTCTGCATTTGTATGCCAAGATAGTTTAAAATTTTCGCCCTTTAACATGTGATGTTTTCCCTATAATGATTTGATTCTAATGAGCACAGATTTTTGAATGTTACTGCTTATGTGAAACCACCATTCAGTTCTGAACTAAGATGTTATTGATTCCATTAGATTTTCTGTAAAATAATGATGGTCTGATATGGCTATAGAATTGCTTTTGATATGATTAGTTGTCTGCAAATCTTATGATTTTATTTTAAGCCAAAAGTCACACTTTAAAAGAAAATCTAAAGCAAATATATCAAAAAATATTTACATTTTCAAAATCTAGATGGTGATTATATGTTTCTTCACTGTACATTACTTTTAAATATGCAATATGTTTATAATTTGTATAATAAATGTTAGAAAAAAGAAAGTTTTATATATACAGAAAGTTATCAAACTATGGCATACTCTACAGCATTAAACAGAATGATTTTCATTGGCTTGTGGGATGCTTTTAACAGCTACATCTTTACCTCTTTGAAAATCATAGACAGCATTAGAATCATTGATCAATGAATAATATTTTCATTTCTCTTAAAGCAATACCAATTAGCACTTAGTTTATAGTAAATAATGCATACATCAAATTTAGATTCATGACTATTTTAGTGTTTGGCACTGACTCTTTCAGTAACTTTATTTGGCAGAATTTTAAAGTCATATCAATATATTTAAATATTTACTTAAATTGAATATGTAATGCCTATTATATTAGCTAGTATAGAGTAGGCTCATTATCAGTAAATGTTTGATGATGAAGAAGGAAAAAAAAGAAGCAAGGAAGAGGAAAAAGAAGGAAAGAAGGAAGGAAAGAAGCAAGAAAAGAAGAAATTACTGTTCTTTGCTTTGATTGGGACAGGGTTCAGCTGTGAAAGTAGTTAAGTCCCCTCTGCTTATTACCTCTTAATGTAAGATATATTAAAAATCAAATTTAAGGAAGTAGGTATAGCTCAGTGGTAGAACACATGCTTAGCATGCACCAGGTCCTGGGTTCAATCCCCAGTACATCCACTGATTGAAAAAAAAATCAAATTTTAAGAAAAAACGTTTTTCTTAATTTCTTAATTCTATTCAAGTTCTTGCCTTTCCTCATGCTTTTCTCATATGCTGCCCTAATCTGGAGAGAAAATGGGATGTCGTTAGTGATCTAACATGTCTGGAATATGGAGGGGTAAGGGGGCAGGGAATTCCTCCTGCCTTGTAATGTGAGTTGAGTCTTTGGTTAGTGTGCAAACAATACGTTTCAGTGCAGTGAATCATTTCAGACTTAAATCTATTAATTATTCTTCATGATGTTTAATAGTGTTTTCAAAAGGCCTTCTCCCTGCCTTTCTTAATATGTGGCTCCTTAAACAAGACAGCTTATCTTAACTTGACCACATTTAAATTTAAATCAATGCAACCAATTGTATACATCATACAGGCAAGGTATTGCACTCTATGGTGTGGAAAAAAATGTAATACGAAGAAAAATCAAGCTTCTGATTATATTGTCATTTTAGAAATAATGGTAAATGGTTGAAGAAGAAAGAAATTCACGTTCAGCTGCCAGGGTTCTCTTACAATAATTAGAAGGAAGGAATGGGAAGAGATGGGCATTGTACACTTGCCTTACTAATAGCCATCTGTGTCGTCAGGATTGACTCTCACTTTTCCACTCCGCTGCCCACATAGTTTCTTGTTCCACTTTTGTCTGGTTGTAAAACAAATTAAAATCCTTAGCTACGCGTGCTGTGGTTGGCAGAGTTAGAGCAGTGATAGTTCAAAGAACCCCCATCTGGCAAGCAAGCTCCAAAAACAAAAATAAAACCTTTTTACAGCTCACAGAAGTCCAGAAAGAGAGATTAATTAAAGTCAAAGGAGAAAGAAAAAAAAAAAAAAACAACAGCAACACAAAACACTTCCTAGTATTGTCATGACGGTGACTTTTTTTGCTATCCTCTGCTTATAAAGTCTTTCTCCTTCACAGTGTGTTCTCTGATAAAACAATAGTCTTTTCAAGTGAAATTCAAAACATTATATTATTTTTGAATCTGCTTGCTGAACCCATATTTTAGGAATTCTAAAGCAGCTGATCCTATAAATTCTGTCACATTTACATATTATGTTTTTTCTCATCCAGTTTTAACTTCTGCATAGTCATTAATCTTCGGGGTTGGTTTATTTTTATGTAAGGTTTAACATTTCTCCTGGTCTCTTGACATAGTGCACCGTTTGCTAACTGCACGGTCCCCTTTGAGCTCCTCAAGTACGCATTTAAATGGCATGGATCAGGCTAGATTTCTCCCGCACTTGGAGGTAATTTACATAAGCATCCTCAGGGGTCTCTGAAGTTCTTGGTGAACTTAACATTGCCTGAGATAATAGGACGCCTCAGAAATGCTTTGTCCTTTGAATCCTGACTTTTACTTGTGGTTTTAGGATCCCTTTAGAAGAGCCAGAACCTCCTTTTAGGTTTTTGTTTCTATGGGGAGAAAAAAAATGCAAAATCAAAGCTCTGTATAGTGTGCTTTCAATTCTACATTTTAACAGACACGAAAAGCCAAAGAACTGAGCTATCTCTGAAGTATTGTTGGGTACGATGGCTAGGGAGGAGGGAAAACCTGCTGCTCTGTAGTGGAAAAAGAAATCCAGGGATCCTTTGTGCTGAGTGAGATAACATAGCCTTTACATGTTCTCCTATGCGACCGGCAAAAGTGGCTTTCTTCCTCTACTCCTTCCCTCACCCTTCTTTCCCCTTACCGCACCTTATTGGCTCATTGGTTCAGTGGGAGAAAGAGTAGCTGTTATGCAAACTGTCTGCTGTATTGAGGAGGAAATCCTGAGGGTCTACACTGCATTTTGTAAGGTGATTTTCTATGACCAAATGATGCAAACCTGAGGAAGATCATTCCAATCAGGGAGATGCATTTCCGTTGTTAATTTATAGGATTTCAGAAATGGAAATGGTAATCTAGTAGCATATAACTTAATATTTTGAATTTATTTTTTACATTTACTTTGATTCAGGCTTTATTTTCACTTTAAAATATTAAGATAGTATCAAAACAGACTTTATGTTTTTACTCTTGATATTTCTGGTTTAAGTCTGCAGTGATTATTGCAAAAATGTGAAGATGTTTCAAATCACAGAGGTATTTGGTACACCTCAAATTACTTACCAGTACCTCAGATCTTCCTGCCAGCACCACAGCAAAGATTAAACTGATGGATCAATTAAAGTTCAATTTCCTGCCACAGTATATCATATAAATACTATCAAGATGCCTGTAGTTTTAGAAGAGCACTAGTAGTTCAGGATATTAGGAAATACAAATCCCTTTGCCTTTTTCCTTCTAATTTTTCAGTTTGAAATCAAAGCAGATTATTTTTCAGACGTGAACAAGGCTTTAATACGCTTTGATAACAAATGGAATGTAACTGGATTTTTAATACCTCATCTCTAAGGAGAGGCCGAATTGGTGTAGCAGGAAGGACCTTGGATTGAAACCTAGAATGAGGTGTGGGAAAGCTTATTCTTTAGAATTCTGTCACATAATTACTGTGTGACTTTGGTCAAGTCACTTTACCTATTTAGTAATCAGTTTCAATGTATAGAATACATTACTATTATACATTTGTTCAGAGAAAAGATAGGAAAATTAGAGTTCCATTAGGAAAATTAGGGATTCTGGAAGGAATTCCCTATCCTACTCCTAAAAGAAAAAAGCACACACAGAAACACACACATTATGTAAGTGTTTTTATCAGATTAGATAAACTTCAGTAGTCTGCAAAGCCAATTAAACAGTCAATTTCTCCTGCTTGTTCATTAAGTACTAATAGCTTTATAAGAGTGAGAAATAAAGAACCTTTAAAGATACAGATTCTGTCATCAAGAAATAATAGGTATACATGAAAAGAAAATTAAGAATATAAGACCTTTTGTGAATTCATCCTAATTAATGACAGTTTCGTTGGAGCCAAGAAACACTGTGTGCTTTGAACAGTCTAACTTTAAAAGGGAAATATTTAAGGATGGAGATGGTCTCACAGCAATGCAGGAAAAACTGAGTTAACCAGTGTCAAGGAGGCCAAGAAATAGGCCAGCTCTAGGTGAAGACTCATTTCTTTCATTGTTTTATGATTTCACACTCCTAGTTTGACCTTCTCCATCACCAATGTCTTCCTAATGTTGACATGCAGATGGACCCATTGTTCCTGCTGTCCTTCATTCATTTTACCATATATTGACTAATTCATTAAATTTTATTGTTTTTATCACCTGTAAAACATTATCTAGTTTACCTTTGCAAATGTAAAATTGAGTAAGACGTACTTTTAGTTTATGAGGAAACTGAGGACTACAGGTGAGATAAAACAGATACAATAAACATATTGAAGGAAAATGCAGCTGCTTAAATGAAAGTAGTGCATATATATTATATATAAAGGAATATAGTGACTAGCAGGATAAAGAAAGCTGTCAGAGAGGAAGTGTTATTTGAGCTGGACTTAGAAGCATAAAGAGTATTTCATTTCACTAAGAAGGAAAATCATGTGTTTCATGGAGAAGAATTGGCACAATTAACACATAAATGCAAGAGGACAAAGTACTTATTGGGGAAGAATATGTATTGATATTTAAGGAGGACATAATGAAGAATAATCCTTATAGATAAGGTCTGAAAGGTAGGTCAAGTTCACACACAGAATGTGAAATTCAAACATTAATCCGTTTACAATGAGATCCAGTGTTTTTATCAGTTATGTGCTTGATTAAAATACATTTTTTAGAAGAAAATAAATCCATCAGGATAAGGGAAGACATAATAGAGACTATGGAAATTCGAATCTGGAAAATCAGTGAGGTCAATCATGAAAATCTTAACCAAGAGACTGGCATTAAGACAAAGGTGACTATGAGAGAAGTTAATGAAGTATAATTAATGAGATATAATTAAAATAGCTGCTTTTTGGATTTGAAGCCTAAGGAAGAAATAAAGGAAAAAATGAATCTGAAGTATTTAACTTGAATAGCTAAGCAAACTGTTTTACTAGTAACATATTTACAAGTGTAGAATAAAAATCACCATGGAAGTATGAAGGAAATTTGGGGGGGTTATATAAATTCATTATTTCACACACTGAATACGAGCATATTTATACTTTGGGGTGAAATCATATGCTTTAAGAAATACTTGAAGTAACAAACATCAATGAAAAATACGTCTTTTCATTGAAACTTAAGAATATAGGGAAAACACAGGATATAAATTCTGCTTTTAAAGGCTTGTGATATAACCAGAGAAAGAAAATAATAAAGTAATAATTACTGCAAAAAAATTAACTGGAAATCAGATACAAACTAAATTATGTAATGTTAACTTTGAAGAATAAAAAGTTCAGAAAATAGTAAGAAGAGGATTCACTGTCTGGTACTATTATAACAGGTCAGCTTCATCAAGTTGGGCAAAGAAACAACATTATAAGGAGACAATAAAATAAAAATGTAGATGGAATTCCGTGTTTTGAAAGAATCTGCTTATCAAGTTATAATTAGCTCAGAAAACTAAATGTTCAGGGAAAGCTATGAAGCCCACCTGTTTGAAAATTCAATTTAATAACTTAAATGACTTGAACAAGACCATGCATAGACTGATGTAAGTTCTCCCTTGCTTTATATTATCAAATATTTATGGCCACAGTATAAGCACTCTGAGAAAAGTCAGTGCAAAATATTGACGACTGAAATGGAAACTCTTTCCTCACTGGGAATAGTCCCCAAAGTACAAAACTTTCAGTTTATATTCTGGAAGAAGAGATAAATTTGTAATTTTCTTAGAAATTTAAGGGAGCATTGCCCCATTAAGTTACCTACACTGAGAATGCTAGCAATTGCTTCTGGTTTCTGAAGTCAGGAACTGCTGATTCTTTTGTAATTACTTTACTCCTCAGGGACAATCTCAGTGCCCCCTGATCATATTAAGCTAAGGTTTAGCTAACTCCATTTCTCACTTTCACATAATGACAAGTTTTCCTGTAGGACCTGCTTTTCAGTGGTTTTCTAAGGCTGATGTTTATTAGCGTTTTTTTTTGTCTTGTCATTTGAATTATATAAGATAGTTATCAACCAATGCCAGACTACCAAAATTTAAAACGTCAAGGAACAATTCACCGGAACAGGTGTTTTTTGTTTGTTTCTTTCTTTCTTTTAATGACACTATTCTAAAAGTCGCAAATTATACGCAGAAGCTATGCATCATACAAAATCAATTTTAGATTCCAAATCTCAAAGAATAAATATGAATAGTTCCATACTATAATTTAAAAACTTCCTTCATTCAACAATTATTTACCGAATATCAGTTGGGATTGCAAGTTTGTGTACCCCCAAAATTTATATGTTGAAACCCAAATAACCTATAGGATAATATTTGGAGATGGGGCCTTTGGAAGGTAGTTAGGTCATGAAGGTAGAGCCCTCGTGGTGGGATTAGTGCCCCTATAAGAAGAGGCGTGAAAGAGCATTCCCTCTCTTTCTCTCGGTGTCTCTTTCTTTTTTCTATCTCCCCACAAGGAAGAGGGCTCTAACCAGAACCTGGCCACGCTGGCAGAGATCTGGGACCTACCAGCCTCTAGAACTATGATAAATAAATTTCCGTTTTTAAAGCCATTCAGTCTGTGATGTCTTGTTACAGTAACCTGAACTGACTAAGGCGACACAGTTGTCCCTGGGTATCCACTGGGGATTGGTTCCAGATACTAAAACATGAAGATGCTCAAGTCTCTTATATAAAATAACATAGTATTTGTTTATACCTATGTACACCCTCCTGTATACTTTAAATCATCTCTAGATTACTTATAACACCTAATGAAATGTATATGCTATGTTGACTACATTAATAGTTGCAAATACAATGTCAGTGCTAGGTAAATAGGTGCTGGCATGTGGCAAATTTAAGTTCTGCTTTTTGAGACATTCTGGATTTTTTTTTTCTCCAGAATGTTTTTGATCTACAGTTGGTTGAATCCACAGATGTAAAGCTGGTGGATACAAGGGATGAGTCGGCTGTACCTATTACATTGAAGGCTATGCTCCATATGCTGGGAGTGTGATTTTGGTATAACAAAGTGGCTGTCCTCATGGAATTTCCAATCTAGTGTGAGAGACAGAGAACAAGCAAATAAACAAATAAATACTATGTTTACATAGCATAGTTTCATATAATAAAAGAGGCCGTTACCATAACAAAAATAAGGAAAAAAAAAACAAAAAAAGATGAGAATATGGAAAGATAGATAGTACTTTGTACAGAATAATCAGAAAGTGTTTCTCTGGGAAGTGATATTTGAGTGGAGACCTGATTTAAATGAGCAGCTAAACCATAGCAAGCACTTGGAGAAGAGGCTTCCAGATAAATGAAATAGCAGATGAGAAAGAATGGCAAATAGGGGAGAAGACAGAATGAGGGCTAGTGGAATAAGTAAGGGGAGAGGGTTATGAGGCCAAGTAAATTCAAGTTTATTTTATAAATGTATATATATATATAGATAGATAGATAGATAGATAGAGAGATAGAGAGAGAGAGAGAGAGATAAATGGATTTCAGGCGAACTTGAAAACACAAAGCAAAATAAATGAATGAGAGTGACAGAACTCAGTGATCACTCGAGAGAAGAGATTAATTATGTTGATTGGTTTAAATGAAGCATTGGCCACAGATACTGCTTTGCTAATTGCATAAACCAATGGTTTCAAATTCTGGTTTTGAGACACATGGGGTGGTCTTCATTATCCCAAGGGGTATAGTGTAATTTTCCAAATAGGTGATTAAAACTTAGAAATGGAAGAATATTCCAAAACCAACTACAATTGCCAATAATCTAAATTTAGGGTCAGAGTAAGAGAAAGTTCTTGCAAATGAATTTATCTTCTAACTGCCTTTAAAACAGAAATTCAAGCAACACTGAAGACATTGTGAAATGCTTCTGGCACCATCACCTTATTCTGTTTTTTTTTTAACTTATAACTTCAAATGCTTGCTGGAAAGTGAATGTGTAATTATGTTCACCTATAGACTGACAGTAACCCAATATGTGTATCATATGTGTCCTTCATTTACTTAACTCCTATTTATTATACATGTAATGCTTGGGATGGCATTGACAGAAGCATTCTCTGTCTAAATATCAAAGGAAAATGATGATATAGAAGGGTATAGTCTTACTCCTGCTGAAAGATACCTTCCCATTTTGTAAGCAAAGCTTTCCCATCTCTTCCTTTTCCTTACTCTATTACAGCCTATTGCAACTTTCCAGAAAGGCAAGGTTTTCTTTTTTTAAGTTTGTCCTCCAGCTAGGGAAACTATTTAGAAAATTGGTTTCTTTTAGTTTGGCCCCATGCAGGCTTGACCTATTTTACCTTGTTACAGTGATGGAGAGCTCTATTCCTGCAAAAATTTAGCTTCAAAGAGTTCTGTTAATGGAACAAGTACAGGCACCTTCTTACCAACAAGTACAAACAAAACTTCTCTCTTTAAACTTTTTAATATAGTTATCAAATTAGCACGTTAAATATATATTAATTGAATAAATGAGGATAAGTTAATAACAATAACACAATCAGATATATTATATATTGTCCAGTGAAACACAGTGAGCCATGATCTACAACCACAAATTTTTAAGCTAACATTTTATTATTAAACAAAATAATGTATTTATAATATTAAAATGAATTCAGTTGACAATCTTGGTAATTCAAGCATATCTGTTTAAATATCATCTTTTCCTCTTACATCGTTTAAGATGAAACAGATCCAATTTCAAGTTTCTAGCAAGCAGTCTGCTTTCCCCTCTGCAGGACAGTGCATGTTAGTGAGATTGGTTAACTTAGTTGGTTTTCACACAATGGTGTGATGTACGAATATGGTTTGATCTATAAATGAGCCAACTGGCTATTGTTCTCTTTAATGGACAAACAATTTTGTGCAACGACTGGGAGACACATCATTAACCTGGGTCAGCTTCATTAACCTGTGAGCCCTTTTTTTTTTTTAATTCACAAGGGAAAAAGTGAGTGAATGAACATAACCCATTGCCACACCTGGGGACGAACAGCTCCTGTATATTCTACAGAAATATTGGAATATGATCTTACTACAGGCTGCAGGATCCCAATTATTTGAGTATAATTACTAATCTTTGGCCGAAGTTCTCATTTCATTTTCTCAATAGATTAGTGTTGCACTGGCTGGCCTAACTCAAGGTAGCTGAATTTGCCGTAAGTGTGTTTCCTAAAATGGTCTTTCAGAAGCAACACTGTGTTATGCAATTTTCTCTAAAAAATATATTGGAGTCTGATTCATAACATTGACTAAGATTTGATGAAAGTGCACACTAGTTAGTTGAAGATGAAAACAAGTTCAAAAGTTATTCCTACATCATACTATCAATATTATTTTAATGGAAGTATAGTATGGAAGTTGATATGGAAACATAATAACTGAATATTATTTTTTCTAAACTTTTTTTCTCATCAGATATAGGAATTATTAGATACAATGTCGACTAATTTTTTATTTTAAATTTAACAACTGTCAGTGTAATAAGAATAATAACTATTATTATATCATTTACTATTACTATTATTTAATTCATGCTTTAGTTTACCCTGAAGAGCGCTGAAAAAAATTCCTGAGACAGAATAAATTTGTTTATATTGCCAGGGAAACACACTTTCCTAAACACATGTTTGAAACATCTGTTTAATGTCTCTGATTGTTTTCACTTACGGTAAGCTTGTCAATAAAAAGAATCATTCAGAGAAAATACAACAAAAATTTACACTTGAATATATTTGGAAAGATCTCAGTATATCAGGTACAAACATTGTTCATATAATGAAACCTTTGCACTTATACTAGAAGTACATATAAACTGATAAAATAATCAACTGATATGGGGAAAAGGTTTCACAGAAAGGGTTTTATTTTTATATTTGGAATGATTTCTCTGTGCAAGCATGCTCTTACTAACTTCCATCAGTTTCCTCTCAGGACACCTACATTTGACAGAAACTTGCCACAGAATCTCTCCCCTCCTCTCATCAAAATCTCCATCAATAAATTTGCCTTGCTAGTGCTCCTTCATTTCAATTTTTGCCCAGTCTTCCACATTCCAGTTTTTAATTCACTCATCTCTTGTATTGCTGGTCTCCTTGAAAGAATAGTAATGATTGTAATAATATAAATAATATTTAGACATTGAGTATGAACCAGACATCATTAACATGGCTCCTGGAATGTGTAATTAATCCTCCTAACAATGCTGTTAATATTCTATTATATTCATTTTATAAATAAGAAAATAGAGGTCCAGAGAGAGTGTGTAACTTTTCAAAATTATAAGGGGCAGAGCCAGACTTGAATCTTGGTCCCTCCAAGTTCAGAGATCATATGGTTTTCATTAAGCCACATGATTTCACTCAGTTTGTGGAGGACATTTTTGTTTTTAATGGAGGTACTGGGGATTGAACCCAGAACCTTGTGCATGCTAAGCATGTGCTCTACTACTGAGCTATTCCCCCCACTCCACTCACTTTTTGGGGGAACCAGTCTTGCTCTCCTGGGTAAGTATGAGCTATAAGACACGATGGATTGTACTACTGGATCACCCTCTCTCCAGGGCTCCCTTTCCATCTCTCGGTGAGCTTTGCCAGTCATTCATGATAGTAAGGTCAGATGGCTACTCAAAATCTGAGAGAAATAGGAAGGATGGATAAATCTGTCTCTGGAAAAATTGGGTGAAATTTCCCATTCTAATGAGACCAAATTGAATCCATAAACTCAAATTACATTTCCAAACGTTTTGACTAAATTGATAAAGAGATTACCCAAAACATTTATGGGAACTTGGAAATCAATTTGTTCAAAGTCTTCATTTTATAGTAATGAATCTTAGGCTCAAAGTGATAAATGAGTCCCTCAAAGTCTATGTCAACCATATTTTATCATTAATGGGGTTTCAGACCCTTATTAAATTCATATCCTTTATTGGGGTAGGTTTATTTTTAATTTATTAAGCTAAGAAGATACACAGAATGAACTAGTTTTATTCATGAAGAGAAATTCTGGAAAACTTTTCAACATAATTATATACACACTGAATCGTGGTCCCTACCAACTTAAATTATAACCTAACACTTAATAAAACACATTTCAGAAGACCTTAATTTTGATATTGCTTTAATCAATTTTATATTCTGAAGCATAACCTTAAATCAGATTGTAAACTGGTGATAATATGATATAGTGAAGGAATATGTGTTTCAGATTCAGGTAGTTCTTTCTGCTCGAATGCTATATTTTATGCAGTATATTATCTCTCTCACAAATTATTTAACCTTTCTGAGCTTCATTTTATTAATATGCAAAACTAAAATGATTTTTCTCATAAGAAATGTGATAAGAATTATATATGATAGCTGACATAAAACTCCAGTGCTGTGATTAGTTTGTAATTGGAGATGGTGGTGTAGTTCCCTGGTATTTCATGATCTGTCCTCCTGGAAGGCTTTTATAATCCTGACCCGTGAAATCAGGCTTGGCCCATGACTTACGAGTGGAAGTGGCATGCCACCCTGCCATGAAGATGTTTTAAGCATCTGTCATGACAACTAAAATGCTACCTACTGGCTTTCCAGCCAACTAGGGTCTTACAGTGAAGAAGACATGGCTACCTCTGATGGAAAGGTGGAGTGAAGAAAAGGCAATTTTAAAATCACTGAAGTGGTGGAATGTTTGTTGCTGGTAGTGCTTTTGCAGCTGTTTTAAAAGCAACACGATCTAGTTTATTTTGGCCGATTCAGAAATAGTTAACAAATGATAGTTCTTCTAGAAGAAATTTGTGACTTACTCTCAGATATTTATCTCTTCCTTCCCAATAGAACCTGATTGCCTTATGTCATCCGAGAGAATTTTATTCCACCCACGATAGAGGAAGAGCATTTAAGTTTGAGCACTTTAACACATTCCATTGTTTTCTTTTCTAAGACATGCCCTTTCAGCTGTTCACTGCAATGCAAATTGGCTAACACTCTTTTTTCCAGGATTAGAGAGCCAAATTAGGTGGGTATAGTAAATGCTAGAAAGGTAGGAAAGTGGTAAACTGAATAAGAAAAAGGCCAGGAACGCCTCCTCTCACCACACCCCAACTCTCACCCCCACACACACACTCACACAACACACAGCTCTTAACTTTATCTACTTCCTCAAAAGAGAAAAATCCTTTTGCAGATGAATTTGGAAAGCAACTTGTACTTTAGAAGTACATACTAGGTGAAGTAGGTTGGAAAAGAAAGAAAAATTCCGTAGGATATCACTTATGGGAGTCTAAAAAAAAAAAAGGAAGACACGAAGGAACTTATTTATGAAACAGACAGACTTCCAGACACAAAAAACAAACTTATGGTTATCAGGGTGGGAAGGGGGTGGGGAGGAATAAACTGAGATTTGCAGATACTAACCACTGTATATAAAATAGATAAACAACAAGGTCCTACTGTATCACACAGGGAACGATGTTCAATACTTTGTAATGTTCTCTAATGAAAAAGAATAATAGAAAGGAATATATATATATATATATATATACCACTATAATGGATATATAAAAGAATAATGGAAAGGAATATATATATATATATATACCACTATGCTGTACACCAGAAATTAACACATTGTAAATCAACTATACTTCAATAAAATAATGTTGTAATGAAAAAAAAAGTACATTATTGTGACTTGTCATCTCAACTGTTTCAAATTGCGCCTAGATGAAAGATTGTGCTGGGTCAGCAGAGTGCTATGAGAATGAAGAGAACTAAGGCTGAGACAGAGAGTTCAAGACACTCTCTTGGCTCAAACTTAAGTATTGAAGGACTTTGACATTGGAAGCCAGCCCGTGGAATTGCTGAGTAGCACATACATAGAAATTGTACTAAGTTTTTAGGGAGTTATATTGCTAGAGAATGACAAAAATAACAGAAACATGACTGTTGGTCCTTTGATGGTCTCCAAGTCTTGAGAGCTCCATGAATAAGAAACAGGATGCTAAAGCCAGAATAGCCCATGAAAGCTTTCCAATGTTCATCTTAAGTGTGTCACTGGAAAACAGTGGATGGTGGAGACAGTCTTAGTAAACTGAACCAAGACAATCCTTGGAGATCTGGACTCATAACAAATACTGGGTTTCTCTACCTTTGAAGAAGATATAAATGCATTTCATATAAGCACGTCCATTTTTAATAGTTTATGTTATATGTGCAGACATTGGTTAATTAAGATAACAGACTCTGAGTCCTTTGTTATGCCTACCATAATTTATTCTCTCTTCTCTGCTTTCACTGTCATACTTTTTGGGGACTCACTTTTTTCAGAAAAGCTAAATTTAAGAACTAAGCATGTGGCCTAGATCCCCATCATCTGGACACAGTGAATAAGAAGTAAACACATGATATAGGCTGTATTATAGATTAAAGTCATTTCCTGGGATAGCTAGGGAAAGAAACAAATGAAAATCTATCTCTTGTTCTATCTCTTGTTCCAGATGCTACTTTGTGCATTTGTGAAGTTTTGAACTACTGCTGCAATTTTGCCATCAAGAGAGAACATTATGGATTTGAGAACCCAAGAGAAACAAATAAAACCTGATCAAATATGTCTAAACTCTCTCCTAGCTCTGAAATATTTGTAGTAGGTTATACGTGCCCTACGATGAAACCTCCACTTTTCTTGATGTCACTAATAAAAATACATTTTGCCAAGTAATTTTTAAAGGACTTTCTTTCTACAGCATATTCATGCTTGCAGAAAATTGAGAGGCAAGTACAGAGATATTCCATATCCCCTCCCTCCCACCATACATAGCCTCCCTCATTATCCACTTTTCCCACCAGAGCAGCACATTAGCTACAGTTGATGAACTTACAAATCCATGACACATTCTTACCACCTGAAGTCTGTAGTGTACGTTAGGGTTCACTTTTGGTGGATATAGATGAAGATATGATGGTGTGTATCCACCATTGTATTATCATAGAAATTATTTTCACAGCCCAAAAACATCTTCTGTGCTTCACCTGTTCAAACAGGAAACTCCTCCCATCCCCTGGCAACCAATAATCTTTTTTCTGTTGCCTATAGTTTTGCCTTTTCCAGAATGTACACAGCTGGAATCATCCAGAACCTAGCTTTTTCACATAGGCCTCTTTCACTTAGTAAATGGTATCTGAGGTTCCTCCAGGTCTTTACATGGCTTGACAGTTTATTTCTCTTTAATGCTGGATAATATTCCATTGTCTGGATGTACCACATTTTGTTCATTCTCTTACTGAAGAACCCCTTACTTGTTTCCACTTTTGGGAGATTATGAATAAAGTTGCTATAAACATGTGTGTAGATTTTGATATAGACAAGTTTTCTTTTTTCTTCTCATTTTTTGGTTGTTTCACCTCAACCTTTCCATGGCCCCAAGGCAATCTACGTTAGTATTTTAGTTGTAGCTTCCATGTTTTCCTCCATGCCAATATGAAGATATGGTTACATAAACCATATAAAACACACACACACACACATATACATTTGTATTATTTTTGTTGTTGTTTTACAAAATAGTGGAATCACATTTTAAACACATTTCTGTGTCCTAAATTATCTTGTGGAAATCCACGTCAGTTGACTGGTAGAATCCAAGCCATTCTTTTAAAAGCTACGTAATAGTCCTTGGTGTGTATATACTAATTCTCTACTAATGGTTATTTATTTAAGGTTTTTGTTTTTGTATGTGCTTAAATTTTACCTGTCTATGAGAAATTTCCTGCTATTAATATCTTTGTACATATTTTAATTTGCATTGTTCTTTTATTTATATGCAATAAATTTTCTACGTGTATAATTACAAGGTCAAAAGATAATTTTAATTATATCAAATTCTGTTATATTTTCAGATAATGCTGAAAAAATTCACATTTCTTTCAACAAGAACTGAGCAGTCTCTCAGCCATACAACCATATAAGGAATCGATATACCACTAATTTTTGCCAGTTCAAAATCTGCAAATTACTATCTAGTTGTGACTTAAATTTACTGACTGACTACCTAGTTTAGGCTTTTTTTTTTTCAGTGTTTGTAACAACTGGATTTAGCACTTCTAAAGCATTTCTGTTGTTTATTTTTCTCCAGGTTACATGTTATTTTGCAGTTTATCTCTAAGAGGTCCTGAAATTTGTTATCAATAACCTATTTTCAACACTTAATTCTAATACCATTTGAATTTTTTTCAGTATGCAGTATGTAGCATAGATATCCAATTTGCATCTTCTTCCATGAAGAGACAATTATGTCAACACCATTTATTAATTACACCTTTCTTTCCTCTGGAGTTGAATCACTACATTTGCAAAATATCAAATATTCATATGTACTGGGAACTATTTCAAGATTTCCAATTCAGTTTTATTGATCTGTTTGTTTATTATCAAGTCAGTGTTGATATATGTGTTCATCCCCAGGCTGATACTAATTTAATTAAAAAAACTCTAAATTATATTATAATATTAGATGTATTGAAGCTATGATTAGGACTTAACCAGCCCTGCTAATTCCCATCTACCAACAAACAAACCAAAATAATCTGGTGAAAAATAATTGGATTTGCATGAAATTTCTACAGTTATTTTGGGAGAGTGGCTATTTTTATTATTTGAAGTCTTTCCCTCAAAATCATTGTTTACCCCTTTTTAAGTTTAGATCTTGCTTTTGTCCTAAGAAAAAATTATAAGATTTTATATTCTGCTTTTTTTATTAAAGTTTCCCAGGATTATCATAATTTTGCAACATTACAAATGTAATATTTTCCTCATTTATTTTTAGATGCTTCTAAAATTAAGAAAAAATAATTTATTGATTTTCATGCATTTATCTTGAAACTAACAACACTACTGTATGTTATTATTTCCAGAAATGCTACTTTACCTTGAGATCATAAACCTAGCCAGCATCACATAATCAACAAATGTTATCATATTACACATTATTTTTCAATGTTTTTATCAGTTCTTTTCATTTTCTTTACTATTTCACTTTTTATTTTATTATGATTTTATTTTATACTTCGACTATGACAATGTTGAAAAATAGTGATGAAAGTGGTCATCCATTCTAGTTCCTGAGATAAATTGAAATCATCTTTGTGTTTAGGATAATATTTCCTCATATTTTCTGTGAAGTGTCATGATTATATCTGAAAAGTTTATAGCTAATCCTATTTATCAGAAAGCTGCTAAATGTTGTGTAATACTCTAACCTGTTTACTAAGTTTGAACCTCTTCTTTTTGTAATATGAAGCATTTTAATTGACATTATTTAAGTTACCTTTAATCCACACAATGACAAAATTTCTAAATATACTAAAATATAGTAGTGTCAATTCCTAATCTTACACATTCTAGAAAAATTTAGTATTTTAATAGTCTAGTTTTTAATAACTTAAAATAGAATTTTTAACTGAAAATCTATTCTTTTTCATTCAGCTTTATCAGTGAGTGCAAATATTATAATCAATTTATGCACTTTAAAAAAACTCTAAAAAAACTTTAAAATTAAAAAAGTCTAAATAATGCTGTATAGTGTTTAGTTTTTGTTTATTAAATTTAATATTTGAGAGCAATTTCCTATTGTTATAGGTAATAAGCTGCAAATGTCCTATTAATGCTGCTATATTTATTTAGTTTAATGATTTTTTTACTTGAATGTCTTTAATGATAAGGAATTCAAGATTATGCAGTAAAAGACTAAAATTTACAATTAATAAATTATAACCTGTACCTTGAAATGTCAATATTTTACAAATGCAAGAAATAAAACCCAACTCATTGAAAATGCAATATGGGTATTACTTTATTTCACACTCAGAACATTAGAATTTTACCCTTGTTTTGTTCCTGATAAAAGATATTTCTTTGATGTTTTTAAAATTAGTAATGCTTAATATAAATAACAGTATCAGTTTTAATCAAGAAGATTTTTTTCTTCAGGACATACATATTTTCATCAGCAATGTACACCATAATTTAAAGAAATAATTGTATAAAATAAGCTGCAAATATCAAAATCCTCTTTTCAGGGTCTAAAATGATACATTCATAAGCCAATGTTCTACTGTTGTTATTAGTCTCAATAAATTATAAGCATTCTGCTTTGTAGTGTATGTGTGGGTCTGTGTGTGTGCAATTATGTTTTCCCTGTTTTTACTTTAGATTACAAGTATAAGTTATTTGATAAATTTAAAACATCAATAAACTTTCTAAAGTAATGGACATTCTCCAGGAAATAATTTATGTTAGAGTAATAGGACTAATAATTTACCATGGATTTAAAGATTCTGTACATATAATTCTACATTGATTCATTCAGAGTCGATGAAGTAGAATCAGGCCTTTGACCAGAAAGATGGGAGAAGCACTTAAATAGCCATAACATGATCTGATAGTCTTACTCATAAATTAAGACCAATAAATATTAGGAGAGTAACACTTGATTGATGTAATAAACTTAATGGACATGTGCCCCTGCTTTAATAAGAAAATATGTGTTAATATTTTCTTCAACTCTCTTCTTGGCTTTTCCATTCCTAAGTATCTAAACAAAAGTCTTATTCATCTGAGAATTTTGGGTAAAATATTGATTCTGAATTGAAATTTAAAAATGGACAATTTCTCCTATTCATGTTAAAGTTGTCTAAACCTTTAGTCAACTATTTGAAAAAACCTAACTCTAACCTGCCTATTAGAAAATTAGAGAATATCATGTAAAGGCTTGTGCTTGTAATTCAGGGTGCATTTTATTATAAATTTGTCATTTATAAGTTTTCACAGAAATGCTGTGCATCAAGGAACAAATTGCGTCCATCATTAGTGTCATAATTGCTATAGACCGAGATAGCCAAATGCAGAAATACTAAGTGCTATATAATTAACCAACCATGAAATAATTTGGCTGGCATCATGCAAGTCTACTTTGCTGACAAATGATAACGCCAATATTCTGCTCTGAAATGGAGAACTCTTGATTGCATTTCCAACTCCAAGAAATTGCATTTTCTAGTCCCCAGGAAAGCAACTGTACAGAGTAAATGAAATAAAATTCAAGAATATTTGGAATTCCTGGGGTTTCCATATTATTATAATGTATAATGAATATTTATGGTAAAATTTTGAAATGCCAATGAAAATAATCATATGTGTGTGCATGCTGAAAAACTTCCTAGAGACAGGAGTACAAAAACTCAAAAAAATACAAGTTTAGGTAAATAAAAAGCTATTACAGTAAATTGGCCAAATTTGACACTAATTCCTTGAAGGAATTAAGATGATACATTATCATTTCATATTACACAGATTTTGACTATTACATTATTGTATGATGACCACACACTATTCATTTATCCTAGACTGACACAATTTTATGCATATGTATTATTTTCTTTAAAGTTGATATATTCTATGTATCACTTAATAAATTACCAGTGTTGATCTCTGAGGCTTTTCTTTTAAGTATGTTAAAAAGTTAATAATTTTTGATGGATTTCTGTTTCTACATAAGTTACTAATAATGGGGAATGTTTAGTATAACTTATTGAATAAGAGATGACTTTGGAAACCTCCCATTCAAACATAAACAAGAAAAAAACCTCAATGCAATTTTTATGAACTCAACTACTTTCTAGGAAAAAATTAATTCATTTGAGGGTGATTTCTACTTCAAATATCACTATGATTATCAATTTCAATATGGCAAATATTTCTAACTACCTTTATCTCCAAGCTGTCCTTGCCAACTGAAATTTGTCACTGTCTTATTTACCCTGCCTTTTTACACTTATAATTACAATTTTACAGAAGTTTAATGTACTTTTTGTAATGAAACTTACAGATTATATAGTTTAATATTCTCATTTTAGCTTACTATGTTTCCATCTTGGGGGAATGGGGAAGCAGTCTACAGTGTTATAAACTTTATATATAGTCCAGATTATTTAAGTTTTTTGGTGAGCCTGTGTCCTTAGACTATGAACTTCAGCAGTGCTTCTCAGTTTTCTCCTCACTGAGGTGGGCAGGATGGCTAGTGGAAACGGGCTGGGTATTTCCCTTCTCCCACATGGAGGGCTAGAAGGATTAAGCTGTATATTTCCCTGCTCCCAAACTAGGTTAGGCTCTGATTAAACCCCAGTAGGTTAGACTGTGGTAAAATAGTTTCTCCTATAGTCAGCCCTTGTTAAGAACAGAAAGCTATGGTGCATTTCAAAATGGTTCTTTTCTTTCCCTGCTGGAAGCCAGAGGGGATTTTTCCCTGATACTTACTGTAAGGTCCTAGAGGTAGAGCTCCCAGGGGTAAATATCACAAAAGTGCAGGGGTTCTCCTATAACTGGGTCCTCCGGATTCTTCTTTTTTTTGAGTTGTTTTGATTTTTGATCTTTTTTTTTTTTTATTGAAGTGTAGTTGGTTTACAATGTTGTGCCAATTTCTGGTGTACAGCATGTTTCAGTCGTACATATACATACATATATTTCTTTTCATATTCTTTAAAAAAATCCCTGGATTTTCAAACTCTTGGCATTGTTCACACTGAGTCTCCAGCAATTTGTCAATTAGAACTTAGGTTTAAGGTATGAATCTCTGTATCCGTCTGTCTTTGGAGTTAGTGGTTTGCCCTGTGTCCTCACTTCTCTGACAGGTCTAAGAAGAGTCTCTTCTTTTTTTTTTTTTCAGTTTTTTCAGCTTTTTACTTATTAGCACAGAGCAGCACCTTCTAAGATTCTTATGTGCTGGAATGGAAAAACCCAGAGTTGTAGGTTTTTAACAGAAAGCTCCATGAACACTGCAAAAGTTCTGTGGGACCGAGAAGTAAGCAAGTCACAGTGCTGAGGACAACCTTGACTGCTCTACAGATCTGAAACAGTCCAGCTTGACTTATAACTATGTCTCAGCTGAAAAAGGAGCATCTCAAGTAGTACTTAGGAATATTGAGGAGAAAACACTAAGAAACATCCTGTATTTTAATTAATCATATTCGTAAGTCATCATGGGAGGCCCCCAGACAGCAATATTTCTATTTAGTTCTAAGACATTTGCAGGGATTTTTCCCAAATGTATTGTCCTTTCTGCAGCTTTTATAGACAGCCGTTCAGCAGGACAGCCTCAGCCATGGAGCCTGCATCATAATGGCATTTCTCATATGCCAGAGGGTTGATACTGCCAGACTCCACATTGATCCACTTTATCTGGTTTACCTTTATGGAGCATTTCACATCGTCGCTGATAACGCTGAGCTGTTGCAGGACTGAAGGGTTGTTCACAGTCTGTTGCAATGAAAGTTGTCAAGTGGCTTTAGCATGCAATGAAATTGACAAGATGAAGAGCTTACGACTCTGAATACATTGACAATAATAGTCCCTTAAGATGATTATCTCAACAGAGAATTTTTAGTCTGAAGTCAGTCCGCAAATTTCTCAACTACTATCTCAGTCACACTGTATCGTGTGACATTTCAGAATGCATTCCCTTTAATAAAAGCATGTTTTTGTGCCTTTTTTGTTGTTATGGTTAATAAAATTTAAGATTTACCTTTGGGCAGTATTCTCCCATTCTACTGAGTAAATGTCCCCCCCCTAATTGGGCTTCACAATCTACATTTGTCAGCTTTGTTCAGTAGCTATTATTAAATAGATACTTTTGCTTTGACCTTAACACCTCAAATTATTTTTTTTTATTTATCTGTCTGTAATTTTTTCTTTTGTTTATTAATTTATTTATTTGGATTGCAGCCTATACTACTGACACTAGAAATAAGTCAATATTCAGTCATACTATTTTATCATTCACATCTGGTTATGGGTATTTTTCAAGTTAACATGTAATTACAATATTATCTGAATTTTGTGCATATTATTTAGAGAGTCAGATAAATTTATGCAACTTGTTCTTATCTAGAGAAAAGGGACTTTTAATTCATGTAGCTACATAGTGTGGGACATCCAACCATATTTCTAAATAATATGTTTATAATTATTTTAATAAATATTTTTTAAACTTGAGATATAATCTCTGAACTTTTATTTTGGGAAAATAAATATTTTTCTTTTATTTGCTTACCTAAACCACTATACTAATAGTACAAATGTTTCATGTCTTTTTATGATTAAAATGTAGTTATTCATTAATTTTAATTAGATTAAAATTTAGAACCTATGACAATCTAAACACAATTTACATGTTGTATGTCAAAAGTATGTTTGTTTGTTTTCTTTTTTGGTATTCTTTTTTTCTGAAAGTAATAGTCTGCTTGTTTGCTTGCTTAGTTTTCTGTGTACTTCTTAACATTAACTCAACCCCAGATTCTCTGCTCCATAATTTTCTCTCTTCCACTGTTTTTCTTCTCACTTCCTCCAGTTCCTATTGATCTTATAATTTAGGTATTATCCTTCTGGACTTATCCACAAACTGTCTTTGCATTCTCATTACTTCCTTGTATGTCTTTATTTTTCTATTCTCCAGGATACTTCTTCAACATTCTCTTTCATTGCTTCCATTGAATTTCCAGTTTCATTTCCATTTTCAAAGAGCTCTTTTTCATTATCATTTAGTCCCATTTTTATAGCACTTCTATTCTAATTGATGCAATAGCTTCCCATATCCCTTTTAGATGAATAATAATATTGATATAGATTGAATGTCTGTGTCCCCCCAGATTCACATGTTGGAACCTAAGGCCCTGTGTGATGGTATTATTACGAAGCATAGCCTTTGAGAAGTGACTAGATCATGAAGACAAAGCCCTCGTACCGGGGTTTCAGTGCCCTTATATAAAAAGACCCCAGAATGTTAGTGGCCCCATTCCACCATGGGAAGTTTAGCAGAATGACAACCGTTTCTAAGGATGAAGGTTCTCACCAGACTCTGAATCTGCTGGTGCCATTATCTTGGACTCTTCTCTCAAAACTTTGAGAAATAAATGTCTGTTGTTTATAAGCCACACAGTCTGTGATGTTTTGTTATGGCAGCTGGAATGCTTAAGACAAAAATAATTTAAAAATTTTTTTTTTCTATGCATCATATCCATTTCCTGGATGATTATTTTGTTCCCTTTGTTTCATTTCGGATGTTTTTCACATATATTGGGAAGTCCTTGACTGTCAGTTTCTATCTGAGAGTGGTCAGTAGAAAGCTGGTTGGAAGTCACTTGTAGGTGCTTGTAGGTGCGTGAGTTTGTCAATTGTGGCCTTATTTTTAAGGTGGCCTGGTCTAATTCTTTTCTAGGGAAACCCCTGCATTTACAGACTTTTTATTTTTTTCTGATACACCAAGGGAAGAAGTTCTTCTAGAATCTTAGCTGCTGGGTATGAGGCTGGATGCCAGCACTCTAGAGATGAGTGAGGAAAGGATGGACAGGCCACGTCACCCAATGTGAGAGTTTGGTCTTAACTTCTGACTTCACAATGTACTCCCTCCTAGCCTGAGCCTGGTGTCTTCTTTTATCCACCCTGCATTGTTTTTTCTCTTTCCTTCTCTGGAGTTAAAATGTTTTCACCTGGGAGAAGAGAAGGCCGTTAACATGCTGCATGGAGAAATGATTCAGGAATTCTTACAAAGACTTGAATTCAATTCTTCTAACCTACTCCCACACTTCCCCTGACTTAGGAACTGGTATCGCCCATTACTAAGCTTGTTTTATTGCAGGGGACATTCTGTGATATAATTGATGCTGCTTCATGTCTTTTCTTAAAACAAAGGATTAAACTTTCTTCGGTCTCCTATATCAGGTATACTGCTTTATATTCTTTTATTGTTAGTATTTCCTATTCCATTCTCAATCTCTTTAAAAAAATATATTTACTTTAAAAAATGTTTACTTTAAAAATATATTTACTACAATTTTAGGGCAGTTTCAGTAAGGAGGAGGGCTAAATATGTCTGCTTAACCTAACAACTCTAACAATAAAATTTTATTTAATTTACTTTTATGTGTTGTTTAATATTATTTTTCTTTTCTTATGTAGAAATTTCATAGATAATATTTGCCAAGTGTTTCAGAGATCACAAGAGGAGAGATATAGTTTAGACATGGATTCAATAATTTGTTTCTTCTAAGAGTATTAAAGTACTTGATGTTGATTATTTTTAAAAAGTTGAGAATACAGAAAAGTAAGAAATAATGTTTAGTCTTGTCATCCAGAGGAACCAGAGTTAATATATGCCCACAGTGAGACAGTGTATTGTTTTTCTAACATAACTTTATAGGCTGACTATATATAACTATATAGCTTACAGTACATAGCTAATGCAATCCACGTAGCTAGCATTTTCAGTGGACAATATATAATACAATATTTTGTGATCAAAATGATTCAGTAATATTATTTAGTAACAGCATATTATTCTACTATATTTATATACCAATAAGCATAAACATTTATTATATATTTATGTTGAACATTTCAGAATATTTCTGAAGTTATACCATGAAGATCATTCTTGAATTCAAGAAACCTTGACCTCAATTGACAATTAATACTAGAAACAAACTGTTGTAAAAAAGGCGAATTTGAAAAACTGGTCAAATTATATTTGGCAGTCAGTTTCCAAGCTGTACTTCTTAGTTCAAATAACAACATATAACTGATAAATCCATGTGTAGGTTTTGCCATTCAAGTTCATCTCCTTGGCTTGAAAAAGAAAATATTTTACCTATAATCAAGGGCTCAAAAGGAACATTTTAAGGTTTCTCAATAGCTCTTGTAAACAATTACTTAGAAAATTAATAGGACCGGAGTCATTTTAATTTTCCGTGTAGCATTTTAAAGATACTCTAGTAAATGTATTCATGTGTTTCAGTAGACTCAAAACTGCTCCCTAAAGAAAAGTTTAGGTTTCTTGTTCTCACTGACTTCCTCTGACTTTTTCAAAAAACTGCATATCCAAGTTAGACCCTTCAATTTTCACTGGGAATTACTACCAATTTCGTACTGCCTGATCATCTTTTGTCTTAAGCATGTGAGTCTGTCTTCAAACAACAATATAAATTATGACTCAAAGCCTTATTGAAGCATAGTTTCAAACTGTCAAGAAATCTACTCTATCAAAAATTTTGATTAATAGCAATAATATTTATAAAATATTATTAATAAATTTATAAAATATTATCTGATATATAAGCAGTCTGCTTTATTGTAATATAGGTTATATTTTCCAAATATGATTCATGGACCACATTAATTCACCAACATACTGGTCTTTTAGGAGTTATGCATTAATACTCACCACTGGCTATAAGAAAAGGCCACATGAGATCATCTTTGGATTACAATATAAATGTTTAATATACTGATCACTGTATTACTTAGTATTCCACTATCATATATATGTATCACATATGAGAACTTTTTTAAAGAAGTAAGTATTATGAAGACATACCATGAGTGTCATGAAAAAGTATCATGAATCTCATTCAGGGCCATTTCTAGTGCTTATCATTTTATATGCTGTTTATATATTTTAGAACATATTTTAGAACAATGAAAATCATTTTATTTAATAATATAACTTTTTTTGACAATTGTTTCAGTCTTAACTTTAAATAAAAATATATAAATAGAGTTTAAATGTTATTAAAAAAAGATTGGGGAAAAGCAAGGAGAGGTAGTCAAAAGTTATGTATAAGCACATTTGACTGTCTTTTACGATCTGATTACTGCATTCTGTTGATTTTTATTCTGTAGTTGGCTTTATTCCTTTGATAACTATGTAAGTTTAAAAAGATAAAGCTCTAATCTGTTCTTAGAAACAATAATCAGTACATTATATGTAAACTAAAAAAATGTGCAGTATGCTATATATATGTATTTACATGCAATATAATATGTATGTGCAGTCAAACTGTAATAATTCTACCTAATAAAACTGAAAAAAGGGGAAAAAGGGGGGATATAGGTCCACCCTTGGAATCATGATTACCATCCACTTGCTAACTCTCAAAAGTGTTTCTATGATATAACAGTATCTGATAAACTTAATAACTGAGCTCATTAAAGGACCACCTTCATTATTGATAGTTTATCACATTTTCACTTATTATTTTGCTTTTGGTGAACTCATTTGAAATCAGACAAACATTTTTTTATTTCTAAACTCCAAATCTCCTTACAATAATAAAGTCAATGAAAAAAGAATAGTGAGAAAAATAGTCACTAATGCACATTTTACTATCAAGTCCCCCTTTGAAAAAGGCAGAAAATCTAGCTGAAGATACACTGCAGAGCTGTGTTGATGTAGGTTCAGTCAGCCAGCTATCAGTTTCTGTTTAGTATTACCAAAAAAAAAAAAAAAGGTAGCTAGTCCTTCCAAGTACATAAGTTAGACAAAATGGGAGATATTTTTTGTTTATAAAGCCCCCATCAAAGTAATTTCTGCTTCTTGCCATATATTTTAATTCAGAATGCATCATTGATTTGAATGGGCAATTCTGTACATGGATCGATGGTGGGATATGGTGAATAGCTCTAAAAAGAACCTAAATACAAAATAGCTTGTGGCTAAATGCCTTCTCTGAAACATTAATCCATCTGTTCAAATTAAGCCAGTACATGTCTCAAGAAAATAAACTACAAGTAAATAAAACTGAATGATAAAACAATGCCATTTTCTCTCTGGGACAAATGTATTCTGGATATAAAACACCATTGCTTTTTTTTTTTTTTTGCCTATTCTGAATGACTTTTTATAAATGGTTTTCCACATTTAAAATTGTTATCTTGAGAAAAACAAGTAAGTCTTGTGAAAAAATTGGTCTGGATTATTTTAAATTTACATTACTCTATAAAGAAGGCCATAAGTAATATACAAATGCATTCTGCAACACTTTCTGTGTGAATCTTAGAAGTTATGAGCGGTACAGATTATTTGCTATCTTCCTCCCATGTAAAGAGTGAGCAGTTGGCACACATGGACAGAGCAGGTGGAGACGAAAAGGACTGCCCAGCCCATTTAGAGGAACTATCCTTTTTTTTTTTTCAGCTACCCAAGGTCACTAATACAAAATAAATGAAATTCTTCTTTGACTTTTGAAGCCTCTCATTAAAGTGACATTTAAACACTGAATATCATGTATAAGGTACAATTGACCAACCTGAAAGGATTTTAAGTATTTATGTTGTATAAATAATGCATGATACAAGACAATAAACACATTTTCCCCCAAATACGTAAGCTTACCAGGTGGAAAATTTGAAAGAGACGTAACTAGAAGAAAGTCAAATTTGGAGGGTTTGACTGACACCTTGAAGATGTTCTCACCATGGGTTTGCAGAATAGAGACAAGGTGTAAGTTAACTTCTTACAAAAACCGCCTTCTTTTCTTGGTATCTGAAACAGAGTTTCCTGGATCTCTTTCTTCTCAGATCACTAATTAAGGTACTCCCTTTGTGTATCAGCTCAGTTTCTTCTGCTAAATCCTGAAAGTTTTGGGTTTCCTGGTCATTTTATGTTCTTATTTTCCTGTTGAAAGAGAATTTCATCTTCTCTTGCAAAAATCTGTACTTACGACATCTAAAGCTTCATCTCTGGTCTTGACCTTCCTTCTATTTTCAGTAAATGAGTTTAGGCAAAACGTAGATAAAGCAGAATAAATTGCTGCAAGAATGCCCCACAGATAATCACCAGTTCAAAATGGCCAGTCCGACTCAATTTCTTTCCCCAAATCCATTTCTAGTTTTGCTTTTCCTATCTTGAGAACATTATTTAGTAAGCTATTCACTTGCTTAAGAAAAAAAAAAAAAACCTCCAAATACGTGAGTTCTAAAATTATGAGTTACTCAGTTACATATTTTCTGTACCTAAAACATCCCTTGTATAGGTCTTTTCTTCTCTCAGCTATTCTCAATCTCTTTTACAAATTCTTATTTCACACTAATAATCTCAACATAAGTGTCTTAGACGCTCTGATTTTATTGATGCATTTCATTCAATCCAGTCACCATATTGCTACTAGAATTTTCACTCAGAAATACCAGATTTGATTGTCACATTTCTATTTCAAATCTTTCAATTTTTCTTGTCTTTGAAGAAATTCGAAGGACTTCCCACAATATAGCCTCAACTCTTTTCAGTTTTCTTCTCTATATTTTCTCCTCCTAATGTATAGGCACACTGAATTCATGGCAGTTTTCTCATATATTTCATGAAATATGTACCCTTTACATTTTGAGTCCTTTGTCTTTTCGTGATATAGCTCGTCAATTCTGGTAAATCTAATTTACAAATCTAATAAGCACTTACGTCAAACTCAAATTCCAGTTTTGCGTCTCCTCTGCAGCTTTGTAAATCACACACCACCAACGCAGGACTCCACGTTTATTCCCCGATAGGTTATGACAGTCTTTAATTTTCACATCTGATTATAACTGTACGCTTATATAGCAGCCAAACTTGCCAGGTGGTGAACACCTGGAGGGCAGTAACCATCTTTCATTCACATTTGAAGGTCCTGTATCTAACTGGCCCATTGTAGGCACTTAATGCATTTTCATCACTTAAAAACTGAGCTTGTGACTGATTTTGTGACCTTTCCAGTTGAAACGGAAAAAAAAATACATATCAAGCATCTTTCCAGAAAAGTATGAAGAATGTCTTTGCAGTCTTAACCCAACGTTGTACCTATCAACAACAGGGGCTCTAATATCCCAAGGCAAATTCTCTGAGAGCACTCACCTAACAGCATCAGAATTACCCGGGCTGATGTTTACCTCCATTAAAAGCATGAGATATACACTGTAAAACCATGGTCTCATCTCTTTGTTGTGTGCAACTCCGTGATAACCGGACTGTTTGGAAGGAAGGAAGCATTTTGTGTGGTTTCTGACTAACCCTTCTGACTAGTTTTTGTGCTATTTCAAAGTAATTTAACTCTGGGGAGGGAGCAGAGGCAACAATCATCAGGCTAGAATCAGAATTAATAGGGTCTGTATTGATTAGACATAGCTCTTTCCTCGAGTTCTGGCCAGAGTCAAATGTAACATTTCTTCACTTCTACCTTTGACTGTCTTTAGGGACCATCATCAAAAGATGTGTGAGTTGCAAACTGTTAGTCATCTCTCTCCAACCATTAGAAAGGGTAGGACAGTGTGTCAGGTAATTGAAAACAATGTGGACTGTCTATTGTTAGATACTATATTTTTAAAACCTTATAGAATAATAAAAAAAGCTAAGTAGGAAAAAAAAGACAAAACTTACCATCTATTACGCATGTTTACAAATATTTTCACTATTTTACTTTTTATTTATTTCTAGATACAGAAAGGTAAGACATTGAGCTTCCTAGTTATAAATCTGTAATATCAATAATTGTATTTTAAGTGCTTATTATTTTTCCACGTTCTTCTTACTTAACAGCAAGATTTACATATTCCATTTTATGATGCTGTTTATGTATATTTGCGGAATCAATTGTACTGTATATTTTACTTCATAGCGTATTTTTAAATTGAGTGTTTATTTTTATGCCTGATAATAAAGTTTTATGAGAAAACAAAGCATTACTCAGTTGCTTTAATATTTTCTGTCATGTGATTTTTTTCCAAAATCTCTGAATAAGAGTTCACTCTTGGTAGTTATTTAGATTGATGATGTTAAGGTGAAAACAAGAAATTTCATAGCGTGAAGAGGAAATATTGAACAAAATTGGAAGACACAAAAGAATGTAAACATATGCAGAATAAATGAGCCAGTGTGAGACTGAAAACTAAAATTTCATACGTGCTTTATTCTTCTTGATGAGGGTAACAATCTCTTTTTGTGTGAATGTTAGAATCCCATCTGAATCCTCAACATCATCTATGTTATTCCTTTGATTAAGTTTAGCATAAATGCTTTCATTTGATTTATTTGTTTAATATATTAATGTATAATTTTAAATAGTTTAGTCCATGCCATGTTTGCTGGTTTAAAATACTTATCTGTGTCATTAAGGTAAATATATATGACACAACCTGATTAAAAACAAAAAACAGCACAGAATCTGTTGTATTATTCATTTAATTCCAAGGAAATTACTTAATCAGTGTCCCTTATTTCTATTCCAATATTTTTCAATGAATTCATCTTTCTGAAATTGATGATTTACTTGACAGTTTGACATTTTTGTATGCAACCCTCACTCAAGACTCTTACTCTCTCTTGCATATAAAATTATATAATGACAATTATCATAGTGTTTTAGAATTGTTTCTGCAAATCAGTTGTTTAATTGATTCCTAAGCAATTTTTCTTTAACTTTTATATCTTTATTATCTAGCCTATGACTAACAGTAGTGAAGGAGTACAATAATTGATAAATAAATGTTAATATTAACATTCTTCTCTCAGAGGGATAATCTACAAAATGCTTAATATCGACATGGTATTTTTTCCTCCACTGTCTCTTTCTGCAATCATTTCTACATTATCTTTCTCTTTAATCTTCCTGGAAAACTATTCCTGTCCCCTTGATGTAACATTAAACAATAAATAGACCTTTTCATTGTGCGCTTTGTTAATAGCAGCTGTTGGCAAGGAAAATTCACAGTACATATGAAGGAACATGTCCCTTCCCACGAAGAAGAAGACAAATTCACAACACTAGGTATACACTATCTCTGTTTGCACCTTTTCTCTCCTATACAACTACATTATATTTCAATTTGTTCCCATGTACTTGAGGGCTATGAAGTCCTACAAAGACATGTGTTTATTTGTAATTTACGAAGTTAATATGATTAGTGACATGATGTTGATAACGTTCACATAATTAATAAACCAAAAAATTAGACAGCATACTAAAAATGTATTACAAAGATCTCTGTGTGGTCACTTCTCAGGGAATTTAGTTTGTATTGTGAGAATAGCATAATCATCTCTATTTCTATTCATGAAGGGGCAGAACAATGTGTACCTGCTTTTATTTTTCAAGAACTCAAAATTTTTTCCTGTTCACATCACATAGTTGATGCATGCTGAAGATAATTCTTCAGCTAATCTCTGCAATAATCAGTGCTCATACATTACAAATACTTATCATCATATACATATCCACATTTACAAATATATGTTTCTTTTCTATTGGCTTTAAAACATTTCTGGTTTTCCCCTCAACAAAGTCATTGCTTATTACTATAAATCCATTATGGGTCTATTTCTACCAGACTTTACACTTAAAATTATCCTTTCTTCCACCAATTTAAACTCTCCATTCCAAAGGTTACATAGTTTCTATTAGTTTAGAAACACTGAAACACATAATCTAAAGAACCAGTGGGGATGAAACGAGGTTGGAATGATATATTAGAGCTAGGATATGCAGGTGGTAGGAGTTTTACTTTTCCTCTAAATAACGGGGAAAGTGATGTTTAGCTGACATACTTACTTTATCATTTAAATGGGCTTATTTAACTAAGCAGAGAACAACTCTTAACAGACAAAACTGATTAAAGGGACTAAAGTTGATTTAGCCATCTGAGTCAAAGTTTGATTTTGATATGATCTAATGATACAACCATAGTCATACACTGTAGATGTAGATTTGTGAGATTTATGTGGGAGAAAAAGAAAAAGAACTGATTGATGGTGACTAGGTTTTCATCTTGATAACGTTCACAGGGTGAGGGGATGAAGGAAAAAAAGCTTGTTCAGAGAACAGTAACTTGGAGGGTTGCACCTTAGTTTGAGTTCCTTGAGAAATAGATGCTGAGGAGATGATTCAAATCCAAGGAAATTATTTGGAAGAAGACTTTGCTAAATACTGATGGGGAGGAGAAAGTGAGACAGTGAACAGAATGTAACAGTGCAGGATTTATTACCCAGTAAGTTACCATTGCTAGGTTCAGTTTCCAGTACATTAAAACATGCTCTCTAGTGTTAATTCCACTGTGAGAAAAGGATATTTATAGATTGTATGACCAGAGTATTTATAGAAGAGGACTTCTCCCAAGGGATATTAATTTCCTTCCACTTCTGGCTTATGTGCAAGTGGCAAAGTGGGCTCCAACCACCAGACAAAGCTTTGTTTTAGCAGTTGGCAGTGGAGTCAATGTGTACCAAAGGGGACAGAGTGAGATATTATGTGTTAGGCAATGACAGCAACTGTCACACAATGGATTGAAGAAGAAAAAAATAGTAAGTTGAAATTCATGAGAATGGATCTTTTTCCAACAAACAGGAAAAGAGGGAAATTTCACAAAAGATAAAGATGAAATGTTAAATCTTTAGAATTCAGGGTGAGTACGGACTAAAAAGAATCCAGTAGATTTACAACTAAATATGTTATTTCTGATTTTGTATGAAAACTTGCAGAGTGACCAGTAGAGGTAGAATTCATATGTTATACAGTATTTTTATTTTCTAATTTTGCCTTTCAAGTTATGGTACATTTCTGCAATGTTATCAATTGATATTATAATCATTACGGTAGTTCACTAAGGTCCAAATCATCTCTACTTTTGGACACATGAAGGGATAGTATTTTCTTATATTTTAAATGTATGTTACTTGTGTTGGTCAATTAAATGTCAATACAGGTGATACACTCAGAAGCATGGACCGACCAGGGATCTTCTGCCTGGTGCTGCCGTCAGTTTCCTCATAGATAAGTATGTGTTTCATAACACAGAGTCTATTGGCTCCTGCTGTAACACAAAACGCAGCATTGTAGATTTCAAATTCCTCCCTGGCTCGGTGTTAAATACACATCTGAATTCTATGCTGACTTTCTATTTCAAAGCTCATTTTGAACTATCGACCTTCCCATTCAAATCAAGGTGTGCAACTGGACACATTCAGTGTGCCCCCCACCTACAGCTCTGGAGGGTTTTTTTTTGTTTTTAATCTACACAAAATTTTATTGCAATCACACAAGGGTTACATTAGGTCAAATACAACAAATACTATGATGCAATTTTACATTTATTAAACTACAGTTCGAAGCACAAATTTACATATTCTAAATACACTAAATGTTTCTAATGAAGTCACACTGGTCTTCCACTGACATTTGTTTTATCTGGGTGAAAGACATTCTGGAGATTGTGAATTGTGCCCCTTTCTTGCTATTCTTTTTTCTTGTTCCATTTATATTTTATCATATGTTCTAAAATTTTCTGACATTTGGGTTGCATTATTTCCTAATTTCTTGTGTTATACCTTCTTTTTCTTTTTCCTCTTCTTCTTGTCATTGTAATATAGATTTTCACATGTGGTAAGTCTTCACTGTTTTTCAATTCCCTTAATCTGGTATTTACTTTGCTTCACTGACATGGCTTGCTTGCTTGCTTGCTTGCTTTTTTTCTTTCTTTCTAGAAGCAATAAACTCATTATATTCAAATTGAATGGTCTTTTAAAAATCTTGTTTTTTCTCTTTGACTTTTAAAATTTAGATTATAATTTATTCAAATTCTTTACTCTTTTTGTTTAAGTCATGGTACTTTTATGTTTTTTTAAACATTCTCTCTGCTTCAATTTCTTGCTAAATGAAATAGCCATGGCAGTTATCTCACAGCAACTCATTCATTGATAAAAGTCATTCAACAAGTGCAACAAGTACTTATTAGCATCTGCCATTTGTCTTATAAGAGCAGGGAGAGTGTGCTGAACAAGAGGAATTCCTTGTTCTCATAAAGTTTATGTGTTTTGTAGGAGGAGACAGAAAAACAAAACTAATATAATTTTAAAATGGTAAGTGTCATTACTATAAATAATGTTAATTTAATATTAGGAGACAAACTTAGAGAGTGACTGGTGCTGTGGTCTGAATGTTTGTGTGTCCCCAAAATTCATATCTTGAAATCCTAATGCCCCAGAAAGATGGCGGTAAGAGATGGGGATGTGGGGGGTACTTAAGTCCTGAGGGTGGACCCCTCATGAATGAGATGGCTGCCTTTGAAAAGAGGCTTCAGAGAGATCTCAAGCACCTTCTGCCCTGTGAGGACACAGCAGGAAGTCTATGATCTAGAAGATGACCCTTTCCCCACATTGTTGGCACCTGATCTTGGACTTCCAGCCTCCAGAGCTGTGAGCAGTACATTTCTGCCTTTTATAAGCTACTCAATCTGTGGTATTTTATTAGCGTAACCTGAATGGACTAAGGAAATTGGGGAGGGAGATTAGGCAGTGTCAGAGAAAACCTAACAGAAAAGGTGACATGTAGTGAATACAAAAAGTAAGAAAAACAGAAGGAAGAGAATAAAATGGAAGTTGCTTTTTGGTAGCTCAGAGGGTAGTTTTGGTTAAAGTACCTCAGGCGATCCTAAATATTTCAAGAAATAATGAACCTGTGGGACATTAAAAGGAAGGGTTTGGCAGTGATAGAGTTACCATAAAAGAAGATTAGGAGCAAATATGCAAAATAAGAATCATTTTTTTGGAAACATAACATTTTGCCTCTTACCTTGCGTGGTCTGGAGAAATAAGATTTCCATGTGCACGTTCAGAGGTCAATTTGTATTATATTTAACAAATAGCTTACAAGTTGTTAAATCAGTATTAAATATGAATTATGGTTGTTAAATATTATCCATACCTGCAGTCAGTAACAATGACCACTTCCTGCTAAAATAAGGAGGAAGAAAAATAGATACTGTATTAGCTTATTTTCTTTCTCAAGGAATTCTTTAGGGCAGGAAGAAGAAATGAGAAGGAAATGCAAAGTGAAGGGCACAGATAAAATGTTGAATCATTTAATAGGAACAGGTATTGGTGAGGAATCTGGGTATCGACTAGGAGCTAAAGCAGAATAAGAAGAGAGTGTAGAGAAGAGGCAGGTCAGGAGTGGTGAAGAAACGTACCTTCTGAATCCCATGATTAGGAAACAGCAGAAGGAGGCATCACTGCAGCCCGAAGCCACTGGTCAATCTGTCTGTCTGTACTGCTGATCACTTCCTTGATTTGAGAGGTAAATTCCCACAGGCAGCTTTGCATGACTTCCTGAAACACAAGCATTCTGTCTCCTTCTTAGGCTCTCTGAAATGATTGCTCAGAGACAGTTCTGGGGCCAGTTATCTGATACTAATCACTAGCACATATAACAAATAGATTTTACTGATTACATGGAATGTTAAAAATACCACCCCTCCTTCAATGAACCCTGGCGACAAGCTCCTGCCCACAGGGGAATCAGAGTTCTGACTGCCCAGCAGGAGCTGTGTGCCAAGCTGTTCTGGAGGGAGCTTGTGCAACAAAACATCCATCTGCCCTTTGACTGATTTAAGGCTGTGTGAGCATTCTATTTACCTAATATATGAGAAAAATGTGTAAAGGAAAACCTGTGTAAATTGAATTGGAGTTCAAACCAAGATGTAGTTGTCAGTTATAATAAGACTGTGAGTGCTATGTGACCTTAGCTTGCAGCAAGGAGCAGATTTAACAGTAATTCTGGAAGAGAGAGGCCAAAAACAAATCGTTATCTTTCACAAAGATCAGCTCAGAACATTAATGCAGATCAAGATCTTTGAAGAGCGTAGGGAAAAGGTGCATTTTAACAAATATTGCTCTACAGTGATCTTTGCAGGCATGGATGCTGATTGACAGCTAAATGGCAAGCATATTATATACTGCATTGCCTTATTTTACCATATCTGGGAAAAAAGAAAATGTGGTATTAAATTTGTTCAAAAACAGAAAAATAAAGGAGAAAATAAACCACTTAGAAAGAAACTGCTAGCAATCTGAAGTTTATCTTTTTTTCCCTCTTTTATTTTTTTTTCCTAAATCCCCAGAAGGAAATCTTGTCAATCTTTCCAGCTCCTGGATAAATTGTCATTAGTTCCAATCCCAACATCAAATGAAGGACACCAAATTCCACCAGTCAGCAAGGCTACTGAGACATTTAATGCAGTGTTTGCAGAGCTGAGAGTAAGTTGTCAAATTGAGCAGGAGGGAGAGAACTTCATTAGCTTCTATGGAAAGCTGTGATTTCAGTACAAAAAAAGTCCCTGATTTAAATCACGGTGACCAGACTCAACAAAAAGATCTCCTTCTACCAAAAAGAAGGAAGTTGATTAGCAATCTTAACAATTTACTTTTTTACTTGAAAGTTGAATATTTAGATGGTATATTAAAAAAGAAAAGAAGAATTACATTCTTTGTTGAGTTTTAAAATGAAGTCACCAAAAGCTAAAATGTACATATTCAACAATAAAATTCAACACGGATAAGCTTCTACTTAAAAATTATGCTCTTAAAAAATGAATTGACTTCGTGGATAGCATAATGAAAATTTAGGGATTGAATTTTTCAGAATGATTCAATATTTCAGAGGTGATTAAAAGAAAAATATGAGGTGGCATCAACTTTTATAAATAGTTTTTCTATTTTATAAGTTAATTTTTTTACAAAACATTTCTATGATAATGATGCCATGTTTAGATGAAATTAGTTATGTGATACAACCACAGGTATAGAAAGTTCAAGGAATAATTAGTATATCTTACAATATAATACTTTAAAAACTATCATCTTTTATTAAGTTTATCACATTACCTGCATTGTTTGCAAGTAGATAAATCTACTTCACATAATTCCTTCAAAGAACTTATTTTTCCTTCAGGGAATTAAGGATTCTACACAGAGCATCAATAAGCAATACCAGAAAAATAGAATCATATTTATTTCCCACTTAGTATCTGATTAAGTGAATAATCCTTACTCCCTAAAGATACAATGTTATATTTCAGAGTTTAGATGTTAGAACTTATTTCAAATCTTACAAATTCTAACATTTATTATCAAGAAAAAATATTACAAATTAATCATATGTTTTAAAAACCAAGCATATGCTTTTGAAGGAATTTTCAGCATAGCCTACACAGAATATTTTAAAATATCAGTTCAATAATATCTATCCTTGAAAAAACAACTTTATTGTGTCAAGGCTATTAAATTTATATTTAAAATTGGAGTGTTTACCTGGGAAATTTTTCATAGAATATGTGTTTGAATGTCTTAAAAAGCTTTGATTGATGAATGCTGGGAGGGAGTGAGTTTCCCTGACAGATGTTACACATCTGTCTCAGACAATAGAATTTCTCTTTAGAATTTCAGCTATGTTTCAGGAAAATTATTTGATGGTGATTTCAGCTTTCTTATGAGATCTGATGATATGTCTACTATCCATTTAAAGTTCTAGTCACCATTAATTGAACCTGGTCTAGTAACAATTTACTTGATAAGGCACAGGCAATATTTCTGCTTATTAGTAATAGATGTCTTTTACTCTGGAGTAATTTGAATTCAGAAAAAAAAAAATATCTCCTAAGAAATAATGATATTTCTCAGAACATTTCTTTTTCCAAACCAAATTTGTTTACTTCTCTTTTTTATCTCCATTTTACTTTACACTCCATTTTGTGAAAATAAATCATTTATTTCTCTCAAAGAACGTGCATCTTTAAAAAATGGCACCATCCCATGCCTGCCTTCAGGCTTGATTATTAGGATACTCTGCTAGAAAGAGCAAGACACATAAAACCAAACTGAACATACTAATTTTCCCTGAGTCTATACTTTCTTGATACAGGTTTTCCCCACTATCCCAAAGTAGAGTGTTTCTGTGAAAGCTTTTGCAAGCCAAATAGTGTAGCATGAGGAAGCAATTGCCATAGGGCACATCTAAGTCTAGATCAAGCACAGAAGCTCACAGACACAGTTCAAAGCAATGGTGGCTTGATGCTGAGATGCCGAATGTGGTGGATGGAGCTTGGAGGTACCACTCTCTCTGCTCAGGGCACCTGCTGCCTCTGTTAACTGCTCCCTGCAAAACAAATGCAGTGAACTCCATTTTCACTGATTTTTTTCATGAAATCAAAAATCTTCCTTGGCTTTATTTAGATTATTGAAAGCAGGAATTAATGTCGGCCTTTCTTAAAAGTAAAGTAGTGTAAAGAGAACTTTTGAAAAGCAGGGGATACCTGTACTTTAGAGTTGCTTAAGCTTGCTGAGTGGTCATATCAAGAAACTATAATTTAATGGGAGATAGATAAGTATATTTCCACACTGGATGAGTCTGCAACTTTTACTCACTATTCATATAGAATTGAGTCACATTATTCCAAAATTTTACAATTTAGAAAACACTTTTCCCTATTTTGACACACTTGGCTCACACCACAGTCACCCCTTTTCCACCTCAAGGGAAAAATCAAATATACAGTGATGAATCTGTATTGGGGGTAATGCTGTTTGTGAGAAAAACTTGAGATAAAATTATCATTTTCTTCCTGGGTTCCTCACCTTTTTAACTGTTATTTTTAAATTAATTTGTTTAGGGGGGAAGTAATTAGGTTTACTTATTTCTTTAATGGAGGTCCTAGAGATTGAACCCAGGACCTCATGTGTCTAACCACACACTCCACCACTAAGCTACTTAGCTATACTTTCCCTCTTTTAATGCATTTGTTTTTGTGTTTTGGTTTTGCCTTATGGTAATTCTCTGTGTTGGAAAGTTACCTGGAACAAGAGTGAGCATTAATAAACAAGATTCACAGTATTGTTTGTGAAGGTGGACTTTTTGACCTGAACTTGGGTGCGAAGAGGAGGGAATAAAGGAGTCAGTCTGAGTTTATGCATTAGTTAATGGGAGAGATATTGGGTGTTTCCTGTAGAAATCACACCAGGATTCAGCACACATCTGATTGAAGTGTTCTTGTGATAATCTGTCAGGAAGGAGAGAAAATTGGTTGGCAGCTGGATGGGCAGCTGAAGGCAAGCAAACTAACTTCTGGCAAAGCCCAGAGGATGTGAATTCAGTATATGAGAAATCTAATATCTTCATATTTGGCAGAACAGACCCCAAGTCTGGGTATTATTATCATTTTCAGTTTAGAGGTGGAAAGAGTATAGCTATAATAACATGAATTCAGAATATCTAATACCTAAACTCTAATTTCCTTCCTACACAATGAGTTCAAGGAGGAGTGAAACATAGCTTTACACACACACACACACACACACACACTAGATGACAAGGAAGGTATTCTATAACTGAAAAATATTGGTATATTTTAAAAATAAATAGATCAAATTTCTGTGTTTTACTTCCTTGTGAATGTTTCAGTGTCACAATAAATTAGCCGAGAGGTAAAGAGTTTAGTGATGGTTTTGGTTTCAGTAGTTGTGAATTTTGTTTTCAGTGCTTCCACAGAAAGGGGCTGAAAGTTATAACTAATACATATAATTTGTAAAGCAATACAACATTATTATCTCATTACAGAATATTTATCAAGCCTTAGTCAGCTAATCACCATATAATGTGCAATCAAATGATAATTTTGCAACAATCTTATTGTAATATATGTATTTTTATTTATTACTTATTATAATTCATTTATAATATTTATTATTCAAGGTAAAGTGATTCCCTGCTTTTCATTCCCTTACGTCTTTCTCATAGATTTTAACACTAACAAATATTTCACACTTATGCCTCATTATATTCTGAATTGAATCCAATACATACTTTATATTTAGCTTGAATTTTTTATATTTTCCTGTAGATTCAGGGAAATTTCAAGTAAGCCAACCATGAGAATATCCAAGGATAGAATATTCCCATTACTTATTAAGATTATTTTCATAGGGCTTCTCAGGATTCCACTCTGAAGTGGAATTTCACATTTCTATGTAAAAACACTCCACTTGCCTAGAACACAAATACCTACAAACCACTTTTTCAGTAAACAAAATTACTTGATGTCCAGGTATAAATCTAATTTTTAAGTATAGAAGCTAATGAAAATGTCACTCTCAACTCTTACAAAAGGCCTGTACAAGTTTCATAAAATGTTTAGTTTATTCTATATGGTTTTATACATATATTATCATTGGGCTGTGTAGAATGAATTGTCAACAATACATTGTTAAGTTTGCTATGTATACACACACACACATGGATACACACACCTATAAACACACTCATTCTTAAGACACTAGTTAATCTAAAAGACTTGTTACTTACTTTTCATGAAAATGTCCAGCCTAGACTTGTTTTCTTTAAATGTTAGTGACTGAAATGGTGTTCTCATTTTTATCCTCGCCTCACTCTATCTTATCTTTATGAAACATCTCAATTACTGTTATTTAGAACTACTAAGCTCCCCTTCCAGAACTACTGGCTCAGAATTTCTTGGTGAGATGAACAAGTCTGCATTTTTAATAAACACTATAAGTTATTATGATTCAGCTCCTCTTAAGGCTATATTCATAAAATGTCTGTCGGAGAAGCTAGTGACCCCACATCTCACACTTCATTATCTACATATATCAAGCAGAGAAGTGCTTTTCGGAATCACTCTGGGTTGAACAGAGGCATATACCCATAATATCCTCTACTATTCCACATCATATCACCCCTAAACAAGGTCCACTTTGTTGATTTTTTAAAGCAGCTGTAATTAATGCCATCTTCTATGTGTTGCCATTCCTTGTTTTTCACTTCATTCCCCTATAGTATAAAATGGATCTTGATTCCTTATAAAAACTATTCAGGTAAAACTCAAAATCACTCCCATCTCAATGTTTTGCTTAGGCTACTTTCAAATGCCTCACCTATCTACATTGCTTCTCTGTGGTGCATAATTCTTAATCAGTTTTCAGATTCAATTCAAATGATACTGTCTCCAGGAAGCCTTCCTGGAGCTATTCTCCTAGGATTTCAAGTACCTTTGCTCTCTGTACTTAGAAATATGCTGTTTTCTCTATGCCCTTAGAGAGTCATTACTTCATAGGCCCCATGCATTTGTGTGACTGTCTATCCTGGTGTTCTATTGATCTGTGATCAACTTTTTGTTCCTAAAGACTTGCAGAACACCTCCATAGAAGAGGTCCTCAATAAATAACTGTTGGGTGAATTAATTGTGGGCCCAAGTGATATTGGAAAGCATGAGGCTTCTTATTGACAAATATGGATTTAGGAATTCATCAAGAAATTGTTTATTTAAACTAAAGGAGGGTAATACACAGAAAATAAGATACTCATTTCTAAGAGAAAGCTAGTTACAACCGTTCCTCCTGAGAATCATATCTTCTCTTCTTCTTAGTTTAGGGACATTCAGAGTATTCTGGTTGATTATAGTCTGTATTTTATTTCTTGCCTCTTTTTTTAAACACTCTGAGATTTTCATTTTTAAAAAGAAGACAAATTATTTAACATTCAATGTTGATTTTAAGGCACTTCCTCACAGTCATTATAAATAACCTGTGTCTCAGCTTCTCCTAAAATGAATCATTCTGTTTCCAACTATTTAAATTATTTTATTTAAATATACATGTTATCCAATGTCATTGGTAACTGAATGTGATTAAAAAAATCTTTTTTTTTTTTTTAGTTTTCAGTGATCTTTTGTACAGAAAATGGAATGTTGCTTGGGAAATGTTTATAAAGCAATTTGTCACTCAATTATTGCTTTATTCAAATTCATGTATCCTTTAAGATACTATTGTAGCTGTGTTGAGATCTTCTAGAGCTAGAAAGTTTAAAATCATTAATATCATATGCATACATTTTTAAAATTAGAATAGTAGCCTAGTTTTAGTATTTGTGATATCTAAAACAGACTAAGATTTTGAGTATACGCATCCAGATCTTAGGCTTTCCCATTCATCTTTAAGTGCTCTCTCAACACATATTTGATATAATTAAATGAAGCCTGGATTTGGTGGCAGGTGGTTTGGGTGTAAGAATTTGTTCTCCCGCATTCTGATTGTGAACTTAAAAAATAAGAGGGCATCTTGTAAAATAACCAGCTCCACACCCACATCCATCAAATGGTCTTAAAATATCACTGCCCTTGACAGCTTATAGGCTTATTTTTTAAATCAAGTGAAATGATGTGTATGAAAGCACTTGGTAAATGATCAAATACTAAGCAGTACAGTATATATTTTGTGTTATAACATTCTTTAATTAAGGGCATGGATATTTTTATTGTAAAAAATGATCATTTTTAGCATGCATATATAAAAAATAGGAGATTTTTAAAGGTGAATCCAATCAAAATTTCAACCAGGATCCCTAGAAAACATATATGGTGTGCTTCCACCATGATAAACTCAGTGGCCAGCAAAACAGCAGGCCGATGTATAAAATTACAGGCTATCTGCTTTTGCTGTAATCCTCATTACAGTTTCAAAGAAAAATGATTGTGTCAAGGTCTTGGGTGGCTCTAGGACATTGATTGCCCAACCAAACCATTCTTCCAAATATTTGTAAACTAAGGACAGTAGACTGCTGCAAGCTATTTTTCAGCCAAAAGGATTAGATTTGTCTCTGAGATGGATCTGACATGTGATATAGATTTCCAATGGGTTGAAGTTTTCCCAGTTACAGGGTGACTTTCTAAGAGTTGCTGGTTTCTGAGGATGGAGAATGGTCCCTAGTGGGGAACTGAAATCCAGTATTTTGCATGTGAATGCTTTCTCTGTATGGAACTCTGTTGAGATCCCTCCATTTAAATGCCTAATACATGCGACCACACCATTTCCTCTGTACAGAGCTGTTGCTTCAATATTCTTGTGATAACAGTTGATAACATTTTGGTAGTGGTTGCTATGTGCCCAGCCCTGGTCTAAGCATGTTACCCATGTTAATGTTTCTAATTCTTATAGCAACCATATAAAGTAACTATTATAATCATCTCTGATACAAGCGAGGAGACTGAGACATAGAAATGTTAATTAATTTGTCCAAGTTCTCACAGCTAGCAAGTGATGGAGCAGGGAACCAAACCCAAGCCAACTGTCTAATTCTGGAAAATGATCCCAGAACTACTATCCCATACTGCTATACCAGATGTATAAGTTTTAAACAAGAAAAAGGAAACAGTACAACTTAAAAATTCCACTTAAATATGTTCCTTTTATCCACTGCTTTTCTTTTTTTCTTTTTTTGAACTAACAGGAAGAAGATTCATATTAAATGCTCTATACTCGTATGTAGTTGTCCATTTTCAAGTACGTATAATCTAGAAAATCTTGACCAACAATACTTCTACACTTCAGTGCTACACGTACATGAAGGGGACCATCTCCAATTCATGCACATAGAGCCCCATGACGTTATGTATAGGGAGAGGCTCTAGAGAATCTCTTTCCTTTATAACCATGGGGAAAGGATGTGAGTTTATTTCCTATTCTCTTGTTCTATCCTTCAGACTCTATATGAAGAAAATGAGAGGAAATATGTATGGTTATGTAAAACAAGAAAGACATACTGGTTCAATTCACTGCTGAAATTACATTTTGACTTGTTTCTCTAAAGATATCAATTTTTTTATATAAATAACACCAAAGTACATCTGCTCTTAAGCTTTGTGTGAGCTTTTCCTTGTCACTGAGATTTAGGGAATACCACTTAAGAGAAAAAAAGCAATTTTAAGGTTATCATACAAGTGACAAAGACATTGATCTGATGAGACATGCTCAAGAGACCCAAGATGCAGCTGTAGAATTCCTTTTGGCTCTCTCACCCATAGTTTCACGAAGCTTGGTATAATTAACACACTTCTTGGAATTTAAGTAACATTTGTTGCTTCTCCATCAGAATGCAAATTCGAGAATGATATGGGTCTGCACAGGAGACGGGAACAACTGTTCTTGAGGTAATAACTTGTGCACTACTTCCCAACACAGAAAGAGGTGACAGACACAGCATCACTCAGGTTTTATTAGGGAGTTAACATATGTTTTATTGCAGCTACAAATGCTAAAACCAGATATGTCATAAAATTAGCTAAAATTAAATGGTTTATTGTGATTTTGGAATTTTTAGTCTCCATTTTCTTAAAAGGTATATTAAATAATAGGGCCTGCTGTTGTCAGATGAGGGAATATGTGGAGGTAAATGGGAGTGTAATCTTTTAAATAATAAACAAAAAATCACTGGGTCAGCATCCACTGTTTAGACAGGGAGAAAACTTCTCAGCAATAGGAAGTAAGTACTGGTTGGAGTGTGTGTGAGTCTGTGTGTACACATTAAACAGGGACAATAAGTCAAACTTGCTAACCCTGGGACTCATTCTCCTCTATGATAGGTTGGAGAATTTGGATAAATGGATCCATTAGAGAAGTGGTTTATTTGCCTGAACTATATTTATATGAAATAAAATCCACAAAACCCAAACCCTGTGTTATATAGCAACGAGGTAGCCTGAATTGTTCATTTTTTTCTAATTTTGAAATTTGCCTCTAAAAAATCAGTCCGATAGAATAGAGGCATAGAAAAATTGTGCAAATAATCCATCATATGGTAAGTCTTTTAAAATGACATTTTAATATAAGACCATAATTCAAAGTTACGTATATACTGTTTTTACTTAACAAAAAATTGAATGCAAATAAATAAATACACAAATACACTTTCTTATATACGCATAAGGCATTTGTACATTTATACAAGTATAATATGTGTGATGAAGGAGGAGATATGGTATCTACTATCTAACATTGCAAGTTAATATATATATCTTTAGGCATATTATCAATAATAGTCCCACTGATCATGTTGCTCACATCTCTTGCTTTCTCATCTAAGACAAGAAAAACAAATAAATAAAGCCAGAAACATGCTACAAGTCAAACTTTCCTTAATGTGTTCAGCTCTGGTGAGATCCTGATCCAAGAGAATTGCTCCCCACGCTTTTATCCGCAGAAAACTGTATTGAAGACTCGTTTATCCCATATGTCTCTTATTTTTATTTAACCACAGACAAATTATTTTAAGCTTTCAAGATCATTTTAGGGTACTACAGCAGTACTTCTTTATATCAATAGTGGATTTCAAAAATAAATTATGAGAAATGTGGTGGCTAAGCTAGCATGAACGGCATGCTGAATAAAATCAAAGTCTCATTATCATACCACATGAAAAGGAGCCATGAGCCCCTAAGTAGAAATGGTGCTTTTAAATTCTAAACTTGACTCTCTAGACCGTATATCAAAGCTTATTGAAAAGGAGAAATCTACTAGAAAGAATAAGGAATGAAGTCTGTGTAGAAGTTAAGTTTCTTGCAACTTGTCAAAGGGAAGTACTCCACTACTGAAGTTTAAGTGGAGTGGAAAAAGGCAAGGGTAACACAAAGAGCAGATACATGGAGAGATAAGAAGCAGCTTGAACTTGAACGTCAATGCACGTACTGCTTCCTTCATCGAGAATGTCTTGCTAAACAACATGATAGAAAAGTCCTGTAAACTTAACAGTGAATTCAGTGACTTAGTTGCTTTATATTTTACTACAAGCTCCTTAACAGCTCATAGACTGAAAACAAACCCTGAGATGAGTGGCCCAGCCAAAAATTTCAAGGTTCAAATTATCAAATCATAACACTAAAATATTTTGTGTGGTTAGATAATGGGTATAATTTACGAAATATATATTAGAATTTGCAGTATAAATATTTTTGTGCTTTATTTGATGAATCATATTCTTCAAATAAAATTTTAAGTAATAAATATGCATTTACTTGCAATGTGTAATTTCTTTTCTCAGGAGATAAATGGTCACCTCATCTAATCTTGAAGTAGAGTTGTTTCAAATGAATTTATTACACAGTGTCAAATGACAAAAATCATACAACTTAGTAACGAGTTTGTTGTCATTTATTTAAGGGAATACAATCCATGGATGGGGAAGCACAGTACCTCACGAACAGTGACACACTCTTCCCTAGGGATTTTAGGCAGGAGGGAGCTTCATAGAGCATTAGCAGCAGCAAGGCGGAAATGCCATGGTTGGCTAGAAGGCTAGGGATTTCCTGGGAAGTTTAGCAAGTACTGTTTTCTAGGGAAGGTGAGCTAGTTAAAGCTGAGTTGGAGGACTGTGATGTGTGTATGTTAGTTTTCTAGACAGTGAGGCGTTTCCCCTAAATGCAGGCTGACTTAGGCTCAGATCTGTGATGGGAGGAGCAGCACTGGGACAGCCTCCATTTCGTGGGTCCCAATAGATGAATTTCTTTATCGACGTATAAAAAATGTGTGTAGCAAAAGCGGAACTTGGCAATAGTTTTTCTAATGGAGAAATGTATTCTTCCTCTCATCTCTTAAGCCAACATTTGCTTTGTGTATTTTAGCCTTTAATAGCTATTAATATTAGGTCATTCCATATGAAATCACACAATGCCAAGCACTTAGGGATGATAAATCTGAGGAATGTATTTTATTTTTCTACATATTTATTGAATCGCAACTAAATTTTTAGTGTGTTTATATTTTCATAACCCCCTTGAAATTGCTGCAACACTTTCCAGCTGTGTTATTATTCACATAATTCTGTAGTTCCCAGATACTTGCCTCCAGGTCACCAATATTGTTCAGAAGCCTGTGGTTTGTTCTGTGCTACAAAGCCAAGTCTTCCTCTGTAAACTACACTTTAAAAATCAGAGAAATAAAATTAAGTCTTAGTTTTGATTTGTGCCAATCCACATTTTATCTCCAGATTTATTTAATGATGCATAAGCTAGATCATTTTTCAGACAATATAAGTTTAACTTGAGTAAGTTTTATTCCATGTTTATCCATTAAGTATCAAATGAGAGATTTACTACTGTATCTAACATAATACCTATTCTTCAATATTTCACAAATAAACTATGTGTTATTCATCTCTGGACTAATATGGGTTAAATCTTGTCTCAGGTCTTGAAGTTTTCTACTTATATCAAACCGTAACAAAAATTCCTGTTATATATCCATATCTAAGCCTAGATGGTCTGAAAAATTACTACTAGTGCATGCATTTGCCCTTCCAGTTTCAATGTTGAGATTTCCTGTGGTCACACTAGCTTTATCTCATCTGGCTGAGAACTCTTAAAAAAGTTACAGGCTGCAGATTAAAGTCATGGGAATTATGTTGTTAGTTTTTGAGATAGGTTAAATGTTTGATGCTTAAGAGAACGTGCAAATAATTTTGGAAAGTAAATAAAACTCATTGTAACAGGGTTTCACGTTGATACTGATATTATTTTCCCAGAGTTTAGACATGTCTCGGCAAATATGGAGATTCGCGGCATGTCTTCCTGCCCTACTCCTAGCCTCATTATTTTTACATAAAAGAATAAAGGACATTTGAAGTCACTTTGAGAGGATTGCAGGTGCAAAATGTAGTTAAAAATCAATGTCTAAGCTTGGAAAGAAGGATTCTCAGCGCATCACAGTGCCTAACTACTCATATTTTCCTGTTTCAATCTCCTGAAGTCATGAATCTACCTTAAACTTAGATATCAGCCTGTCCAACGCTGGTGACTACCAGAATGGACAACTTCAGTGGGCACAAGCTGTTGACTTGTTGCTTCTGACATTGTCATCAGTGAGTTGGAGGAAGAGTAAAGAATGAGAATAGTAAGGGAGTTTTCAAAATTACATATAGTGGAGTCAGAGAAAGACATTTCTGATTTCTACTGTGACCTAGACTTACCATCCTCCAACTCCCAACCCTTCCATTTCCAGAGTCCATGGCCTGCTGAATGAATGAAAAATTATTACAATAATGGCTGAAAAAACATATGGAATTGAAAATGCTACTCTTTATTGCTTCATTTTGATTCAACCTATATTTTACTGACAAATCAAATCCAATTTTATAAATATTACAATTCTGAAATGTAAATAATATGAACATTACAATTTTGTTTGCTAGTATCCCAATAAAAATAATTGCAAACATTATAAATATTTATACACCATAGTTATGCCAATTTTTCAGGGTATCTTTCTATAATGAGATGTTTTCTTCAAATATCCCTAAAATATATCTGGTACATCATAGCGAGAGTGGTAAATCTCAAGACAGGGATAAAATTAAAAAAAAAATGCTTGCTGTGTCTCTTAAGAAGTGTCCAAATATTCAATAAATATTGAATGAACAACATATAGTCTAACCTAAAGAAACAAAGTAAAATAAATTTGATTTCAAAAAACATCGATTTAATAGTAAATTTATTTAGTACTTGGAACGTAGTAAACACTTAATAACCTTCATTATTCACATCCTACTAATGGATATGATATAGGTCTCCCAGTCAGAAATAAGCAGAATCCACAAGTTTGGTTTTCATTTATTTTAATCGAGAATTCTTTTTTGAATTCTCTGTAAATCTGAATGGTAAATCTTCTGATATAACAGCATATAGTAACAGAAACATTGTCCATTGGGGAGGATAACAATTTCTTAGTTTCCTTTCTTTGTATTCCTCACTCCCCATAAACTTCTGATTTCTAACATTTCTAAGTACCCTCCCATTAGAACTATCCTCCCTCAAAACTCAGTAACTACTAACCGACTACATTTTATTTATAAGTAAAGTAATCTTTGAATTCTACTAAGCATAAAATTCATTTGGAAATCCTAAACCAGAGTTTCAGGACTCAAGGCATTTAAATTAATTTATTATTTAAAGATGAAAACAGATCAGAAATGGAAAACTTTAAACGTACTTTGTACAAGGAACTTAAGAATTCACCAGGCATTAATAAAGACTTTGGGTTAGGAGAAAAAATATTTTTGATAAATTAAGTCTATGTGATTCAAATATAACATAATTTTATTCTAAGAACATTTTATTACAGGCATTAACATTTTTGAGTTTTTACTGTACCCAGAATGATTGATGATTTTATCTGCTGATTATGCAATTTCATAGTGATGAAAAACACATTCCCCTCTTTGCCTTGGCTTCTTGATCTTTCATCTAAGCATCTATATATTATGCATATAGTTGTATTTAATTTTTGACCTTTCAGGTCAAATTGCCCTTAATTTTTCCATTTTGGTTTCTTCTGAGAAAAAAGCTAAAAAAATCATAACATATACTTATCTAAATACTTGATAATTTGATAGTGATTTACATCAATTTCAAAACATATCAATGAGTGATGTCTTTCATTCCTACTACTTATACATAATGTCTTATTATTAAAAGCCACTATCATTTTGAGCTCTACTGTTAGTTGTATCATCTTCGACACAGAAAATCTTTCGTTCATAATGTATCTCCAGCTGTTTAGCTTCCAAAATTGAAGTTCCCTAAAAAAAAAAAAAAACCCTAGCTAATATCTAGTTCAACCACAGGGACCCTGTATATTTCCACATACAGTGTCTTGATTACATCAGGTACTTAATAGTGCATATTTCTGAAACATATTAGTATAATCTCAAACAGGTGGTCCAATGATAAAAATTTTATATACTCTTGAGATGATGTAGTAAACATAATCTCTGTTACAAACGAGTGAAATAAAGGATCACATAATAATAACTCTTAAAATGATACTATCAAGACACAATTTTTTAAAATTACAAATGGAAGCTTTGGAGAACATTAAGGTTTGAACACATTTGCTTCAAGCAAGTGTGCTGTAAATTATTACTTACATGCCCTAACTATTTCCCAACAAAAGAGGAGACTACACTGTCTATCCTGAAGAAAATTTTACAAGCCATAGAAATCTTGAAAGGCAGCGCTTTTTTGACTATTCAACAATTATTTGATTGAACTACTTTTAAAAATAGTTACTTATCAGAATATTTGCATGATTTTCAACTCAAAATTACATACACCATACACGTCTAAGCATGACAATTCTTATCTTAGAGCAAGCAAAGCTGCAAGATAGATAAAACATCAGCAGCATGATATGTATATTTTCAAATGGTCAGCTTTGCTTTATCAGAATTAATAATTTCTGCTTTGTAAAAGGTACTGTTGAAAGAATGAAAGACAAGCCATAGATCTGAGAAAATATTTCCAACACATATATTTGTAAATAACTTACATTGACTTATATCTAGAATAAATAAATAGCTTTTGATAATCAATAATTATTAAACAAATAATCCAATTTTAAAAAATTAAAGATTTGAATAGATATTTCATCAACAAAAACATACAGATTGCTAATAAACATATAAAAAGACAGTATCTTTATTAACTAGGCAAAATGCAAATTAAAACTATGATGAGATAACACTGTGTACCTATGGAGTAGTTAAAGCTAAAAAATAAAAAGATTGATTATGGCAAGTTCTCTCAAGATCAGAAGAAACATAACTGTCATTCATTGCTGGTGGGATTGCAATGTGTTAAGGTCACTTTGAAAAATATTTTGGCAGTTTCTTACAAAGTAAAACATATACTTAACAAATGACCTAGCAATCTTTCTTTTTTTCTATTAGGTTATAGTCAGTTTACAATGTTGTGTCATTTCTGGTGTACAGCACAATTTTTCAGTCATACATGAATAGACATATATTAATTTTCATATTTTTTCACTGTGAGCTACTCCAAGATCTTGAATATATTTCCCTGTGCTATACAGTATAAACTTGTTTATCTATTCTACATATACCTGTCAGTATCAATAAATCTCATACTCCCAGTCTGTCCTGTCCCACTCCCCTCCCCCCTGGCAACCACAAGTTTGTATTCTATGTCTATGAGTCTGTTCCTGTTTTATATTTAAATTCATTTGTCTTTTTTTTTTTAGATTCCACATATGAGTGATATCATATGGTATTTTTCTTTCTCTTTCTGGCTAACTTTACTTAGAATGACATTCTCCAGGGACATCTATGTTGCTGCAAATGGCATTATGCTCTTTTTTACGGCTGAATAGTATTCTATTGTATAAATATACCACAACTTCTTTACCCAGTTATCTGGACATTTAGGTTGTTTCCATGTCTTGGCTATTGCAAATAGTGCTGCTATGAATATTGGGGTGCAAGTGTCTTTTTCAGTTAGAATTCCTTCTGGATATGTGCCCAGGAGTGGGATTGCTGGAACAATCTTAACCCAAGAGCAATGAAAATTTATATTCATGCAAAAAACTCTACACAAATGTTTGCAATATCTTTATTCATAATCTCCTGATTGAAAACAACCTAACTGTCCTTCAGTGGTGAACAGATGAACAAACTCTGGCCCATTGGCTCATACAATGAAATACTACTCAGCACTAAAAGGATGAACTAGAGACACACAACAGATCTCAAATCTCAAATGTGTTATGCTGAGTAAAAAGCCAGATTCAAAAGGCAGAATCACATGCTATATGATCACTTTTATACACTCATCTGGACAAAGTGTGGTACAGAAATTACAGGGACAGTGAAAGTTAGTGGTTGCTAGTAGAACATCCCTTCTCATCACTGTTTCACAACATCATACTGGAAGTCTGCTGTGGAATAAGTCAGAAAAAAAAGAAGTAAAATGTATATAAATTAAGAAGGAAGACATCAAACTATCTTTATTACTAGATAACTTAATTGTCTATGTAGAAAATATGAAAGAATTGACAAAAAAGAACCAAAAACTCCTAGAACCAATAAGCAATTACAGCAAGGTTTCATGATATAAAGCTATACAAAAGCCAACTGCTTTCTTATACATCAACAGTGGACAGGTAGAATTTGGAATCAGAAACATAGTACCATTTACATTAGCATCGCTCAAAATGAAATAGGTAAAAATCTAACATACATGATCTATATGACAAAACTCAGATGAAGAAAATCAAAGAAATACATATATGGTGAAAAATTCCATTTAATGGATAGGGAAGCTCAATACCATCAAAAAGTCAATTCTTCCAAAATTTGTCTATATATTCAATGCAATCACAATCAAAATCCTAGGAATTTATTTTGTGGATACTGACAAACTTATAATGAACTTTATATGGAGAGGCAGAAGACCCAGAATAACCACCACAGTATTGAAGAAAAAACAAAGTTGGAAGATTGACACTATCTGACTCAAGACTTACTGTAAAGCTACATTAATCAAGAGAGTGTGGTATTGGCAAAAGAATAGACAAGCGGATCAATGGAATAGAATACAGAGTCCAGAAATAGACCCATATAAATATAGTCAACTCATCTTTGACAAAGAAGCAAAGGTGATACGATGGAGCAAAGATAGTTTCTTCCACAAATGGTGCTGAAACAACTAGACATTCATAAGCAAAGAAATGAATCTAGACCCAGACCTTACATCCGTCACAAAACTTGACTAAAGATGAATTATAGACCTAAAAGTAAAATGTAAAACTATAAAACTCCTAGAAAATAACATAGGAGAAGGTGTAGATGAACTTAATATAACAGTGACATTTTATATCCAAGACCAAAGGCATGATTTGTGAAAGAAAGAATTGATAAGCTAGACTTCATTTACATTAAAAACTTGTGGTCTATGAAAAATAGTATCAAAAGAATTAGAAGATAAGCCAATGACTGAGGGAAATAGTTGGGAAAAAAAACATATCTGATAAAGGATTGTTATCCAAGCTATACAAGCAACTCAAAATTCAACAATAAGAAAGAAAATCCAGTTAAAAAATGACCTTAACAGACACTTCACCAAAGATATTAAAGATGACAAATAAGCATATGAGAAAATGTTTCACATCGTGTATCATCAGGGAAATATAAATTAAAATAACAATTATATGCCACTGCACACTTATTAGAATGGACAAAATACTTAATACTGACAACACCAAATGCTGAAGAAGACGTGCAGCCACTGGAACACTCATTCATTGCTGGTGGGCATGGTACAGTGGTAAAATGGTACAATGACTTTGGAAGAGAGTTTGATAATTGCTAACAAAACTGAACATATTCTTACTCTACTATGCAGCAATTAGACTCTTTGGTATTTACCCAAAGGAACTGAAAACTTATATCCATAACAAAATTCTGATCATAGATATTTATAGCTGGTTTATTCATAATTGACAAAACTTGGAAGCAACTAAGATGTCCTTTAGTAGGTGAATGAATAAATAAACTGTGGTACATCCAGACAATGGAACATAATTCAGAACTAAAAATAAATGAGCTATCAAGCCATGAGAGGACATGGAGGAATCTTAAATATGTATTATAAATGAAATAAGCCAATCTGAAAAGACTATGTGATAAGATTCCAACTATATAGTATTCTGGGAAAGGCAAAACTATGGATATAGTAAAAAAAAAATAGTAGTCAGGGTGGGATGAAGAGGAGAGATGGATAAGAAGAGCACAGAAGATTTTTAGGACAGTGAATATACTCTGTAACGGTGGATACATGTTATTTACTTTTGTCCAAACCCATAGAATGTAAAACACCAAAAGTAAACTGTACTGTAAGCTGCGGAAGTTGAGTGATTATGATTTGTCAATGTAGGTTCACCCTTGGTAAAAAATGTACCATTTTAGTAAGTGATTTTGGTAATGGAGGAGGCTATGCATGGGTTGAGGTCAGGGGTATATAAGAAATCTCTCTACCTTCCCCTGAATTTTGCTGTGAACCTAAAACTTCTCTAAAAAAAAATGTAAAAAGAGAAAAGAAGCTAATGCAAGAAGTAGATAAATATGTTGTAAAAATCCCTGTAGCTTAGGTATGTGCACAATGCAATAAGAGTAGAAAGCAATTCTAAATAAATCTGATATCAAAGAAACGCTCTCAAGCCTATAGTACAATTACAGAGTATTCTCTAATGAAAAAAACTCCAAAGGATGCTGCAAATGTTAATAGCTCCAGTTGTTATTTTTTGATCAAACCTTACTAACCTACTTATCCTTTATCCCAGGTTATTGGACCACTTGTAGAGTGGTTCTACAGGAAAGCAACCTGTTTTAACTTGGTTTAATCCACTATTGCCTATAAGTAATTGTTCATGGAGTTCTAAAAATATTATATTTGGTGACAAAGTAACCCTGAGAAATGATTGGCCATCACTTCCATTTTAGGGACTTGAATATATCCTTTGCTATTTATTTACAAAAGATCTTTGAATCATGGTCATTAGAATTTTCTAATTTTTGACATCTCTGCTCTGATCAATGAATTGCTTTTAATTACTCCTTTGAAGATCTTTAAAATACAATATGAAAATTTATGTTTCACCAAGTGATCAATTCAATTAAATGAAAAGCTTATTGAGTAACTGCTATATGATAGGTTTTGAGTTAAATTCTAAGATAATAATATACAGGAGAAGCTCATTTGAGAAGACAGCAAAGTTAGCATGAAATACAAACCCTCCTGTTACTGCAGCATTAAAGGCAAGTGCCAGATGCTATGGGATTTTGTAGAAAATAAACTGAATTAAGTCATAAATAAAAGGGCATGTCAGAAGAGAAAACCATACAGGAATTTTAAAAATATTCCAAAATATTTTATTTCTGAATTATACATCAATGGAAGAATGTTGATGCTTTCTGATGAATCCAACTGCTGATTATTGCTTTACTACTGAGTAATTCATTACATTGTCCTCTAGACAGATCAAATTGTATCCTTTACACTCTTTTCTGACCCTAGATCCTGATTTTTACCTATATATTGAATAGGTAGATCTTGCCTTCTTTCCCTAAGATTTCTATTCTGCTTATTTGCTATTACTATATCAAGTATAGTTGGTTTTAAATTCCACTTTATCTTATTTCAAAAAGTTTGGATAACTCAATCATCACAAATCCAGGGGGGCAGAGAATAAGACGATTTTTACCATAAATTTCAGTGTTATATCAAAACTGTTAAAGATGAGTTTTAAATATATTTCTGTGTAAATTTATTCTTCTTTGGGACAAGCCTATCCCTAAGCAACACATCTGAGATGTGCTGTGCTTTGTAGCTGGAATAGAATGTGGATGTATTTAAACACCTCATTTAGCTCAGGTACAAAAAATATATATATTTGACACATGCTTTTTATTTAGGGTTAACGGACATAATATACTGCATACTGTCTTGAGGACAATGATTTCAACTTGAAGTGGTTCTACTTTGTTTTTCCTTTCTTTCTTTTGGTTTTTCCTACCTATGTCACTTATTCTAATGAGATTTAACTTTGAAAGCTTTAAGTCTAATTCTCTTTTTGTAGACTTAGCTTAATTCATTTGGATTCCTTACTTCAGGTTTTAGTTTCCTATGTAGACATGTGAAAGACACTGAGGATTGTCGTTCAACCTTAAATCTGCCACCTGATTTCCTGAAATAATCACACCTACAGTTTTAGAGTCCTGGTGAAAATGGGACAGGGTTTCCCATTTCTAGACAGCTATTCATAGAATTATAGGATAGCAAAAAACCTTCAGAGGTCATCTGTTTTCTTAGTTTGCTGCAGAGTTATTTTTTTCCCTTCTTCAAATATGTCAGGGTAAAAGAGGAACAAAACTCAGCCTTGAATCATTTCTGGACCACATAATCATAAAAGTCAATTACCCTTCATTCATCATAATATATAGAGGTTATAGTATAGCATCCAGGTGCTGAAAAAGTTAATATATCTACAAAAGCTGAAAAACTTTGCAAAAATTTAGTGGTTTAGAATATAAAAGTAGTACCAAGTGAAAAATAATTTGGTAGTCAGTTGACTGAATAAATATTCTGGAAAAGTGTTATTGCTAAGTAAAATAAATTGGGTTTTCTAAAATAACTAAAAATGAGATGCCTGTTTGTCTAACATTTAATGAACACATAGCCTAGAACTTTTTAGTCTTACTTTTTCTGTTATCAAGTAGCTCTTGAGACTAAATAAAAATTGAAGAACAGAAAATAAATCATAGAAATATCAAGCTGAACAGGGTATTGAGAATAGAATTATTCATGTCTATCTACTAACAGACAATAAAGCTCAGACCTAAAATTGTTAGACACTTAAACCAAATCCACACATAACTAATGAGCAATACCATGACTCAAGCATCAGTAAGTAGCATGATAAATCTCAAATAATAAACTGATGTCAGGACAAATAAGTAAGATGGTTCCAAGTTCAAGGCAAATTTCCTCCTTGACTTTTTATCAAAACAAAATAGTAAAAGGAAGTAATTCATCCTGGCTTGTTACTGACTGTGTTTGGTTAATCAGAATAACTTCTGATTCTCATTCTTTACAGTTGGTTAGAAGGGTTGTGGCTGCTAATCAGATCAGCAGATCTGGAGACCATAGATGGATGAAAAGTGAAGACAGTCAGGTGACTATCTGGACTAGTTTCAACAGGGATCTTTGAGTAGATCTTCCTGGATATTAGGGTAGAGTAGCCAAATCTTGAAACAAATTATACTCAATTATTAAATGTTAAGAAATCTGTTTATTATTATTTTTATTTTTCACAATTTCATAAATGCATTACTAACATATTTCTTGCCAGACTAATATGCATATATTGAATTTTTATTTAGATCATCTATTCTTTAGAGATTAGAGTCAGAAGTTTTTTTGACAACCCTTTTTGCATTTGACTTGTGATAATGCATTCAGGATTTCAGAAATTTTGAGTTGAGAGTTTAGAGATACATTCTATATGTATTTTATCTTAAAATATGGGTTTTAGCATTCAGGATGATAGAAGTAATTTTGTTTGGCCAATCTAGTATTTTACAGATATTTATCTTGTCTTTCATTGATTACTTGGCTATCTAAATCACATGGATATAGAACTAGGGTAGAAACACATGCTTTATACATTCTGTTACATTAACTTTAATTTATCTACTATTTCATTTGTTTTCCTTTTTGTCATTTGTTCAGAAAAATTGATAAGACCTGAGGACATCACTTCTCTGAAAAGGTTTTAATTTATTTATTTTTCTTTGTGTAGAACTGGCCATAACTTATAGGATGCAATAAATCACAAACTATACTGAAAATATTTTGAACTAGTAGATATTTATGGATAATCTAAGACATGAATGTATAGAATATGAATAGTAATATATAGTGGAATTTAATTATTTCAGTTGGTAAGAAAAACTGGAAAAGTCATCAGCCCTTTAGAGTCTTGGAAAATGAATCTATCAAAATAAGGAAATTGAAAATGATTACTGTTTCATAAGCAGATCACTCAAATTCTTAGACTCACAAACATCAAACTTTAAAGAAAAAATGAAATATTCTATAAATATTTGTTGAGAACTTACTGTGCATGAGCTTCCTTGCCATATGCTGCAGAGCATGTAACACATTATTTCATTCTGAACATTGTTATTGCAATCTAGAAGACAATGGGAGACCCATTTAAATAAATAATTGTTTCTAAAAAGGCAAAATATGATAAGAATCAGATGAGAGAGAAACGTAAAATGCTATAGGGTTCAGGCTGTACCATTTTTTAAGTCTTTGGAGAAGCACTTATGAGTGCCTATTGTCTAGTGTAGAGAGAATAACAGGATGAGGTTAGGTGATGGAGAGGTGGAACCAGAAGTACAAGGAGACGACAAGTAAAGCAGCTGAGAGATCTAAATATTAGGGAAATGTAGGGGTAGTGATGAATGCTGTCAGAAAGACAAACATGGGGGCCTGATAGATCCAAGAAACAAGGAAGGATGGAGATCACCTCAAGTAGGTTAAGTGAGAGATGCATGTAGATGGCCTTGAAAGACAATCATAGGCATCTAGGTGAACAATCTCAGCCAAGTCACCTTACCCCTCTAAGCTTTTGGTTTCATCAAAGATAGAAGCCAAAATTCGGTAAACATTTTTGGAACTTCTTCTATGTACTAAGCCTTTGTCTGTCCTTGAAGACCCAAATCTAATAAGTTATGGTTTCTGTCTTTAAGGAGGCCAAAGTGACTGGATAATATCAAAATAAAATTTGCTGTTCTAAAATTTAAAATACAAAATGAATAATTTTATTCAATGAAAGGAATCAAAACTAATTTCATTTCTACTGTATACCAGGTTTACAGAATGAGAAGTAGGAAAACACAAGAACTTTCGAGTCAAGATGGACATGGATTCAAACTCTGGCTCAATCACTCATTCCCTGGTGGACACCAAATCTCTGTTGGTTTGTTGCTTCTTCCTCTGGAGAATATAAATAATAATAGTTCTAATGTAATAAATAAACTATGTGTGTGAGTTAGTTTTTCATTTTTCTTTGGCTACCTGTTTATCATTGTTGTCCTTGTGCCTAGGACAGTAACCTGTTCAGTAGGCATTCAATGAATATTTTTGAATAGAGTTTTGGGAAAGATGAAATAACGCAATGTGTATAAAGTGCTTAGGCAGAGGGCACATCACATAGACATGCTTATGAATGCAAACTATGTAAGTGCAGCTTACAAGTAATGGAATATTGCTGGCTTTCAGCTATGACATCTGTGCTTTGTGAAGAAAGAAATGTTTTAAGGAAATATAGATTTGGACACTACTCAATGAGATACACTTTAAATTTATTTCATCCTTTAACCATTGAATTGCTAATTGGAAAGATAAATAACTTACCCATTGATTGGGCAAATTCCCAGCAAGTTAACAAAGTTGGTAATGTAAAAGTTCTTAGGGAATAATAACAAAATTAATTTCAAAAGAACATTTAATGAACTCTTAATAAACCAAACACCTGACTTTTCCATTATCCCTTTTTTCCTGTGAATCAATAGGCATGGAGTCACAGTTATTATTCTATGGGGCAATACATTTTTCAGAGACTGAGGATTCATTTATTGGTATCTTTTCATTCTCAGGGAAATTGTCTAAAACAATCCAAAGATTGGGGAAATCAGATGAAACTGATAAATTTTGCATGTTGCCCTGTCAAGTTTTAACATAAAACACTGAACACGAAATAGTGTTTATTTACAAAGACAGACTAAGCCTTCCTGAGGAGTAGCAATAATAAGTGTCCTTCTCATTAAGCAGATTGACAAGGATAAATTAAAAATAGTATCGGACAATAATAATGATTTCCTATTTATAAATATACTGCATAACAAAAGTGTTTATTACTCACATTTTATAAGCAAAGAGATTGAAGCCTAGACATTTTAAATGGGCAAATTCTTAGGAGCTTGTAGTCATTAAAACATATCTTCACACTTCTGCTTCTCTGTGCCCCTTAAGACAGCCATTACTTTTACCTTGGAGTATGTAGCGTTCCTTCAACCAGGCCATGCTATCTCTCCAAAACAAGATACTCTTGTCTATTCTGAGATACCCAATTATTTTCAAAGTTAAAAATTTTATCAAAAATATCCTTTGCTGGTGGAAAGCCTTTCTTCTTTGTTCATAATATGGAGAAAATAACTAGAATATGTATTAACTCTTCTCATATAATAAATTATTAGCTGACATTCTCAGTTTATCGCTATCAGTCTAATTACTAGTTATTGACATATACACTGAGGCTTACCAATTGCCCCTCCTTAATAAATAGCTACAAAAAGAAAAAGTAAAAAAACTCAGATTCTTTTGCTGTTATTTAGCTCATTTATTTTGACAAGTGTGGTTTAATTTTAACAACTGACTTAATCAGCCTTAATGCTGACTCACTCCAGGGAACACTGAAAGGAAAGCCAGAATCATCAACTTGAGGGCACAAAATGTCTTTGATGCCTTGTGGTGGAAGACAGAATGTTTATTGCTTCTATGTCTTTGATAATAGAGTTTTTCAGAATAACAATCAAAACATTTACTGAGCACCTTCTATATCTGTAGAACTATGTGAGTTGGCACTGGAAATATTTTTGTGATTTTTCTTTTCTGTGACACAAATACAATGTTAGATGTTTATGAAAATGTATTTTTTCCCCTTTCTTTCCAAGTTTGGACAATTCCCTAGTCCATTTCTGAAATTTACCTTACTACTCTGAATTTGATAAAGGTTCCAAGTCCTTACTGACTGGAAGATATTTATTTGCCATCTTCTTTGGATGATACGGTAGAGTGGAATGCAATACTAAGGGGACTGCCACTCAGCATAATAAAAAAAACATTTGGACTGCATCGTTTCAAACTAGAGATTGTCAACACATATTGAAAATTAAATTTATAGGAAATGCTGCCATACAGTGTCTCTAAATGTCAAAAACATTTTTCCTGTGTGTTAAGTCATGTTGCTAGGAGTATAAAGACAAGTAAGCTGATGCTAATGTGTAAATGAATAAATGAATGAATGAATAGTTAAGATATCTTTTTCTTTTTCTCTCTCTCAAGTTGGGGTTAGAACATACCCAGAGGATTTACCACACAGCATGAAGTACCATAAAGCATCACACAGGTCTTAAGTTAAGGGGATCAGTGTACCCTTGTCCAAGGCCCTGGCAAAGCAGTAAGAGTCAACCTAGCAATCTATTCGCATGACGACACATTTATGTGACATTTGTAATTTTAATCAGTGAAGTCCACTGAATTGCTCCATTTCAACTTCATCATCCTTTCTCTTGTAATGGGGTCCCTTGGAGGGACTGTGGGCATCATTGGAATCTAAGGGAAGTTGAGTTGGAAATATACTCAGTTTGGCTTTAAAAAGATATTCATGTGGTTCATGGTTATTTTCTTATTGCTAAGTTATTATCAGCTGCCCTAATGCATAATGGTTTTTCCAGGAAAACTTCTATCACCTACTGCATCTTCTGCTACATCTGCATCAATATATATGGTATGTGTAACACCTCGGGACTTCCGGTACGAGCCAGATGTCCTAGAACCGAGTGGGCATATGTTATGTCACCAGCACCACGTATACAGCTATCCGGGCAATGAAGCTAAAACAAGATTTGATATATATGAAGTGAGACGCTTGTTCATGGAAATTCTTCTTATTATCAGACCAACAAAATTATAAGCAGTTTCCACATCTAGTGAAAACAAATTCTCTCCTGTCATGAATGAGCTCAATACTGTGGCATATACAATTAAAACATATCACACAATAAAATACTTTTAACTTATTTTTGCATAAGTTTTATAGGAATTATTCTGACAGCAAGAAGCAGATTGTAACCAAAAGTTTCAAAACATAATAAAATCATTCATTCAAGTATTCAGAATATAAATAATGAAAGGACACTTGAATTAATTGATAATAAAATTATTAAAGACTGTAGCATATAAACATATTGGAAAATATTTTTTAATTTGAATATTTCAATATATTCTTAAAAAATAAAATAAATGAACATAACATAGAACTCATAGCATATCTCTAAAACCAAATAACTACAAACTAATTGAATTAAAAATGTGTTTGTTATTGCACAAGAAAAATTTTAAAGCCTGGAAGTTTTATATAAAAACTTGATATGAATATGATACATCCTGTTAAATATCAGTGGTTCTGACTTCATAAAAGAAAAACTAGAGATTTAGAAAACAAAGTTGGCATCTAGCTCTTATGATTAAGACTAAAATTTGGGTTAGGTTTTCATGATTAGAATTTGTGTTGGTGAAAAAAATGTTAACGAAGAAAATGTAGGCAAAAATAAAATGTTAATGAAGGTCAAAGTTGGTTCTGAAAGGGAGTAATTTGGCTGAAAGGGAGTAATTTGGCTGAAAGAGGTGATTTGAGGATGAGTTATGTGATGTTAAGTAGTTTGGTCTTAAATAGTTTATATTACACTGTTTAAACAGTGTGGAATCTTGGACTATTGTTAAGAAAGATAGTCACTGGTGTTAATAATTTTATATTTTTAATACTAAAGACAGTTCATGTAGCTATATGAAAATTTGCTATGGATATGAGACAGTAGATTCATATTTTTGGAAGACTGAGCACAATGCATTAACTTCAAGATCACTTTGCTTCATTATATTCTATGATTGAAATTTACTTATATAAATGTTGCATAAAATTGAATAAGATGTTTTAATTTTATTATTATTATTGTTTGAAAACAATATTTATGATAACTTTATAAAATTTAGTTATAAAATTTATAAAAGTTATTATGATAATTTATTTATAATAACAGAAATTTTCTTTTGGTGGCTAAAAACCATAACCCTACGAATAATATTTATTATGTGTTAAGAACTAAACCTAAACAAATTCTTCCTATATACTGTAAAACAGAAAAGCCAGTATTTTTAAATTAACTAAAATTCTGAACTATGATTATCATATATTTGCTGTTAGTGGTCAGCAATAATTTTATATTTATTTATGTCAGTCCTCTCTTCCTTTGGTGACTCTTCCCAACAAAATTTGAAGATTGGCGATTTAGAAAGTTTACTTTTCAAGACAATATAATTTGCTAAAAAATAAAAATCTCCAGGAGTAATCATCTATTTTTAAATAAATTCAAACTTCTGAGATTCACATAACAGGCACATGGATATTATAGATAACATTGCTCACACATGTTTATGTGTTTGTATGTGTTATGAGTGACAGATAATATATTCTTAAAAATATAATTCTGGTAATGCTGCGTAATGTGCAACCTTTTCAGTGTCATTCCCCAAACTCTAAAGTTGGCAAGAATTTCATGCTGTAGTTTTTTTAAAGTGCTATTAACCCAAATATAACATTCAATTCTTTATTGCATGTTTTCCTGCTATGCTGTTCATTGAAGATGCTATACCCCTCCTGAAACAGCAGACATTTAGCTAGTAGAGAAATTTTTGTCTATCTGTAATCTACAACAAAAAACATTGAATATAAATTCCATTTATAATTGTACTAGAGGCCCCCTTGAGAAATCCTTTTAAGGTCCTTTGAACTTGAAAAGCGATTGCTCAATAAATACTTACTAAATTTCCTACTGTGTGTGAAACACTGTGATAGTGGTAGGGAAGAAACATACAAATAAGTAAGAAATAATCTTTTATTTCAATATTATATGATTCAGAATGGTACTAAGAACTATTATGCATGTAAGTCAAGTACTAAAGGAACTTAGAGTAAGGAGTAGAAGGAAACTACATAAATCTAGTTAGTTCTTTATCAGGCATGAAGATCCAATTCTTTGAGAAAAACATGCAGATTTTTAAAAATATAATTCTGAACGTTGTCGTCTGCATTTGTATTTGTAAGTAGAGAGGGAATATGAGCCTAGGATTTAGACCTCAGTCTTAAGCCCGTAAGGAAGACATGTCATGTAGCACATGCAGTTATGGCAATCTTTTTAACCTAATTTGCATGAGTCTGCTATCTTTTGTTCCATTAGATCACATTTACAAGGGCAAGATCACTCTGCTCAAGGTTAATAGGCTTTCTTGGGCATGCTTTCTTTTCCATTTTCCCAACTGTATGGTTGTGTTGGTATAACATCTGGCTCATCTGGGCAGGCTAGTCCTTCCTGTTCATGTGAACAGATGACTTACTATGGTTATATTTCCCCTTCTATCCAGTCTGTCTAGTCAATCTATATTCAAGGAATGGGGATGAGCAAAGAGCCTCAGTTGATCATTAGACCTAAGCTTTAAGTGACTGAGCAAACCAGCCTTGGAGCATAACAGGTACATTCCAGCCATCATTGACCCTTCACAATATTCCATCTGCGATGGATGATGGAAGGAAAGGAAGGATGGGGGTTTCAGAAATAGAACTCCACCCTGAGCCAATTAAAGATGTAATTTCCAGCTCATTGTTAAATCAAATTTGAGCAAAAATGATCCAATAATTGATAATTGAATTTCTATCCCAATAATGCTCCTCTGTCCAATAAAACATAGCACCATTTTATGACCTGTATTTATTCTTACCCAGTAAATAATTTGAACAATTACCATCAGTCTCTTTTCCTCCAATTTCTATAACTTTTATTGCTAAAATTATCCAACAATTATTATATTGAATAGCATTTTTGCTTTCTTAATACATAGTTACGATTGCTTGTGTGTGTGACTAATCCATATTCAAAACACACATTTAAAGGCATCCACTGTGTTGGGTGAAGCAAGGTGATTTTTCTCATAGCCTTCCATTGTTTATATTTTTTCTTCACTTTTCTTATTTTTACATTTATTTAAAGCCATGGATCATCATCTCTATTACCCAAAGGGGTTTTATTTACTTCTTAGTTCTTTGTCAGAGCAATTTGCATTCTCTGACTTCACATAATATAGAATTAATATTGTACTCTCCTTATAAATGCCATTATCCTACAGCTATTTCTACATAATACTAACTTAACAAGTATAAAAATGGAAATATCAGCAATTTTTGTATGATCAGAATTTTGGCTCTTTCTGTATATATACTACACTATTATTTGGGTGAATAAACCCAAATAAAATGTCAGAATCATTATATGTGTGCTTATTTAGCCTATGCATCATAAAAAATGATAGCCACACATAAACCCAACAAAAAGCCATCAACTCGGTAAAAGGGAAAAGCCTGGTGCCTTCTAGTGACCTTGTAGCTAGTTTTAGACAACACACTGAAGGGAAATGATCATCACTACATAAATGTAATTCTTAAAAAAAAAAAAAACAAAGCTCAAATACTCAATTGTGAACCAATCACAACCCAACCTGTGATAAGAAACACATTGGAATTTCTATAATTACTCTTATTTCTAAGTGGTTAAATATTTCTATTTTATTGCTCAGTATTTTGGGGCAATTCTGGCAAATTATCTATTCCCCATTTTTCTCACTTCTTAAGTAATATTAGTAAATACAGTATTTAATAATCTTTTAAGTCTCTGGCTTTACTACATATAAAAATTAGTGTTAATTAAGCATTTTAATCTGTACACAATAAACAGCATTGATTTCCCTTTTGTGGATCTATCATACATAATACAAATCTCTCATCCATGTTTAATTCTGCATTTCTTTGACCTGCAATTACATGAATTCAGGAAGCCAGGTATAAAAACAATGCCATGACGTGAGAAATATTTTCTGTGACACATCTATACAAACTGTGCCTACTGTGTAGTCATCTGGACTATGCAAAATGCATGTCATTAAACAGAACCCCTGACTTCAAGGAACATGCAGGGACACATTGAATCTGGTTGGACAGGATTTCTAATCCATATCTCACTTACTATCAACACATTTCAAGTGTTAGTGCTATTGTATTTAATATAAAACTCACATGGCTCATAATTAAACTTCAGTTTTCTATCTCTGACAAGATTTGCATGTGGACTTCCCTGAAAGGAACACAGACATTCACATAAGATAAAATACTGAAAGTGAAACATATTACCTTTATGCCAAGATGCTCTTTGAGTAGATTTGTTATATCTGATTCTATATATTAGCATTGTTTGCAGTAAGCGCACAGTAAGTTAAATCTTTTGGAAAGATATCAAATAAATTAGAACCTACATATGGAAAATATGATCTTGTAAACAATCCATATTTACAACAGTGTGTTCTGCTTGATTGCCAATCTGCTGGTGGGATTTATGTATCCTCTTTGCACTTATCCATTGTTTGTGAGTATCTGGATTTTGAAACTAATCTTTCATTCCTTTCTTTCTTTCAGATAAAGAGAATTGTGATGATTCTGTGTCACATGAATAAATATTGCTTCGGTAAATATGAATCAAGATCTTAACTCTGAGCCTATGAAATAAATGAAAAAGGGGGAAATAGATGTTATAATCAGTTTTATCACTGATTTTCTCTGTTGTGCTGATATTTTAAAACCCACAATATTGAGTTAATTTAATAATTTATTCAACTAGATATGCATATGTATACAGCTCTGAATAATTTTTTAAAATTTTGGGGGTTTTTATTGGCTATTTTCTTGGAAAGAGGACTTATTTAAGCCTAAATCAAATGTCAAATTGCTGTAATTCTCTACCCCATGTTGTGTAGGTAAAAAAACAATGTCAAACTCTTGCTCCATTGTGTAATTAGGAATTTGGCCAGGTCCAAACAGAGGTCTGGCCTTTCTCCCTGGCTAATTCTAAACCCTTGAAATTTCCCAACAGATGGGAACATCTCTGTTATTCATGGTGGACACTTGGAATTTACTAATAATTTATGCTATATAATATAATATAGAATTATATAATAATCTATCCTAACAAAGTGATGGGACCCTGAGGCCACATGATATCATTCAGACCTCTGGAGGAGGTGGGGGACTGGAGATAGAGTTGAATCCAATGGGCAGTGACTCAATCAATCATATTGATGCTGTGAAGTCTCAATAAAAACACTGAGCACTGCAGCCCAGGTGAGCTTCCCTGGCTGGCAGTCCTCCATGTGTGCTGCCATATGTTGCTGTGGGGAGGAGGTAATAGCCTGTGAGTCCTCAGGGAAAGAGTGACCAGCTCCACGTTTGATGTTCTCCCAGACTCTTCCCTACATGTCTTTTCCTTTAGCTGCTTCTAATTTGTACCTTTTCCTGTAATAAGTATAACTGTAAGTATAATAGCATTCCATGTGTTCTATGAGACTTTCTAACAAATTATCAAACCTAAGGGTAGTTTGGGAAAACTAGAAACTTGTGGTTGTTATTAGAAGTCTTCAGCAGACATAGAAACAACCTAAATGCTCATCAACAAATGACTGGATAAAGATGTGGTATAAAACACACACACACACACACACACACACACACACACACAGATATATCCAATGGAATACTACTCACACATAAAAAACTAATAAAATACTTCCATTTACAGCAACATGGATAGACCTGGATATTGTCATACTAAGTGAAGTAAGCCAGAAAGAGAAAGAAAAATACCATATGGTATCACTTATATGTGGAATCTATAAAAAATGACAAACGAAGTTATTTACAAAACAGAAACAGACTCACAGACATAGAAAACAAACTTATGGTTACCAAGGGGAAAGGTGTGGAAGGATAAACTGAAAAATTGAGATTTCCAGATACTAACTACTATATATAAAATAGACAAAAACAAGTTTCTACTGTAGCACAGGGAATTATATTCAATATCTTTTAGTAACTTATAATGGAAAAGAATATGAAAAGGAATAAATGTATGTACATGTATGATTGAAACATTATGTTGTACATCAGAAACTGACGCAACATTTAATTGTCTATATGCCAATTAAAAAAAAAAAGAAAAGAAATCTTGGGCCACAAATGAAACTGACAAAGGCTTGATCTCCAGAATATATAAGCAGTTCATATGACTTAATAAGACAAAAACAAACAACCCAATCCAAAAATGGGCAGAAGACCTAAACAAGCAATTCTCCAAGGAAGACATACAAATGACCAATAGGCACATGAAAAAATGCTCAATATCACTAATTACCACGGAAATGCAAATCAATACTGTAATGAGGTATCACCTCACACCTGTCAGAATGGCCATCATTCAAAAATCCACAAATGGCAAATGCTGGTGAGGCTGTGGAGAAAAGGGAACCCTCCTTCACTGCTGGTGGGAATGCAGTTTGGTACAGCCACTGTGGAAAACAGTATGGAGATTCCTCAAAAGACTAGGAATAGACTTACCATATGACCCAGGAATCCCCCTCTTGGGCATATATCCAGAAGGAACCTTCCTCCAAAATGACACCTGCACCCCAACATTCATACAGCACTATTTACAATAGCCAAAACATGGAAACAGCCTAAATGTCCATCAGTGGATGACTGGATAAAGAAGAAGTGGTATATTTACACAATGGAATACTATTCAGCCATAAAAACTGACAACATAACGCCATTTGCAGTAACATGGATGTTCTTGGAGAATGTCATTTTAAGTGAAGTAACCCAGAAAGAGAAAGAAAAATACCATATGATATCACTCATATGTGGAATCTAAAACAAACAAACATAAATATAAAACAGAAACAGACTCATAGACATAAAATACAAACTTGTGGTTGCCAAGGGGGCAGGGGGTGGGAAGGGATAGACTGGGATTTCAAAATTGTAGAATAGATAAACAAGATTATACTGTATAGCACAGGGAAATATATACAAGATCTTATGGTAGCTCACAGAGAAAAAAAGATGTGACAATGAATATATATATGTTCATGTATAGCTGAAAAATTGTCCTCTACACTGGAATTTGACACAACATTTTAAATGATTATAAATCAACAAAATATGTTAAAAAAAAAAAAAAAGAAACCTTGGGCATATGGCAGTCTAGAGAACTGGCCCTTAACAGTGCATTTTGGTTAACTCTGGCCACCCACTGAGCCAAACTCTTGTAGAGCAATTATTTTTTATTTTAAATATATTATAATCAAATGAATAATCAAAATATGAATAAAATTCTGTATTTACATTTTGAATAGAACTAACTGGTAGCCCCTGTAATACAGTAACTCGGTATCTTCAATTGACTGATTTCTACAATAACATACTTGATTCTCTTTTATTGAAAATATTTTCACACATTAAAAAGTTCCATTCATTGAAAAACTTTGTGTAAGGACATAATTTACAATATATTTGTTTAAAAGTAATATATGTTTAACAGTTTTAATTAAGAAAACCTTTAAAATTTAAAAATCTTATCTGTGTAGCTAATGCAATTTTTTATGTTAGATATACTAGTGTATTTTTCAAGATGATCCATTAGTATATTCATCTATACTCCCATAAGACTGCCTAAATTATTCTTATAAGAAATGTGATAGTGACTAGGGGTCAACAGATTCTGATAATGTCAAAATAATTATATTTACCTCTAACAGATAACACGTTAACAAGAAAACTTATAAAACAATTTGTAAATGAAGTGTGAAGTATTTAATAATTACTGAGTGCTATCCTAAGCCATGTTAGTAAAATAACCAGGACCTGGCATGATGACAACGTTCCTAAAAGCTACTTGGAGGAAAAGCACCGTAAACCTGCATTCTATTGACTCTCATTTTAAGAGACAATTACAAAACACTAGAAAATAAGAAAATCTTTCTTTTAGTTTAATTTCACTTTGGAAATCAAAGCTGTTACACTTTGCCAGTAGGCACAGAAAAGGTCTCATTTTTATTTTTGAATGATCAAATTTTTCATTCCCTAGTGGCTTTTTCAGTCTAGATAGTGATCGTCAGATCTTTGTAGTGAGAAAAAGACAAATTGCTTAGATGGGAAGTGTTCCAGAAAATGAGCTACAATACTTGACCCAGTGTCAAGCTGGAGTCTGGCTGCTCTTTTTCCCACTTTAATGATGCTAACCTTCAGTGATGATGGGAAAATGGAATATATTTCTTAATGGAGACCTGTTCTTCAGTATCATAAAACCTAGATGTTATGCAAGAGGATCAGTGACAGCAGGAAAAAGATTTTAACCCTGCTGGCTTCTCGCCAAAGAGGGAGTTAATACGTTAACATCAACACTTTGTAAGGTTTTAATTTCTAAAATGAGAATACAAAAGACTTGGCATAAAGACTGTAAAAACAAATTCCTTTTTCTAAAGTCACAAAAAATTACTGGAAGGCAAAGTAAGCGGCCTTTTTAATACACGAAATAAGATGTTTCCTTTTGAAGCTAAATTATCCAAATATCAATAGCATGGTGAAGTATTAATGATTTTCTGTTAGTTAAAATTAGTATTTAAAAAATCTTGCCAAATATGGCAGGAGCAAGAGCAGATGGAGTTAAGATGATGCAGAAACTTCTGCCTAAGCTCTTGGATACATTAGCAAATAATCAAACATTTTAAAAAGATTGAAATATGTTCTGGTAAGAGATGTAAAAGAGTGCCAATTTCTAGAGTACAACTAGATTTTTTTCAGAAAAAAAAACATATTATGAAAGAATTATTATGATACTTTCCCGGGCACATTGTATTTTAAAAGTGCATTTCCATTTACTATGATAAAACAATATATTAAAATAAAAAATAGAAAAATAGTGGACTAATAAAACTACAGAACTCACTGATCGATAGCCCTTTCATTAATAATTATTCCCATATCCTGAAATTCAAAAATGTAAGTTTCATATACAAATTTTCATAGTGCAATGAAGATAATTTTAAATATCTATTTCCACAAGGCAGTTTATACTTTTGCCATGATCAAATCCCTTTGTCTTATTACATAGAAGAGTTTTCTGCTCATTAATGAAGGTAGTATATTTTTAAGTAATGATTCCTGTGTATATTTTTATTCTGTTTTCTGGTTATTTTGAATTTAATGTTTTGCTTCACCATTAGCTTTTTAAGCTGGTGACATGGCATCAATTATTTCTTGTTTTGCTTTTGCTTTCCAAACAAACAAGGTAGTTATTTCCCAGTCCACAGAAAGTATTCTCACAGAATAAAGTATCTTTTTTCCCTGACTTTTTATGGCAGAATAAGAAAAAAAAGCATTCCTGTAAACACTAATAACAGATAAATGTTTCACACAATAAGATATATAATAAAGAAATGACTTTATTCAACATTGAAGTTTAACATTAACATTTTAAAATCACACTGAATTTTTCCTTAGACCAAACTAAAAGTGGTATGAATGAAATCCTCCCCTAATTAGCACATTAACTTTTTATATTATAAATTGTCTTCAACAACCTAAGAATCTGCTGGCACCACTGCAAAAAATAGCAACCTTACTTGATAAACACATTACTTGAAGAACTAAACACACTTTTGGATGTTAAAAGATTTGAAAAGCAGCCCTAAGAACAGATTTGAAAACAGGAAGCCAAAGTAGGGGGTACTTGTTTTTTCCAAATTCTCAAAATGTTTGCAAAATGGCACTAACAACTTCCAAGTGAGAGTTTTGGATCTTGTTTTTCATTGGAAAAAGGCTTGCAGTTTGAAGAAAACTAAGGTCATCTAATGAAATCAGTCATCTTCATTCTTGCTAAATTTGAAAATAGGGAATGCTTGGGCTCTGAAATGCTCCTATGTCACTTTACCTTTCATCTATTGAATAAGGATTTATATAGAAAAGATGAATTCTAGAAGACCTACTTTATTCCCTGAAGCCTGAAATTTCTGAATCATTTCTCCCAGACACACTGTCAGTGTTAGTGTTTTACTTAACCAGCATTTTTTGACAATATCTGTATTTTCAGATCCCTTCTCTAACAGTTAGTTTAATGAAAAATGATTTTTCTTTTTATTTATCTTGCTATTTGTTTAATAAATACATCTTGAAAATAACAAGATTTCTTCAATCACAAGAGACCCTATCTCTCTCTCTATCTTCACCCAACAAATAAAGGAAAATGGTCAACATTTATATTTAGAAATCTAGTTATTTAATTGTCCAAAGAACTGGTCAAAGGAAAAAAAACGCTGGAAATAGCAGGAAGTTAATAATTTTTTCATGACAAAAAATAAGAGGACATAGTACATAAGATTTATACAGGGACTGAGATACTGTTCTTTAGAAAATGAAATAGATTTCCAACATTTCTTGAATATTTTCCACAAACTGCTTCTAGCTGATAAGAAGTAGGCAAGCTATTCATCTTTCAAATGAGAAAATGTTTAGTTTATTCTTAATAATAATTTATTGTAGCTTAGCGGGAGAAGTAACATACACAAAGAGTAAATGAACTTCAAATTAGAATACTGACATGGAATTCTCACTAACAAAGTTCAAGTTTACAATTTTCCTCAATAGAAGCCTGGAGGAAGTAGTGACTTTCCAAAGGGGACCCTCAGTAACCTTGGACTTTTTGCCCTAATCTTTTCTAATAGTACCTGATTTCCTTAAAGGCAATTGTCTCTCTTCTGCGGAGTACAGTCTTGAAAGGAGGGCATTTTCTAATTCCGTAGGATCACTGCATACCTTTACCTTAGAAGCCAAGGACCAAGGACCAAGTCCTTCTTCCACCTACCACTTGAGGCAATTTGCAGCAAATTATCTATTCCCCATTTTTTCTCTTCTTAAGAGATATTAGTAAATACAATATTTAATAAGCTTTTAAATCTCTGGCTTTACTACATGTAAAAGTTAAGATTAATTAAGCATTTTAATCTATACATAATAAGTGGCATTGATTTTCCATTGTGAATCTATCTCACCTTAGGTACTTTTTTTTTTTTTTAATTTCAGGAGTCCCCAAGCTTGGACTCCCAGACTGATTTTGTCAACTTCTCCAATTTTTCTCCCATTTCTTATCAAAATTCCCTTTTGACTTAATTCATCTAGAGTTGATTCTTGTCGCTAAGAACACTATTGACACTATCTAGCTACTAATGATACATATATTAATTAATTTATCTTTAGGCATTTCTTATTCTGTTAAGACTTTTCTGAAAATGATCCATATCAATCTATTTTATGAAGCTTGTACTATTTGGCCTGTATTTCCACCTTTTTGAATTCAAGCTGCTGTTCCAAGACACTGGTGATTAAGTGTAATATTAATAATATTTTGTTATATTTTGAACACAATTGTTCAATTTTAAATATACTTACACATAAATTGTTTCACCTCATCTGATGATCATAAGTGCCAAGATTTCAACAGAACAGATTTTACACTTATTTTGCTTCTTTGTTTGTTTTTCTGAGTGGAAGTAATGGGGATTGAACCCAGGACCTCATGCATGCTAAGCACGTGCTCTACCACTGAGCTATATCCACCCCCTACATTTATTTTATAGGTAGACTACCAATCACTGAGGATAACAAGATTTTTAAGTATAGACAACAGCAAATTTTAAACTCCATATCTTGTGTTATTTACCATACAACACACTGTCTCTCATCACTGTAGTTGGGACAATTAAAGAGGAAACAAAGTGGAATACATTACTATGTATTAGTTGTTCAGGTCACCAATTCCAATGTGTATGGGGGTGTGGGTATGTGTGTGTGTGTGAGGCAGGTTCCCAACATACCACCAAGCAGTGCTCAGGACCCCATTTTGGGTGTCTTACAATTCAACTGAGTCATGACATTATTTATATGGAGATAACATTAGGTTCCACAGACAAAGGGCTCAGTCCCACAAAATCGCCCTCCACTTAAGATGTAAGAATTACAGGCCCAGGTTGTTACTTGCACTTCTAATGGACTGGCTTTAAATCAGAGGTTTCCTCCTTGAGTTTGATTAATTTGCTAGAGCGGCTCACAGAACTCAAGGAACCAATATACTCACTAAGTTACCTGTCTATTACAAAGGATATTAAAGGATACAAATCAACAGCCAGATGAAGAGATAAATAAATGAGGAACCGAACAAAGGAGCTTGTGTCCTGATGGAGTTTGGGGCCCAGCATGGTGGCACGTGGAAGCCTTCTGGTTCCCTAACCTAGAAGCTCTCTGAACCTTCTCCTTTAGGGTTTTTTATGGAGGCTTTATTGTGTAGACATGTGTGATCAAATCATCAGTCATGGTGATTGATTCAATCTCCAGTTCCTCTTTCCTCCTTGGAGATCAGGGGTGGGACTGATAGTGCCAATCCTCTGTTCTTGTTTGGTTCCCTTGGAAACCAACCCCCATTCCAAAAGTCACCTCATATACTCAGTTGTGGTGGAAAGGGCATTGTTACCAATAGCAAAGAATTCATTTCACCTTTGTGAGTCTGAAGTGATTTCAGGAACTGAGGACAAGGATCCATTATTATGATAAAAGATTCCCCCATTGCTCTTATTGGTTAGGGAACCCCAACGGCTTTGGGAGCTGTGAACCAGGAATCTTGGATGAAGACCCAATATATATAAGAAATATATTTTGGGCATCTGAATGGCCAAATATATGTTTCTTATAAGTCACAATATTGCATTAGGAACAAAGCAATAGGAAAAAAATAGGAAGCTGTCCATAGACATTTTTCTTAGGTCACTGGTTTAAAATTGTGTAGAATAGGGTCAGAAATTATTGGTAATATCATAGATTTCACTGACACTGTCAGAAGAAACATACAATAGTATCTTTCTCACATTTAAAGGGGTTTTACAGAAATGTCACTGGAGTCTAGGAATAGCCTACTATCAATGTCTTTTGCCAGGACACCTCCTCTGGATAAAGGTAGGAAGTGTTCTAAAAATTCTCGTTACCTAAGCCTTAAGCTTATTTTTCTCCTTTGTTGGTTTACAGGCTAGGGACCTTATTCACTCTGTCAAGAGTAGAATGTCTGAGTATTGATGCAGAGTGGCTCACACAAAGAAGTATTTAACTGAATTTGTTAATTGTAATAATTGATAAGAATTTGTAAGTTCTCAAATAAATTTCACATAATTAAAAAAAAAAAACCAAAAAACACGTAACCAATCTCTTCAAGGGATATCCTTTCTAAACAATTGCCAAAAGATATAAGGAGAAATGAAGGGTGTGACAGTATATACGGGAATTAGATTTATATTTGAATTGAAGAGGTCAATTATCCGGCTGCCATTTTTATTTGAATGAGCTTACACAGGGAAATGGAGGGATAAGTTGACCTTATGGTGATGAGCAGAAGGGCAGATTGGATCAGAAAGAGCACAGTGATCCATGGTGGTAAAGAGCTGACAGGTCCCAAAGCAACTGATAACATTATGTATCCAGCACCATGCTCCCAAGACCTTGCACACTGTGTGAAAGGTGACTGCATCACTGGATTAAATTCCAGGTGGAACAATGTACACTGATTCTCCTAAGGGAATATTTGAATTTTTGGTCAGAGGATGGGTCAGTGAATTTGGAGGAAAAGAGCATGAAAAACATCAGAATGTTTTGTTCTGGAGAGTACACAGTCTAGTCATACTGTACTGTGCTTAGTCATATTGTATTTCTCATAATATTTACTCTGGTGTGATTTGTTATTTGAGTGCTGTTTTTCTCCTTGAAATATGGAAAACTTGGATCCTACTTGACCAAATTACCGTAAACAATGACAGACTTATTGGACCTTTATAAAGACATTCAAATATAACAAAATTTAGCTCAGTGAGGAAGACAAACACAACAAACAAAACATAATTTTTTTTTTCCCTGCGTGAGCTGTACATGTCCAGGAACTTCACACTACCCGTATTCTCTCTCCAGAGCTGAACTTAGTCTCCTCACCATATGCTTGTTTGCTGCTGTGAAACAAACAAACAAAATTCAACTAAGTAAATTTAAACATCTAATTGGCTTTATTCAACAATTCATGAATCGGGTAGCATCCCATTTAGCAAATAGAAAAGAGCTGCAAAGAGTTGTAGAAAAGAAAAGGTTTTTTTAAGGTAGAAATTGGGGTGGGAAAATAAAGTTATTAGAAAAGAGTGGATTGTTTCAGGCTAGATCACCTTCCTGAAGGGGACAGACAAGGTCTATCTAGCAGATTACCTCACTGGCGCTGACCCAGTAACTCCAGATTAACTGGTTAAAGGTTACGTGTCTTTGCATCATATGCACTTATAGTAGTGCTGGAGTAACATGAAGCAATGACACAGAGCTGTGTCATTTTTTGACCTGGAGTGTTCTTAAACACGACATGGTGTTGATCTCTTTGCTTTTACCTTATTTTGGACTCTACTGCCAGGAAAGAACATTTTCCCTCTGTTTCTTTTTTCTTCTGTAAGTAGAACAAGCATAAAACTGAAAAGCATTGTATTATTATAGATGAGGCTTTGAGCATTTGTTATTTATGCTCTTATAGCTATATATCTACAGGAAATTAAGGAACAATACCTTTTAAATATTTAATTTTATTTATTACTATAAGACCAGCTTATAGATCCAACATTGATTAATTATCAGGATGGTAAAATATTATCTGGTACAAGAAAACTTACTAGGAAGTATAGTAATACTGGTTTAGGACACTTGCTATTACCTTCTAGGTGTTAAGATAAGCATCATCTGTTTTACTTTGATCCAAGAATACAAATGTCAGATATCACCATTGCAGCATGAATATGTTAAGGGTTGTTCTTTTGATTTGTGACACTGTTAGATGAAGTTTTCAACAATAGACTAAGAGAACACTGAATAATTCTATGGTCTAACCACTCCTTGACCTAGTGAAATTATGAAGGAAATGTGCACTTGATGGACCATGGCTAAAAAATAAATAAAAAAGAGGTAAATCTTTGGTTATCAGCAAAGCTTATGTTCCAAATCCTAGCAGAGTAGTCTCTGTTTAAGTGCAGTTTGAATCCTAACCCCCAGATCCTGAATGACAGACTTTTTCTTCACCCTGAACTGAAACCAAATATCAAGACCTTGCCACCTTGTAACCAGCTCCAAACTAAAGGAGACCATAGGAAGCCATGGAGGAAACAAGTTCACATGAAAGATAATGAAAAAAAATGAGGGAACTTATGTATGAGTATTATTACCTTTAAAGAGTACATCAATGAATAACATATGGAATTTTACATGTAAATGGTGAAAGGATGAAGGACAGGGGAAATACTTCTTAAACACAGTGCCCATCCCTACAAAAGCATAGTCACATCAAGGTCAAAGAATGAGGTCAATCTTATTAGTGATTCCTACTCCAAGTATTTAGTCAATTAAGCAGATCTGCATTAGAGTTTTATTTATTGAGCTAGCATTGATTTTTAAATCTAATACTCTAGCCCTAAATTCTTTTTTATGTTAGTTTATTTTTTAAGTTGCTTTTTATTGAAGGGCAACATTAATGAAGAAAAGTCTACAAGTTATAAGTGTGCTACCTGGTAATTTTTTACAAAGTTACTATATTCATAAAAGCACTCACAAGAGTAAGAACACAGGATATTATATGGACTTTGGAAGCCTCTGTTATGTCTCTGTACTGTTAAAACTCTTCCTAGCATAGCTAAGTACTAACCTGACTTCTAATGTCATGTACTGGTTGTCTGTTACTGATCTTTTGCACTCAATTGCATTGTTTCTCACCTACGTCTTTCACTAACCATCAGAATGTGATGTTCTTGCAGGTTTTTGCATACAATAGTTTATTCCTTTTCATTGCAGTATAGTATTCCATCTTGTAAACAAAGCACATTGCTTTGCTTATTTTACAGTTGAAAGACTATTGGGTAAAATATGTTTTGGAGCAACAAAATACAAATACTGCTGTCATGAACACATATATATGCATCTTTGGTGGCTCACATGTACTCATGTCTATCATGTGAATGCAGAGAAATTGAATTCATGGGTTGAGGTCATACAAATATTTAGCTTTAATATCTACTACTGGTTTTCCAAAGTGGTTGTTCCAATTTGTACACCAACCAGCAGGGTATGAGAGTTCCAGTTGCTCTATATTAATACTAATTCTAATTTTTTAAATTTTAGTCTTTTTTGGTGATTTGTGTAATGGTAACTTGCAATTTTAATATTTAAAAATTTTTGCCTAAGCCAAAATCACAAAATATTGTCTTATGTTACCTTCTTGTTGACTTATTGTTTTACATTTGAACTTTAGCTCCTTAATCCATGTGTAATTGACATTTGTATACTTGGAGAAGTAAGGGTCAAGATTAATCTTTTTTGTCACTGCATGCAGTGTTGTATATGTCATAGATTTGGTAACAAATATATATAGGATTTATTTTTCTGGGCTCTATTTGTTACATTGTTAATATTTGTCTTCTCTGTTACCCTGTTACCTGTACAACTGGCATTGTGATAAATCCTAATATATGACAAAACAAATTCTCCATAATTGTTATTCTACTTCAGGCTACTCTTGTCTATTCTGGGCATCACAATTCCATATAAATTAATATGTTGCCAATTTTTGAAAACATTGCTCAGAATCTGATCAGTTTAGCATTGAAAATATATATTAATGGGGTTTAACATCTTTATAATATTGTGGATACTGATAAATAGAGGTCTTGAAATCTTTTGTTATATTAATTCCTAGGAATATGATGCATTTTATTTATTAAATATTCTGTTTGTTGCTCGTATGTAGAAATAAAACTGGTATTTATTATATTGGTTTTGTATGTAATAAAATTCTTAAGTTCAGCTTCTACTTATTCTAACAGTTTACATGTAGATTAGTTTGATTTTCTGCTTAACCAAATGTATTGTGTCAAAACAATGATTTTTTAAAAAATGTCTTCCTGTCAAATTCTTATGCTGTTTATTATGCTTTTCTTAACACATTAGTAATGTCCTTCTAGTATTGTAATAAATAAAATTGTTAATAGTGGTCATTCTATACTCATTTCTAAAGCCAGGGGGAAAGTTATAATCACTTTGCTATTAAAGAATGATGTTTCACAT